>NC_134260.1:8750000-9375000 GCF_965152275.1 Natator depressus
TTTTATTTTGTACGTCATTTATATATATATATTTCCAGTGGAGCCTCTGGTCTCTGCCTCCATAATAAAGAGCAAGTTGAACGGAAACAACCCACGTCTGGAGTGTTTCTGTCCCTCCCCAGCATAGGCCGCAGGGCCGAGAACCCGGGGTTAAAAGAAAGGTCAGACGGGTGGAAGGGCTGGATGGAGACTGTCAGGTCCCACAGCACCAACTTAATAATACAGAGAGAGAGAGAGAGAGAGATGGGTGTGTTTGGGGAGGGAGGGGTAGATAGATAGAGAGATTAGACGGGTGCGTCTGGAGATGGATGGATGGGGACAGACAGACAAATATGGGGATGGCTAGATAGATTAGGTGGGTGTGTATGGGGATAGATGAATATGTGTAGAGAGATGGGAGTGGGGGGGATCGATGGATATGGGGCTGGATAGAGAGATGGGAGTGTGGGGGGATAGAGGGATATGGGGCTGGATAGAGAGATGGGAGTGTGAGGGGATAGAGGGATATGGGGCTGGATAGCGAGATGGGAATGTAGGGGGATAGAGGGTTATGGGGCTGGATAGCGAGATGGGAGTGTAGGGGGATAGAGGGATATGGGGCTGGATAGAGAGATGGGAGTGTAGGGGGATAGAGGGATATGGGGCTGGATAGAGAGATGGGAGTGGGGGGGATCGAGGGATATGGGGCTGGATAGAGCGATGGGAGTGTGGGCGGATAGAGGGATATTGGGCTGGATAGAGAGATGGGAGTGTGAGGGGATAGAGGGATATGGGGCTGGATAGCGAGATGGGAATGTAGGGGGATAGAGGGATATGGGGCTGGATAGAGGGATATGGGGCTGGGTAGAGAGATGGGAGTGCAGGGGGATAGAGGGATATGGGGCTGGATAGAGAGATGGGAGTGTAGGGGGATCGAGGGACATGGGGCTGGGTAGAGAGATGGGAGTATAGGGGGATAGAGGGATATGGGGCTGGATAGAGAGATGGGAGTGCAGGGGAATCGAGGGATATGGGGCTGGGTAGAGAGATGGGAGTATAGGGGGATAGAGGGATATGGGGCTGGATAGAGAGATGGGAGTGTAGGGGGATCGAGGGACATGGGGCTGGGTAGAGAGATGGGTGTATGGGGGGATAGATGGATATGGGGCTGGACAGGAGGGTGGCTAGATAGATACGATGGGCATGTCGGGAATGTGTGGCAGGGGGTGCAACTCCTTTAAGGGACAATTTGGAGCTAATGGCCAAAAGCAGCTGGGTGCGATCAGGGAGCACTTGCCCTGCCCGGGTGCTGGGGCTGGATAGGAACCGGGGCGGGCGGCTGAGTGAGAGACCCGGGCCTGGGCTCTGCTGGCCCCAGTGGGGCTGGGAGGGGTTGGTTTTTGGACTGTACCTTCGGTTGCTCCGACTCCAGGCTCCGAGATCAGGGCCTTAGGAATGGGGCGAGGCTGCTCCTGCCCCGCCCTGCCTGGCTGGCGAAGGGGAAAGGACCCAGCCTGCCTCCTCCAGCAATGCATGAACTAGGGCAGAGCTCTGATTTGGGGGCTGGGGGGTGAGTGGAGGGGAGTTGGGGGGTAGGGGGGGTGTAGTTTGACTTTTTGTCTCCTTCTCTTTGGACTGTGTGGAGGCAGGCTGGGGGATGGGCCAGCATCGGGCTCGGAGGCTAGGGTGGAGCTGGCCGCTCAGACAGGGGTGAGCATGGGGCTGGCTCGATCTGGCGTCTCGGCTCTGGGGAGGGACATCACTTGGCGAAGCCTCAAGTCCCTCGGTCGCGGGGAGCCGGCGGGGCCGTGGCTGGAGCTGACTAGTGATATTAGCAATGGCTGAGTCGTTGCCGTCCGAGTCTGTCTTTTGTCCCATTTGTTCCAGCTGCCCTGGGCTCTGGTCCCACGTCCTCGGCCCTGTACCCTGAGCAGTACCAGGCTGCATGCCGCCCCCTGCCCTGGTGTCCCGGCAAAGGCCCAGCCCTGGCAGGAGAAGTGAACTCGGTTGGGGGTGAGAGTCGCTCTCTGTACTGAGCCCTCCCCGAGCCTCATCCCCCTGCCGTGCCAAGGGTGACGGGATGCTCGACCCCTGGGCCATATGGCTGCAGCCCCTGTTGTTCCAGCCTCTTAAACTGAGGTGCCCCCCCACCCCTGAGCTCCATGTAGCTGCTGGGCAACAGAGGGTCCGCCCCAGGTGTCACAGGGACACGGCCCCTGTCCTGGAGAGGATCTGGGCCCTTGATTGGCACTGGGACCCACCTCCTGGATGGCTGCGAAACAGCACGCTGGCAAGGTGGGCGGAGGTGGGCCAAATGAACTCCGGCTGGGGGCGGGAGGGGCTGCTTGCTGCCCTCCCACAGGGCCCAGCCTGCTTCTAACCACGCAGAGGGATGAAACACTGGGTGGAAGGTGCACGGGCAGCCCAGAAGATGGGAGTCCTCTAATTATCCCAGGGCAGCCTCCCCCTGCTGTGCCCCTCACGCTGTCCCCAGCTGGCAAGGAGAGTGGTCTGCGGGGCTTGCCACAAATGGTGGTGAGCACTGGGTAGCGAGAACCCACCAAACTCGCTTCATGGAGGGGCCACTGGGAGGGGTGCAGTGGGGTATCGTACCGGGCTGGGTTTGCAGCGGTGACCTGGGAGGGATGGGCTCTCTGTGCTTCTACTGACCCCTAGAGCCATCAGCACGAATTGCCTCCCTCCCCCCCAAATCATGAATTAAAACAAACAAACCCCAAAGTCCCCTGTAAATGGTGTGTTCTCTGCATGTGCCCCACTGATTTCTGAGCCCTCCGGGTGAGCTCGTGCCATGTGTTCATGTTTTTCTCTGCAACCGCAAGCGCTAGAAACATACTTAACATTAATAATAGTTGCGTTTCATCACATGACTCCAGCAGCTGGGGCTTTAAGAGAGGCACCAGCCCTTGTGAGATTTGCAATGAAAGTGTGGGAGTTGGAGACACTGATCCGACCTCCTGCTCTCCAGGCCCCCAACTTTGCCATCGTAAGCTGGGACCCAGGCGCTGTCTGCCAGCGTCCCCAACTCAGAGCTTTCAAAAATCACCAGTCAGACCCCCCCCGAAATCACAGGACCGTCTCGAAAAGCATGAGACGTTTAACAAACACTGAGCTGTGGGATCCGTTGGTTCGCCTGCTGTTTGCTGAGCCCGTGGGTCGCACTCACGTCACGTTTTCGTGGCTTTCTCTTGGTCGTAAGGTCTAAAAACGGCCTTTTTTGTAATATGAAAGCAGAGATTTTCTCATCATCCCTGGACTCCAGCAGCTCAAGATTCGGCAGCGCCCTCCCTCCCTGGGGGTTGTGACGCCTGAGAGTGAAAGCCGGGCTATTTGTATTCTAGCAGCCCTCAGGTCAGGGCCCCATTGTGCTGGGTGTGGCACAAACCGGTCCTGCCCCCAAGCCCTTACAGTCTAACTAGCTAAGGCAAAGGGGAGACAGAGACCTGGACAGGGGAGGGCCGTCCTTAGGATTTATGGGGCTCTATGCAGTATTATTAAACTGGTGCCCCTATAGGGTGACCAGATGTCTCAATTTTATAGGAACAGACCTGATATTTGGGGCTTTTTCTTATATAGGCTCCTATTACCTCCCACTCCCATCCCTTGCTGTCTGGTCACCCTATGCCCGACGGCAGCCCGGGCTCGCGAGTGTATTTTTAGATGCGGGTGGTTTTTTGAAGGATTTATTTAAAAAACGCTCTGTCTGAAGATCCAAGCCTTTAAGGCTAAAGATGGATCCTCAGCTTGTGCATCTAAAAATCTATGCAAGGATTTTTTTTGTCATCTTCAGCTGCTCACTAATGACATATTTTTAAAGCAAATTTTAAAGTAAGGTCCTGTAGACTAACATGGGCGGAGTAAATATTACAGGAACGCACAACTGTTTTGCTCGGTACGTTCAGAAGTGACCACTCTCTTCACAATGTCACTTTGGATGGGCTATTACCAGCAGGAGAGTGAGTTTGTGTGGGGGGGGGCAGAGGGTGAGAAAACCTGGATTTGTGCTGGAAATGGCCCAACTTGATGATCACTTTAGATAAGCTATTACCAGCAGGAGAGTGGGGTGGGAGGAGGTATTGTTTCATGGTCTCTGTGTGTATATAATGTCTTCTGCAGTTTCCACAGTATGCATCCGATGAAGTGAGCTGTAGCTCACGAAAGCTTATGCTCAAATAAATTGGTTAGTCTCTAAGGTGCCACAAGTCCTCCTTTTCTTTTTGCGAATACAGACTAACACGGCTGTTACTCTGAAACCTGTCAAGTGGTAAAGAAGCCATTTCCCTGTTTCATTGTTGAGCTATAGGTCTGGCAGGCTGGAGGCGTTTTCACTTTTAAGTAGGAGATCCCCTCCTGAAGAAGACTCGCCAGGCTGCAGCAGCCAGCTGTGGGGGAGCCTGCGGGGAGGGTCAGAACCGGGATAGGAAAAGGTGGTGGGCGGGGGAGACACTAAGCCACAGATCTTGGAGACAGGCCGGCCCTCGCTTACAGACAGCCCTGCAACCTGAAGAAAATACTCACCAGCAACCACACACCACAAACACTAACCCAGGAACCTATCCTTGCAACAAAGCCCGTTGCCAACTCTGTCCACATATTTATTCAGGGGACACCATCATAGGACCTAATCACATTAGCCATGCCATCAGGGGCTCGTTCACCTGCACATCTACCAATGTGATATATGCCATCATGTGCCAGCAATGCCCCTCTGCCATGTACATTGGCCAAACCGGACAGTCTCTACGCAAAAGAATAAATGGACACAAATCTGACATCAGGAATCATAACATTCAAAAACCGGTAGGAGAACACTTCAAGCTCTCTGGCCACTCAGTAGAAGATTTAAGGGTGGCAATTTTGCAACAGAAAAGCTTCAAAAACAGACTCCAAGGAGAAACTTCTGAGCTTGAATTAATATGCAAACTAGATACCATTAACTTGGGTTTGAAAAGAGACTGGGAGCGGCTGGGTCATTACACAGATTCAATCTATTTCCTTAAATTAAGTATCCTCACACCTTCTTGTCAACTGTCTCAATGGGCCATCTGGATTATCACTACAAAAGTTTTTTCTCCTGCTGATAATAGCTCATCTTAACTAATTAGCCTCTCACAGTTTGTATGGTAACTTCCAACTTATCTGTATATATATGTAAATATATGTATATGTTCCATTCTATGCATCCGATGAAGTGGGCTGTAGCCCACGAAAGCTTATGCTCTAATAAATTTGTTAATCTCTAAGGTGCCACAAGTCCTCCTGTTCTTTTTGTGAATACAGACTAACACGGCTGCTACTCTGAAAACTAAGACCTAGGGGTGCCCCAAATTTCAGGTGCCCTACACAGCCGCGTATGGCTAAGGACGGCCCTGCGTGACAGTGGTCTCCTGAGGCCAGTGCTCCGCCTGCTGGACCGCACTGCCTCGGGCTCACCTGCTCATCAGCTGCCCTCCCGGCTGATCTGGGGGGCTCCGGGCCCACCAAGGGGAGTGTAGCTTCGACCCGAGCACCTGCCCCATGCGCTTACTCCTCGTGGTGCCGTGGCCTTTAGCTGCCCAACCCACAGCAGGGTGTGTTTGTGGTGGGTGTACCTCCCCTTTCCGTTGGGGCTGGGTTTGGCCTCGCTGCGCGCCAGCCGCGTGGGCGTGGAGAGGACAGGGAGAGGACAGAGCGGCAGCTACCGCCCATGGACCCCCATCACAGGGCGGGTAGTTGCAGCCCCTCCCTCCCCACAGATTTTGGGGGGGGCGTCATGTCCCCTGATTTGGCTTTGTTCCACTTTGGGCACCAGCCCACCTTTCATAGATTGTGACGGAGAGGGACCTCCTCCATAACACAGGCCCCAGAGCTGCCCTGGATTAATTCCCGGCTGGACCAGAGCAGATCTTCCAGACCCACGTCCGTGTGGGATTTGTAAACTGCCAGTGACGGAGAATCCACCACAGCCCTGGGCACGTTGTTCCAATGGTCAGTTACCTGCACGGGTAACAACTTGCACCTTATTTCCAGTCTGAATTTGTCCAGTTTCTACTTCCAGCCTGTTAGACCTTTGCCTGCTAGACGGTGGAGCCCGTTGCCAACGCGTGGCTCCCGCTGGAGGGATGGACGGACTGGGATAGTCACCCCTTCGCCTTCTCTTTGCTCAGCTAAAGAGAGAGACTCCAGGAGCTCAGTTGCGATAACCTCGGACCCCCCCCGGCCCCTGCCTCCAGTTTGCCGGCATCCTTGAATTGTGGGCCCCGGCTCTGCATGCAGGATTCCAGCCACGGTTGCACCAGCTCCAAAGCCAGAGTTTCCACAGCCCTCGGCCTCCATCACCCACATCTGGGCCCGCCGGGACTGACCCTCCCTGGCCCGGGTTTCCCCAGCTCCTGGGAACGGTTCCCGCGACCCTGGCCTAGCTGTGGGCTCCCAGCACTGCCCGGCCTGGGGTGCCACCTGCTGGCAGATGCCAGGATTCTTCTGCAACTGCTGGCTCTTGAATACTGCGTGCAGATGTGGTGGCCCCATCTCAAAAATATATAGATTGGAAAAGGTTCAGAAAAGGGCAACAAAAATGATTAGGGGTCCGTATGAGGAGAGATTAATAAGACTGGGACTTTTCAGCTTGGCAAAGAGACGACTAAGGGGAGAGGTGACAGAGGTCTATAAAATCATGACTGGTGTGGAGAAAGTAGATAAGGACGTGTTATTTACTCCTCCTCATAACACAAGAACTAGGGGCCACCAAATTAAATGAATAGGCAGCAGGTTTGAAACAAACAGAAGGAAGTCTTTCTTCACACAACACACAGTCAACCTGTGGAACTCATTGCCAGAGGATGTTGTGAAGGCCAAGACTATGACAGGGTTCAAAAAAGAACGAGATAAGTTCATTGAGGACAGGGCCACCAATGGCTATTAGCCAGGATGGGCAGGGATGGTGCCCCTAACCTCGGTTTGCCAGAAGCTGGGAGTGGGCAACAGGGCAACTTGATGATTCCCTGGGCTGTTCATTACTTCTGAAGCACCTGGCATGGGCACAGTTGGAAGACAGGACACTGGGCTCGATGGACCTTTGGTCTGACCCAGTGTGGCCGTTCTTATCTTCTTCTCTCCTCCTGCACCAGGGCTGGCTGCAGATTCCCATTTGCCAGGCTGTCTCTGACGGAGGCCAGAGGGGCTTCCCGTGGGGGCTTTGGTTTTATTCTAATGTAACGTAATCTATCGCCCCACTACCCTCTGTCCACCTTAATTGAACGGTCTCTCCATGCACATGCAGGGAAGCTCCCACGTGGGGCAAAGAGCACTGGGGGAGAGACCCCTCTGCAAACACAAGGCCCCTCAGGTCAATGAAGCAGCTGCATGAGGTGGTGGGAGCAGGGGATGGGACATCAGGACTCCTGGGTTCCAGGCCAGGCTCTGCCACTGACTCACTGGGAGGCCTTGGGCCAAACACCTTCTGGCCCATCCTGGGCATCTTGTCGGTCCCCTTCTCCCCAGTGAAAGGTCTGGACCCCTCATCCCCCTTGGCTCTCAGAGGTCAGTGGGAGGGGGCTGTTCTCTGCAGGGGGCTCGGAGGGGCTCAGCGGTGACTGATCTGGTGAAATATTAACCCTACCTCCCCTGGCGCTGAACAATGGATGCCTGTTCCCACACAGGACCCTGTGTGGGGGCCTCCCAGCCTCTGTGGGGTCCCAGAGCTGGGCTGGGGGAGGAGAGTGGGCACATTGGGGTGTCTCCAGTGGCCTCTCCCCTCAGGGCAAGTCCGCCCTTAGCACATCATCCCAATTGGCATCTCCTGGACAGCTGAGATCCTCTCCCAGCCGGAGACCCCCACAGAGCCCAGGTCTCCCCTCTTGGGGGCAAGGGCATGGGGATGCTGGATTACCCTGTGTCTGTCTTTGGGGCGCCCTCTTCATAGCTTCTGGATCCTTCCCAGAGTTAAGCAAAGGGAAGAGACAGTCATGGTGCTAGGGAGACTGCTTGGGGAGGAGGGACCTGGACCCACTGCCCAGCGGGGGTGGGCGGCGCGAGCGGACGGTGACATCAGAGCAGCTGCCCAGAGTGGGGGAGTGATGATGCAGGGGCAGGCGGGAGGGGGGCTTGGGGGGGTGTAAGGGGAGATATAAACCTCCGGAGCTGGCTCTGGCAGTGCAGATCACGGAGGGACTCAGCCAGGCCACCCGCACCCCTGTGTCGCACTGCGTCTCTGCACCGCACCCCGCTGGATCAGGGTAAGCCCACTGGGCTGGGACTTGGGGGGATTCAGTGGGAGGGGGGAATGGGGCCCTGCCCCCTCCTACCCGACATGCAGCTGGCAAGCCTGCCAGCACCCCACGTTGGTGCCCTCTGCCTAGGGCAGGGAGCGAATCTGCATTCGTGTTGTACAGCTCCATGCACATCTGCGGCACAGATGCCCCATAGTTCTGGAGAGTGCCCTGGGATTCCGGGGTGGGGAGGTGGAGGGCTGGCTCAGGGGGGTCTCCCACACCCTCTCTCAGTACCAATGCAGGACGAGCAGAGGCGGATCTGGGGCAGCAGGGCTGGGGGCATTGCTTGGCAGAGTGGCCGGTAGCTGGTGGGTCCTGGCGGGAGGGTTGGCTGCCTTCGGACACAAAAGGAGACGTTTCCTCCCCGGACAGATGGAGCCAGGGGCAGGGGCTCGGGATCGGTAGCTGGGGAAATGGAAACGTCTGAGCGTGTGGTGCTGGGTGTCCGGCCAGGTCCGTGTGAACGGGTGAGCGCGCGGGCGTGTGTGTGTGTGAGCCTGCGGGTGTCGGCACGTCTGTGATTGTGCGTCCGTGGTGCGAGTGGGGGTGCGAGCACGGGTGTGAGCAGGGGCAGATAGCTATGTGTATGCCAGCGCCTCCAAGGATTCACGTGGTGTACGTGCCGTTGTGTGTGTGTGTCTGCATGCACATACGCAGACGGCTGGGCTTGTGTGCGCGGGCAGTTGGGAGTGCAGGGCGGCTGTGACTGTTTGTGTGTGCGCTCACAAGTACAGGGCGGGCGTGTGCAATTCCCGCACAAGCCAGCACCATCTCCTTACGAATCAGGCACCCTCCGGTGCTCTCCTGCTCCAGGGCTGGCTGGCTCGTCCTCCAGCCCCACCGCCTCCCAGTGGACAGGTGGGCCGTGCGCTCCCTGAGCCCGGCTACCGCCCTTGGAGTAGTTGAGAAACCCAAGAGCCCCCTCCTCGCTCGCTCAGTGGCTCCCCCACCTCCCACCCCCTGTTGTCCTGGGGTCCTACCGGCTTCTCGCCTTGGGCCTGCCCTCTCCTCCCTGCACCCATGGCATACACAGCCATTCCTATGGCAACATGGCTGGGTCCCCCTCTCCCCTGTTGCCAAGGGACCCCTCGAGCAGCCGCCCGTCCGGCTCATTCAGCATGGCGCGAGCTCGCCCCTTTCCTCTCCGCCTGCCTTCGCCCGTCCCCACGCTGGCAAGGCCAGCCGGGCACGCTCCACGCCGGCGCCCCATCCAGCCTGTCTCTCTCCTCCCCCTGTGTGGTGTCCGTGGCCCGGGTCTCTCTCCCCGGCCCTGCGCTGGCCTCCCCTCCAGCCCCAGCCCACTCGGGGTGCCGCTTCGGGGGGCTGTCGCCCCATCTCACCGGCGTGTGCTCTCCCTTCTCTCCTCCTCCAGATGGTCGCCCCCCACAGGCGCTGGGCTTCCCTCTTCTCCCTCGCCTGCTGCATGGCCCTGCTCTTGGGGCACCTGGGCAGTGCTGCCCCGATGCACCCCAAGTACCCCGGGGACAATGCCCCCGTGGAGGACCTGGTCCAGTTCTACAATGAGCTCCAGCAGTATCTCAACATGGTCACGCGGCCCAGGTAAGCGGCTTGGCTAAGCCAGGGGGCAGGGCCTCCGGTCGGCTGCGCATCTCTGGCCTGGCCCCCCGGGATAGAATTGTAGAATCATAGAATCATAGAATATCAGGGATGGAAGGGACCTCAGGAGGTCATCTAGTCCAACCCCCTGCTTAAAGCCGGACCAATCCCCAATTAAATCATCCCAGCCAGGGCTTTGTCAAGCCTGACCTTAAAAACTTCTAAGGAAGGAGATTCTACCACCTCCCTAGGTAACGCATTCCAGTGTTTCACCACCCTCCTAGTGAAAAAGTTTTTCCTAATATCCAACCTAAACCTCCCCCACTGCAACTTGAGACCATTACTCCTTGTCCTGTCATCTGCTATCACTGAGAATAGTCTAGATCCATCCTCTTTGGATCCACCTTTCAGGTAGTTAAAAGCAGCTATCAAATCCCCCCTCATTCTTCTCTTCCGTAGACTAAACAATCCCAGTTCCCTCAGCCTCTGCTCATAAGTCATGTGTTCCAGACCCCTAATCATTTTTGTTGCCCTTCGCTGGACTCTCTCCAATTTATCCACATCCTTCTTGTAGTGTGGGGCCCAAAACTGGACACACTACTCCAGATGAGGCCTCACCAATGTCGAATAGAGGGGAACGATCACGTCCCTCGATCTGCTGGCAATGCCCCTACTTATACATCCCAAAATGCCATTGGCCTTCTTGGCAACAAGGGCACACTGCTGACTCATATCCAGCTTCTGGATTTCCTAGTCCCAGCCCATGGCCCCCGTCTCCCGTGGGGCCTGGCGTATCCATCTCAGAAGCCATGACTGGCTGCGTGTTTTTCTCCCCTGCCCCCCTAGATACGGCAAGAGATCCAGCAGCCGGACGCTCTGTGGAGACCCCTATGACCCCTCGGGATGCTAAACCCGCCAGGTAGGATCTGTTCTGGGAGGGAGCTCAGGAATGGGGCGTGCTTGCATACTGGTTCATCTGTTACCGGCAGGTTACCGGCAGACCAGTAAGTCAGTAAGGGGGGCCCTTCCCTTCAGCCCCATCCCACAGTGGGGGGTCAGCCAGAGCTGCCCTCGATGGTGTTGGGGAGACAGAGGGATTCTCTCCCCTCCGAGCTCCTACAGAACATGCCCCAGTGCTGCGCTAGGGGGTGCTGTGCTCCTGGAGGTGCTGGTTTTCGGGTGGGGCGTAAAAGGGAGGCCCCAACCCTGTGCGCTCATTGAAGATCCTGCGTTTGCAAGGGCCGGGCCGGGTTCCAAGCTGGGCGATCCCCTTCGGCCGCCCTGCGAAATATCTGGTGGTCGTGTTCTTCTTCGCCTCCTGCTCTGATGTGTTGTGTGGCAGGAGCTGTTGAGAAGAGGCCACCTTCCACCCCAGAGGCAGCGGGTGGGGACAGAGGCAAGGGCTGGGGGGCCGGTTCCAGGTCAATTACTTTGCTGGAGGACGAGGTGTCTGGCTGGTACCGAAGTGGCTCATGTGAGGGTGTCTCTGGCAGGCTTCGCGAGAGGTCCTGGGCTTTTGCTCTGTCTCCCTGCCCTGCTCAGAGCCCCGTTCTTACCCCAGCTCACTGCGCACCGGGCCCCTGCAGGAGAAAGTGCAACAGGCGTTGGTTGTGGGGGGCAGCGGGCGCACAGGACGGGCTGGGGGAGGCTCAGAGCTCTGCAGGAAATATCACAGAGAGGTTTGGGGTGTGTCGGACTGGATGGCAGCGTGGTGAGAGCAGGGGGCTGGGAGTCTCAGGACGCCTGGGTTCTATTTTCCAGTTCTGGAAGGAGAGTGGGCGCTTGGTTTATAGAAGGACCCAGGGTTCTCCTCAGATGTCTCTAAAGGAGTCAAGGAGGGATCTTGGCACCAGGAATCCCAGTTCGGCTCTGGGAAGAGAGTATTTTTAGTAGGTAGAAGAGGGGAGCGGGCGTCAGGACTTCTGGGTTCTATTCCCAGCCGTACCACTGGGCTGCTGTGTGATCTTGGGCGAGTCACTTCCCTTCTCGGGGCCTCAGTTTCCCCTTCTCTACAATGGGGATATCGATACTGTTGAGCCTCCAGGGTCCCTTGTGAGGCTGCGTCTGTACCTGTCTGCCAAGCGCCCGGATAGTCCCGGAAAAGATGCTGCATGAAGACAGTGTTTGTATGGCCAAGGGGGGGGGCCTTGGCATTCAGCGTTCCCACAGTGCCCGCTAGGTGGCACTGACAGACCATGTCTCCAGGGCTGGCATCGCACCCTTTGTGTGAGGAGGAGGAGGAGGGAGATGAAGGGGCTGCAGAGGAAGGAGACCAGGCCCCAGCCGTGGAACAAGCCCTGCTCCCCGTTCAGCCTTACGGGGCCAGGCGTGGGGCTTCCCCCGGGAATGAACCATGGAGCGAAAGGGACGCAGGGCTCAAATCAGAGCATTACAAAGGGCTCAGCTCCTCAGCAGCGTCATGGAGCAACCCCTGCAACTGGGAGGGCTTGACCAGCAGCGCTGGCGTTCCCCCAGCGAGCCATTCCCTCTCCTGGGCACTTCTCCCAGCTGCCTGGGTGGTCGGTGACAAGGCCGTCTGGTCAGTGTCATTGTCTGATGCTCGCAAACTAGCACAAGCTTCTCCTGTTTGGGGTTGTCATCAGCTGCAGGGGAATATCCTCTCTCTCTCTGTCCTATACCCACCCACCCCTCCATCCCTCCCTCCCCCCATCCCCCATCCCCCATCCCTCTCTATCCCTTACCCATCCCTCCCTCTCTATCCCATACACACTCACCCACCCTCCATCCCTCCCCATCCCCCCATCCCCCATCCCCCATCTCTCTATCCCATACACACTCACCCACCCTCCATCCCTCCCTCCACCCATCCCTCCATCCCTCTCTATCCCATACACACTCACCCACCCCCATCCCTCCCTCCCCCCTTCCCCCCATCCCCAGCCCTCTCTATCCCATACACACTCACCCACCCCTCCATCCCTCCCTCCACCCATCCCTCCATCCCTCTCTATCCCATACACACTCACCACCCTCCATCCCTCCCTCCCCCCATCCCCCCATCCCATCCCTCTCTATCCCTTACCCATCCCTCCCTCTCTATCCCATACACACTCACCCACCCTCCATCCCTCCCTCCCCCCATCCCCCCATCCCCCATCCCTCTCTATCCCATACACACTCACCCACCCTCCATCCCTCCCTCCCCCCATCCCCCCATCCCCCATCCCTCTCTATCCCATACACACTCACCCACCCTCCATCCCTCCCTCCACCCATCCCTCCATCCCTCTCTATCCCACACACACTCACCCACCCCTCCATCCCTCCCTCCCCCCATCCCCCATCCCCCATCCCTCTCTATCCCATACACACTCACCCACCATCCCTCTCTATCCCTTACCCATCCCTCCCTCTCTATCCCATACACACTCGCCCACCCTCCATCCCTCCCTCCACCCATCCCTCCATCCCTCTCTATCCCCATACACACTCACCTACCATCCCTCTCTATCCCTTACCCATCCCTCCCTCTCTATCCCATACACACTCACCCACCATCCCTCTCTATCCCTTACCCATCCCTCCCTCTCTATCCCATACACACTCACCCACCCCTCCATCCCTCCCTCCCCCCATCCCCCCGTCCCCCCATCCCTCTATCCCTCTCTATCCCATACACACTCACCTACCATCCCTCTCTATCCCTTACCCATCCCTCCCTCTCTATCCCATACACACTCACCCACCCCTCCATCCCTCCCTCCACCCATCCCTCCATCCCTCTCTATCCCATACACATTCACCCATCCCTCCCTCCCCCCATCCCCCCATCCCTCCATCCCTCTCTATCCCATACACACTCACCCACCCTCCATCCCTCCCTCCACCCATCCCCCCATCCCTCTCTATCCCATACACACTCACCCACCCCTCCATCCCCCCATCCCTCTCTATCCCATACACACTCACCTACCATCCCTCTCTATCCCTTACCCATCCCTCCCTCTCTATCCCATACACACTCACCCACCCTCCATCCCTCCCTCCACCCATCCCTCTATCCCTCTCTAGCCCATACACACTCACCCATCCCTCCCTCCACCATCCACCCATCCCTCCATCCCTCTCTATCCCACACACACTCACCCACCCCTCCATCCACCCATCCCCCCATCCCTCCATCCCTCTCTATCCCATACACACTCACCTACCATCCCTCTCTATCCCTTGCCCATCCCTCTCTCTCTGTCCCATACCTACCCACCCACCCCTCCATCCCTCCCTCCACCCATCCCTCCATCCCTCTCTATCCCTTACCCATCCCTCCCTCTCTATCCCATACACACTCACCCATCCCTCCCTCCACCCATCCCTCCATCCCTCTCTATCCCACACACACTCACCTACCATCCCTCTCTATCCCTTGCCCATCCCTCTCTCTCTGTCCCATACCTACCCACCCACCCCTCCATCCCTCCCTCCACCCATCCCTCCATATCCCATACACACTCACCTACCATCCCTCTCTAACCCATACCAACCATCCATCCATCCATCCATCCCTCCCTCCCTATCCCATACACACTCATCCCTCCCTCTCTTTCCCATACACACCCACCCCTCCATCCCTCCCTCCATCCATCCCTCTCTATCCCATCCCCACCATCCCTCCCTCCCTCCCTCCACCCATCCCTCCACCCATCCCTCTCTGTCCGATACTCCCCCACCCCCTGTCACGGAGTGTGGGGGAGTCCAGGCCCTGCACCCCTCTTCCTGGGATTCACTGAGACTCTCAGCCAGCCAGTAAAACAGAAGGTTTATTGGACAACAGGAACACAGTCCAAAACAGAGCTTGTGGGGACACCCAGGACCCCTCAGTGAAGTCCTTCTGGGGGAGCAGGGAGCTTAGACCCCAGCCCTGGGGTTCCCTGTCTTCCTCCACCCAGCCCCAAACTGAAACTAAACCCACCGAGCAGGTTCCCTGCTGCAGCCTCCGTCCACATTCCTGGGCAGAGGTGTTACCTCCCCCTCCCCCTCCTGGCTCAGGTGACAGGCTCTCAGGTCTCCAGTCCCCAGGGCACATTCCCAGGTCAACACTCCCCCCTCCCTGCTGCGTCACATCGTCACACCCCCCCCTCGCTATTCCATACTCACCCACCATCTCTCCATCCCTCGCTATCCCATACACACCCATCCGTCCTTCCACCCATCCATCTATCCCTCGGTATCCCGTGCACACCCACTCATCCCTCCCTCCCTTGCTATCCCATACAAATCCATCCATTCATTCCTCTCTCCATCCCAAGATCTTAGCAGGCTCTTGAGTCTAGCTCTCTAACCTCCACAACCTCTTCTCATTAAATAATGCAGGGTGGGGAATGAAATATCATTGCTACCACTCAGCTGGGTTGGGAACCCCGAGGAGAGTCAGCCCAAGGGACCAAGCACCCCGAGGACGGTGGAGGAAACATCTCTGCAGGGCGGCCGTTGGAGTGTCAGGAACAGAGGGTGGAGCTGAGGGGCGAAGCCTCTTTACAGGGGGCCTAGCTGCTGCCCGCACCTGCCCAGCGTCACACCTGCCCCATCACAACCTCCTGCAGTTCGACAGCCCTCAGGGAGGGGGGCTGCTGCTCCGAAGTGGCGGCCAGGGCTCGGGGGGCCCAGCAGAGCATCAGACCAGCTCACCCTTGGGAGGAGGGGACAAGATCCCTCCTGAAATTCCCCTTTCCATGTCTCCCTCTCGGGGCTGCCCCAGGGACAGCCACACCCTGCTGCGTCCAGCCAAGGGACCATGCCTTTAGCTCGCGGGGGAGGGGGCTGAAGGTCTGGGGTGCAATCCCCAGGCCCACCTGGGAGCTGGCTCGGTGCACGTAGTCTGCACTGAGCGTGCAGGGCTCCGAGGGTGGGTGGCTGGGGGAGACGTTAGCCCCCGGGGGGGGGGGGGTGTGAGCGGATGACACTGCTGTCCCAGCATCCCACCTGTCTGCCTGCAGGAGCTAAAGGCCAGCGGTGGCACAAGAACAAGTGGGGATAAACTGGCCGTGAGCAAATTCCGGCTGGAAATTAGAAATGGGTAAATTCTAACCGTCCGGGGGTGTGTGTGTGCGCGATTCTGGAACAGGCTCCTGAGAGGAGCGGTGGGAGCAAAGAACTTAAAGAGAGCTGGCCCCGGGGTGGGGGTGTCTCTCAGGGGGCCGATTCTGCCAGCTGGAAGGCCCCTTTGTGCTGGGAATAGTCTCCAAGCAGCCGTGTCACCAAACATAATTTTTAAAAAGTGCATTGGGTCCACGTCCCCACAGCACCCTGAAACAGCGGCTCTCCCAGCTGCTCCATGCTGCTGAACTGGGCGTTGACTCTGTCCCCTGGCAGGATACTTTCCATGGCAGCTTGAGCTATTTCAGCCCCCCTTCACTGTTTGTTTTATGGCAGTGCCTAGACGCTTCCACCCAGGCCTGGGTTCTGGGGTGCGAGGTGCTGTACAGTCCCAGCCAGAGACAGCTGATTGGTTCAGCGGACCCATCAAGCGGATGGGTTTCCCCATCGCGGTTGGCTGCGGTGGGGGATGTGAGAAGCAGCAGGGCAGAGAGGTCAGAGGGCATAAGGGATCCAAACCCCACTCCCTAAAACTTATGATTTGTATCCCCAGGCTTGGACCAAGTGCTGGACTCACACGCCCCAAAACCATGGTCCTTTAGCCCAGTGATTCTCAACCAGGGGCACGCGTACCCCTGGGGGTACACAGAGGTCTTCCAGGGGGTACATCAACACATCTAGATATTTGCCTAGTTTTACAACAAGCTACAGAAAAAGCACGAGCGACGCCAGTACAAACTAACATTTAATCCAGACAATGACGTGTTTATACAATAGTTTTATTCCAATGGATTAATTTTGATCATTGTATGGTAAACACAAGACAGGGAGCAATTTTCCAGTACTGGTGGGGACGTGACACTTTTGTATTTTTATGTCTGATTTTGTAAACAAGAAGTTTTTAAGTGAGGTGAAACTTGGGGTACGCAAGACCAATCAGCCTCCTGCAAGGGGTACGGCAGTCTGGAAAGACATTAGAAGTTTTTAAGGTCAGGCTTGACAAAGCCCTGGCTGGGATGATTTAGTTGGGGATTGATCCTGCTTTGAGCAGGGGGTTGGACTAGATGACCTCCTGAGGTCCCTTCCAACTCTGATATTCTATGATTCTATGATTTACACAAGGAGCGTGGGGGGACCCCCTGCCCCGCATGAATCAGGAGACCTGGCGGCTCTGCAGGGTCCTGGATACAGCTTGGCACTGTCCTCCGAGAGCTGCTCTGGGGGTCCTGGGACATGAGTGGGGGAGGATCAGGGGAGGGGGAGAAGCAGGTGTCGGAGCAAAGCTGGGAGGAGACAGGTTGGGTGCAGGGGAAGTATCGATCTCTAACCCAGGCTAAAGCCGTGGGGCTCTTGGCTGGAGTGTCCTGGGGCTGTGACTGCTAACAGAGGTGGCTCTTTACCCTGGACAATGGAGGCTTCTGCTTTTAGCTCCAAACCCCTCCAGCTCAGCCCGCAGAGAGGGACTCGGCCCAGGATGCCCTTACAAAGGGCAGCAGGCTTGGAGGACAGGGCAGACGGGAGGGATAGGGTTGGGGGGAGACCAGGGGGCAGGAGATGTGGACGTGGGGTCACAGCATCCCTAGGCTGCGGCGCCGACTGGGTCTCTTGGATCCTAACTGAGTCTTTTTGGTCATTGCAGGGCATGATCCTGAGCGGAAGCTGCCTTGGGGTGAACAGGAAAAGGCCTAGGGGTGGAAAAACCCAGCCCCGGCGCTGATCCCTCTGTGATTCTCCTCTCTTCCTCCCTCCTGAGCCCCCCGGGGCCGCCTGCTTCAGAAGCAACCAACACCGTGCCACCTTCTCTCTTTGTCCCTCGGTTCCTGGGTAGACTAATGTGAATAATGATCAGAACAATAAATCTGGGTGGAAGACGCATTCGGCTTGCTGCTCTTTGATCTGGAGCGAGGGGAGCGCAGACACCCAGTCGTATGGGTGGTGGTGGTGGGGGGGGGCAGCACGGCTGTGGGGTGTCAGGGGCTGGGACATCTTGATGGCTGGGGCGGGGGTGTGCGTGTCTGTGCGTGTGTGTTTGTGCATTGACAGCAGGGTGTCGCAGGGGGCCCGCTGAGATTCCAATCACCAGGGATAGGGGTTGCTCTTTACCCCGGGGGGAGGGACCGTGAAGCCAGCATCCGCTTGGCAGGGGCGAAGGGCCAGGGGGCAAGAGGGGTATCACTGAGGCCCAGGGCAGCTGTATGAGAGGGGGGTGAATGGGCTGGTGAATGGTCCCACAGCAGGGTGACCCCCTCCATGGGAGCATGTGCCCGTACTTCCCTGGGGTAGGAGGGAATCCCCTCACCCTCAGGGCCTGGAAGGTCTGGCCCCATTGCATTGGCACACGGAGCCTGGTGTGCGTGTGCGTGTGTGTGTGTGTGGGGAATGGAAGTCAAGCCCTAGACCCTCTCCTCGTGTGGAAGTACCTTCCCTGGCCTTTGTCTGGACCCACAGCCCCACGCCTCCCCCCAGCGCCCGCCGAGCAGGCTCCTGGTGGCTCCCCCCCATCCTAATACCCAGTGCAGGGGCAAGCAGAGGGGCAAGGAGCAGGGTAGGGTTGATTGTGAGGAACCTCTGGTATCCTCCCTCCCAGGCCAGTCCTGGGGCCCATGCCTGTCCGCGTAAACTCTGAGGGAGGGAGGGGGACAGCCTCATTGAGATCTCAAAGCGCTTTGTGGGCAGGAATGATCAGCACTTCCCTGCCAATTCTGGGGTTGGGGGGGAACGAGCCGATCCCCTCCCACCCCCCTCTCCTCCGTTGACTCCTTCGCGGTCCTGTTTCCCCATTCCCCCGTCCCTCAATGGACCCTCTGCTCTCCTATCCTCCCATTCACGCCCCTGCTTCCCATTAACTCATCCAGCCGCACCCCCTTCATTCTGCCCCCACCGCCCCTCAGGGCCCAATCCCACAGCCTTAGCACGGCCTTGGCTCCGTCCTCTGCCCCGTCCCCTAAAAAATGACCCTGGTGCTCTTTCAAGTGGTCTTTTGGAAACACAACCCCCCTCTCCCTTGCACCCTTTCCCCCCCCAGTTTGCTGGAGGTAACTGATGCCCCAGCAGCCCCTGCTTGGCTCAAGTCAGGTCTGCAAGGGTGGGGCAACCAGCTTATTCACACACCTGCCTGCAGAGGCAGGCTGCGGGCCCCCTTGGGAGATCTGAGACGTAGCCTGGGACGCCCCCAGGGGTCCCTGGACCCCCGGTTGAAACCCACTGGGTTGAAAGGGACCGGCCAACAGCCCGGCCCCCGGCTCGGCGGTGGGACCCGGCCAGCCCCTTCCAGCGGCGTTGCTGCTTTAAGAGCCCCAGCGGCAGCGCGGAGGCTGGCAAGCGAGTGGCCGCAGCGGGAGCGGAGCGACCCCAGCGCCGCCCCGCCGCGCATCCGAGCCAGACCGGGGGCCTTGGAGCAGCGCCGCTGGGGCAGGTAAGAGCCCCCCCCCCCGCCTTTGCCAGCTGCTGGGGGGGGGTCGCAGCAGCTAAACTGACACCCCCCCCCGCAGGGCTGCTGCTGGGGGACCCCTTTGATGTGTCAGTTTCACCCACCTGGGCTGGTCAGTTTCCAACCTGCCCCCCCCCCATTTCCACACCTGGATCCCTGCCAGGAGAAATGCCTCCTTACTTTGCCAGCCGGGCGCTGGGGGAGTTTCAATAGGTGCCCGGCGAGCTGTGTCTCTGACCATCTTCCTCGCCTCCCGCCGGGGCAGCCGGCTCCCCTTGCCCCCTCCCCAGCCCCCCGTCCCCAGATCCCCTTGGCTTCTCCCCCCTTCCGGCCAGGGCTTAATTTGTAATGAAAGAGGCGCAGGGAGGGGGGCTCAAGTAATTTTTTTTACATTCATAACTGATGCAGCAGGCCCCGAGTGGCCCCGGGGCCCTGAACTGCCCAGCCCCGAGTGGCCCCGGGGCTCGGCCCTGCCCGGCCCCGAGTGGCCCCGGGGCTCTGAACTGCCCGGCCCCGAGTGGCCCCGGGGCTCGGCCCTGCCAGGCCCAGAAGTGCCAGGGCTATGAACTGCCAAGCCCAGAGGTGCCAGGGCTCAGCCCCTGGCACAAATTAAGCCCTGCCTCTGGCTTTGTGTGGGCTGCAGAATTCCTACTATTGAGAGAACCGTCTCTTTGGTTTGTTGGCACGGATTTTTTTTTGCGTGGGGTGGAGTGGGGTGGGGGAATGGATTTTATTTTCTCTGCTGGTGGGTTTCACTTCCCCAGCTGTGTCCCTCCCCGGTTAAAAATGCTAAATTTTGGCTTCCGGCTGTGTGTCACTTTGGGCATGTCAAAGAGCAACACGTTGTTACATAAGAATTAAAGTAGCTGCTTTCTGAATGGGCTCGGGGTGGGGCGGGAGGGGGGGAAGGCTGGCTTCCTAGCTCTTGGTTTGTGTCCCCCCTTCTTCCCAAGCTGGCGGGGGTGTGTCGGTGGGTTTCACATCCTGATCCAATTGTGAAGCTTGAAGTCTCGGCTGCCAGGTTCCAGAGATTCCGAATGAAAGAGCAAATTACCTAGGCCGTGTAAAGATTGGGCGGGGACGGGGTTACGATGAGCTCACTGCCAGTCGCTTCCCCTGTACGCAGTGACGTGTTTACACACAGACCCACGCTGCCTCTCGCCACCACTCCAGTCTTTGGGCCCTGCTGGCGCTGAAGAATGGCTGGATTCAGCCAAGCTGCCCATCTGGGCAGGGGTTCAATCCGCGGCTTTGTTCCCCTCGCTGTACGTCTGCCCCACAGAACAGCTCTGTGTCGCTCGCAAGCTGGTACTTTCCAAGCGGGTCCCAAGAAGACATTCCCTCCCTCAGCCTGTCTCGCTCATATCCCGGGACCACGGCGCTGACTCTCCCGTCAGAAACGTCTGCCCCCGTCCTGTGGTTAGAGGCAAGGCTGTGGGGTGGCGGAGAGGCAGCGCGAAAGAAATGAAATGCAGTGAGAGACGGGCAGCGGAAACCCGCCAGGCCTGATTCCCTGCTGCCCGTGCTGTCCTTTACCCCCATGCAAAGAGTAGCACGGAGCACCATGCAGCCGGTGCAAATTAGCAACAGACAATAGAAACAATCAGTGATTCATTAGAAACGGAGAATGGTGTGTCCTGGCTCCCCGTACCCTGTTCTAACCACTAGGCCGCACACCTTCCTGGATCTGGGCATGGGACCTAGGATGGAACCCTGACTTCCGTGCTCACTGGTGGAGCCAGAAAACACTGGATCTCCTCTACGCCCAGTCTGTTGCGGACTCTACGCCCACCGAGCTGTCCTTAGTGGAGTCTCTGACTTGTCGGCTGCGTGTTCTCCCCTTCGTAGGATATCACAGGGTTGGACGGGACCTCGGGAGGTCATCTCATCCAACCCCCTGCTCAAAATAGAACCTATCCCCAATTTTTGCCCCAGATCCCTAAATGGCCCACTCAAGGATTGAATTCACAACCCTGGATTTAGCAGGCCAATGCTCAAACCGCTGAGCTATCCCTCCCCTTAGTGCACTCTCCTTGTCGTGACACCTGGCTGGGACGGATCCTGCACTGTGAGGTCGTGTCAGCGTCCCCCCCGGAGCAATTAACGCGTGCCTGCTGCACCCCGGGAATGCGGATGGCTTTCTGATGTGGCTGCAGCCGGATTCACACACCAGTGCTCTAAGCTGGGACTCCCACTCTGAGCCTCGAAGGAAGCACAGCAGAATCCAGGCACCGGGGTCCCAGGGCCAGGTGTCGTGCTAAGTGTGCTCCAGGATCTGCCCACCAGGGCCTAGTACCAGGACTCTGCAGTGCGGTGCTCCTGGCAGGGCTCATTCCCAGCCACAGCCGCCAGGGGGCAGGCAGCACATCCCAGGGCGGTAGGATGAGGCTACATGGATTCATCCCCACCCCGGTGCTGTCACGCCAGGCTTCGTGCTCCTAGCCTCTGGGCTCAGCCAGATCTAGGAGCTGTCGCAGCTACTCGTGCCCCCATGCACGAAGATCTGCGGTCCCGATCTTGGGCTCATCCTTCTTCCATCAAGCTGCCGCCCCGGAGCCGTCGCTGGGAGCAGATAGCTGCCCTGTTTGCTCGGGCGGGCCTCGCTCATTCTCTGGCTTGGAGTGTGCAACACTCTCCATGAAATGAACTCTGATTCCATCCTTCTCTTGGAAATTCCCTCTGCCTGTCACTCGGGGTTCTCCAGGCTGCGCCCCCCAGTGCCAGGGATGGAGCAGAGTGGGACACGTCTAAGCTCACTTCAGCTACGGCCGAGAGAGATGCTCACCTGGGCAGCTGCCTGATGGCTGCTCTATCCCCGACCAACCATCTCCAGCGGTGAATGGCTCATGCGGACCACTTGGTATGCTCTTCAGGCTCCTCTGGGAGCATCCCCCATCTGCCACGCATGCTGCCTTCTGAGTCCAGAGCACCCCTGGATAAGTATCCCTCCCTGTGGGATGAAGTGGCTGCACTGACCAGGAGATTCTGGGTCTGTAGCAAGGCCAAAGGATGTGGTGGGGGGATGTTTTATTATTTATTTTGATTTCTAACTCCTCAGTTTGCCTGAATGTGGAACTGCTCCATGTGCTCTGACATCAAGGGTATGTTTAGTCTGCAGAAGAGAAGAATGAGGGGGGATTTGATAGCTGCTTTCAACTACCTGAAAGGGGGTTCCAAAGAGGATGGATCTAGAGTATTTTCGGTGGTAGCTGATGACAGAACAAGGAGAAATGGTCTCAAGTTGCAGTGGGGGAGGTTTAGGTTGGATATTAGGAAAAACTTTTTCACTAGGAGGGTGGTGAAGCACTGGAATGGGTTACCTAGGGAGGGGGTGGAATCTCCTTCCTTAGAGGTTTTTAAGGTCAGGCTTGACAAAGCCCTGGCTGGGATGATTTAGCTGGCGATTGGTCCTGCTTTGAGCAGGGGGTTGGACTAGATGACCTCCTGAGGTCCCTTCCAACCCTGATGTTCTATGAATCTATGACAGTGATAAGGTTTCTATTTGTCCCTGCCTCCTGGCTTTCTTTGTTAGGGCCTGCTGGGTCCAGCAGAGGAGTTGGCTGGTGTGATGAGACATGGGTTTGTGCAATGCTGGACTGGCAGGAGCCTGCACCGGGGCAGAGTCCAGATCGGCTCGGGCACAGTACCACCGGCACAGCATGGCATTCAGGCTGAAACTGGTATCTGCCCCATTCACTCTCCTGAGCTTCCCCCCCCCGGCCCTGCCCCCAGACCAGTGTGCATGTGGCTTCTTGCCAGGGAACATTCCAAAGGCACCTGCCCAGGTGGGTGGGGCGGGAGAGAGAGTTAACCCTTAAAGCACAGAGCAGGGAAGGTGTCCTAGCCTGGAGGGCCCAATTCCTCCCCCCGCGGCCTGAAATGTGACGTGTTTGTTGGTTTGCCCCAAAAGAGTGAAACTGATGCTCTGGCAGCTGCTAAGCTGAGACCAGGCGTGTTCATTTCACAGGGAGCCGGCTGGATTCCCAAGATGTGGGGGGGGGAGGGATGGGGTGGGCTGCGGGCGGGGAAGAGGCCTGGAGTTTGACAGCAAGAGTGGAGCAAAGAGGCTGGCTGGGGATGTGTGCATGCGAGAATGAGGAGCTCATCCCGGCTCTGTGGAGAGGTTGTTTCAGCTATGGGGGCCTTTCAAAGCTGGGGGAGGAGGGCTTGGAGGAGAAGCTGGTCTGGATGTCGCCTCCTGGCATGTCGCTGAATCAGGGAGGAATTTGACGCTGAGTCTCTGCCCTGAGGAGTTCACAGCCAGTACGTGGGCAGGAGGGTGCGGAGACCTGCGGCCCCCGGAGGCCAGCTCCCAGCACGCGGGGGCTACAAAGCCTGGCAAAGCAGCCTTTTCGCAATCTCCCCCCACGGCATGGGGCTGTTGGATGGGCCTGCATTGCCCCTGGGTGGAAGGGAAGCAGGCTGACCGGTTCCCAGGGTGCTCAGGTGGATCTGGATCACCTGCAGCAGCAGCAGCCCCGGGGGCCTCTCCAGATGACGCAAGGGACGGCTGCAGCCCTGATGGCCTGGCAGGTGCGGAGGTGGCTGGGTGATGTCCTGCAGCCCACACGGCTTCAGGAGCAGCATCACTTAGCCCTACAGGGCCTGGCCCTGTCCTGGACTGGGAGAAGGGCCCACGGACCCTCCCGTCCCCTGCCCTCCCCCACCAGCTCGGATCCCTAGCCAGCTCCCTGGCAGCATCTCCAAAGGTGACAGCCAGCTGTAACCTTGAGGGGTGGGCTGCGGGGGGGGGGGGGCTGTGCTCCAGTGTTGCTATGGCAACCAGGGAATTAGCATCTCCTCCGTGTGCTGGCGGCTTGTCTGTGCCGTGTGGCCGTGTTTCCTCTGAGCAGCCAAGTCCTGAGAGGACGCAGGCCTGGGCCCGCTCCCGGCTCCCGGGGCTGCTGCGTGCTCAGCCGCCCCCTTCTTCGGCAGCTGGCTCCGGGCCGGGATTCGGAGCTGTGAGAGGCAGAGAGAACCATGGGGTCTGGCTGTGTCCGGCCGCCTGGATGGCTGCGCCCCCTTTGCAGGTGTCATAGACAGGTCCTGGCTCTTCCCTGCCACAAGGGGCGCTAGACGGGCGAGGCCTCATAGAGGGCAGCCTGCTGTTGCTCCGGGGTCCTGAGCCCACTTGACTTTTTTTTTTAAACCCCCTTGAGTTCACCGGCCCCGGGAGGCTGGAGCTGCCGTGGACGGGTGGGAGCGTGGGGTGACGGGTGGCTTTTCAGGGCATGGGCTCCCTCCGGCACTGAAAGGGTGAATGCCATTCCAGGAGCAATCCCCTCCCGGGCAGGATTTTAGGGAAACAACGGCAGACAAGGCTCCTGTTGTCTCCCAGCAGGGGGCGCTGGGTGGGGGGGATGGAGCCGGAGTTTGCTGTGCGAGGGGGGGGGTCCCAGGTATTCCAGCCCCTTCCAGCAGGGGGCGCTGTGGGGGACGGAGCAGGAGCGCTGGCTGTCGGGAAGGGGTTCCCAGGTATTCCAGTCCCGGACCCCCCCAGCAGGGGTGCTGTGGGGGATGGAGCAGGAGCGCTGGCCGTGGGGGAAGGGGCAGCTCCCCGCTGCTTCTGCCTCAGCCTCACCCTGCAAACATCCGTCCTTCTGGCACAGGGTGCCCGGTTAATTCAGCGTCTCCTCGGCTCCTGCGCGTGGAGGTGATGCTCCAGTGACCCCCGGTGGGAAAGGGCGGAGAGTGGCTCTGAAGGCGGGCGGCTGGTCACTATGTCCTGTTTCTCCTTATCCCTCTCCCTCCCTCCCCACTGGCAGCCGGGTGGCATTACTCACTGGGCCCTGTTGTGCCAGGCCTCCGGACGGGACTTGTATGCCCACAGCGGGGGTAGCTGAGCGAGGGAGTTGTTAGACTGACGGTCCTGGGGCTGTAGGCTTCCCCCATGTAGCTCCTTTCTTCTGTGTCCTGTGTCCCACCCTTGCCAGTCCTGTGCCTCCTCCCGCTGGCCCCCTGCCTCTTCCCCCTGCCCCTTAGAGGGACTGGCTTTCACCCTTTCCTCTCTCCGCAGATCCCTGTGTGTGCCCGTTCAGAGAAGCGCTCGCCACCTGACGCCCCAGCTCTGCCCGAACTGCGCCAGCTGCCGAGATGCCCGTGGCTGCTACCAACTCCGACTTGGGTAAGTCATGCCCTCTCCGGGCTGGAATTGTAAAACATCACCTGGGCCCTGCGTTCCTTTATGGGCACAGGGCACCCTCGGGCTGTGCCCCTGAACTCCCATGGGGCTTGGGCAGCTCCCCACCGAACGCTCGACATAGGTGGACACTGGAGATGAGCCCAAGTTTGGACTCAGATAAGAGCGCCCCACAACAAGCTCTTGGGTGTGAGGGTTGGCCCAGAGGGGGCAGGTTGACCGACTCCGTCTCTACAGATCTGGGAGCTGGGAGAGGAGACTGTCCCGTAACAGAACGTCAGTTCCCTCTCCACACTGGGGCTCCCGCCTCTGCACCCCCATGTCCCTTGGATTGTCTAGCTGGACTCTAGAGGTGCCTGCTTCATCTCTCTTGTCAGGAGGATGGTTTATTAGCAGGGTTACGGGAGAGGACTCCAGGAGCTTTCTAACCTCACTGCATGGGGCCATCCAAGCTCCCGAGAGCTCTGTTTGTTCCTTGCGCTGCAGGAGCAGCTGGCTGCTGGCGGGGAATGGAGGGGACATGTTCCCAAGTCAGAGGAAGGACAGCTCAGTGGTTAGAGCCCTGGCTTGGGACTCAGGATCCCTGGGTTCAATCTCCAGCTCTGCCACAGACTACATGCGTGACCTTGGGCAAGTCACTTAAGGCCAGATTTTTAAAGGTATGTAGGAGCCTAACTCCTATTGAAGCTGATGGGAGTTAGGTGCCCAAGTACCTTTAAGAATCTGGGCCTGTCTGTTCCTCAGTTCCCCCATCTGTAACGGGCCTAGGAGGATAAATACCCTAAAGACGGTGAGGCACTCAGAGGCCACGGGAATGGGGGTTATAGGCGTGTGTGAAATGAACGACCTGACTTCTGTGCCGGGAGCTGTGTTTTTGGGGCTGCAAAGCTCGGCCATTCGAACAGGGGCGCCAGGATTATTCTGGCTTTGGGGTGCGGGGGGCGTGCAGGGCACCAGGCTGCGCTGAACACTCACCCCCCTGTGAGGTGATGGGGGTCAGCTTCATTGTAGGGGACGAGTGGCTGGGAGCCAGATCTCCTGCTGTCTCCCCGCCTGACCCCCGCTGCCTCCCCTGGAAGGGGTAGGGACGATGCCGCGGTCAGGGGCTGGCACTGCAGGTTTTGGCTGAGGCGAGACGGAGGCTGGATCTGTCGGTGCCCTGGCTTCTCTGCCATCAGGACAGCTGGCTGCGGCTGCAGAGGTCGCTTCCCCTCCACCTGCATGCTGGGATCCTGGCACTGACCGCCGGCACTGCCGGCTCGCGGGTGTCTATGGAAACCCAGCGGCAGAAATGAAAGAGGCTGCCCGGAGAGTCTGGGCTGTGCAGCATCTCCCCCCCCGGCCCCACTGGAGTGTGTTACCCCCCCAGGCTGCAGGGGACGGACAGAATGGGGCCTGAAGGAGGGGGAATGAGATCGGGAGGGGGCAATGGGAGAGGAGCAGTGCAGGGAGAATGGTGGGTGTGCGCCATGGGATGGGGAGAAGGGCTTTGGGGGAGTGAGGAGGGTTCAGGGCGGGGGGGGGGGGTTAGAGGGAGGGTCTGTGTGTGTGTGTGTGTGTGTGTACACAGCTTCTGCTCCCTACCTCCCCGCCTCTAACCCTCTTACATTTAATTAAACCTCTTCTCTTTCGCTGGTGATTACATTGTAGGCCAGGCAGGAATCCTGGTGCTGTGCTTTAATCCGGTTAATGGCACACCCGGGCCGTGAGGCTTGGCGTGACCCCCAAGGCCGGAGGAGGGCGCAGGGAGCGTGTGCGCGTGGCTTGGGGAACAGGCGGGCACACCTGTGGGGGCGTGTGCCCGTGCAGCTGAGCGTGGGGGCGAGCGCACGGCTGTGCACCAGAGCGTGGGCACGTGCATGCCCGTGCACCTGAGCATGGGTGGAGCATTTGAACGGGAGACCTCTCAGGAGCAGCCCAGACACTGCAGGGAATGGGGTAGGGGGCCCAGTAGGGGGCACTCTGCCCTCAGAGCCAGTGCTGACACCCCCCCCCCCACCCCTCGTGCATGGGGCTGCTCCATCTAAAACCTAAATCTGAGCTTCTGGGCACGTGTGTTCCTCAAGGGTCCTGTGTTTCCTTTGCGAAACTTGGGGTATTAACTTGGCATCTAGGCTGTTTCCTGAGGCGGGAGACTCCATTCTGCCCCCTGTGGTTTCAGCTGGAGGCAGGGCGCTGCAGGGAGCTGCTAATCCATCGCTGTGTTGCACCCCAGCACTGGCTGCATCTCCGGGGGGGGGGAGGGGGTTGTATCGCACCCGGGGGCCTCCCTTGGGGGGAAACAGCTCGAGAAATACAGAGAGGGTTGAGCAGGGTCTCGGGGCCTCTGTGTAAAATGAGGCAGGACAGCCTGTGGGTCAGGCATGGCTCTGGGGTTTTGGGGAGCCTTCCTTTGCCACAGACTCCCTGCGTGAGTCACTTGGTCTCTCTGTGCCTCTGTTCCCCGCCCTGTAATAGGCTGAGCAGAGCCCAGGGGGTTCAGGAACAGCAGAGGTGGGAGTGCTGGTTTGCAGAGAGACCAGGTACATTTGTGACACTGGTGTTACCTGCCTCTGAGTCCACCTGGCTTTCTGAGGGTTAATTCCAGTCTCAGACAGATTCTGTTTCTCTCCATTCCCCCTCCAACCCCCCCCAGAGGCCAGTCATGGCTGGAAGGCTGAAAACTGGGGGGGGTTGGGGTGGGGTTGGGGGTGGGAGGAGCAGGTGTGGGTGAGAGTGAGGTTGTCAGGCTGGGGGCAGCAGTGTGTGTGTGTGTCCCCAAAATCCCAGAGCCAGGTGGGGTGAGAAGGCTGGGACCCCAGAGCAGACAAGGTGGGGTGGGAAGAGGGTCAGATGGGGGAGTGGGATGGGGTCAGGCTGGGTGGGATGGGAAGGGGGTTGGGGTCAGAGTGGGATCAGATATAGGGGGGTGGGATGGGGTCTGGGTGGAGTGGGATGCCGGTCCGGCAGGGGGGTGGGATAGGGTCTGGGTGGGGTGGGATGCGGGTCCGGCAGGGGGGTGGGATGGGGTCTGGGTGGAGTGGGAAGGGGGTTGGCGTGGAGGGGGTGGGGTTAGAGTGGGATCAGATATAGGGGGGTGGGATGGGGTCTGGGTGGGGTGGGAAGGGCGTTGGTGTGGAGCGGGTGGGGTTAGAGTGGGATCAGATATAGGGGGGTGGGATGGGGTCTGGGTGGGGTGGGATGCGGGTCTGGCAGGGGGTGGGACGGGGTCTGGGTGGGGTGGGAAGGGGGTTGGGGTCAGAGTGGGATCAGATATAGGGGGTGGGACGGGGTCTGGTTGGGGTGGAGGGGTTGGGGTTAGAGTGGGATGTGGGGTGAGGGAGTTGATGGTCAGGCAAGGGGGTGGGATGGGGTCGGGGTGGGTGGGAAGGGGGGCGGGGTGGGGGTGGGGGACAGCGAGGGGGGCACAGGTGATTTGGGGTGGGAGGGGCTCGAGCTGGGGTGGGTCGACCTGTCCCTTTAAATTTGTATCCGTCCTGGCTTAACGTCCTTGGATGTAATCCCTTCCTGCTGCCATGGCAACGAGGGTATAATCGACCCAGTGCCAATGCCGCCCGCCTTAAAGGGGTTAAGGCACCAAGGCCCCCTGCCCCTGGGGAGGGACTCGGGACGGGGCCTCTCCCACCTGCCGGGTGCCTGGTGCATCATCCGCTTCCCCCCCGCCCCCGTGGTCCTGCTCATCCCCCGCCGCCCTGACGCCCCTGCTGGCAGGAAGGGGTTAATAATTCAGGGTGGGGCACAAGGCTGACCCCCTGCCGCATTGAGAAGGGGGCAAAGGCAGGGAAGGGGCAGGGGGAGTGGCCACAGCCCTGGGGAGCAGAGCCCTGCGGGCAGGCTGAGCTGGACGGGTCTGGGGCTGAGCCTGGCGTGGGAGCCATGTGGGGCGGGGTGTGTGTGTTGGGTGGGGGTCTGTGTGTGTGTTTTGTGTAGCTGTGTGTTTGTGCACCATGTGGAGCTGTGGTTGTCAGTATGATCAGTTGTGTGTGTGTGTGTGCTGGGTGGGGCTCTTGTGTGTGTATATTTGTGTGCCATGGGAAGCTGTGGGGGCCACTGTGATCGTGTGTGTGTGTTGCATGGGGCTCTGTGTGTGTTTGTGTTTGTGCACCATACGAAGCTGCGGGGGCCACTGTGATCGTGTGTGTGTGTGTTGCATGGGGTTCTGTGTGTGTTTGTGCACCGTGTGAAGATTGTGCATGTGTTGGGTGGGGCTGTGTGCTTGTGTGTGACAGTGTGGGTGCTGTGTTTGGTGGGTGAGAAGCTGTGGGTGTCAGTTTGATCAGTTGAGAGTGTGTGTATGTTGCGTAGGGCTGTGGCCTGTGTGTGTGTGTGTGTGTGTGTGTGTGTGTACGTACAGGGAGCGGGGAGGATCCTATGTGGTCGACCTTTCCAAAGGTTCAGTGCTCCCAGGTGCCCTACTTCACCCCTTCCCTGCTGCACTTTCCATGGGATGCAGCCGCCAGCCCCGGGACCCTGAGCCTCATTCTCCGTTGCCTTGAGTAGTCGTTTGTCCGAGTGGAGAAAGGGGGCAGTCGTTCCCATTGTGGATGTGAATGACTGCAGGGGGCGTGGGGCGTTGGAGAGCCGGACCCGCTGTGTCTCTGTGGGCCAGCCCGTTCCTGTGCACGGCTGGGGGAAAGCACCTTGTACCTCAGCTCTCTTGGTTACTCTGTGTGTGTGTGTGGTGGGGGGTGTTCACTGAAAAATCCCAAGCCTGGCTACAGAATAATGATATTCAGCGCTGGCATTGGGCTTCTCCTCCCTAGAGCTCAGAGGGGTGCTTGTTGTTAGTCCCCATTTTATACATGGGGAAACTGAGGCGCAGGGCGAGGCAGTGACTTGCCCAAAACCTCAGTGGCAAAGACAGGAATAGAACCCAGGAGTCCTGATTCCCAGTCTCCCTGCTGGAACCAGTGGGAGGTAACTGGCAGTAGAACCTAGGTGCCTTGATTCCTAGTCCCCTTCTGTAACTACTAGGCCATGCTCCCAAGGGCTCAGAACAGAGTCCAGGAGCCCTCCCTGTACTGCTCTGTCCATTAGGTAACACGCGGCGCTGAGAATCGAACCCAGGAGTCCAGTTCCCAGGCCTGTACTAAGTCCACTAGGACTGCACCTGCCCCAGGCTCCAGTTCCTGGTGCCGATCCACTCGCTGGCGGGCTTTGCATTGGCCGGCTGGCCCCTCCAGGCAGCAGGACTGGCGGGGTCACAACTCCCCGCTAGGCAGCTGCTCTCGCCCACCTTTGCCATCTGGTGCCCGCACTTCCTGTGCCAATCACGCTGCCTGCAGCCAAGCTGTCTGATTGGCTGGCATTTTTGGGAGATGCCTGGTCTTCTCTCCAGCCAGTGGCTTCTGCCTCCTCCGCCCTTCCCCACGTGGCGAAAGCGTCGGGCTCAGCCCCATCCATCGCCTGGGCGGGCGAGCTGTCAGGGCAGTGGGATCTGGAGACGGTCGCCGTGGCAGCCAGCTCGGGTACCCGCGTCTCTGAGCAGCAGTGCGGAAGCCTGTTTCTGAGCATCCCTGACCGCAGCCATGAGCAGCAGCCCCGCCAGTGGCGTTTCCTTGGAGGGGATCTCGCTGGATTCCTCCGAGGAGTCCGAGCTCCGCAGGGAAGGTAGGGATTCTCCGCCCCAGCAGATGCATGGCGGGGGGAGGCTGCTTCTGGCATCATGAGGGGGATTGGCTCCCTCCCTCCCCCCCGCCTTCCCTGCTGCCTCCAGGGCTGTGGTCCAAGCTGAGCTGCGACGTGAGATGTCAGAGATGCTCAGGTGGGAGAGGAGAGCTGAAAACAGGAGGCCAGCGATGGTACAACTGAGCTGGCTAATCCCCCAGCAAAGGAAGGAAAAGGGACACCGAGATGGGTTGGGGGGCAGAGGCTGTGCTTGAGCCAACTCTGCCCCCAAGGGAACCACTGACCCCCTCCCCCATTTCCCCACTGCTCCTTTCCCCTAGGGGTGCAAATCTAGGTTCTGCTCACCAGGAATGGGCACTGGACGGGTGAGATGCTGCAGGCTGGGATCTTTGCCCAGATGGCAGCGCTGCCTGGAATTTGGGGGGCAGAAAGGGGGTGGATCTCTGGGGGGATTGGTCCCCATCATCATGCTTTTCCCATCCCTTCCAAAGAGATAAATGGCTGGGGGGATATTCCCCACCCCCGCTATGCAATAGCTTGTCTCTGGGGGTGTGGGACACATCAGTTCAGCTCCCTCCTACCTCTGTATTGGCACATTAAGGCACTGTTGCTAACTGGGGCGTGGGGGCTGGGACCACGGTTTGGGGGTCTCCCTGTGCCCTTGGCTCACCCCGGGGTCTGTACTGGGGAGGGGGTTCGTATATATAGTGCAAGAGCTGGGTGCCAGCAGGGGCCCTTTGCCTTGCTGACCAGGGCATCACTCGCTCTGTGGGTGGCTCTGCACACACTAGGGTGCCCCCATTGACTCGAGTGGGGTATCACTGTGGGCAGGAGTTGGTCTGTAGTTATTAATACGGGCATTTGGGGGAAGGAAAATTGGATCCACCTCTCTTATCTCCACTGAAATGCACTGGACTAAAGGGGCTTCTCTGGGGGGCAGGCTGGAGGTGAATGGGATGGGGGCCGCCAGCATGCGTGCACCTATCTATTCTCCCTTGATTTCCCTTGAGTTGATTTCCCTTGAGTTTAGACAGTGGTTTATGAACGGGCAGATGCAGTGCTGGGAGCAGCTGCCTTGGGGGGTCCCTGAGGTGGTGACGGGGGGGTTGGCGTCCCTGACTGGAGAATGGTACCTACAACAGCCTCATAGAGGAGGGTGCCATGGGTTGTTTCTCTCCTTGGCCTTTTGCCTCTGGGGCTGCTGGGCTTGGAATTAACCAAGGATCCATGCATCAAGGTGTCTGGTGCTGAAAGCCCGGGTGGCCTTGACACCCACCGCACTGGTGGACACAAGGGGCTCTCTTTCTTTCAGGGATAGCGGTGGAATAGCAGGAGGTGCTGCAGATCATCATCAAGGTACCTGAGGTCCATAGATGGCTCAGGTCTGAGGGGCGTCAGCAGAGCTGGGCGTGGGGCTCAAGACTGGACAAGCAGGGGGCTGTGGGTTGGGACTGGGGGACGTTGGCAGAGCTGTGTGTGTTGAGGAGCCTACGATGGCATTGCAGAGTACATAAGAATGGTCACACTAGGTCGGACGGTCAAGTCCCATATCCAGGGTCTGACAGTGGCCGAAGCCAGATGCTTCAGTGGGAGTGAACCGAACAGGGCAATTTCAAGAAATCCATCCCGTCTATCAATCCCAGCTCCTGGCAGTGGGAGATTTAGGGACACCCAGAGCATGGGTTGTGTCCTGGACCATCTTGGCTAATAGTCGTTGATGGATCTATCCTCCATGAACTCATCTAATTGTTTTCTTAACACAGTTATACTTTTGGCCTTCACAACATCCCCTGGCAATGAGTTCCGCAGGTTGACTGTGCGTTGTGTGAAGAAATACTTCCTTATGTTTGTTTTAAACCTTTTGCGTATTCATTTAATCAGGTGACCCCAAGTTCTTGTGGTACGTGAAGGGGTAAATAACATATCCTTGTTCACTTTCTCCTCGCCATTCATGATTTTATAGATCTGTGTTATCTCCTTAGTCGTCTCTTTTCTAAGATAAACAGCCCTGGTCTTTTTAATTGCTCCTCATATGGAAGCTGTTCCATACCCCTAATCATTTTCATTGCCCTTCTCTGCACTTTTTCCAATTCCAATATATCTTTTTTGAGACGGGGCAAGCAGAACGCCATGCAGTATTCAGGGTGTGGGTCTACCATGGATATATACAGTGGCATTATGACATTTTCTCTTTTATTATCTGTCCCTTTCCTAATGGTTCCTAACAATGTGTTGGCTTTTTTTGACTGCCCCTGCACCCTGAGCAGGTGTTTTCAGAGAACTATCCATGGTGACACCAAGAGCTCTTTCTGGAGTGGTAACAGCTAATTTAGACCCCCTCCTTTTGTATGGATAGTTGGGATTACGTTTCCCAGTGCGCATTACTTCGCAGTTATCACCATTGAATTTCATCTGCCATTTTGTTGCCCAGTCACCCAGTTCAGTGAGATCTCTTTGTAACTCTTCGCAGTCTGCTTTGGACTCGGCTATCTTGAGTCATTTGGTGTCGTGTGCAAATTTTGCCATCTCACTGCTCACCCCCTTTCCCAGATTGTTTATGAATGGGGTGAGCAGCACTGGTCCCCGTGCAGACCCTTGGGGAATGCCGCTATTTACCCCCTTCCATGGTGAAAACTGACCATTTATTCCTACTCTTGGTTTCCTGTCTTTGGACCAGGTACTGATCCGTCGGGGGACCTTCCCCCTTACCCCAGGACTGCGTCCTTTGCTTAAGAGCCTTTGGTGAGAGCCCTTGGTCTGGTCTACACCAGGGGTTCTCAACTGTTTCCTTTCTGAGGCTCTCCCCCCACCCCACATGCTAAAAAATTCCACAGCTTAGGGGGTAGCAAGTAGGGCAATTGCTCGGGCTTTGGCGTTTTGCCCTGGGCCCCAGTGAGTCTAACACCAGCCCTGCTCTCTGGCTTATTTTGGCGGCCCCCCTGAAACCTGGTCGCGGCCCCGCAGGGGCCCTGGACCCCCAGTTGAGAACGGCTGGTCTACACTATGGAATTAGATCGACCCAAGGCAGGTCCTGTGGAAAATGTCAACACTTAAATTTCACGCCTGTGGACGTAACTGCCTCGCTACGCCGACTTAATAACTCCACCTCCCCGAGTGGTGTAGAGTGCAGGTCACTGCAGTGTCAGTGTAGACGCTGCCGTGTGATAGTTTCCCTTTCGTTATCTATCCCGTTCCCAATTGCGTTGGCTTTTGGGACTGCCGCTGCACAGGGTAGACGCTGGGTTGCTTACGGCGGGACTGTTCCTGGCTTTCAGCAGCCCGCCCCACACTGCCCCACGTGGACAGTACAATCGAAGCCAGCGCTCCTGGTGAGGAGGCGCGTGGCCGACACGAGGAGCACCGTGTGGATACGCACGGGCCATGTCATTAGTGTGATGCCGGCCCGCGGGCGTAAATTCGGTCAGCTGCGTTTTGTCGTGTAGACAGGGCCCTGGAAGACTGTGGGCCCCAGGCCAGAGATGCAGTGGGGACGGACTGCTGGGAGGATGTGACCCCTTAGTCGGCGGGTGACCGCTGCCGATTAGAGGTGCTGCTCGTTTCGGAACTGCCTCTGGGTTCATGGGGCTAGTTAACCCCTTTAATGGCAGGACTGTCAAAACTCTCTTGTGCTGAGCTGGGGGGTCTCGCTGCTCAGCCTGTGTTGATTGAAACGTCGCTGCTCTTCCCTTGTGTGGCAGGCCAGCTCCAGAGAGTTCGGCACAGGGGCACCCGTTTGCCCATGCCCGTGCCCACATTTCTGCCCGGGCTCCGTAGGACACGTGTTGTCTCACACTTGCACTTATCACCCACGTACACACGTGGAGACAGAGCTAGTGCACGTCTCGACGCTCACACTCTGGCCTGTAGGTTCAGACACTTGCCCGCAGATACCCGGGTGCTTGTCTGGCACATCCCTGCCCAGACTCAACCACGTTTGCACGTCCAGTGACGAGTGTGCACTCACATGCCTACCTCCTCCCGTTGGCACCTGGAGACCCTAGTCATGCACCAGCACCCCATTGTGCTAGGGGCTGTACAAACCCAGAACAAAGTCACTACCTGCTCCAAGGCACTTGGTGCATGCGTGTGGGTTCGCACATGTGCTGACTCACAGATCTGTACTGTCCGTCCCTAACACTGCGTGTGTTCTCCCACCCCATTGGCATGCACACAGATGTATTTATGCCTCCCCCTGCCTCCAAAAACATTATTTTTATTCAGGTTACCATAGCGACTGAGATGGGTGGGGTGATGCGGGGTGATGTGCAAACACCTTGTCCCTCCCCCAAAGAGCTTACAGTGTAAAGGGACAAAGGGGAAACTGAGGCACAGCAAGGGACCATGACTTGCCCAAGCTAGCCCAGCAACAGATCTGGGAATAGAAGGCAGGTTTCCTGAATCCTCGTCCAGTGCTGCCTCTGTTCACAGCCGTCTGTCTGTCCCCAGAGTTGGGTTGGGAATGGCACCTTGCTGTGATGAATACAACCATCCACAGAGGGAATATTCATGGGATGCTCTGTGTGTCCCGCCCCGTCCCCATGCAAATCGTCCTCTTATCCCCACTCCCTGTCTCCGCTATGGCCCTTGGCTGCAGGTTCGGCTGCTGGTGCCCTCTCTCCTTTTCCTGCACGCCCTGTCTCCTGGGCATGGGCCCAGCTTGCCCCAGCCAGCAGCTCCATTCCCCTAGCCCTGGCAGGGTCTGTAAAGAGGAGCCGGCTTGTGCTACCGCCCTGATTGGGCCACCCCCTCCGGCCCCGCAGCAGGAGCCCAGGAGCAGGGTCTGATCTGCTGAGCGTCACCCCCCCTGGAACGTGGGCAGCATGGAGCAGTAAACAGCCTCCAGCCTGGCTGCTCCCCCCACCCCAACCACGCGCGGCTGCTGCATTCAGTGGCCTGGAGCCAAATCTCTTATTAATGAGCTCAGTGGATGGGGCATTCGGGGACAGACGCTCGTCACTCGCTGCCTCGGTGGCTTGTTTGTGGTTTGGGCACATGTGTTTTGGGGGGGTCCACCCCCCGATTCGTTCCTGAGCAGTCGAGGTGCATTGGGAGGCGTTTTCCAGTGAGCTGGCTGGTCCCAGCTGGGTCCTACCAGTGCCCCCCCCAACTCCTCAGGGATCCCCAAATCCAGGGTTTCTCCCATAACATCCTCCCCACTCCAACCCCTGAGGAGGATCCAGCTGAACCCTGGATTCCCCACCTCACCCCATAAAGGGATCTGCCAAATCTGGGCTTTCTCCTCGGAACACCCCCTACCCCTAATGAGATCCCCCCGAATCCAGGATTGCCCCTCACCCCACCTGCTCACTTGTACCCCTCCTAGGTTCTGTCCAAGCCCCATATTTCCTTTCCTGACAACCTCCTGGGTCCCAGATTTCCACCCCCCCCCCGCCCTTCACAGAAAGTAGCTATAAATATTCCAATGTGTTTAATATTTAACTCCCCGGCTCCCCAGAGGAGATCGTTGCTGTGGATTCCAGGTGGATTGTTGGGGCTGCACCTTCACCAGAGGGGCTATTGCCTGGGGCAGGGAGCTCACCACGGGAGGGTGGGTGATGTGTGCTTGGAGTCGAGGGTGAGTCCTGCCCTGATCCATCAGGGGCAGTGCAGGTTCCTACGTTACCCTGGCATCAAAGCTCCTCCCAGTCTTCAGTATATTTACCCTCATCACATCATAGAATATCAGAGTTGGAAGGGACCTCAGGAGGTCATCTAGGCCAACCCCTGCTCAAAGCAGGATCAGTCCTCAATTTTTGCCCCAGATCCCTAAATGGCCCCCTCAAGGATTGAACTCACAACCCTGGGTTTAGCAGGCCAATGCTCAAACCACTGAGACATCCCTGTGAGCCAGGGCGGTGCTGTGATCCCCGGGTTACAGATGGAGAACCGAGGCGCAGAGAGACTGAGGGGACGTTTACGAGGTAGTTAGACACTGGGGTTGGCTCGTGCCAGCCGACTTGGGCTTGCCGGGGCCAGGGTAAGGGGCTGTTTGATTGCAGCTTGGAGATGTTCGGGAGCCGGGGCTCTAGGATCCTGGGAGGGTCTCGGAGCTCGGGCTGCAGCCTGAACCCGAATGCCTACCCCGCAATCAAACAGTCCCTTAGCCCGCGCCCTGCGAGCCTGAGTCGGCTGGCACGGGCCAGCGGCGGGTGAATAATTGCAGTGTAGACACACCCTAGGTGACCTTCCCAAGGTCACTCAGGGTGTTTGTGTCAGAGCATGCACCCAAGCCAGCACCTTAACCATTGGGCCATCCTTCCCCTCACTTTGCTCCCCCAACAGTGGAGATGGGCCTCACTCGAACCCCCCAGATCTGAACGATGGGGTCCAGTCCAAACTGTGCAGCCGGGACCCACCTCCTTTCTGCTCCAATCTGAGACCAACTCTCCTTTCCCCCCTGCCCCTTTAAGAGCCCCGGATCCAATGCCCATACCCTTAAAGGGACAGGATCCTGGGGGTGGTGACATCTGTTCCAAGATTGGGGTCACTTCTCAGCAACCCGGGAGTGAGCCGGACACGTGGGACAGGGCAGGAGGCCGGCTGAGTTGCAGATGGCACAGCTCGCCCTCCCCACCCGGATTTTCCACCCTTGCCCATTTCTACAGCCACACCTGCCTCCCGCCCTCCTGGGTGGTGCTGGGAAATTCTCGGGTTGTTTCTTTCTTTAAAATGAAAATGCACCTTTCCCTGCCGGCGCCTGTTACCATTTGGGGTGGGGGAGGGAGAGTGGGGGGTCTCGTGGCTGACTGGGTGCTGAGCCATCTGCCTGCAGAGAGGGGGCAGGGCAGGGGGCCGTGGTGATGAAGTGGCTAATTGCCAGATGCAAACTGGCCCCCTTAGAAGGGGTTAGGAAGTGGCCTTTCTCCCAGGGGTCCCAATGCCGGACGGCCTGACTGACCGATCTCGGGGTCATGCTGATTGCCAGATTCGGGGCCAGGAAGGAATTTCCCCCCCCGGGCAGATTGGGCTGGGACCTTGGATTTTTTTGCCTTCAGCTTGGGGAGGCGGTTGCTGGCTCGGTTCATCTGCACGTCTCTCACCTGGTCAATTCCCTGCCATTGCAGGGGGCTCGGGCTCTGGTGGCCCCTTAGGCTCTCCCGTTCTCGGCCTGGGGTCCACAACAGTTTACTCTGCTGCGGGCTGGCTTAAGTGGAACTAACACCATTGGGTTCAGGGGGTCTATCTGGGCGACAGGCGATGGCTTGTTCCTTACAGGAGGTCAGACAAGATGAGCTAATGGTCCTTTCTGGCCTGAAACTACACACTCCTCTTTGGCCCGAGGGTGTCTCAGAAGGACAGGGACCCGGGGGGGGGGGATTGTTAGGAGCCAGGGAGGGGGGCTGTCACTGAGACCTCCCCATCCCCTGTCCGTTTGCGAGCGCCCTGAGCAGCTCATTCTGGGCAGCTACGTGGCTGATTCTTCTCTCAAGGTGGTCGCAGCTTGGGACGGAATGTGCCAGGCTGCGGGTGGTTGAATCCTGCTGGTAGGGTCTGGGTCAACTCTGTGCCCCAGCAGAGGCAGTGCGGGGCCTTGACGTCCGCCCCGTGTGGCTCTTTCTTTTTCTTCTCCTCCTCCCTCCGTCTCTGCCCCGCTTCCTTGCGCTGGGATTCCCTCGCTTTCACCCTGCCCTCTTCTTCTGCACCCCTATTTCTTCCCCCAGCCATGCAGCAGGTGCTGGACAACCTGAGCGACCTGCCCAACTCCACCGGGGCGGCTGACCTGGATCTCATCTTCCTCCGAGGCATCATGGAGAGTCCAATAGTAAGATCCTTGGCTAAGGTACAGTCGCCTGGGGTGGCCGGGGAAGGGGCAGCAGCTGTGTTTGAATCTGCTTTTCCCGATCAAGTGCAACGTCCCCTGTCCCCGTCTTCCTGCCGCAGGTGCCTTTGTGCGGCAGTTCTGTTGCACAGTCGTCCCTGGCTCTCCCTTGTGTTTCCATTTCCATGGGCGGGCTGGGGTAGCTGCTACCAGGCCAGGCTCTTCTGGGTGTGGCTGGGAGCCGCTGATGTCTGGCCTGGCCCCAGCTTTAGCCCCCTGCACTGGTATAGAGGGTCACCACCTCCTGTGACCTTGGACTGCAGCTGGCCTCCCCCAGGCCTCCCTTGGCCAATCGCATCCCGCTGCAAAGTGCACAGGTCTGGAGCTGGGGGTCATGCGCGTGGATGGGTGTGCAACGCCTGTGCGAGCGTGTGGAGTGTCAGCGGTTGAGTTGATCGGGGGGGGTGACGCGTGTGTAACGGGGAGGAGGTGGGTGTGAGATTCTGGGAGTAGGGGTGTGTGTGTGTGTGTGGATGAAGCTGTTTGGGGGGGGGTTGTGGGTATGCGCGTGTGGAGTTTGTAGGTGACACGGGTCTGTGGATGCTTGTGCGTGCGTGTGATTTTGAATGTCACTGGCTGATCGTTTTGGGTGCTTTTCCGAAGGGTCTGACTGCATAGTGGGGTTGTATGAATGTGTGGGACACAGGTTGTGCTTTCCAGGTTGTCTGCGTGTGCTCGTGTGTGTGTGTGTGTGCGTGTGTGTGTGTGCAAATTGGTTACACTTTGGAGCATGCTGGTTACACTGGTGGGTGGCGATGCACTCATGCCTGTCTGTCTGCTGGCTCCAGCCTGTGTGTTTGTGCACGCACCCATGTGCTGGCTCCAGTGTGTGGGTGTGAGTCTGTGTGTGACAATGTTATTTTTAGTACCCTTCTGTGCATTGCTCCCCTGGGTGCCCAGGCAGCGACCTCCCACCCTGCCAGCCCCCGTCACCGGCACCGACAGAGAGGGAGAGAAGAGGCACGAATTCAAGCAGGCTGGAGATGGGCTAGCTTGCTGGGCTGCTGTCGGGGTCCCTCTGGGGGCTGGGTGACGAGCGTGGGAGGGGGCTGGCGGTGAAGTGCCGGAGGCACAGACCCACGGGGCTGGAGGCGCTCAGGAGAGGGAGATTTCTGCTCCCCAATTCTTCTCTCATCACTACTCTGCCAGGCCGACCCCCTGCCTTTCCCAGAGGGCTAGTGGCTGGAGGACGTGTGTCTGCCTGCCTGGATGCTGGCTCCTGTGTATGTGTGTGCTACCGTGTGTGTGCGCATACCAGCGCTCTGTATGTGTGTGTGTGTGTGCGCGCGCATACCAGCACTGTGTGTGTGTGTGCGCCAATGTGTGCATACCAGCCGTGTGTGCATATGAGCACTCTGTGTGTGTGTGCGCGCGCGTACCAGCACTGTGTGTGTGTGTGTGCAAACCAGCCGTATGTGCATACGAGCACTCTGTATGTGTGTGTGTGTGCATACCAGCACTGTGTCTGTGTGTGTGTGTGCATACCAGCTGTGTGTGCATACGAGCACTCTTTATGTGTGTGTGTGTGTGCATACCAGCCGTGTGTGCATACGAGCACTCTTTGTGTGTGTGTGTGTGCATACCAACACTGTGTCTGTGTGTGTGTGTGCATACCAGCCGTGTGTGCATACGAGCACTCTTTATGTGTGTGTGTGTGTGTGCGCATACCAACACTGTCTGTGTGTGTGTGTGCATACCAGCCGTGTGTGCATACGAGCACTCTTTATGTGTGTGTGTGTGTGCATACCAACACTGTGTCTGTGTGTGTGTGTGCATACCAGCCGTGTGTGCATACGAGCACTGTGTATGTGTGTGTGTGTGTGTGTGCGTGCATACCAGCACTGTGTGTATATCAGCCGTGTGTGTGTGTGTGTGTGTGTGCATGCAAGATGCCCGGGGACCCGATCAGCGGCTGTGACAGCTGGCGTGGCCGAGTCTCAGCGGATTCCACCGCCCGCCCCTCCCCGTTTTAGCCCCAGAGATGCTGGGCTGGGTGGGGCTGGCCTCGCCGACGGGCCCCTTGCCCCCTGCCATCCTGTTGTTGCCTAGGAGCAGATGCTGGGGTATTAAGCACCATGTGATCGGACGTCTGTGTCACAGGGCTGGGGGTGGCAGGGGGCCAGGTGCGGCATCACAAGCCCCCCCCCGTCTCTTCCTTTCCGCGCAGGGCCCGGCGCCTCGCTCTCGCCGGCCGGGGGCTGCAGGCGGACGGGGCTAACGGGGTTTGTCTGTGCTCTCTCATCCCCCTCCGCAGGCCCACGAGCGCCTGGAGGAGACCAAGCTGGAGGCCGTGAGGGACAATAACGTGGAGCTGGTGCAGGAGATCCTGCAGGACATCGCCCACGTCGCTGGGAGCAACAGCACGGCCGCCGAGCTGGCACGCATCCTGCAGGAGCCCCACTTCCAGGTGCCGCCGGGGGGCAGGGCTGAGCATGCCCCTCTGGCTGCGTGTGTGTGGCAGGGGGTCCGGCTGGGGTCTGGGGGGCAGGGCTGAGCATGCCCCTCTGGCTGTGTGTGTGGGGCAGGGGGTCCGGCTGGGATCTGGGCGGCAGGGAGGCTGGCCAGGGTTACGCTCCTCTGGCTGCGTGTGTGTGGCAGGGGGTCCGGCTGGGGTCTGGGGGGCAGGGCTGAGCATGCCCCTCTGGCTGTGTGTGTGGGGCAGGGGGTCTGGCTGGGATCTGGGGGACAGGGGGGCTGGCCAGGGTCGCGTCCTTCTGGCTGTGTGCGGGGTGGGGTGGGGTGGGGAGGGCTCTAGCTGGGATCTGGGTCATGCCATAGTCCAGACAATGTTGCTCTCAATGCTTTATCCTCTGGAAGGTGGTAGCGCAATGGGACCAGCTCCTGGGATCAGGGGCCGATTGGGCAAATAGCTCCCCAGATCCAGCCCCCGCCCCTGCCCCTGGGAGCTCCCGGTCTGGGATTGAGACACTTGGCTGCAGCCGGGTACACAGAGAGGGTGGGGAGCTACCAGCACAGACAGTGTGAGCAAAGCAGCCCAGGGTGGAGGTGGGATCTGGCAGGGATCTGGTTCGGGCCTCATCAGCTAGAGTTTGGCTGAGATCCGGCTGGGACTGGGTCTGTGCCATGCGGGCTGGGATCTGGTCTGGGCCATGCTGGCTGGGATCCGTCTGGGATCGGGTCTGTGCCATGAGGGCTGGGATCTGGTCTGTGCCATGCGGGCTGGGATCCGTCTGGGACTGGGTCTGTGCCATGCGGGCTGGGATCTGGTCTGTGCCATGCAGGCTTGGATCCGTCTGGGATCGGGTCTGTGCCATGAGGGCTGGGATCTGGTCTGTGCCATGCGGGCTTGGATCCGTCTGGGATCGGGTCTGTGTCATGAGGGCTGGGAGCTGGTCTGTGCCACGTGGGCCAGGGTCTGGGGGAGATCCAGTCTGTTTCCTGTCTGCGCTCTGCGTGCGGTGGACAAAGCCCCTTCTCCCCTGCTAACAGCCCTCCCTTTCCTCCCCTCGCGTTGGGGCTCTCAGTCTCTCCTGGAAACCCACGACTCGGTGGCCTCCAAGAGCTACGAGACGCCCCCGCCCAGCCCCCTCCTGGACCCCATGTTCAACAACCAGCCGGTGCCGCCGGATGCCGTGCGCATGGTGGGGATCCGCAAGACGGCCGCCGAGCACCTGGTGAGCCTGGGGATGGGGTGGCTGGGGTGGGGGCTCCTGTCAGCCAGCCGGGTGCCCACGGGGAGCCTGGCAGGGGTGTGCACGTCCCACGGGAAGGATGGTCCTGAGCATTACCAGCTCTCTAGTAACATGGGCTGCCCAGTGTGGGCCTGGCCCCCTTCCCCCCAGCTCTGTGTCTGCACAGAAGGCTGGGGAGGCCCCTCCGGGGTCCTGCCGCAGCCTCTTCCCCCACAGCGCCGGCTGCCATCCCTCCTCCCACCCCGGCAGGGCATCAGTGCCGCTCTATTAATCGGTCTGTCCCACGCTTGGCGAGGCGCCGGAGTTCAGCATCGCTGCAGGGAGGGGAAGGGGAATGTGTGTGTGTGTGGGGGTGTGTGCATGTGTGGGAGGAGGCTGAGGGGATGTGTGTGTGTGTGTGTGTGTGTGGAAGAGGGGGTGTGTGTCTGTGTCGGGGAAACGGGGGGGGTAGAGATGGGAGTGTGGGGGAGGAGGTGTGCGAGGATGGGGGTGTGTATGGGGGGAGGGATTGTGTGGGGACGGAGGTGTTGGGGGGCTGCGTGTGTGTGGGGAGGGGTGTGAGCAGAGGAGATGTGGGGGGGGGCTGAGTCTGAGGGGAGGAGGTGTGAGGATTGGGGTGTGTGGGGTTGGAGGGGCACTTCCCACAGGCTCCACCATCACACACAGTCCTTGCCTACCCCAGGGCCTGGGGGGTCAGCCCCCTTCTTTGTCTGGCTACAGGGTAACAAATGGCTGGGCTTATCCTCAGCTCATCAACCCCCGTCCCCCTCCCTCCCCATCTAGCTCACCCCTCTCTTCCCCTCCCTCTCCCTTCTTCTCTTTTCTCCTCCTCCCTCTCTCTTCCTCACTCCCCTCTTCCCCTTGCCCTCTTTCACACCCTCCCATCTGGCTGGGGGGCTGGGCTGGGTGTTGCGGGGAGGCGATGGGGTGCAGCAATGGGCCCAGCTGCGGCTCCAGGGCTCCCCATGAGTCCCCGGGGGCCTGGCTATGGCAGGGCCGGGCGCTGAGGTGCATGCCCCCCCTCCACCCGTAGGGCGTGACCTTCCGGGTGGAGCGGGGCGAGCTGGTGGTCGCTCGCATCCTGCACGGCGGCATGATCGACCAGCAGGGCCTGCTGCACGTGGGCGACGTCATCAAGGAGGTGAACGGCAAGGAGGTGGGCAACGACCCCAAGGTGCTGCAGGAGATGCTGAAGAATGCCACCGGCAGCGTGGTCCTCAAGATCCTACCCAGTTACCAGGAGCCTCCCCTGCCCCGGCAGGTAGGTCCCCCGCTCGGGTACATGGGGGTGTGACGGTCCCCAGGGTGCGATCCGGACTGCCGAACTGAGATGCCTTTTACGCTGCTTTGCTGGTGAGCAGCCGCTCCTGGCCCGTGAACACACAGCCTCCAGCGTGTGACACGCTCCCAGCGAAACCCTACAGAGCGCTACTAGCCAGCCACTCGTGAATTACACTGCGGGAGAACACCAGGACATTGCCAACCCCAGACTTTCCCCGAGAAACGTGCCCGGTCTCTACTGCCCGGCCCCCTCACCCTGCAGAACAAGCTCCCCGAAAGTCCGTCATTTCGTCAAAGGAAAAGGATACGCGCGCATCCTGGTATCGTCCCCCAAAGACGCTGGTTTAGATTGAACAGTAAAATGAATTGATTAACTATAGAAAGGTGATTTTAAGTGATTGCAAGTCATGAGGCATAAGAGTCAGAAGGGGTTACAAAGGAAAATAAAGAGAGAACAACGCCAGCTCATGTCCAAGCTTAGCAAGTGAAAGGAGCTGAAAAGCAAAAGGGGTTTTTCTCACCCCAAGCTTACAGCAGAGGTGGTGCCAGCAGAAAGACGGTAAGAAGGGGAGTGAAGTCAGGTGTTTTCCTCCCTTTTCTGTAATTCAATTTCATGGGCTAGAAACGTCCTGGCTAAGTCACGGTGACGCGCAGTCTGCTGTGGACGTGACGTTTGAACCGTCCCGATGATTGAATGTGAATTTCTTGTTTACCTCTCCTGCCCCCTGCTGGAGAATAGCTGCTTGAGTAGGTAATAGTGGGGGCCAATGTGGCTTTGTCTCTGAAAAACTGGTCTGGGCCTGCTTTTCTTTAACTTGGAGCATGTCAGAGTAATGTTATACAGTGGAATCTTATAACTTTGCCTGCAATGTTGATACACACGTTTTACAGGCACAATAATGTTCAGCAGATTATGAGTTTTTGAATGATACCTCAGAAGGTATACTTTGGGGAGGGATAGCTCAGTGGTTTGAGCATTGGCCCGCTAAACCCAGGGTTGTGAGTTCAATCCTTGAGGGGGCCATTTAGGGACCAGGGCAAAAATTGGGGATTGGTCCTGCTTTGAGCAGGGGGTTGGGCTAGATGACCTCCTGAGGTCCTTTCCAATCCTGATATTCTATGATTCTTTGTACAACATTTATCATAGTCCTGTGAACATGGGGTGCAGGCTGTCACAGGGGTTTATGCACTGCACCCCCTCTTTATACCATGCCTGGGTACATGGGGCATATGCACCCCCTGTTTATAACCCCTCCTCGGGTGCCTGAGAAACATATGTTGCTCTACCTCATTATAAATCTCCATGTGCCTGCCCTTCTCTGCTCCTCCTCCCCACCCCGGTCTGCCCCCAGCCGGGGAGCGTTCCCGAGAAGGCCAGCAGGGAATTTGTGCGCGGATGCCTTGGGCAGGGAGCTGGAAGAATTTAATAAGCAGCTGTCAGCTCAATGTGCTCAGCGGCGTAATAGAGCTGGACCAAGTGTGGCCCGGGCGCCGGCCTCTCTTGCCTTCCCCAGCTGCAGGGGCCTCTGGGTAAACCCAGGGGAGGGGCCGACAGCTGGCTGGATTCTCCTTGGGGTGTGGGCTGCGCTCCGGGCTCTCTTTCGGGAATGGGGGTGCTCGGTGACACCCCAGCGGCAGCTCAGTGCTCATTGTTCTGGCCAGTTTGAGTCAAGACTTCCCATCACCTGCTCCCTCCGTCCCAGACCTCTTGGGTGCCGTGGGCTTGTGTCTGCCTCCGGGAGGTGGGGTGGATAGGTGTGTAGGGGTGTGATTGCTAGTGTCTTTGCGGGGTGCTCCCCCTGGAATGTGTGTTTGCCTGTTGGCTCCCAAGTCTAGGTACACGCTGGCTATGTGACCCTGGGACAGCCCCACCCCCACTCTGTGCCTCAGTTTCACCATGTGTAACAGGGAGATGACGATACATATGCAGGCTTGTGTGTGTGTGCGTGTGTGTGTGTGTGTGGGGGTGTATATAGGTAGGCCTGTGTGTGTAGTTGTGTAGTATAGATGTGGGCCTGTGCGTGTGCATGTGTGTAGTTGTGTAGTACATATGCAGGTGTGTGTGTGTGTATCTGTGTATATATAGGGAGCCATGTGTGCAGCTGTGTGGTATATATGTGGGCCGTGTATGTGTGTGTGTGTGTTATACGAAGACCTGTGTGTGCAGCTGTGTAGTATATATGAAGGTGTGTATGTGAGTGTAATATGCAGGCCTGTATGTGGTTGTGTGTGAAGCTGTGTAGTATATATGAAGGCACATGTGTGTGTGTGTGTGTGTGTGTGTGTGTGTAATATGCAGGCCTGTATGTGGTTGTGTGTGTGTGTGTGTGTGTAGCTGTGGAGTATATATGAAAGCGCCCGTGTGTTTCCCTGCCGGGTTGTTGCTGTCCGTCTGTCTGTGCTGGATTTGGTGGCAGATAATCCCATCCGTGGCGAGGGGTGTGTATGTGTGTTTACCCCTCTAATCCCCCAGCTCTCCCCCCCAGGAGAATTTCCTTGTCCCAGCAGCTCTGATAACCCCTCCCTTCCTGGCCGTGCTCCTGCCAGGGCGGGCGGTGGGCTCTGCACAAGGGCTGCCCGGGCCTGTGCCCGTGAGAGCCACAGGACCCGGGGGGTTGGCTGGTGTTGGGATCACACCCCACGGAAGGCAGTGACTGTGGGCAGATGGCAGCAAAGGCCGTGGTGCGAGCTCCCCGACAGGGGAGGGAGGGACGGAGCAGGGGTGTGCGTACGTGAGGCTAAATACGGCCCCCCAAAAGAGGCAATTATAGGCGGGAACTGCGGGAACTTGACCCCGAACTCCCACAGTTCCCTGAGAGTGGGGATGGTACCCCACAAGCCGCTGCAAAAATTTCCCACAAGGCCGTGCACCAGGTAGTGGCGCCAGGGACACTGGGACCCCCACCCACAGTGCCATGCGGCTTTTCCCCATGCAGGGTGGCTCTGCGAGGACGCCCTGCACCGGCAAAGGCAGCTGGACGTGAACAGGCTCTGCCGAGGGAGTGCTAGAGGGTTTCCCGGGGTAGCTGTACCAGCCTGCCCTTAGCGAACACGCTTTAACATCCTAGCGTAGCCTGGGCAAGTTGTGATTTACCGTGTGCTTGCCCATCCTCTCACCAGCCTAGGTGGCTGAGGCTGTGTATCTTGCCCAGGGCTTGTCGAGACCGCTTCCGTACCTGGTTCCCCGTTAACTCCAGGTAGTTAATGGGTCTGGGAAGACAAGTGAGGATTTTCCCCGCTTCTTAGATCCAGCCTGCACGGGTTCTGTCCCTTCCCTCCGGTACAGAATGGACGCTGGTTGCCGAGGTGAAACATCTGGGGAGTGGCAAGTCTGGCTTTCACAAATGTGGTCACAGAAGTAAAAAAAAGACAAGTTCTCAGGGGCATGTGAGTGGAGCCTTGGGCCACCTAGACCTGTGGTTCTCAACCTTCCCAGACCCAGACTACTCGTTCAATGCCAGCATGGGGATGTCTGCCCGAGCTGGAAATGACACTCCGGCTGCAGGGTAGACGTCCCCTGCCAGAGCCAGTGGGCTGGGTGGGGAAAGTGGGGCCCTGCTCGGCCCTGTGGGCTTTGCACTGGGCCAACTCCCGCCCCTGTGTCAGGAACTGCAGCCAGCTCTGCTCCGTGACCCTGGCTCTGCACCCGGCCCGGGGCTGCCCCAGGAACCGTGTGGCGTATGTCGGGGCAGGGCTGGGCCCAACGAAAGGGTTTCAGAGGCGCTGAGCACCCCCCGCTCCCATTACAGAGGCTGCATGGCCTCCCCTGGGTGGTGGCCGCAGGAAGTGCTATCCAGGTGGGGAAACTGAGGCACGTGCATGTGTGTCTGAGAGACTTGCTCAGAGTCACACCAGGAGTCGATGGCAGGGCTGGGAATAGAGCCCAGCAGTTATAGGCACAGCGGGAGAGGAATTTAAGGGGTTGCTGAGGAAGGCATGGGGTGGGGCAATACATTTAAGGGGTGGGCAGAGCAGGCATGGCAGGGGGTTGAATTTGGGGTTGGCTGGGGCAGGCACAGTGTGTGGGGGGATGAATTTAAACGGGGGCAGGCATGGTGGCAGGGGTGGGGGGGGAAATTTAGGGGGATCATGGCCTGCTCCTCCAGGCAGCTCATCTTCCCTTCTAGCCTGTATCCAAGACACTGTCCCAGCACTGCCTGCCGCACCCCGCTTCAGCCTGCTCGCCTGGCCCCTGCCAGCCGATGCCAGGCAGGAACTGAACCGGGGTGGCGGGCATGGGGGCAGAGCTGCTCGATGCAGACAGGAGCACGTCACCTGCCTTTGACTCTCCGGACACATTTCTCCCCCGGCTGAGGACAAAGCAGGGTCTGTCAGCCGGCCCTGGCATCTGCTCCCTCGGCGCCATGCGCCGTGGGCCCCGGGCGCTGAAAGGAGCCTGGCAGCGAGGGGCGAGCAGGAGATGAGCTGATCTCCAGTCGCTGTGTCTCCATTTGCTATTTGGAGCTTGTCTTGGCTTGTTACCTCACAGTGGGGAGCAGGGCAGAGTCCCCCTCCACCCCTGCTCCAGGCGGGGCCTGCCCAGCCCCCCCCCTCCACCCCTGCTCCAGGCGGGGCTCACCCACGCCCACCCCTCTACCCCTACTCCTGATGGGGCTCTCCTGGCCCCTCTCCACATCTGCTCCCTGTGGGGGTCCCACCTCCACCCCAGATCCCAGCGGTGCTTCCCCGGCCCCCCCTCCACCGCTGCTCCTGGCGGGGCAAGCTCAGGTGTCAGTTACGCTCGGCTCTCGCGCTTCCAAGGTTTTCTTTGCAGCCATAAGAGCGAGCCTGAGACTCTTTGTTATCAATAGCTGAGAGTCTGGGGAGCGATGGAGGGGCCTGGCTGTGCCCCCCCTGCAAGCACCCCATGGCCTGCACATGGGGAGTTGACGGAGGCTTTAGCTGGAGGTCTGTCCGAGTCATCTAGATGGACTCTGTGGGCCAAAGGCGTTATTGTAACCTAGTCACTGCCCAGCATTAACCAGCATCAGTCTCGGGTCAGGGTTTGGTGTCCAGAGACGTCAGCCGGCCAGTCCCAGGGCAAAACCCCACCGGAAACCCTAGGCACCCTTTATTAAAGGGACAGAAAAGACGCATTTGAAGAGTCAGGTTTGAAGGCAGGCTTTCGTTTTAACAGCCTCCAGCGTTCCCTTGAGCTGGGGAGAGTTTCCAAAGGACAAGGCCCCGGGTCTGAAAGTCTCCGGGATGGTGTTCAAGAGGGTGATTACCGTCCCGTCTGGGGCCAACAGGAGAAGTTGGTGGGGATGGGCTGGTTAAAATCCGCTCCCCTTTCTCAGAAGACAAGCCAAGACAAACACAAAAGGAGAGAGGAAAGCACAGCAAAGCTGGAAAATGCAGCTTCTCTCTATGGTGTCGACTTCACTTGCAACCTCGTGACTGGAGAAAAACAGGCCCGGCACGTGGTCTGGTCAGGCGCTCCGAGGCCTGGGACACTTGTAGCCACGTGGGGCTGTTTCGGGCATTGCTGTTAACGGCCTCTTTCTGATCTCAGCAGTCTTGGCCCGCTAAGCCAATCTCTTATGAGACAGAAGGCTCCGGAGAGAGGAGAAAGAGAAGGGAGTCAATTTGTCTCCAAAATTTTTTCTTACACACCCCAAAAGAGAGCGGTGGGTGGAATATCTCACCCCCATCGTTATTGGGTCCACCAATTAGGCCTATTATCCGACACCCCGATTTTGGTTCATTGATTTTTGGCCCTCGGCTCCTCTTGTTCACCACGCATAACTGTGACCCCTTCCTTGAGTGAGAGCCGGAGGCTGTTTTATCCGGTCTGTCAGTCTGTCTCGCGTTCGGACCACTCCCAGCTCTGTTCTTTGGTCTAGGTCAGGGGTTCTCAAACTTCACTGCACCGCGACCCCCTTCTGGCAACAAAAATCACTACAAGCCCCCAGGAAGGGGGACTGAAGCCTGAGACCCGCCCCCCCCGCCTTGGGCGGGGCGCCGAAGCTTGAGGACTTCAGCCCTGGGTGGTGGGGCTTGGATTTTGGCTTCAGCCCCGGGCCCCAGCAAGTTGAATGACAGCCCTGGTGACCCCATTAAAACGGGGCGCCGACCCACCGGTTGAGACCGCTGGTCTGTGGGATGGCAGCGCTTCACGCGCTTTCCCTGGCTCTTGACGGTGGAGCTCACGAGCAGGGTCGGTTGTCTCATCGTTCCCGGCTCCAGCCCGTGCCAGGGACTGGGGAAATGGGAATTCTCCGGGCTGGATTTCCAGGCGCTCGGCACTGCCCAGCAGGGCCTGGATTTTCCAAAGAGCTCGGCTCTCAGTTCAGGAACTGGGAGCCCCAGGATGGCAAGGGCCCCTCTGCTCTCCCTGCCTGGGGCTGACCCCACGCTCTCCTCGTAGGTGTTTGTGAAGTCCCACTTTGACTACGACCCGGCCAGCGATAACCTGATCCCCTGCAAGGAGGCAGGGTTAAAATTCACTGCCGGGGACCTGCTGCAGATCGTCAACCAGGACGACCCCAACTGGTGGCAGGTGAGGACAGCTGGGTGGTCCCGAATCCCCCACCGCTTGGCAGTACCCAGGCCTGGGTACTGCCTTGCACCCTGGGATGGCTTGGACGGGGGGGATGGGTTACTGAGGCGGGGAGGGTCATGCCACATGGAACACCCCCATCCCCAAGGCACGGAGGGGCTGGCGAGGGGACCCCATGGTCACTGCTGGTTTGGTCGATGGGATGGCGCTGAGGGCAGTCAGGGAGCTCAGCGGCAGCTGGCTGGAGGGTGAGGGTCTGGGGATGGGGGCTGTGGGTGGCCGCTGGGCAGGGGCCTCCTGGGGTGGGGGCTGTGAGTGGCCCCATAGCGGGGAGAGGGCGCGTTTGGAGATGGGGCTGTGGTGATAAGGCTGTGGGTGGCCACAGGGTGTGGGGGGGTGTGGAGATGGGGCTGTGGGTGGCCCCGGGGTGGTGGTGGGGACTGTGAGGATGGGGTTGTGGGTGGCCCCGGGGTGGTGGTGGTGGGGCTGTGGGTGGCCCCAGGGTGACGGGGGGGCTGTAGGGATGGGGCTGTGGGTGGCCCCAGGGTGGTGGCAGGGGGGCTGGGGGGATGACGCTGTGGGTCGTCCCTGGAGGGGGTTGGAAATGGGGGTGTGGGTGGCCCTAGGGCAGGGGTGCTCCAGAGGGTGGAGGCTGCGGGGGGCCCCTGGTGCGGGGCTCTGGGGGTGGGGGCCGTAAGGGACCCCAGTATGCCAGGCTGGACGGGCGATGGCTATGGGAACTCTGGCTGGCTCACCGGGCCTGGGTGCCATTTCAGGCCTGCCACGTGGAGGGCGGCAGTGCCGGCCTCATCCCGAGCCAGCTGCTGGAGGAGAAGCGGAAGGCGTTTGTGAAGCGCGACCTCGAAGTCCCCCCCACATCTGGTAGGAGGCCCCCACGGATGCCCCAGGCTGGCCCCAGTGCACGCAGGGCCCTGCTCCCCATCTCTAGAGCATGGCGGGGGAGCCCTGCTGCCCAAACCCTCCCTGCTCCCTACGGCCAGGGCCCTGAGCCAGGCTAGTGCCCAGCCTGGTGGCCAGTGCCTGCAGGAGGGTGATGCGCCCCCACAAACCCTGGCTGTGTCCTAGGGGTTTGCAGTGGCCCTGCCCTGACACCCCCTGCCCTGGGGAATATCTCCAGCCAGGCCAGCACCCCGATCCCTGCTGGGGTTGCCTGTGGCAGCATCTGATTCCCGCTGGGCTTGCCCACGGCTGAATGAGTCCGTTCTGCTCTCGGCAGGTGCCCTATGCGGCAGCATCAGTGGGAAGAAGAAGAAGAGGATGATGTACCTGACCACGAAAAATGCAGGTGAGTGCCCCAGGCTGCCCAGGCCCTGGGCAGGCATCCCCCTCCTCCTCCTCCTGGGCCGGCTCTTGCCCCGAATCCCAAAATTATCCTTCTCCCTTCCACCCTGTCCCCTGCACCGGCGGGGCTGGGCACACGCTGCCCCGTCCCCATATCAGCGCTGACTGTTTTCTCCTCCCCATCCGGCCCAGAGTTTGACCGGCATGAGCTGCTGATCTATGAGGAGGTGGCCCGCATGCCCCCGTTCCGCAGGAAAACCCTGGTGCTGATCGGGGCCCAGGGCGTCGGGCGACGCAGCCTCAAGAACAAGCTGATCATGTCGGACCAGGCCCGCTATGGGACCACCATCCCGTGTGAGTAAAGACTCTGCCCCCTGGAGCCAGTGCTAACCCTGACGTGCACCCTGATCTCTTTTCCCTAATCTGACCCCTGCTCCAGAGGGGGCTGGGGCTGACTGTGCCACGTGGCCTGGCCTCACGTGACTCACGCCTCTGGGTCCTCTTAGCGTGCCCTGCGGCCAGCCGGTGTGGGCATCCCTGCCCCACGCACGGCCGGCCTTAGGGGATGCACATGGAGGTTTGGAATGAAGGCACCCGGAGCGCTGGGCAGGGCAGGCTGGGGGAGCCCTAGAGCTGTCAGGTCCTGGGGACGAAAAGCCCCTGCCCCGTCCTTCAGCACAGGGTCTGGAGAGCCAGCCCGGCAGACTGTGGAGAATCACCTGTGACCGTAATTGACCAGAGGTGAGGGCCAGGTAAGCCTGTTTGTGATGGAGCAGCACCCCCTGGTGAGGAAACGTCCACCCTGCACCTCATCTGCCTTCCATCCACGTCCCTGCGGAAGGGACGGGCTCTGTGGCAGGAGGGAGGGGTGGGGGGCAAGATACCTGCCCCGCCACAGGCAGGACCCGTTGCCTTGAACCCCCGTGAGTCCTCCACTTGTGGAACGTGGGGTGCGTCTTGAATTTCAGGATCCTGCTGCTGCCAGATGGGCTGCAGACGACAAAGAACCCCGAGGGGGGTGCAGTGGGACGGGCCGCTCTAATCTCCCCGTAAGCGTTTTGAAATCAAACAAGCTGTCCCTGAGATCACAAGGCAGGACTTGGTGGCTTCCGACACTGATGCACCGTTCAGCCAGGTGGCAGCTGGATCCGCAGTTTCCCAAAGTTTGTGGGTGTTTGGGCTTGTGGTTCTGGCTCAGCCCAGTGTAGGGAGACGGGCCAGCCACACAGCAAGGGCTGGGGACTGGTTCCCAAGTTTTGGATGATGATTTTGATTCAAGCTGATCACCCAGCTTGATCCCACAGTTGGGGGGTGTCTGGACCTGGGCTTCTGGTTCTGCCCATTACAGGGAAGATCCCAGAGCTGGGCACAGGCTCTCTGGGTTCCCGGAGTTGGGGGGGGGTTGGGTGTGAGGTTCCGGTCCAGTCCCCTCACCGGTTGTTCTGTAACTCACGCTCACCACGTTATTCCTGTGCCCCTTGGCAGACACTTCGCGGAAGCCCAAGGACCACGAGAGGAACGGCCAGGTCTACTGCTTCATGTCGCGGGGGGAGATGGAGGCGGACATCAAGGCTGGCCGCTACCTGGAGCACGGGGAGTACGAGGGGAACCTCTACGGCACCAAGATTGACTCCATCCACGAGGTGGTGGAGTCCGGCAAGATGTGCATCCTGGATGTGAACCCGCAGGTTCGCGCTACGGGGACAGGCCCAGCTGGGAAGCCCCTAATTATACTGGAGGGGAGGTTGGGGCTCTGGCTTGAAGCTCTGGAGGACAGCCACCGCTCGGGCAAAGCTGAGGCAAGCTTCCCCTGTACTCACCCCAGCCACCTGTCCCAGCCCTGACTGGGAGGGGAGTGCAGTCCAGGGCCCACTGAGTACCAGACCTCTCTGCTGAGCCTGGTCGCACACCTAGCGGGCGGTGCCCACACGCAGGGGAAGGGCCCCTGCCCGAAAATGCAACTGACAAGGCAAATGGTGTGAGGGGAAACTGAGGCACAGAGCAGGTCAATGACAGAGCCAGGAGCAGAACCCAGGTCTCCTGGTTCCCAGCCATGTGGCCTACCCATTGGGAAACACTGTCTCCCCATGGCTATAGCTGGTAACACCTTTTGATCGGTACCCACCAGGGCTGGATCTGAGCAACGGGAAAAAGCTCTGGGTCCCATTCCCAGCACCCCGGCTGCATGGTCCCCCTTCACGCCTGTCCCCTTTGGAAGCTTGCTGGTCCTAGGTCCGCACTGACAGCCTGGCTCTGTGTTACCCAGGCAGTGAAGGTGCTGAGAACGGCTGAATTCGTCCCCTACGTGGTCTTCATCGAAGCCCCGGACTACGAGACACTCCGAGCCATGAACAAGGCAGCGCTGGAGAGCGGTGTGGCCACCAAGCAGCTCACGGTGAGTCCACGCCAGCCCCGTACCCCCACAGAGTGCAACCAGAGCAGGGGGTCCAACCCCCTTTCCCCCATGCGGTGCCACAAGACATTGGGGTCATAGGGCCTTCCCCGGTCACCTGGCCCATGCCATGTCCTTGGCCCACATGACCCAGGGTGGCTGAGCTGGGGCAGGCCCGGGTTCCATGGGGCGTGCCCCTGTATGCACACGGCTCTGTCCACAAGCACATGTGCGACATGCACTGGGATCGGGGCTTGCTCCCCTGTTGGTTCTTCCTGGTGGCCTTAATGGCCCCTTTAGAGGCAGGCGCTCAGCGCTTCCCCATCCAGCGCCTCCCTGAACGTGGTCACAGGTTGGACTCTCCATCTGGAGGGGTCAGCAGGGAGATCTCCTCGCCAAGTGCACGGTGCGGTCCATTCGCAGAGCCGCCCAGGAGAGCGGGGCTGTTCCCCCGACCCGCTCTGATGGCTGGCACGGCGGGTGTCCCATGCAGCTTCGGCCGCTGACCTCCAGGGAATGGCAGGCTGGCCCCACCTGCTCTCACCAGCCAGGCTGCGGCAAAGCAGGGGTGGGCTGGCGTGGGCAACCCCTGGGGGAAGACGAAAGGAGGGCAGGGGGCCGTGGTGGGGATTCGCCAGCCCGTGCCGAGTGCAGTGCTGCAGCATGGCGCTAGAGGGCACTGTGCTGCCCCAGCTGCCAATCGTTACATTTCCCATGGATGCTTTTTGCACGTGGGCCCCCTCGTGCCTGGCGCTGTCCCTGCCCCTAGAATCTTTCCGGGCTTATCATTGATCATATTCTGCCTCCTTCAGTCCTCCATCTGTCTTCAGCTGATTACGGGATCCGTCTTCACGTCCTGTCCCAAAGAGCTGAGTAGCATTTCTGGGTGGCCGTTCCAACTGCGGCCATGCCCCTCCCCACAGGTAGCCGCATCTCCGCTCTAGGATCTCTGTATAAAAGGCTGCCACGCTCCACCCCAGAGGTAGATGCCTCTTAGTGCTGGGATCCCCGTACCGACAGCTTGCTGCGCTCCTCACCAAAGGTGGCTGCATCCCGGGGGTGGGGTGAAACGAGCCCTGCGTCGTTTGCACCTTTGCTTACCTTTGCAAAGCTCTTTTGGGACCCCCCCCCCGGAGGCGTGTGCTCTTTACCCCTGTGCGCAGAGCTCTGGGGCAAGGCTAACGGGCAGCATCCGTGCTTGTGTCTGGGCAGGAGGCGGATCTGAAGCGGACGGTGGATGAGAGCTGCCGCATCCAGCGTGGCTATGGCCACTACTTCGACCTCAGCCTGGTCAACGACAACCTGGAGTGGACATTCCAGCAGCTGCAGGAGGCCCTGGAGAGGCTGCGCGCAGAGCCCCAGTGGGTCCCTGTCAGCTGGGTTTACTAGGACGCTGGGAGCGAAGGCCTCCCCACCCTGCCCCCACGCGGAGGGCACTGCCGACCCGCCTCCCCTCCGCCCTCCCTCCTGCACAAACCACGGCGTCTCAAAGCCAAGGAACCCGGATCCCCTGCCTGCGTCCCAGGCCTGTCTTCGGGGGAGCTGCGGCCCGAGACAGGTCTCGTCCCCCCAAGGGCAGGCGCTAGCTGGAGCTGCCAGTAGGGGGTGGCGAGGCAGGGAACTGGGTGCTTGTTGCACATCCCCTTCCCCCTCCCCCTGAGTTTTAACCAACTTTGCCAGAGTTAGAGAGTTTCTTGCAGACATTCCCGAGGGGCACCCCCAGTGGAGAACCCTTCTCTGCCCTGGACACGTGGCTGGGGGGCAGTGGCCCCCCATTTCCTTCCAGGAAGGGCTAGGGTGGCCCTGGGGAGGATTGAGAGAGCAGCCCAAGGTGAGGCAGTGCCCAGGACACTAAACACAGCCTCTTTAGTGCCCGGAGTGGGCACCGGGTCCCCCTTCAAGCCAGCCCCAGGGCGGTGCCCGGAGCCAGATCCCGGCAGCCGGCAGAGGGAGGTGGGCATGAGGAAGGCAGTGTGAAGCGTGCCGCAGGAGGTGCACAGAGCTGGGGATGCCAGCTGGCACCTCCCTCCATCCCTGCGCGTTCTCCCTTTCTCACCCAGCTGCCCACTCCATGCCCAGGCTGCATCCCCCTTCCTGGTCCTGAGCTGCCCTCTCTGTGCAGAGGTGCCTGGCACCATCTCCAGCAGCTCCCTGGAGCAGCTTGGGGCATCTCTCCTCACTGGCCTAGGCCAGGGGAAATCTCAATAGGGACCAACCGGCTCAGGAATGTTCCTGGCCATCTTTCTTCATTGTTCCCCACTGGGCCAGCGGGGTGGGGAGGAGGGTGCAGCGGGGCGGGTTCGGAGCCCATCACCTCCCTGGGCTAGAGCATCAGATTCTCCCTAAACCCGTGTCTGGGGTTCGGGGCAGGAGGCGTGTCCACCAGGGAAATGAGCTTGGTGGGCTCAGTGGGCTTCTTGGATCAACCGTAGAGACTAACTCACTAATTCCCCACCGTGAATCCACAGCTGCTCCCCAGCAAAGACTGATGAGTTATTTCAGGGCTGGCTGGCTGTGGGGGCAGAATTTCCGAGGAAATTACTGGCCAGTTTGGTGCCGCGGGAGAGATCAGTCCCGTCCCAGGAGGACAGGCGCACCTTAATAAGCCCAGTCCAAAAATCGGCATGGTTCCGATGCCCTACCTGAAAGAGACGAAGCCACCACGTGCCCTGCCTCACCTGCTCCCACAGAAAACCCGTGATGGATTCGTCCGGAGTGGGCCACCGCTCTGGACGACCCAGAGCAGAAGGAATCTTCTGGGGAGATCTGCACCAAGCAAATGCACAGCTATCTCACTGCCGAAAATTCAGCTCAGTTTACAGACCCAGCCCCCGCCTTCCGGCTCCGAACCGGATAGATTATTCCCCCCTCCCAATTTGAACTTTTGCAAATGTCCCAGCGATGGTCGGAAAAGCTGCCCCGACTTCCCCCCCAGCTTAGAGTCTGTGATTGTGGGGGTATTGAAGGGGAATTGTGGCACCTCTGGAAATCAATAACTTTAAGGTCCAAATGGTTGAAGGAGGCACCCTTGAGGAGGGTCTTGTTACATCCCTGGTGTAGGACACAGGACATCTGGGCACAGGACATCTGGTGTAGGACACAGGACATCTTGGTTTCCTGCTCTGCTCCAGCCTCCTGGGCAAGTCACTTAATTGCTCAGTGCCTCAGTTTCCCCACCTGTCCAATAAGGTTAAATTAATAATACCCTGTACTGAGAATACATCTGTTATTGTAGGTGAGGCGCTCAGATACTCTGGGGATGTGGTGGAACCTAGAGAGTTAAGTAACATAAAGCTCTGGACCATAGACCTCAACTGTAGGTTTTAGGATTTATAAAGTGACAGCAAAATAAAATAAAAACCATAATGATTGGATAGGTGGAGCCAGCCAGGGGCATCACTAGATATCAGGTAAGGGGGGTAATTGCCACCGCCAGAGCTCGGTTCGCCCACCCCAACTTTTCATAGGTCTATCGGCTCCACTTTTTGCCTCCTGCCCCAGCTTTGCAGGGAAGAAGTGATCACATATAATGTTCTATATGCTAACGCAACTTTGCCCCGCTCCTGGAATTTTTCTGAAATGGTGCCTCTGGAGACAGTCGGCAAAATCCAGGTCCGGGGGGATCCTCAAAACATGGGGCCAGCCGGCTCTGCGGTTTAGGGTCATACCTGTTGCTCAAAAACCATTAGAACAAAGATCAGTAAGAGTAGGAGGGTTGTGTGTGGACAGTGGACAGCCCGCAAACAAGCTGCCTGCCTGGGTGCGAGAGCCGAGACGGGAAGGACAGGTGCCTTCTGATCTGATCACCAGACAGGTTTGTTAGTAACCCGGCGGGGTGGGGGGGTATTTATTTATTTTCTTGGTAATAACTTTTGTCTTGCGTATTTCTTTAGCCGAATCCACACGCAGACTTAACTGACCCCATCGAATGTTAAAGGTAGCTGGTCCTGCCCTCCGTTTATTTACCTGCCACAGGCGATTTTAGCCCTGGGCCTCAGTTTCCCCTTGCGAGAATGGCGACGAAGTTGCCCTCCTTGGTCAAGCGCTTTGAGATCGACCTGTGCAAAGCGCTAGATAACAGCTGGCTAGTACATCTCCGCAGTCCCTGGGAACCGCATGACATCGTTATAATTTCTGAAGCCGTTAGAGGCCTCAACTGAGATCAGGACCCTGTTGTGGTAGGTGCTGTACATACACAGAGAGTCCCTGCCCTGATGGGCTTCCAGTCTCAATACACACATGGTAGGAGGGGAAACTGAGGCACAAAGGGGTGGGGAAGTGACTTGCCCAAGGTGACTCAGGGAGTGCCGGGAATAGAATCTCTGGATACCTGGTCCAGTGGGCGATGCTGTCTCCTCTTGGCTTCAGCGGCGGCTGGGTCTTCTGACTCCCATCCACGGGGCCCCTGCCCACAAGTCCTTCCCTCCGCTCTGGAGTGCAGATTTCCGTGTGTCAACGACTACCTCAGGCCTCAGCTGCAGCAGGGCAAAGGCAGAGGCCTGGCCTTGGCTCGGGCAGGTAACCGAAGAAGGAGCTGTTTGCAGTCGTTTCCAAACGGCTTTTTTTGCTGAGTTTTTTATCTTAAGGCAAAACTCCGTCTCCTGTTTCTAACCGGCCTGGCTGCGGTGTGCCCCTGGGAACCCAGACCCCTGGCATGCACAGACCCCATGGCCGCCAGTGGATCTGGGACACTTCCAGTTTTGGGTGCCTGACTTGGGATGACTGGGGCCTGGTTTCCACAGGTGTGGAGCAGTCATTGCTGTTGGTGTTGGTTCTGACCCCCCCCCTCCTCCCACAATGTGTCTGTGGCCCCCGTTATTCTGGTGTCAGAGACCCCACAAACTTACTGTATTTATCGCAAGTCAGGCACCCCAAATTTGGGGCCCCTTGTAAAAATTTGGGCCTTAAGTTCTTGTTTCTCAAATGGCCGGAGTTCCCCTTTAAAAGCAACTGTGGCTAGGGTCTCCCCTGCTGGTTGTCACGGTGTGGGGGGGGGCCGAGGGAGCCAGGGAGAGACACCCATTGGGAAGGGGTGATACCCCTCCAAATTCCAATGCAGATCCCCTTTGGGAGGGCGCTCTCCAAACTGTCCCTACCCCGGCTCAACGGACCGCCCTTCCTTACTATTAAAATGCCACCCCCCTGAGCTGCACCCCCCCTTTCTGTTCCCACCTTCACTGGGGGAGTGACCCCCAGGTCTCTTGCCAAGAACCCGTTCCCCAGGGTGTATTTCCGTTGTAAGATAATAGCTATCACACAGAGGAGAGGATTAATGTCCCTTGTTTTAAAAAATGCTATTTATGTAAAGAAGAGAAACTGGCCGTATCCCTGTCTGTCGGGCAAAGCGGGGTAATGCAGGGCATTGATCAAAGGTAATGGCCCAGCGGCAGGAAGGTGTTGGCCTCCCATTGCTCCGTGGGGCTGGCGGTAAAACGCCAGGCTCTGAAATCAGAGTGTTTTGGGGGGGTTATTTTTGGTTGGTTTTTAATGTTGGATTTACAGCCTGGCAGTTAGATTACCCAAAGGACTCAGCACCCAGAGGGAACCTGGCCCGCTGGGCAATTTGGTGGATTTGGCGCTTGGTGATCTGGGCCCAGAAAGTTCTGGTTTGTTTGGGGTAAATCAGCGCGACTTTTTGCCCCGGGGTCTGTTTTGCGTCTGTAGGTGACTGTGAGGTTGTGTGAGAGAATGGGGCTGTGTGGGGTGGGGTGTAAGTTTGTTTCCTGTGTCTGTATGCAGGTATGTGTGTGTTTGTCCTTATGAGTTTATGTCTCTGTGTCTGTACACACGGGGGTGTGTTTGTGTATGTGCATGTGTGCCTGTCAAACAATTGCCAATTCTTGCAATTTTATCACACGTTTCACACTGTTTGTTTATTAGTCAAATCCCCAGCTCCTGGAGTCAGGTGATTCTATGAGACTCTTAGCTTTTTTTAAAGTAAGTTTCTATCCCTCCTGTTCGCGGGGGAACTCTTGCAAACACAACCCTGAAAGGCGCCGACACCTTTTGGCAACTAAAAATGATTATTTTTAAAGTCTCATGACTTTAACGCCAATCTCCTCTCTTTTCGGGGCTGGACTGACGATTTTTTAACATTTGAGGTTGGCAACACTGATGCCCTCTCCTCCCGCTCCGTGTGTGCGCATGCGTGAGTACGTGTGCATGCAAATGGGCGCTGATGCGTGTGAACGTAGCTTCTGATGACGACTCAGTCCATGTTAATGTTACATTTGCTTTGTGGGGCTTAGCCAGGGATGGTGACTGACAGTTTTTCCCCTAACCCCTTTTCTGTCCCAAGCTCTGTTTCCTATTGAAGGGTGGGATTAACTGGATCTAAAGACGATGTACATATTGCCTTCTGGATGTGTCACTAACATACACTATAGCGAATGATCCTGCACTGCCCCCATCCGCAAGAGAAATGGACGTGTTTGATCTCTGATTTCCACCGGTCTCTCCTAGTCCACTCCCGGCTCTGAGCTTCTCCATTAGTCTTCTTGAAACACACGTGTTTTTAATGGTTCCATGTAAATACTGAGCAACAGCGAGCTGGAAAATGTTTTTTCCCCCCTTCTCTTTGTTTTTGGTGAATGGTGATAGTTCCCCTTCCCCTCCCTGGAATTGTCTATTTCTTAGACTTGTGTTTATTAGAGAGCTCAGCGGTGTGATGTCCGTGTCGGGTCGGTGTTGCGTGTTAGAAGCCGGCTAATTTGGATTGTTTGTGCCCTGTTTACACCACGCTGCCCTCTATTCGTTGGAGCTGCCATGTTTTATGGTGGAATCTCTCCCTTTTTTTGTTTCTGAACCTGGGGGGGTCCTGCTAGCCCCCCCTGCCGCCTGGTCACCTCTGTGTGTATGTGCGCGCCCGGTGATCCTGACCGAAGGGGCGTGTGACGATTCTGGACCAGTGCTTGGTCAGGCTGTGATGCAGGGGCAAGACACCCACCACTTTGCCAGGCAGCCTCCTTTTGCAGCAGGACCCACAAACCCTCCCACCGAGCAGGTCGAGGGCCTGATCCTGGGAGCTGCTGAGCTGCAGGTGGGAGGCGCTTGCCCCTCCATAGGCTCGAGGGGGGTTGAGGATGCTTGGGGCCTGGCGAGAGGGGCTTAGCCTCTGGCAGCATTGGTCTGAAATGCCCCTTCTGGTGGGGGTGCCATGCCAAGATGGCTCTGGCTGATGGCTGGTTTGGTATGGGAGGGGGGTGACCGGTCAATGAGGCAGATGACATCAGGCCTGATCGCTGCCCCAAAAGGACCATTTTCAGGGCTATGGGGTGAGGTCAGGAGGGGAAGTCACATAGGTGTCCCCCTCCCCCCAGCCCCTCAGTGCTTCCAGCCCAGGCAGGCTGAGGGCCCTGGCCTGGGTGTAGATGACCTTGTGAGACCGTTTCTCTCCGGGGTGGGCATGGCCCCATGGAGCTTTCTGCCAGGATGCGCCTAGAGGAGAGGCCGGGCGCCACTCGTTCCCTGTAGCCGGGGGCTGTGATGGGCTTTGCCAGCAGTGGCATTTTACACCAGGGGAGGAGCTGGCCCCTAATTTAAAACGTTAAGTCCCCCCCGGCCTCCCCTGTCTGTCGGTCCCTTCTCGTCCGATTGAACGAACGACAGTGACTTTTTTGTACTGACTCTTTTCTATTCCTAGTTTACTTTCTGAGCTGGGTTGCTAGACGCTCGGAGCCCTGATGCTGTACATTTCTTTTATTTCTCGGTCGTGCGAGCTGATCCCATGTACCTGCCGGTGAATGACTCCTTTTGTTACTTTTCAGTTACTTTTATTAAATTTAAAGCAAAAAAAAAAAAAAAACCCCTCACGCATACTGGCTGTGTTGTTTTCATCTTGTCCTCCTTGGCGCAGGCATTTCAGAGGCATCCTCCAAGGAAGCCAAGTGAGTTACACTGTTGTAAAATGGTTGTGAGAGGAGAATTGGGCATTCTGTGCCTCAGTTTCCCCATCTGTGTTAACAATAAGGGCTGATCTCCTGGGGAGGTGAGACTGGAAAGGCTTCGAATGAATATTCGTGTCTGTAAAAGGCCTGGAGATCTACAGCGGGAAGGCGCTGGAGAGGGGCAGGTTGTTATTGCAGGGGTCCATTTGCTAGTGAATACCTGATGAGCGGGCATATGTCTGGAAGAGTGTGTGTTTGCCGTTGAGTGGAATTGAATGAATCAAGGTGTGTGTGTGTGCGTGAGTGTGTGTGTGAGTGAGTGGTGTGCATGGGCTTGCGGCGTGTGCAAATCAGGAGGTGCGGAGCAAGGTGTGTGTGAACGTGGCCTTTGCTACCCTCTAGGGCATTGGTCTCATGCCTGATGCTGACACGTGTCAGCCCCGGGGAGCTGAGCAAGTGCCAAGAGCCAGTGGCACCTGTGGACGGCTGCAAACCACTCCCCGGGCTGATGTGGGGAGCCCTGGTTAAACCCAACTGGGCCAAGGAGCAGCTGTGCTGAACACGGTTTGTTCTTCTCCAGGCTCGCCTTGCAGCCAGCGTGTCTGCAGCGGTGCCGTGTGTGTGTGTGTGTCACTGTATCTGAAGGAGCAAAGGGGTGTGTGTGTGTGTGTGTGTGTGGGGGGGGGGGTCAGTCTGTCTTCAGGGCGGCGTGCATGAGTTTATCCGGAGCAGTGCATCAACGTATCTGAGAGCGGTGGATCCGTGAGCGCCTCCACTTCGTTTGCCCGGCTGTTGCAGAGCAAGGCCTGGCATCCCCAGGCAGCGCTGAGCAAAGAGTTAACAGCCCTTGGCTTATCTGCTGGGACTGAGGCCAAGCCGGCTCCCTGCCCACCTGCTCCTCCCACCCCACCCCAGCCCACATAGACTCCAGCCGGCTTCCTTTGCCCGGGATTTGTGCTGAGCCCTGTAGCCTGCAGCAATGTGGCCGGTGCTGGTCCTCTGCCTCTTCCTGCTGGCCTTGGGGCTGCTGGGGGCCCGGCACTTCGGCCCGGCGGGGAACCCCTTTGCCGGGGGGCCCCTGCAGCCCCCCAGGCCACTGGTCACGGATCAGAAAGTTAGGGACAAGGTCCTGAAGCAGGGTAAGTGCAGAGCGTGAGCCAGGGAGCGTGCCAAGGGCCGGCGGGGGGAGAGCGTGAGCTCGAAGCCGCACCTGGGCGGCTTCGACACCGTCCCACGGGCGCCTGTCCCTCGTCGCCTTTTGGCTGGCAGTAGGGGCGCGCATCCTCGGACTTCCCCCGGGGGGGTCGCTCACTCCCTGCCCCTCCTGGTTGTGACCCTCTCCTGGCACCTGCCAGCCCCTGGCCAGGTGTAGCCGCGATCACGCCTGTCCGCTGAGGTTTCCTGTGGGCAGTTCTGACGGCCTCTCTGATCATTCCGCCGCGTTTGTCCTTTCTGGTGTCTACGGGGGGATTAGTTTAGGGATTCCCTGAACTCACGCTCTGGGTGAGAGCTGCCACGGCAGTTGCTAGCTGTCCGATTGCTTGAGTGTCCCGCTCCATCTGAGAAGCTGGTGAATTTAGCTGTGTCCAATTATGCTCTTTCACAGGGGAGGGCGGTTGTCAGTTTCTCCTTCCTCCATAGCAGGCAGCGTGGCCTTTCTTTGCAGTACCCTCAGTTGCTGGGATGCTCTTGATTTTTGCTGGTGCTTCACTTCCAAGCTACAGGGCTTTTTCCAACTAAAGTCAGCGACATCTAAATCCCATAAATACCGTTTTAGGTCAGCTCTGATATGCTGGTCCAAATCGACTGACTTTGAACCACTCTGGAGGGGTATTTTAGTGCAGACTCGGCTTTCTCTGATGCAAAGATAATTGTTGTGGATCAAGATCCATTCCACTCTCCAGAAAATCCAGTGGTGGCCCTCGCTGAGTTCTTGAACTGCCTTTGTTAATGTTTGATAGAGATGGGTGGCACTTTTGTCAGCGTAATATGTCCCTAGGGTCTGCCTTAGGCCATGTCTACACTACACTGGTTGGTTGGTATAACTGTGTCGATCAGGGGTGTGATAAAACCATGTGCGGTGCCGGCAAAACCCCAGTGTAGATGCAGCTACGTCAGGGGAAGAGTGCGTCTGTGGGCATCGCTAATGTGTCGTCTGGGGAAGTGGGTGGCTATGCTGGCAGAAGAAACTCCTTCTGGTGGCATATGCTGGGTCTAAAGTGGGGGCCCTGCTGGCATAGCTATACCAGCAAAGATTCGTAGTGTAGACCCGGCCTTTTGGGCAGTGGGAGATCGCTCTGACTCCGTACCACTTCGGAGTTTTAGTCCTGGGCTGAGTGCACGGATCCCACCTTCTAGAGCTGCTGGCCCGGGATAATCCCTCTTTAATCCACTGTCACTTTGGTTGCCAGACGTCTGGAACTGAACCTGGCCCGTTGCACGGAATCACCAGTCTGGTGCGAGTCCGCCCAGGCGGGGTCCTGGGGAAGCCAGAGGGTCCTGCCCTCCAACTCCGCAGTCAGACGTGACTCTCAGCCAGTCAGTAAAACAGAAGGTTTATTAGACGACAGGAACATGGTCTAAAACAGAGCTTGCAGGTGCAGAGAACAGGACCCCTCAGCTGTGTCCATTTTGGGGGGCAGTGAGCCAGACAACCACGTCTGCCCTTCACTCCATGTCTCCAGCCAGCCCCAAACTGACCCCGCTCCAGCCCCTCCTCCTCTGGGCTCTGTCCCTTTCCCGGGCCAGGAGGTCACCTGATTCCTTTGTTCTCCAACCCTTTAGCTCTCACCTTGCAGGGGGGAAGGGCCCAGGCCATCAGGTGCCAGGAAACAGGGTGTCGGCCATTCTCTGTGTCCAGACCCCTGCACACACCTGCCCTCTAGGGCTCTGCAACGATCATACACCCTTATCCCACCACCTAGATACTTAAGAACTGCCTAGGGGAAACTGAGGCACCCCCACAATATTCAGAGGAAACATTAAGAACAGTCCCGCTTCGTCACACTGAACCTGGCCTGTTGCACGGAATCACCAGTCTGGTGCGTAGTTCTGAAATCTTTCCTAAACACGGATGGCAGGTTCTGCTGGATCCGAGGCTGTGTTCCCTTATGCCCCTCACGTTCAATGGTTCAGTTTTCATCTGCTCTGAATCACTCCCGTCTTCTGTCGCTGCTGCGTTACCTGCTCCATCTTCCGACAAGCTAAGGAAGTGTCTTTCTGTTCCTGCGTGCGGGTTTTTCCCCCCTGGTTAGCGTTTTCTGGGTCAGCTTTGCCCCCTTCCCTTTCTGAATCAGACCCTGAATTTGATCATTGAGATGGAGCAACAGGGACAGAACCTCACCCCCCACTCACCTAACACGTCCCTTTTCTAAATGCCGCAGGAGCCACCCGATCAAACCTCCGTGGCCCGTGGGCCTCATATTTGTTGGATCGGCCCGTGCCACGCCCAGACGCTCCATCAGAGTCAGGAGATCCCGGGAGAATTTGCACGCTCCATTTTGCAGCCTGGGGCCCAGAACAAATATCCATGTTTGTCACCCCCCTGAGTCACAAGACCCAGCTTTGCAAGGAGAACTTTGTTCCTGCGGGGAAGCGAAACCATTTGTCTTTAGGAGCTTCTTGCAGGCGGAGACCCACCCCCTAGTGCCCTGGCCACCTTTTCTGCCAGCAGTCCCCCCTCTGCCTGCTTCAGACCCCCCTCCCCGTGCCCCCACCTTGTCTTTTCTTAAAGGGGCCGCTCCCATTTCTCTTCATATCAAATTTGTGTGGCTAATAACAGGAAACAAATATTCAAAGTTATTAGCAAATCTAGGCAATAGGAACCTGCTTCTAAAATACCTCGCGCGTGCGCTGTTCTGGCCTGATCGCACGGGGGGAGAGGGGGACCGTTTCTCGCATCGCACCCCTGCTCTCTGGGGTGCTACAGTCATTGCTCAGAGCCGGCATCTGGTGAGCGCAGTCTCAGCCCAGGAGGGACTGTCCCCCCGTACGTGGGGCAACACTGTCTCCACCCACTCGCCCTGGTCGTGTGCAGGACCGGCACGGTCTGGGTGGGCGCCAAAGAAAGAACCCAGAACCAAAAGGTTGTCCCTGCTCCAAAGAGCTCACAAAGCCGGGGACTAGCAATCAGGACTCCTGGGTTCCATTCCCTGCTGCATTGCTCTGTGACCTTGGGCAAGTCACTCCCCCTCGCTGTGCCTCCGTTTCCCTCCAGAGCGGGTGTTTGTTCGAATGGATTCACTGCTCCCACAGGTAAAATTCGGTGAGTCCCCCCGGGATGAAAGGTCAGTATTACTCAGGTAACCGACCCTGAAGACCCGCTCCCCAGAGCCAGACGCTTCGTTTGAAACCTGCCCAGCCATGGAAGCAGGAGCTGGCCCAGGACACCAGATTGGCATGGGGACGTCCGCCGATGTCCCCTAAGCCTGGTGCAAGGTAGCCAAGGTGAGAGAAGGGGCAGCTCACACCCAGGCCCTGGCCTCAGCCGGGCCGCATCACTTCTCCAAGACACGGTCTAATTTGAGGGCCGACAGACTCCCCCCTCATGCCCCGCGGTGTCTGGGCGAACAGCCGGTCCGGCCAGTCCTGCGGGCGCCCCATGCTCACGTCCTGCCCCTCAGTCCCGTTTCATTCTGCATCTTTGTTTCCATCTGCACCTTCCTCCACCCCCTGGTGGCTTTGACTCAGCCCGGCCACCGATTTCGTCGTTATCCAGTGGCACGATAATCCCCATGGTCTGGGGCAGATGGAAGAAGCCCTTCTGGGTCCGTGTTTTTAGATTTAATCTGTGTCTATTCTGGTTTGCGGGGGCTGGGCTTTTTTTTTTATCTCCCTCCGCTCCCGTGTTGGAGTGTGTGTTCGCTCCAGCTCCCGCGGGTTGGCTGGCTGGCTTGGGGCCTCGTCCTGCTTAAGAATCAGACCCAGACAGAGAGGGAGAGAGGCCACGCCGAGGGTCCTTCCAGCCGCTCTGGCAATGCAAGGGGGCCTGGGTGTCAATGAGAATCAAATCCTCTCTCTTTGGGTCGGTCCGGGGCTTGTGTCCGGTGTGGGGATTCCCTCGCTAGCGGGGGGGTCCACATCAGTTCTTGCCTGGGGGTGAAGACCCGTCCTTGGGGGAGGCAGGAGTTCACCCGGGAACAAGTCCAGGGGCAGCAGGTTTGTATAATTTTTGCTGGTGCCCAGAACGGGTCTAAGTCATCCCCCAACCCCCCAGCCTTGTAAACCGATATATATTTTTCAAAATAATGTAAAAATGGACTGGAAACAGTACGTGTTTAACAGTTTCCCTGTACTGCACAATGTGGGGGGAGTGTGGGGGGATGAGGGCTCTGGCTCGGGGTGTGGGCTCTGGGGTGGGGCTGGGGATGAGGGATTTGGGGTGTGGAAGGGGGCTCAGGGCTAGGGCAGAGGGTTGGGGTGCGGGGCGGGGGGACGAGGGCTGCGGGGTGGGGCCGGGGATGAGGGGTTCGTGGAGCAGGAGGGGGCTCAGAGTGGGGCAGAGGGCTGGAGTGAGGGCTCTGGCAGGGGCGGGGCTCTGGGGATGAGGAGTTTGGGGTGCCAGGTACTGAATATTTCTGGAGCCCAGGGCCCATACAACTTGCTGCCCCTGAACAAGCCCTCTGTTTGGTGCCAGTCAGCCAGTCCAGTCTCTTTACGATGCTGCTCTCTGGATCTCTGCCCAGCCCAGAGCTGGCGCTCAGCCTTCTGGGTCTCTGCAGCAGCCCCGGAGATCGGCCGTGGGGCACTGGGGTGGGGTTTCCTGCCATCTGGCTGCTCAATCCCCTGACAGCTAGGACCACCGAGGCAGAGTGGAGTGGGGATTCACCCCTGCCCCTGGGCTTTCTGGCTGTCTCTCCCTCTCCCTCTCTCTCCAGGTGGCTGCCTATCCTGCCGGAGCAAATAACCCCTGGGTTAGGCCTGAAACTGGAGTGAAGCTGTTTGCTAAAGCAAAATCCAGCCATAGCTTTGTCCCCCAGCTCAGGATTGGGGTGGGGCGGGGGGGGGGCGGGGGCGCGAGCAGGCGCTTGCCAGGGAATTTAGGTGGTGTCACGGAGTCCCCAGGCGATGCTCTGGACCTGCTCCCTAAGAAGCCAGGCAGGACTCTGGGGAAGTCTCCTCTCTGGGAGCAGCCTGTCTTCAGGACACACAGCTCACACAGCTTCCACCTTCCTGGGTCTGACCTGAGCATTCAGCATCCTCTGCCCCTCCGTGCGCTTCCTGCCGCGAGTCCACCCAGGCAGGGTCCTGGGGAAGCCAGAGGGTCCTGCCCCCCAACTCCGCAGTCAGACGTGACTCTCAGCCCGCCAGTTTATTAGACGACAGGAACATGGTCTAACACAGAGCTTGTAAGGTGCAGAGAACAGGACCCCTCAGCTGGGTCCATTTTGGGGGGCAGTGAGCCAGACAACCACGTCTGCCCTTCACTCCATGTCTCCAGCCAGCCCCAAACTGAAACTCTCTCCAGCCCCCTCCTCCTCTGGGCTTTGTCCCTTTCCCGGGCCAGGAGGTCACCTGATTCCTTTGTTCTCCAACCCTTTAGCTCTCACCTTGCAGGGGGGAAGGGCCCAGGCCATCAGGTGCCAGGAAACAGGGTGTCGGCCATTCTCTGTGTCCAGACCCCTGCACACACCTGCCCTCTAGGGCTCTGCAACGATCATACACCCTTATCCCACCACCTAGATACTTAAGAACTGCCTAGGGGAAACTGAGGCACCCCCACACTATTCAGAGGAGACATTAAGAACAGTCCTGCTTCGTCACAGGTGGTTCCCCAGCAGCTGCTGGGCCTCGTCTCTTGGGGCTTGGTTCTGCATACCAGGACTCCCCGTTGGGAGCCCTTTGCCTGCATCCCCTGGCGATGGGACCGGCCTCCCCGCATTCCCAGCAGCTGCGTTGTTGAGCCATCTTGGTCAGACAGTTCACTGGCCCTTAGGGTGACCAGATGTCCCGAGTTTATAGGGACAGTCCCGATTTTGGGGTCTTTTTCTTACATAGGCTCCTATTACCGCCCCCCCCCCAAGTCCCGATTTTTCACACTTGCTGTCCGGTCACCCTACTGGCCCTCCACCCGGCCCTTCCGCGCTGCTGGATTCGCCGCAGGCCTCTGGGCAGCTTCTGCACGTGCATCTCCATCCGCTCAGCCGTGTGGCTGGATGTGTCGGCCCGTGGCCCCCTTGGGCCAGGTCCTGGGCGGGAGAGAAGGAGGGGAGTGACCGCGTCTTGGCAGCTAGCCTGCTTGTCGCCAGGCTGCTCCTGTCTCTGGAGGGGTGGGGTAGTCTTGATCCGTCCCGGGCCAGGCCCCGCGTGTCCGAGGTCGGTAGCTGATGCAGGTGGCCGCCCAGCCCTGGGTTGCTTTGGGTCTTCGTGACCCAGTCGTCAGGACTGCCTTCTCCTTAAGGGCCCTGCTGTGGGTGTGGGGCCTGTAGCGGGAGCCCCCCCTCGGCGGACTGTAGAATGAGCCGGTGGCTGCTGGCAGACTCCCCGAGCCTCTCCCTGGATTGCTGGGTCCGAGAGCAGCACCCCCTCATGCCCTGGGCAGCACTCGGGGACCCACACACCTGTCCCAGTCTCTGCAAAATGTTTTCCACTCCGCCCTTTTGTTCTGCTGGCCACCCACCTGCTTCGTTTGGGGCAGCTCCCCCCTAGCTGGCCCAGCAAGCCCCAGCTCTCTGCTACTCCGGGAGGCTGTCTACTCGGAGTGCGGAGCCCAGCCCCGCTCGGAAAGCTGCCAGGGAGCCCCTATGTGGTATCCTATAGTCACTGGGGTGGTGGAGGCTGCCCTTTGTTGGGGTAGCTGGTCTGACATGGTCCCTGCTGAACGGTCCCCAAATCTCATTTGTGACACCCACCGGAGGTCCCCGGCGTCAGCAGATGGGCTCCGCCGTCCCCGCCTAAGCCCCAACCCCCTTTCGGGGAGATCAAGGGTTAATCTCGGGGTCAGCGCCCACCCTTCCCACTGGGGCAATCCTTTTACCGTAGCCCCAGCCAGCCCCAAGGGAGAAACCCCAGCGCGAGAGACTTAGTGAAAGTTACGCGGGTACCTGCCCCCCTCCAGTGCAAGGTAGTGAATTGCTCAGCACTAGATGGACATGCCTGTCCCCTGTCCCCCCCACCCCCCCTGCTTCCCAGACCCCTGCAGCCATTCACAGCAGGGCAGGGTGGGCCTGAGGCCCTACGGCTCAGATTCCCTGGTAGGAACGACCCCCCGAGGCGCAGGGGCCGTGCCTCCTGGGTGTCTGGGGTGAGATGCCGCAGCGGGGCCAGGAGAATGAGACAGAGGGTTTCGGGCTGGGTGGCAGCGACCCCACGTCCCCCCAGCATAGGGCCGTGGCGTGGGTCGCCCCGCCCGCGCCCCCGGGATCCTGCGGGCTCTGGCGTTGTTAACCCTTTGCCCTCCCTTGCCAGGTTTCACCCTGGAGAAGGTGCCACCCGACCTGGACGCCATCGTGATCGGCAGCGGGATCGGAGGCCTGGCCGTGGCGGCTGCCTTGGCAAAGGCTGGCAAGCGGGTCCTGGTGCTGGAGCAGCACGACCAGGCGGGGGGATGCTGCCACACCTTCCAGGAGAAGGGCTTTGAGTTTGACGTGGGTAAGCGGTGGGAGGAGCCCGCCGGATGCTCGCGGGCGAGGACGTCAAGGGAGTTGCTGGATTTCTTGGGGCTGGGCCCGGCCTGTGGGACCCCCCCCAGCTTCTTGCCTGGGCAGAGGGCAGTTCCCCCGTCTGCGGTGCTCCTGCTGGGGAAATGGGGTCAGGGTGCGGGGGCTAGCCCCCACCCCACCCGGCACTCCTGCCAGAAGGGTGACCAGATGTCCTGATTTTAAAGGGACAGTCCTGATATTTGGGGTTTTGTGTTATATAGGTCTGGGTGCGGGGGCTTCCCCAGCAGGAGCGCTGGGCAGACGGAGCGGGTCGGGGTGCTTGGGGGTGCCTATTTTTCCAGGGACCCCCCCAGTTGACCAGGGGCGAGTAGATGGGGGAGCAGAAGGGATTGATGAGCCATACTGGCTGGCACAGTGGGCATCGCCTGCCTCACCACTGTCGAGGGGTTTTGTGGGCATCATGGCAAAGGAGAGTTTAAGGCAGGATTTGAAAGAGGGACAGGTCTCACTGCATGACCTGGGGGGCGGGGGGTGGGCAAGTCCCACCCCTGCTCTGTGCCTCAGTTTCCCCATTTGTAAAATGGGGGTCATGATAATGACCTGCCGCCCAAGGGGGCAGTTAGTTAATATTGGTAACATGGCGGAAGGTATGTCTGATTCCTCTAGGGGATGGTCGTGTGAAGATCCCCCCCGCCCCCCCGGTGTTGGTACACTCTCTCTGCAGGGTGCCGCGGGGACACGGGGCCTAACAGCAAGGTTAGCTGAGGTCAAAACCAAACCAACCCCCCCCCCCATCTCCACCTCTCTGAAGGTGACTCCAGGAGCAGGACGACGGCTAATTGGTTTACTTAATTCCCTAGCATCTGCCGCTGTGGGCTGCCAGATTCATGTCAGATCTCATAAGCTAAGCAGCACGGGGCCTGACCGGTAATTGGATGGGAGGCCGCCCAGGGGGCTACCTGTGCCGGGGTAGGTGGGGCTCTTCTGCCAGCCATAGGCCGGTTGCCCAGCCGTGGTGCTAGCATCGTGGCAATTAGATCCCAGCAAGGGGGTGGCGTGTGGGCAGTGCGTGGCACCGGGGCATGCTTCCTCTGGCTCGCCGCAGCACGCGATGGGTCTGGCCCGGATTGCCCCCTTTTCTCCAAGCTGCAGCCCCAAAGATCTCACCTTCCAAGCCCCTCCCCACTCCATATCACCGGGGCTAATGCTTTCTCTCTCCCTCCTGGCCTGGCAGGCATCCACTACGTGGGTCAGATGCACCCGAAGGGCATGCTGCGGGTGGCTTTGGACCAGCTCACGGATGGCCAGCTGGAGTGGGTGAGGCTGGAGGACCCCTACGACAGCGTGACGGTAGGGGACCGGGACTACCACTTGTGCTCGGGCAAAAGGACCTTTGCGGAGGAGCTGGAGAAGCAGTTCCCGGCAGAGAAGGAGGCCATCAGGGAGTTCATGAGGCTGTCCAAGGTGAGAGCCGAGGTCGCGGAGCAGACCCCTGGCTGCAGCAGCCCCAGCTGAGATCGGGGCCCCCACGGCGCTTGGTGCTGTACATGCGCCCAGCGACAGAACCTGGCCCTGCCTGGGAGAGACACAGAGAGGGGAGGTGACTTGCCCAAGGTCACTCAGAGCAGGGAACAGAGCCCTGGAGTCCTGAGGCTCAGTCTGATGCTCTGACCATTGGACCATGCTGCCTTGTGATGCACGGGTGCCATTGTGCTGGAGAGTCTCCCCCTCAGGATCTGAGATGGCTGGGACCCTCTCCCTCCCTTCCTGGGGGGACAGAAGGCTCTGCCAGGCCCGTTACTGTGGGTTGCTCTTGCCTTTCCTGTAGATGGCGGCGACACGGGTGCCCCTCCTTGCTATACTCAAGATGATCCCCCTCTGGCTGGCCACGCTGCTGATCCGCACTGGCCTCATTCACTGGGTCTCCCCCGTCTTCAAGATGGCGGACACCAGCCACAGCCAGGTCATGGAGCGGCTGACGGCCAACAAGGACCTGCAGGTGGTCCTCAGCTACTTCTTCTACGGTGAGGTGGGCCCCAGCCACCTGCCCCCTGGGGTTCCCCCCTATGAGGCAGGGTGCCTCGGGTCAGCAGGCTTGGAACTGACTGCTGAGCCACGCCAGGGGTCCCGGGAAGGCATGGGGGACGTCTTACACTCCTGGGGACGTCTTGACCCTCCCGGTGCCGCTCCATGGACGTCAGTGCGGTTGGGTAATACACTGACTGAGCAGTGGGGAGCCGTTGTCCTGGAGTATGTAGCCAATGAGTTCAGTTTATGATTCATTTATTATAAGCATTACTTATGATTTTACTTCATAGTGTGTTTAGTTTGTTATTCATTTGTTGTGTGATGTTATGATTAATTAACATAATTATATATAATACCCTTAATGGTATAATATAACAGCCTGCTACTGCCTTACAGCTGGTGGAGTTACTCCCTTAGCTCAGCGGGTAGGTGCGTATGTTGAGGGTACCAGTGTTACCCAGGGTTGTCAGAACCCCCAAGAGGGGCAACTTAACTATTTCACTCCAGGAACAAATCGACAGGAACTCAGCGATTCCGTCTGATCAAGGATTAAATGCGCTCCTGTCTAACACTGCAGTTTATTAGATTTAAGCACACACAAACATAAACAACAGGTTTAGAAGATCCCAGCTATTTACCAATATTCGGAGACGGCATTGAGTAATCCACGACAGGTCAGCGCGGGTCAAACGCCTCCCTGCCAGGGAGTAAAGATGCGAGGAAAATGTCTCTCCCAGGATAGCTCCCCGGGACTGCTCCCAAAGTACACTGGTATCATCTAAACTTTGTGTAATTAACTTCTACAAAACACATAGGTCAGAATGACCCGCCACTAAATCATCCCTTTTCTAACTTTCAATAAACTTTTACTATCAGAGCCATCTAGATTCAAGGCTGTCCATCCACATATCTCCTTTCATTCTCAGTTATTTACTTTTCCGCCCCTCCTCCCATTCTGATTAGCAAAACTGCCGGTAGTTATGACCTTGTTTCTAAAAGCCTGTCTCCAAATGAACCCTTCGCTAATATGGCTGCAATTAGCTTGATCACATTCTGGGGTATATACCCCCTACAAACCCAGGGCAACACCAGGTTCAGGCCTTGCAAGGGGCATTCCAGTGCAAGGACGCGGCCTCCGGGGTTGGAGTGAGATCCGGGGAGGGAGTGGTTACTTTTTGTGACCTGCCCCCTTGCCGCCAGGCGTTCCCCCCCGGGACTCCAGCTTCCTCATCAACGCCCTCATGGTGCACCACTACAAGCGTGGCGCCTGGTATCCACGAGGGGGCGCCAGCGAGATCGCCTTCCACGCCATCCCGGTGATCCAGCGGGCTGGAGGCGCTGTGCTGGTGAGAGCCCGCGTGGGGAGGATCCTGCTGTCCGAGGGCGGCGCGGCTCTGGGTGAGTCCCGGGGGCACCTGGGTTACCCCTCCCCACATGGCGGAAGTGCGTTTGCTAGGGTCTGGTGTCCTTGTCTCCCGGCAGGAGTGACGGTGCAGAAGCGGGGCCAGGAGGAGGTGGTTTATGCCCCCGTGGTGATCTCGGACGCTGGGATATTCAACACCTTTGGGACCCTGCTGCCTGCAGAGATCAGGAGCAAAGCAGGTAAAGGGGGAGCAGCCCTCTGGGACCTCAGCAGAGGTGGTGTCTGGCCCACCCCTCTCCAGGAGGCCAGGCAAGGGCCCCGTCTTGCAGACAACTGGCACCGGTCCACGGGGTGGCAGAGAGAATGGATGGGCGCGGCTGCCAGCATCGGGCTGTCCTGCTCTCCTGGGCGCATCTGGGAAGTCCTAGGGCGGCCCCGTGGAATTGAACCCTGGGCCTCCAGACCCCAAAGCGTGAGGCTCGCCTGCTTGTGCTGAAAGACCGGGAGCCAAACCACAGGGGCAGGAGCTGACCCAGAACTAGCAGGGGCTGGAGAGACAGACTGTGTTAGCCTGGGGTACCAGAGCAATCGCCAGCGGCTTTCCCCTGCACCACCCATCTGTACCCCCCCGAGCCCTCGCTCTCTCTTACAGGGATCCAGTCTGTGCTCAGCATGGTACAGCATGGCATGGGCTCCTTTCTGGTCTTCGTGGGCCTCCAGGGGACCACCGAGGAGCTGGGCATCAAATCCACCAACTACTGGATCTACCTGGACAACGATCTGGACGAGATGTAAGTGGCCGGCCAAAGGTCCCTGGGACCTCTCGGTCCCCCCCTCAGGGCAGGTGTGCTTCTCTGCCTCTCCCGTCTCTGACACCTGGGTCCTGATCCCGTGCCTCGGTTGGTCCAGATCCTGTGGTGCTCTTCAGAAGCATAGAGCATCAGAGATCTTAAGGCCGAAAGGGATCAGCTTGTGGTAGACCCAGTGACCCGGCCCCATTCTATCCTTTAATTGCATTATGGTAGCACTGAGGGACCCCAGCCGGGAGCAGGGCCACGCTAGTGCTGGGCACAGAATAACAGAGGAGCTTACGTTTGAAACAAACCTCTGCCGATTCCACCCCCAAGCCACCCGCCTAGACTCCCAGGTGAGATTTCTCCTCCTTTCCTGCCCGACGCTGCTGTGCGGCATTGCTGCGTGCTGGCAAACAGCCGCTATGTCCCGCCCCAGAGGTGGAAGCATTTCAAGGGCGAGTGACGGGATCCCTGCACGTCCCTTACCTGCCGCACACTTGGGGAGGTGAACGGGAAACGGAAGTAGTCATGGAAAACATTATGCAAGTGAAAAATGCCCACTTTCGTCAGACGACGCTGACCAGAGCACGGTTAATGATGGAATTAAATAGACAGGGTCTGTACGTTAAGTGTTGCCGATGGAAGGAGCCGTAGAAGCAAAAGTTACTATTCCTTGTCCTCTCTATGTTCCAATGGTTATTGTTGATGTTAGAATAGCAGCTAAAGGCCCCAGTGTGCTAGGCGCTGTACGGACACATGGTAAGAGGAGACAGTCCTGGCTCTGATGAGTTTACCATGTAAATAGTTGAGAGATGAAGAGAGGGCGGGGAAACTGAGGCACGGGGCGGGGAAGCAACTACCCCAAGGTCACCCAGCAGGTCAGTGGCAGAACCTGCCCGCTAGACCATGCTGTCTCTTCAAGCGCTCTGCTTCCCTCCTGGCTCGCAGGGTCTGTCGACACGGTCGTGGTGGGGTGTGTGTGTGGTAGGGACGTCTGCTAGGGGACGTCAGCGCTGGAAACACGACAGCGGCAGAGCTGTGGCGCCATTGTGTAGACATGCACCGCAGCGGCGGAAGGGGTCTTCTGTTGCTGGAGGGGCGGTAGGGGTGACCTAGGCGTGGGGGTCGGGGTGGATTAATTACACTGCCCAGGGCAATGCACAGGGCCTAACTCCGGAGTGCAGACCAGCCCTCTGTCTGGGCAGACTTGTTGGCCGTACCAGACGGAGGTGGTGGAGGGACAAGGCGAGAGCTAGGTGTGTCCCAGCTCAGCCGGAGCCTGTGACCTCAGCCCCTCTCCCCACCGTGTGCTGTGACCCAGAGCTGCTCGCAGGCCAGGCCCCAGGGGTCAAGGTCAGACCTGGAGGGCAGGTCCCAGGGGAGCGGTTTGCGGCTGAGTTCAGACTCGTTCACTTGTAAGGGGGAGGCGATGGGAATTGCCCCCTGGCAGAACGCATTCTGCCCTCACCCCCCACTAGGCAGCCCTGTTACTCCACGCACAGGAGGGGGTGGGGGTAGGTGGCGAGGGCGGCTCATGGGTGTAGAGGGCTGGGGTGCAGCCCTCCTCCTTCCCCTCCTCCCCAGGAGGTCTGGCATCCCGCCGTACCATTTGCGCTCTTTCTGGTCCTTTCAGGATGACCCGCTACGCGGCCCTCAGCAGGGAGGAGGTCAGTGAGAACGTGCCCATGATGTTCATCACCTTTCCATCAGCCAAGGACCCCACGTACCAGCAGAGGCACCCAGGTACCCACCCGGAGACCGGCAAATGTGTCCCGGAGCGGGGAACCATTGGAGGGTGGGGTGGGGGGATATGAGGGAGGTTCCTGTTCATGGAAGGTCAAGGAGATGCCTCCTGGCCGAGGACCAGCAAGACTGAGCCAGTCCTGCAAAGGTTAAGTAGTGGCCGTCTCTGTACCTGCTGGCCACCCTATCCAGTAGCCAACGGGCTCACACTTCTCACATGGGCCTGTTGCCCCATCCTTAAACCCCTGCCACCCTCCGTATGGTGCCCCTGGATCTAAGGATCGTGCCGTCCCCTGGCCAATGGTGAAATGTCCCGGGGACAAACCCCAATCATTAGAGGGCTGGAGAAAATGCCAGATGGGGGGTTGTGCTCGGGCTCTGGTGCTCTCCCGACCCCCTAGGCAGGAGAGCCCAAGCGCCAGCCCAGTCTCGCTTCAGGGTCGTGCTGCCCTCCGAGCGTCGGGTCTAAGCGTCACCACCCCAGCTGCGCCCGGGGATTCCTGCCCCGGAGGGAGGTGCCGCCCCCGGCTCAGCAGGGGCCGCGGGTGAACTCAGTAGCTTGTGGCTGAGCTAGAATGCAGGCCAGGTGTCCTCCTGGTTCACGCCGGCTGAAGACCCGGTCCCATATCTTTCAGGCCGATGCCCAGTCCTAGGGCCGTGACTCCAATCAATACGTTGCCCTGGCCGTGCGTGCTCCTCTAGGACAGCCATGCTGCCCCCACAACCACGTTTCAGGGGGCTCCAGATGTCCTTCTCCCATTTTGGGGGGCTGGCCCAACATCACAGAATGGGGGAGTGTTGGTTGGGGCAGGGGCCTGTTCAGGAGGGTCCCCCGAGGCTTGCGGCCAGCTTGAATTAGCTCTGTCCTCTCCCTGTGCTCCAGGCCAGTCCTGCATGACCATCCTGACCATGGCTCGCTACGAGTGGTTCGAAGAGTGGTCAGGGGCTGGTGTGAAGAACAGAGGGGCTGACTACAATGCCTACAAGATGGAGATCGCCCAGCGGCTGCTGGACATGGCCTTGGAGAGGTTCCCTCAGCTCTGTGGCAAGGTGACACCCCAGTAGACTCCTCCAGTGGGCCTGTGCCGGTTTCTACTGGTGGGCCAGTAGTTCTGTGACCAGTGACCCCTGGAACCATTAGCCCCACAGCTCCATTGCTCTGTGCCCAAGGGCTAGCTGCCAGAAGGTCCCAGGAGGACCCAAAGCTCAAGTTGAAGTAGGCATGGCCCTGTACGTAGTGGGTGAGGGCAGGTCCAGGTTCTTAGATCAGCCTCTTGGTCTCTGGGCCTGGGACTGCTGGGGAGGATTCATACTCAGCTTGGTGGGGCGGGGGAAGAGCCACAAGGGATTGTAGGAGCAAAGGTCCTGCGACAGCTGGTTTGCCACCACGTGATAACCGCGATTAGCTGGCGCAGAGGGGACATTACTAGAGCCCGTTCAAGGTGTGTCACGGAGACTGGTGGCATCCAGAAGCCATGTCCACACTGGAAAATAGATGGATTCCACACCCATGTTAGAGCCCTAGTGTAGACAAGGCAAGCTGTCGCTTGAATGTGCAGTAGCTGGTCAAGGGCCCCCTTAGCTGCGAGCCGAGGCTTAACCCCAACCCGAAAGCCCGGTTCTGAAAAGCATCCGGAGACCCCTTTGATAGCTCCAGGGGAGCCTTTGGATCCAGGCGAAGCCCCTGGCTTGTGAAGAGATCACTGCACCCGGGACACGCACACGCACACGCATGTACACGCACACACACACGTGTACATAGCAGGGAGCGGAGGGCCCGCCTCACTCAACGAACACACGTGGGAAGTCCAGCTTGCTCTGTCGGCACTGGGATGTTCACGTGTTAACACTTTTTTAGTCCCCCCCTTTCCCAGTGAAGACAAGCTGTGGGCGGGTGGGTGGAGTGGGGGTCCAAGGGCAATGGGGCAGGGACCCTGACCTGGAAGGACTTGGGCCTGTATAGTTGGACATCATGGGGTCCTAGAGTCCGTGCTGGGGGGGAGTGGGTTGAGGGGCAGGGCATGGGGGCTGGAAGGGCTGGCAGCGGGCAGTTTCTGTAGCCCCACGTTGCTCCCTGGCCTGCATGTTGTCCCCCTACCTCTGGGCAGGTGGAGTTCCTGGAGGCGGCCTCCCCTCTCACCAACCAGCACTACCTGGGGGCACCCCGCGGCGAGATGTACGGGGCCGAGCACAACGTGAGCCGCTTCGCGCCGGCCGTCGTGGCCACCATGCGGGCGGAGACGCCCGTCCGGAACCTCTACCTCACGGGTAAGGGCAGCCTCCGGCCCTGGGGCCGTCCCCACCCCGCCCCGGCCGGTGGCGCTCACCCCGCTCCGCCTAGGCATCGGGGTGGCCCACCGGGCCTCGGTGGGGGCCCGGCAGGTTGGCCCCTACCCTTGGGTTGAGCCCTGACTTCACAGGAGTGGGGTCGGGGGGGGTTCCCCCAAGGCCGGGTTGGTGGAGCTGAACCCAGAGCGCGAGTCCCCCCCTGCCCGGGGCGGGCCGCTCTGGGTGGCGGGCGGGCTCGGGGGCAGCATGGCAGTTCCGCTGTCTGACGCCCTCCCGTGTGTCCCCATCCCAGGGCAGGACGTCTTTAGCTGCGGCCTGGCCGGCGCCTTGCACGGCGGCCTCATCTGCGCCTCCGCTGTCCTCAACCGCATCCTCTACGTGGACCTGCTGCTCCTGAAGAAGAGGCTCAAGAGGGAGGGCGGCAAGAAAGCAGCCTAGGGGCCCCCCCGGGGGGGGGAGTGGACCCCATCCCTGCTCACGCGACCCATGGACTAGCTGCCCCACCTCCGTCCTCTGATGCTCAGCCTTGCCGTGCCCCAGCGCTTTCCCTGGGGCTGGGAACATGCCGGAGAAGGAAGGTCGGAACCTCGTCTACACACCCGTTCTCACCCCCAAACCTGCTTTTCCACCCCCAGTCTGGGATTTCTCTCCACCCACCCCGGCCGCTGGCTCTGTGGATCGGTCTACACGGCAATTAGACACCTGCGGCTGGCCCGTGCCAGCTGACTCAGGCTCGCAGGGCTCGGGCTAAGGGGATCCTTAATTGCGGTGTGGACATTTGGGCAGGTGTTTTGGGACCCTGTGAGGTGGGAGCTCGGGTGGGAGCTCGGGTGGCAGCCCGGGCCTGAACATCAGTGTCTCCAGCTGCTGGGCCATTGCCCTGGAATGAGGAGACAAAACCCAGCCTGGCTTTCTGCCTCTGACATTTTGGGGTGCAGTCCAGCCCACTGAGGGGCTGTACCACCCCTGGCCTGCTGCCTCGAGTGCATTGCAGGCAGCAGGCAGGTTCCCACCCTGAGTGTCTGAGGAAAGCCACAGCCCTGGTCCAGCAACTCTGCCCCAGCAGCCTGCCAGCACTTGCCGGTCACCCTCTGACTCCACCAGCCTGGGTTGCCACTTCCCAGGTGGCCTCAACACATTCCCCGTCCCCGATTTCCCCCCAAAATGCGTGTTCTGCGCTGTCCATTCCTTGCCTGGTCTGTTGCCCCTCTGAGAGGCTCAATATACGACAGCTTGCCACCTTCAATGGAGTTACCCAAACAGTTTGCAACATTGGATTCGTTTTGATTAAAGAATCAAATTCGTTTATTGAACTACAAGAGTTAGATTTTAAGTGAGTACAAGTAGAAGGCATTGAAGTCAGAAATGGTGACAGGAGAAATAAAGGTAAAACGCTTTCTAAACTGAAACTAGGCTTGGTTCAAGGTGAAACTCTTATCCCAGGTCCCCTGAAACGCTGCTGACCCAATTCTCCGGCCAGGATCTGCTCCCAAAGGCTGTGTCTTTTGTTATCTTCGGTGAAAGACAGCAGGCCACGGCTGGCTGGGGAGCAATCCCCTGGGGGTGTTTTTGCCCCCAATTTCTATAGTTCAGCCACCCGTTTGCAAATGCATTTTCCTGAGGGTCACCCCTAGATAAAGGTCATTCTCGCTGTGAGGACGGAGACCAAAAGCTGCTATTGTTTGCTACCATGCGGATCTGTTTGGTCCTGCCCCCCCTTCCTTGCCAAAGAATGGTCACATGCTATGTGCATGCCCCCATTAGCTTTGATGACACCTGGCTAGAGGCGTCAGCTTGTCCTTTGGCTTGGAGAAACTGGTTTACCCCCTCCCCAGCCTTGGCTGGTCAACACGCCTCCGTCCCGATTTCAGCTGAGGGTCATCACTCTACAGATAATGTCGCTGCACCCCTTTCACCAGGCCGTTACTGACCAGCACGAGCTTCGTTTTCAGAGGATACCGCACAGGGCGTATTGTGTACAATGATTATGACAATGGTGTGTAGGGTGTGAATACAGGGGTGCATCCCATCGCACTGCCGCCAGCTGGGAAGGGCGTCCCTGAGCCAGGGCTGCACAGCCAGGATGGACTATGGGGTGGTGCCTTCCTCCCCCCTGCACCCCAAATATTCCAGCCTGCGGCAGGGGCCGGAGGGCGCAGCTACCGTGCCGGGCGCTTGGTCCAGAGGTTGCAACGCTTGGTTCGATGCCCAAATCGGAGGTGACGGTGCCTGTCTGCATGCCCAGTCCTGCGGCTGCAGTAACCGTATGGCTGTCCAGAGAGTGCAGATTGGTGCCAGCCTGGAAGCTGCAGCTCTGACTCACCATCCCTGCCATGGCTAACCAAACACCAGCTGCCCAGCATGGAACTCACGCTAGGTATGAGCTTGGGGCGGCTGAAAAACAAAGGGGGTGAAGCTGAGGGTGGTGCCAGCACCCTCGCCACAGCTCCCTCCAGTTGTCTGCTGCTGGTCCCAGCTGGGTTACCCCGCACCCTGTCTGTCGTATGTCGCCTGGCACTGTCTGGTCCTGGATCCCACTTCCTGCCCTGATGGCTGTTGGCTTATTTCCCGACGCTCCACGGTCCTCGGCAGTAAGGCACGCAACGTGCCACTCAGCAAGGACGTGGGCTCAGCTAGCTCTTTGGGGATCCCCGCTGAGCTCCAATGAGAAAAAGCGGGGCACACATGTAACGGTTGTCGGCAGGCGGGATCGAACCTGGGACCTCAGTGCATGAGCCCAAAGCCACCTGGCTGTTAAGCAAACTCATTAATCTCCCTCTAGGTGGTCTCGGTGCCACCAGACGGGACAGACCGCCACACCCAGCAGGTGTGTGGGTTCATACTTCCCCTCGCTGAAGAAACGCGTCCCGACCTTCAGAGACTTCCCAGTCGAAATCCCGGACGAGCCCCCACTTGAAACGCCAACAGACCTGGGCAGTCGGCGGGCGGGATCGAACCTGGGGCCTCTGGAGCTGAGTGCATCAGCCTTTACTGCATGAGCGAAAAGCCAGGCGCCTGGTAGCCCAGGCCGTAGAGCAAACTCATTAACTCGCTCTCTCTCTCAAAGGGGTCTCGGGGCTACGAGAGGGGACAGAACCCCGTGCCCAGGAGGTGTGTGGGTAACACACGCAAACAGGCTCCTGTTTCTCCTGCCGTGTCAACAAACCGGGCCGGGATGTGCAGCCATTATAAACCAACGGGATTGCGCCAAAGCCACACCCGACGCCATCGCTCATGGTACAGCGCTCGTGGGGGGCGCAGAAGGGCGAACCCTCTGAAGAGCTCTGGCCCTGAAGGAGACGAGATGGCGCTCGTGAGGGCCCTGGAACCTTTTTGGCTTGCGCCAGAGCATCCCACGGGACAGCGCTTGGCGGGGACGCTGGCGAGTTGTTCGCTCCGACGCCGGCCTGGCCTGCAGCACAAGCTTCCCGGGGGGGGCTAAGGGGAGCGGCTGGCCCAGCCCTGGCAGGAGAGCGCCCCGTCCGGCCAGGGTTTGCCCGCTGCAGCCTGGCTGCCGGGGGCTGAGCTGGGCCCCACCGTGTGGAGACGGCAAAGGAGATTTAAAGCCAGCTCTGTCCTTGTCCCTGCCCCACGTGCCAGGCAGGGCCAGCGGGTGCTCAGGGGCTTGGCCCGTGGAATTTAGCAAAGTCCAGAGTGTAGCAACGTGATTGCCTGGGGCGGGAGCCGCTTTTATTGCCTCCCCCGTGAGGAGTCGAGCCCTGCAGCAGCTGCCTGCTCTCTGGACCGGCCTGGGGCGGGGGAAATGCTGGGGCCAAAGGACGGCGGGCGCCTTGTCTCCCATTGGCGCAGTGGGTGCCCTTCCCCTCCCGGTGCCCCCGCCCTGCTCCCTGCCCCACTGACGCCACCCTGCCGGAGCTATCTTCTCCAGCTTCATCTCCCCCTACCTGAGCCTCTTACCTGCCCTCCAGCCCCCAGCTCTGCCGCCTTCCCTCCACCACCCAGCTCCCCCATGGGAAGGTTCAGCCCCACACCAGTTATACCCCCTCCCCCAGCAAAAACGCTCCCTTGCCTTGCCCCCCAACGGGCCAGCCCTGACTCCAGTGGGGGAGCCGTGCCTCAGCTCACCGGCGCCCCCTGCAGATTCCCCCCCAGGACCTGCACTCCAGCAGTCCACTGGGATTGATTTGTGTCCTCGTGGGACCAGGCCCTCACACGCAGGCAACAAACATGAAACCGGCAGGGTTTTGACATATAAATACAAGCAGCTTGGGTTGGCCCCGTTGGCTAACTACACAGAGCAAGCAGCCGAACAATCAAACAGCCCAAGGCAGCAGCAGCCAGTGCTAACAGCCCATTTCAAATACAGGGAGGGGCCGGCTTTGAGTGGCGTTGTGACCCCCCACGGGCCCGGTCCCAACACCCCTGCAATTGGGCCCGGCTGCCCTTTTGATGCAGGGGCAGGCGGACCCAGTTTGCATGATGTGACAGCCCGGCACACAGGGTCGCAACGTCACTCACATCTGGCCCTGGTGCCCCTCCGTCATGGACTGCCCATATTTATTTGAGACAATGAAGTTCAACCCCACGGCTTGAGAATCAAGATGATCACCAGGTGGGTCGAGCGGGACGTGCGAAAATGGTCGTCAGCACCCCCAACTTCAGCCAGTGCCAAGCCACGGCCAGCCTGGGACCCCGTCTCTGGTGGGGGGTGTGGGCAGGACCATCCAAGGAAGATGCAAGAACCCTGCAGGGGGCAGTCCCGGGATAACCTGGGGAAGCGCCTGCCTCACCCCCGACCTCTCCCTAGCTGAAGTTGCAGATGCCGATGGCCATTTTTGGGTGCCTCACTTGATTCACCAGGTGATAATCTTGTGACGAGCATCTGCCCCAGTGATTCTTGCTAAGATGAGGACCAGTGATCCCCATGCTTCAAGGCCTGGGCTGAGCCCCTGCTGGGGGTCAGGAAGGAATCTCCCCGCCTGCTGCACAATACGATACACTGGGGGGTGGCATTCAGCCCGCTGAAGCGTCCACCACTGGCCACTGAGATCTGTTGCCAGTGGCCTTTCGTGATGCAAACGACCCACTGCGGAGGGCTCAGAAGAACTTGTGAGTTCATAGCGCCCGCCCTGCCGCCGTCCCCCCCAAACCACACATGATCAATGTGGGGTTGAACTAGGGTTGCCAACATTGTCTTTAAAAGCATATGGGCTGTGGGTGACAGAGGGGCACCGGGGTCAGATGTGAGCAACGTTGCCACCCTGCGTGCCAGGTTCCAACATCATTCAAATTTGGCCCCGGCTGCCCCGGCATCAAACGGGCGGCTGGGCCATATTTGAGTGGTGTTGGGCCCTGGCACGCGGGGTCACAACCCCACTCAAATCAGGCCTGGCCACCCCCTCCGTCAGCATCCTCTTTGACCCTGTATTTCAACCAGAGGGAGCAGCCTGAGCTCTGTCCCCGGCAATACTGAATCAAAGGACCCCCCCAAGCCCAGCCCCGGCAGCCCCCAACCTCACCCCCACCCCCACCCTACCGGCAGCACAGGGCGGAGTCCATGGGGAGGGGCTCCCGCTTTAGCACCGGTCTCTTGTCTCCAGCCCTGCTGGGGCATGTCCTGCCACGGTGCACTTGCCCCTTCCTGGCTGGTGCCCCCATGGCAGGGGGTGGCTTATCATGGCAGTCGTTGGAGAGAGATTGGCCGGGGGGGGTTAATTGCCGCCACCCCAAGGTGATGCCAGCAAGTGGCGAGCTCCATGGCACCCCCTAGAATCTGGTCTGGTGGTTAACGCCTGTTGCTGGAGGGTCTGCCATGATGACGCTGTAGGAGGGCGGCGGGATGTCAGGGAGCGGGTACAGGGACTGTTTCGACACCACCTAGGAACGGAAGCATGTCAGACAGCTCTGCCAGGCGCCCTGCCAAGCCCATAGCTGAGAGACGTTTGGGGGTCACCGGGGAGGAAGTGTGACCTAGTGGGTAGAGCGGGACGAGGCGGGGGACTGGGAGTCCTGGGTTCTATCCACAGCTCGGGAAGGGGAGCTGGGATCAGGGCTCGGAGCAGGGGGCCGGAGCAGGATCCAGCAAGGGAAGGTGCTGGAGACGGGCCGAGTGATTAAGGCCAACGAACTGACTCGGAGCCAGAGCCAATCAAGCCGGCTTGCTCGGCGCTGCACTGGGCAGCCCGCAATGCACTGGTCAGTGGCCAACACCGCCATCCAAGCCCTGCTCCCCCATCTCCCATGACGCTAGCTCGGGCTCACCCCACCGGCCAGCGGGCACGGATGGGCTCCGAGCCATAGAGATCCAGGAGGAGCCGTGCGAGTCCTGGATGGGGCACAGCAGGCTGGGCAGAGGGCGAGGCCCTAGGGCACTCAGCTCTGCACCAGCTGGCAGGGGGCTGGCGACGGGTGTAGCAAACTGACAGTGCCCGCTGCTCCACGGGCAGGCAGATGGAACCCACCTCGCTGTAGGGCGGGGGGTCCTCCTGGGGCTGCTGGATGGGGGACTCGGGAGGGGCCGGCCCGGGGGCAGGCGGGACGTGGGGCTGCGCTGGTTCGACGCCCTCCGTCTGGTGCAGCACGCTCCAATTCTTGCAGCACTTGTACATGGCGAAGAGACAAATGCCCCCTATCATCACGCCCGTGATGATGAAGATGAGTCTGCCAGGAGAGAGAGACACATGGCTGCAGAGGGCAGGGCCAGGTGCGGTCACGGGTGCGGGGTGAGATGGCCACTGCTGTCCGGGGGCTTTGGTTCTGGCCCCTAACCTGCCCCGCTCTGGAGAGTCCCCGAAACACGGCCCCTCCCACAGCGCCGGGCCCAGGTGACCCAGCAGCCCCTGCCCTCCCCTGCGGGCCATCCATGCGCTCAGCCTGATCTCTGCTCACAGCACCCCTGCACGGGGCAGCATCCCCCACACCATGCACCTGCCGCTCCTGGGGCTGGGGGGGCCCGGAGTCGATGCGGATCAAGGGACTTGGATTCCTCTAACTCTTACCCGAACATGTTATTCGTCTCCTCCTGAAACTGTGGGTGTAGGCTACAGCAGTGATCATCACAGCAGAACTCTCCCGAACACCTAGCAGAGAGAGAGAGAGAGCGCCAAGGGTGATTCCCTGTGAGCCCAGGCCTGCGATCCGTGGCAGTGCCAGAGGAAGCGCTGGCTTTATGCCCACGCTGCATTCCCCCTATTCTAGGGCAGGGCAGGGTGCTTCCCAGTCACAGGTGTAATTTAGAGCAGCCTCAGGGCTGCTGTAACTCACATTCATTGTCCCATTGGCCTGGGAAGCAGCGAATCGCTGCAGGGCAGCACGTGCCAGACGTGCCGCTGATCCACGGTGTATGCCAGTGGCTGGGTGTGGCGCCCTCCCACTGTAAGGATAAGGCCTTTTCCTGTAGCCATATTATACAGCCTTAAGACTACGGCCTTTGTCTGCAGCCAGATTACAAGAGCAGCAGCCATTAGCTAAGAAGCAGGAAGTCACATCCTCACATTCCAGCTAAATTACATTAAACCACTGTAATATCGGGCTGTTAAGAAGGAGACCCCCCCTCCCCCCATCCTAATTGCACCCACTATCACCAGCTAAAGAAACAGAGCTTAATCTGGTTAAAGAAAACTTAGTTTGATAGTATCCTGTCTGGCAAGGAATCACTTATCTATACTTGTGGTTGTGAAATCCTCACTTCTTTATTGTTTTGTCATTAAGGTCCCCACTTCCCTATTGTTTGTCTGTATGATCTCTGGCTGGTTCTTTGATTGTTTCTGTTCCATGATTAATTATGCTACGTGTAAATTAATTAAGGTGGTGGGGTAGGATTGGTTAGAGAATTTTGTTGGGATTGGTTAGTAAAATTTTAGTAAAATGACTGGTTAAGGTAGGACTCACGTTTCACTATATAAACTGGGGTCCAGAAGGAAGTTCTTTGGGAACCAACTCCAGGACACAGCCCCCCAGACCAGCGCTGCCAGATCTCAACACTCTGCCAATGACACCGGGCAGAAACTGGAGTCCCCCAGGTGGACCCGATCCTGACTGGCCAGCAAGAAAAGTCCATCTGGCTTCCTGGGAGTGGTGAGTATTGCACGTGTAGCGTGTGCGTTCTGGTTTTGGTGATTGTTAATAATTTGAGGTTAAGTAGGCTATTACCGTGTAAGGCTCTTTTACTGGTAAAAGACCCCGCAAACGAGTATGCCCGGAGCCCTAGGAATTGGGTAAGGGTAGGTGCCTTTCACCCGGAGCTCTAGGAGCTAGGAAGGGGTGAGGGGGGTCTACACTGACAGGGTTACGCCTTGAGCCCTTGGAACCGGGTAAGGGCAGGTGCCCCTAGCGTGTGTGAGTAACAGGGAATTTTGTGCAGGTAACACCACCACGAGCCTGGGAGGGACCTGCCCCGGGGGCATTCCTGACGAGAATTTCTGCCCTCTTTCATCCCTCCATCAGAGTGGGGTGAAGGGGGACCCAGTAGGCCTGGGACTTGGCACCCCCGATTGAGAGCCACCCGAGCTATGGCTAACGGCTCTGGAGGCCCCCACAGAAGCAGGGCTGTGAACGTGGCCTGGTGGCTGGGGGACGGGACGGCAGGTGGTGTGGCAGCTGGGCGCAGTGATACTGCCGGGGAAGGCTAATGCCCCACGGGGGGGGCAGTCGTGAGTCGGGGCAGCGCCGGCCGGCGGGACGGGGCCGAGTGGCAGGACCGGGACGCACAGAACTTACACAGAGACCCCGCAGAGGAGAAAAGTCTTTGGCGAGACCTGTAGAGGGAGATAAAGCGTCAGTGAGAGCAGGCCAGGTGGGCTTTCTGTGCCTCAGTTTCCCCATCTGTGCAATGGCAATGAGGCCCCCCTACGCTTGGAAAACACTTTGAGGGCCTCAGATGAGGAGGCCAAGTTAAGAACGAGGCTGGATTATTTGGGTTTTATTCACTTTGGACCCAATTTTACCATTTGCCTCCCCCCAACCCTGAAGTGATCGACTTCTTTGAGATGAGCCGTACGATGGGGGCTGGAGTGCTCCTGGCCATTACAGCTCTCTGGCACGTTGCATCTGAAGAAGAGCACAAACCCTGGGGTCTTGGCCAAATTCCAGCATGAGTAATTCCCTTCTAGCTCCTCTAATTCCTCCTCGCCTTTCCGGCCTTAAACTCTTGTGTAGCGGCAGGTGGTTAAAGTGCTTCTGCAATCCGGCCCAGAGGTGGCTGCATTTCAGTGCTGGGAGAGCCATCCCCAGATACAGGGTTTGTGCATCACGCTGGAACCCTTCCTGATGGAGCAGACATGAAGAGCCCGGACCCCTCTCCCGCAAGAGCCTGCCCTTCCTGGGATGTGAGATCCCTCAGGCTGAAGGTGCCCCCTGGTCTTCACCATCCGGGCGCGAGCGCTGTCCCGGCAGAACGTGACACGTCGTAAATGAATCCCTAGCCCCTGACTTGGTCCTGGCACTCTGACCAGTGGTGAGTGGCAGGGTTTACCCCCCTCCCCCCCCATCACGTACTGCAGCACGGGCGCTGGGCTGCGGGCATCCCGTGATGGACGCCTGGCCTCTCTGCGGGCCGAGGCTGGAGACTGGGGACAGAGCCAGGCCGGGCATTAGCAGGGGGCATCAGGGGTTGGACTGGAGGCTGACTCAAGCCATGGGCTTTCAAGCTACCCAGGCCCCGGAGCTTGAACACTGTGGGGTTCAGGGTATTCGCTCTGCACGTGGGCTGGCGACGAGCCAGCTGCAGACCCCTACTGCTAACCTGTGGTGGGGGAGGGATCCCCCCAGAGATCAGGGGCTGAAGGGGCCCTGTTGCATTCCCCTCACTGAGTCCACATCTGCTCAGTTGCCAAGTGCTGGAAATGCCTGGACAGAGGGAGGGTAGCCCGGGGTTAGGGCATGAGCCAGGTTCTGCCACAGCTACCCTGGGTGGCCTTGGGCAAGTCACTCAGTCTCATAGACTCATAGACTTTAAGGTCAGAAGGAACCATTATGATCCTCTAGTCCGACCTCCTGCACAACGCAGACCACAGACTCTCACCCACCCACTCCTGCGATAAAACCTCTCACCTATGTCTGAGCCACTGAAGCCCTCAAATCATGGTTTAAAGACTTCAATTTGCAGAGAATCCTCCAGCAAGTTACCCGTGCCCCACGCTGCAGAGGAAGGCGAAACCCCGCCAGGGCCTCTTCCAGTCTGCCCTAGAGGAAAATTCCTTCCCTACCCGAAATATGGCAATCAGCTGAACCCTGAGCATTTGGGCAAGATTCACCAGCCAGACACCCAGGAAAGAATTCTCTATAGTAACTCAGATCCCACCCTGTCTAACATCCCATCACAGGCCATTGGGCCTATTTACCATGAATAGTCAAAGATCAACTAATTGCCAAAATCATGTTATCCCATCATACCATCTCCTCCATAAACTTATTGAGCTTAATCTTGAAGCCAGATAGGTCTTTTGCCCCCACTGCTTCCCTTGGCTGTTCCAGAACTTCACTCCTCCGATGGTTAGAAACCTTTGTCTAATTTCAAGTCTAAACTTCCTGATGGCCAGTTTATATCCATTTGTTCTTGTGTCCACATTGGTACTGATCTTAAATAGTTCCTCTCCCTCCCTGGTATTTATCCCTCTGATATATTTATAGAGAGCTATCATATCTCCCCTCAACCTTCTTTTGGCTAGGCTAAACAAGCCAAGCTCCTTGAGTCTCCTTTCATAAGACAGGTTTTCCATTCCTCGGATCATCCTAGTAGCCCTTCTCTGTACCTGTTCCAGTTTGAATTCATCCTTCTTAAACATGGGAGACCAGAACGGCGCACTCCATTCCAGGTGAGGTCTCACCCGTGCCTTGTATAACGGTACTAACACCTCCTTATCTCTACTGGAAACATCTCGCCTGGTGCATCCCAAGACCGCATTAGCTTTTTTCACGGCCATATCCCATTGGCGGCTCAAAGTCATCCTGTGGTCAACCGATACTCCGAGGTCCTTCTCCTCCTCTGTTACTTCCAAGTGATGCGTCCCCAGTTTACAACGAAAATTCGTATTAATCCCTAAATGCCTGACCTTGCACTTCTCACTATTCAATTTCATCCTATTACTATTACTCCAGTTTATAAGGTCATCCAGATCCTCCTGTAGGATAGCCTGGTCCTTCTCTCAATTGGCAATACTTCCCAGCTTTGTATCACCCGCAAAATTTATTAGCACATTCCCCTTTTTGTGCTGAGGTCAGTAATAAAAAGATTAAATAAGATTGGTCCCAAAACCGATCCCTGAGGAACTCCACTAGTAACCTCCTTCCAGCCTGACAGTTCACCTTCCAGTGTGACCCGCTGTAGTCTCTCCTTTAACCAATTCCTTATGCACCTTTCAATTTTCATATTGATCCCCATCGTTTCCAATTTAACTAATAATTCCCCAGGAGGCACCGTATCAAACACTGAAATCTAGGTAAATTAGATCCACTGCGTTTCCTTTGTCTAAAAAATCTGTTCTCAAAGAAGGAGATCAGGTTGGTTTGGCACAATCTACCTTTTGTAAAACCATGTTGTATTTTATCCCATTTACGATTGACCTCAATGTCCTTAACTGCTTCCTCCTTCAAAAATTTTTCCATGACCTTGCATACTACAAATGTCAAACTAACAGGCCTGTAGTTACCCGGATCACGTTTTTTTCCTTTCTTAAAAATAGGAACTATGTTAGCAATTCTCCAGTCATACGGTACAACCCCTGAGTTTACAGATTCATGAAAAATTCTTGCTAACGGGCTTGCAATTTCATGTGCCAATTCCTTTAATATTCTTGGATGAAGATTATCTGCGCCCCCTGATTTAGTCCCATTAAGCTGTTCGAGTTTTGCTTCTACCTCGGATATGGTAATATCTACCTCCATATCCTCATTCCCATTTGTCATGCTACCATTATCCCTAAGATCCTCATTAGCCTCATTAAAGACTGAGGCAAAGTGTTTGTTTAGATATTGGGCCATGCCTAGATTATCCTTGACCTCCACTCCAGCCTCAGTGTTAAGCGGTCCCACTTCTTCTTTCTTTGTTTTCTTCTTATTTATATGGCTACAGAATCTTTTACTACTGGTTTTAATTCCCTTTGCAAGGTCCGACTCTACTTGACTTTTAGCCTGTCTCACTTTATCCCTACATGTTCTGACCTCAATAAGGTAGCTTTCCTTGCTTTCCCTCCCATCTTCCACTCCCTATATGCTTCCTGCTTTTTCTCTGTGCCTCAGTTTCCCCACCTGTACAATGGGGATAATTGCACTGGCTGGGAGGTTGACTGCATTGAATGTTGTAAGCCCCTGGGATCCTATGGTGACAGGGCCCAGATCACTGCCTCCGGGCTAGCATTGGGTTAGCAGCTGGCCTGGCGAAGCCCTGCTCATGCTGATGCCGTTCTCCCAAGGAGCGGGCCCTTGCTAGGAGCAAGGCCAGCGCTTGCTCGCGGCCACGCTTCACTCTGCGGGGTGGCGGGGCGCGTCCTCACCGGCAGCGCTTGTGCCGACTGGGCTGTGAGCGTGGGGCGGCTCCTGACCGCCAGTGACCGTCGCGGTAAGTAACGCAGCGTCTCTACTGACACGGTGTCGACCTCGCTACCGGGGAGGTGGCGTTATTAAGGCAGCGAGCGAGGACCTAACTCTGGTGTGGACCAGGCCGTAGTGAGCGAAGGACTGCCCTTCCCAGCCCCGGAGGCAGTGTAGACGCACAAGAGCGCCCCCTTGGGGAGCTAGCGTGGAGTAGCTGGGGGCGTCAGAGCAATGCTGAGGTAGCTGCTCCGGGCTTTCCCCCGGGTCGCTCCGAGTTCCCCAGCAGAAGGATTTCGCCCCTGTGGGGACTGGAGCAGGCTCAGCGGTGCCAGGGCTCCGCGAGCGAGGAGCTGGTGGTGCTGGCGAGCTGACGGCGCTTGGGGGGCAAAGGTGGGCGAGGGGGCAACATCTCAGCCTCCACTTCTCTACGCCAGATTGTGAGACAGAATCAAAACCCAGCAGAGGCTGCTCCCAGGAGCCCACGGGCAGGGAGCTGTCAGGGGCCCGGCTGCATCTGGGAAGCCTTGCGCAGTTTGGGTGCTGCTAACCACTGTGGAGGAAACAGAGCCACAGAGAAATTGTCACCGGATCTACATCTCAAAGCAAATCGGGGCAGAACCGAGAATAGAACCCAGGAGTCCTGGTCCCTGGCGCTAACCACTAGGCCGCACTCCTTATCCGGAGCTGGAAACAGAATCCAGGAACCTTAACTCCCAGGGTCCTGCTTGGATCCCCACCCCATATGCCTCCCCAGAGCGGGACATAGAACCCAGGAGTCCTGATGCCCATACCGCCCCCCTCGCTGTAACCACTAGACGACACTCCTTCTCAAGGCAATAACAAAGCTGGGGTGAAGATGGCATCAAACCCATGGGCCCCAGGCCACGTCTGAAGATGCTCCAGTCTCAGGTGCAGAAGAAAGCAGGGTACGCCATGCTGTGACCTCTCGCCAGCTGCCCCTGCCGCCCTCTTACCTGCTGGAAGTTGGCAAAGAGGCAAACCAGGAGCAGGTGGGCCGGGGGTCTCCGGGGCGGGGGCATCCTCCCCACAGCCAGGCTGCCAGTCGCAGCCGGCTCAGGCACAGCCACTGCGTTCGCTCCTCTGCAACCTTTGCTCTGGGGATGGGCCAAATCCCCAGTTCACTCAACACCCAGCAAAGCTGCCAGGGCCCTGGAGCCACCTGGGCAATGAGCCAGCTGGGCAGGGTTTGCTCTTGAGTGCCTGGGCGCAGAGCAATGCGCTAAAAGCCGCAGTAACCCAGGGGCTGGGCAAACGGGGCTGTACTGGGGGACGGGCGAGGGCTGGGTGACTGAGTCTCCTGCGCTGGGGATGCCGGTGGGGGGTGACGAAAAATCTCTCACGTGAGGCAAATGGGACAAATTCCTCACAGATGTAAATAGGAGAAACTCCACTGATGTCCATGAAGCAGCAGGGAATCTGGCCCTGGGAGGGGGCTGGGAGTGACCCAAGATCCTTCCAGGCCACCGGCTGTGGGGGAAGCAGGAGAGTCGGGGGGGGGGGTGTCACTACCTCCTAGCAAAGGCCTCGGGCAGCGTCTCTGCCTGCTCTCAAGCTGTCCCCGCCCCCCCCGCCCCGATCAGCAGGCACATTTACAGGGTTCAGCCTCAGTGTCCCCATCATGCTGACGGCCGCACCGTGCAGCCCCGGGTGAGATCCGGGCTCCTTTGCGCAGGGCACTGGGTGGACGTTCCGGGAGAGACGGTGAATCAGGCCGAAAAGTTCAAACTGCAGCAATTTTTGTCAACTGGAAAAACCAAACCGATGGTTTTGGTTTGGGTCGACGAAAGGCTTCGCTTGGATCGGTCTGAAACCCTTCGTTCGCTTTGGCCTTTGGTTTCAAACCTGTCTTTGGCCCTACTCAGCTTAAACATTCGACCCGAAACGTGCGGCCAAACCAGGAAACTCCCATGTTTCATTTCAAAACTTTATTTTCGCGTTGGGTGCCGGGGTGGAACCGACCCTGTTATGTGTCAGTTTCGGTTGCAATGAATCAGAATTTTTCGACTGAAAACATGTTTCCATGAAACATCCCTAGCGAGCTCCTGCACCGAGAGACCAGGGCCCCGGTGCACCAGGGACCATAAATGGAGCAGGAGACAACCAAGGCCCTAAAGACCTTATGCTAGACCAGGGATCATCTTTTTTGTGTTGTGTTTGTACAGCACCTATCACCACAGAGGCCTGGGCCAGGATGTGGGCTCCTGGGGGGCTCTAGTAATACAAAGCATAAGGATTATTATCTGGGGAGATCAAGGCTGATCTTTCCAAAGAGCACGGCAAGACCCAATTGCTATTGAAAGTAAGGGACTTGACCATGGTCACACAGCAAGTCTGTGGCAGAGCAGGGACGTGACTGCGGTTCTCCCAAGTCCCAGCCCGGTGCCTTATCCCCCCAGCCCCTCCACTGCTCGCTGATCCCTTGTTATTAAACATCCCGGACCGACCGGCTGTGTTTACACGAACACATTGTGTGAGGCTCCCAGCCTGGCCCGGCTCCCAAACTCCCCTTGGCATCTCGGCAGCGGGGGAGGAACGTCAGCGAAGGAAAACAAACAGCCCCAGCAACACGCAGCTCCTCTCAGGTGGGCTCCACTGAGGACTGATGGGTCTTGGGGACCGAGCCGCCCTCTTCGCCGGCGGGGGCTCTGTCCGGGGCAGGGCTGAGGATCTGTGGCAGAGCGCGTGGGGGGGCTCCGGCCTCAGCCGGCTGCTGATCTTGCTCCGTCAGACCCACACGGGGCCTCTTACTTGCAGCGTCTGTTTCCCTGGTACCTTTCGTTGCCCCAGTGTGCGGGCCTCTCGGCTTCCCCAGCCAGCCCAGTTTGTTCTCATGCAGATCAGGAGTGCGGGGCGGGGGTTCTGCTGGCCTCTGCTCTCAAAGGCCTGGGAGGCTCTGGGCAGGAGAGAGGATGCCAGTGAGTTCCCGTGCAAGGCAAGCTGGGTGCTCGGGTTCAAGCCAAGGGTCAGCGCCCCAGCAGGGATCCGGGAGCAGAACCAGCCTCTCGGCGCGGGGAACGCGCTTCACCAGCAGCGCCTCCGGCTGGGCTCTGACCCGAGAGGTGTGGCAGTTCCAGGGTCTCCCCACACGGTGTCAGCGTTGGCCTGGCAGTGGGAGGCAGGGCAGGTGGGGTCTCCGGGCCCACGCTGGGACAGGGGTTCACCCTCAGGACGAAGGGGCTGGACTCCCCCAAAGCCTGAGCAGATCCGGTGCCTGGGCCAGGGCCAGCTGGGAAGCCTCGCTTCCGGGGTGCGAGGGGGAACCCGGGGCTGCCCCTGCAGGCAACAGAGCCAGAACGTTGGGGGGGGGGACCCCGGGATCTGAAGGGGAGAAAAGCTTCAGGACCAAAGAGATACAGTGATCACGCGACCTAGCCTGACCCAGGCCGCCTGTCCAGCAGGGCTGCTTGACTAGGAGGGGAAGGATCCTCAAGCAGGGGGTGAGGGGGGCAGTGTCTTGGCAGGACTGAGTGACAGCAGGGGGGGTGCAGGGTGGGACTGAGGGGCTTTGGCAGAGCTCAGTGGGTGTGAGCCCCCAGGACTGGGATAGCAGGGGGCTGCAGGGCAGGACTGAGGGGCATGGGCAGAGTTCTGAGCAGTGGGGATCCCAGGGCGGGACTGGTGGGGGGTGGAGGAGGGTTGTGGGGGTCCTCAGCCCTTTGCTCTCAGGGGAGCTGGAGTTTTGCTGCGCACGCACGGTGTGGGGTGTGGGGTGTGCGTGGCGGGAGCTGCCGTTTCTTTCACCCGCCGATCCTTGCAAGAGCCAGGCTGGGGTCCCAGCTCGGTTCCCGAGGGGCCCCGGCGACCCAAAAACCGGTGGCGCCGTCAGCCCGGCCTTTGCTCTGCCTGCTCCCGCCAGGCCCTGCACGCAGCCAGCCCCTCCTGGGCGTGCGTTGCCTTGTCCGCCAGGTGCCCGAGTGAAAACCCCTCTCCCCGGGCCAGGCCCCGCTGTGGAGCGACACCTTGAGATCTCCGTGGCCGGGATAACTGCCGCCGGGGCCCCTCCGGCACCGTCCCGGCTGAAGCAGGAGTCTGGAGAGCGGCCCGTGCTGGATGGGGTGGGCGACACCCCCCGCCCCGTATTGCAATGGGAGATGGCTGAGCTCCCACAACTCTGCAGGCCTCGCTGGGTTCTGCAGCTCTCCCAGGGACCTGCTCCCTCCAAGGCGAGATTCCCGGTGCCTCTGGCTGGGCCGGAAATGCCAAAAGCTCATGGTGGATGGGGGGGGCTGGGGCCTAGCCCCCCCACAGCTGGGCCTTTAGTGCCAAGGTTTCCCCCTTCCGTACTTTGCTCTGCCCCTCCGGGGTCTGTGGGTGCAGCAGCTTTTGGCGGCGTCCCCCAGAGGCACATACGCCGCCCGGGACACTGGAGCATCTCCAGACACCCACGTGTTAGCTGGGTGGCAGGGGCCAGGGCCTGGGCTGGAGGGGGCCTGACAGCTTGGGTGCATGGGGTGGGCTCCCCCCACAGGCCTCAGTATCCCGGCATCGCCCTGTTGGGAGAAAGCACCAGGGCTGCCTAGGATGTGGGGAGGGAGCTGGGAAAAGCTCCGGCTGCCAGGGCCCAGCCTGGGCACTGCTTGGGGGGAAGCTCACACTGCTACTTGGCTGCAGCCCCCAGCTTGGGCTGGCAGGGAAGCTGGAAGCAGCCGTGCTGGCTGGGAGCGTGGGCGGGAGATGCCAGAAGGGCTCCAGGGAGCGTCTGGGCCGGCAAGGAGGGAAACCAGATCGCAAAGAAAGGAAAACCATGTGGCATCCGAGGGGGCAGCGGGTGCGGGTTGCCCTCTAATGTTCTCACCTGCTCCAAAGGGAGCCAAGCCTGCTCACCACGGCACAGCTCCTCCAGGCTCCATGGGCACAGCACCACAAGGGGGGGCCGTGCTGGGGGCCGCGTGCAGAACTCCTCAGCTCTGCTTACACCCTGACCCTGGGGTGGGCCCTCAGTGCCCCCCCACTTCTGACTCAGGGTGGTACGGGAGTGGGCGATTTAGTAACACCAATCATGGCAGCGCCCTGTGGGTGCCCGGGGGGCCTCCAGCACCGAGCTGCCCCCAGTAGTGCTTACAGTCCGCGATCCCCGCAATCTGAAGCATGGCCACTTCCCGCCAGGCCCCAGCAGTGAATTGACCAGGGCTGCCCCCTGCGATGAGAGTTGAGCACGTCCATAAATGCTTTACTGAGTCACGGCTGAAGCCACGAAATATTTGTCTCCGTCAGAGCTGGTCGGGAAGCGGAATTCCTCCCCCTCGTCTTGAAAAAAAAAAATTCATTCCCAGTCGGAACAAAACGCCAAAATTTCCCACGGAACAAAAGTTCCGAAAAGTTTTGATTCGGGACCATTGACATGTTTCACTTCGACTGAGGACCTCAATTCCTTTCCTTTAGCCTGTTAGCTCACAGGCATGAAGTTAGCATGTTACAGCCAGCCCAGGACGCGAGCGAATCCAGATCACATCCCCATTTTAACAGGCTGTCGACGTCGAAACACAGCGTAGATCGCGTTTTCTTTTACCCTGCCCCAGTTTCCCCCCGGTGCTCCCAGGGGGAGCTGTTTGCTGCTTGTGTGGGAACTGGCTCCTCGACCTCTGTTACGGCGCAGAATCAGAAACGCAGCACTGCAGAGGGCAGTCTCCGGCCGCCTGCGCTCAGAAAGGACCAAATAATCCTAGAGCATCCCTGAGCGGGGGCTGTCCAGCTTGTTCTTAAAAACCTCCAGTGACAGGGATTCCACAACCTCCTGTCCCAGAGCTCAGAGTTAGAAAGGTTTTCCTAATATCTAACAGAAATCTCCCTTACTGCAGATTAAGCCCATTTCTTCTTATGCCACTTCCAGTGCACACAGGGGTAAATCGATCACAGTCCTCTTTGTAACAGCCCTTAACATACGTGAAGACGGAGCCGGTGCCCGGTCAGTCTTCTTTTCTCAAGACTAAATATGCCCCGTTTTTTTAACCTTTCCTCACAGGTCAAATTTTCTAAAGCTTGGATCATTTTTGTTGCTCTCCTCTGGACAGTATCCAGTTTGTTCACATCTTTCCTACAGTGCAGTACCCAGAACTGGGCACAATGCTGCAGCTGAGACCTCACCAGTGCCGAGTAGAACGGGACAATTACCTCCCGTGTTTTACATAGCTAATTATTCCCCATTTTGTAATTGTGCATTTGATTTTTCCTTTGTAAATGAAGGACTTTGCACTTAGAATCATAGAATAGCAGGGTTGGAAGGGACCTCAGGAGGTCATCTAGTCCAACCCCCTGCTCAAAGCAGGACCTAATAAATAAAGACCACTTGTCTTTATTGACTTGCATCTTCTTGTTTTCAGACCAATTCTCAAACTTGTCCAGGTGCTTTTGCATTCGACTCCTGCCCTCCAAAGTGCAAGCGACCCCTCCCAGCGTGGTGTCATCTGCAAATTTTATAAGCATCCTCTCCACTCCGTTATCCATGTCATTAACAAAAAGATTGACTAGTACCAGCCGCAGGACTAGCCACTGCGGGATCCCACTCGATAAATATGCATTCGTTAACTAAGCGAATCAAGTATAAATGGCCTAGAGAGAATATTGGCGCAAATTTGTGTCTTTGTCAATTGGTGCCCAGAAATCACTAGCAATGTGAACCCTCAGAAGAATAGCTTTGTTTGCAGTTGGAGGTTACAGACAGAGGGGAGTTGGGAACAGACTGAGTTGGAAAATTTCACAGGCTCCATGACATTTTTTTGCTGAAATTTTGAATGTCGACCAAAGCACTCAGATTTGTATTTTTTGGCAAACACTTGGTTTCGTTTTTCAAGCTTTGTAAAAAAAATTGCAAAATTTGAAATTCGGAGGCCAGTTTTGGGGACCATTTTGAATTTCAACGGGAAAAGACGAAGCCACATTTTCATGATTTTCGGTGCAAGACTTGGGTTTCAATTTTCAGTTTGTGTCTCGTGGTGGGTCCCATTTTAGGTTACCATGACCCCAGATGGGCCCCCAAGCCACCCTTCAGCACTAGAACCGGGTGACATTTTCTGCAAAATTCAAAGTTGGGACAACCTATTATTCCATGAAAACATTTTCAACTTTTCTTCTTTTGGGGGGAAAAACTCCCTCCCCAATCACCAGCTCTTTGGTTCTGCTGGATGAATCACGCTCTGGTGGTACGTGGAGAGAATGCAGAAGTGACATAGCTTCTGCTGAAAGAACAGGAGGACTTGTGGCCCCTTAGAGCTGAACAAATTTATTTGAGCATAAGCTTTTGTGAGCTACAGCCCACTAAGCATTTTGAGTGGTTTTCAAAATCCCGGACCAAAAATATTTCTGCAGTTAGGGAAAAGCTAAATGCCTCATACCGTTTCAAGGCACAGCCAAAGTCTGACTCATTCAGAGGAAACTTTCCCTTTTGTTTTCTAGGAGCACCTCTAATTTCTTTCTGTCTCTGGGTGAAAGAGAAAAGAAAAACACTTTCTGTGTCCCCACACAGTAACCCCACGCTGAGTAAGTCATCCCTTCCCTGAAGCCCTGCAGCGCCTCGAATCGCTTTTGACCTTGTCATGAGCAGACAGAATTATGTGCGACTGCCACGTGAACGAAGGCTGGGGCTGGCTCAGCGGTGGCTGATGGCTTTTGCAGCTGATTCCTTAGCGGTGCTTTTAGGTTTTTTCCCCCCGCTGCTCTGTGGGAATCTGCCACTGAGCCCTGATTCCAAAGGGAAGTCAGCAGAGGTGGCAGGGACCAGGGGATCTCGGGGTGCGGGGAGAGAGGAGGAAAACAGCAAGGAGAGAGGGAAGGAAAAAAGGAAGGAAGGAAGGAAAGGTACCAGGGTGATAGGTAATAAATGCCTAACTAGAGAGAAAGAGACAGGTACAGAAAAGGAGGGGAGGAGGGAGAGAGGCAGGAAAAGAAGGAAAGCTAAACAAGGCCTAGAGTGAGGAAGGAGGGAGGGGGTGCACGAAGGGGGCCAGGGAGGAGGCCGGCACATTCTCTCGGCCAGCAGCCCCCCCCCCCCCCCCCGATTTACGGGCCTGTGACTCTCCTCTTCCATCACTCAGCTGATCGGAATGCGCCAGGCTGGGACGGAGGAGCCTGCACCCTGCGTGGGGACTGCCCCCAGTCGGTGGCTGGCGGGTCCCCTGAACGCTATCTGAGTTCCCTTACCCACCCCCAGGTTGGCTGGGGGGCTCCCGAAGATGCAACATCCTATTATTTGGCTGGTGGCCGGAAGGAATCACCCAAGATTAGGGGGATTGGGTGCCCTGCCGTGCCCCCCCGAGGCAGCCCGCTCAGGATCCGCCATTGTAACCTGCCAGCCCACCTCCCCCTCTGCACCCCTGGGCCCTGTTCACATTGGCTGGGCAGCACAAACCCCTGGCTCTTCCGCAGCGCATCTCATCTCCAGACACTTTCCAAAGGCAGGCAGGCTCCTTGCCCCCATTGGACGGATGGGGTTAGTGGAAATGTGACACTTTTTAAATCAAAGACTGACGTTCTAATGAAGCCCCACCTAAGAGCCCATCCGGGACTCACAGACAGCTCCTGCCTCTCATTCAAGCTCCTCCTTAATGATTTGTATTGCCATAGCCAGGCCCTTGTGGTCAAGGCTGTTTTAAGGGGTGACGGTAGTCACACTAGATAACCGTCTTCTAATAACCCTGGCAAGGGTCAGCAGCGGGATTAGAACCCAGGATTTCCAGCACCACAGCTTCAATCGCTACCATTTACGCCTAAAAGGGTACCTCCCTCAGCGTGCAGCAGCAATAGGCTGTTATCCTTTAGAGGCCCAGCTTGTACAGGGGCACAAAGTGCACTTTGCCTGTGTTACGCAGTGTCGGTGACTCTCATGATAGGAGGTGTTCTGAAAGCCCCAGCTCCTGGAGTCACGTGTCTTTCAGCATTCATTAAAATAGAAAAATTAGTTTCTAGCCTTCCTGATTTGGGAGAAAAGCATAAAAACATGACGGGTCCCTAAAGGGCCAGAGCCCAGAAGCAATACAAAGAACCCAACACTGGTCATTTTAAAAAGAATCTCATGATTTTAAAGCCAATTTCAGGATTTTTAGCAGGGGCGGGTCCGATTTACCACTTTGGAAAGTGGTTCCAGGGAGTTTGGATCGGGCCCTGGGTTGGCCGCACCGGGCAGCATCGGGACCTCTCTCTGCTGCTGGGCTAATGCCCCGCAAATCGAACCGGGGGCCCCAGAGCTACAAGCGGCTGCAGCTCACGCTACCTCTCTCCAGCGACAGCTGTCACCGACGCACGTCCGCTGGGGGCCGGCGCCGAGGGACCCTGCAACAGGCCCTCACCAGCAGGCTCCACGAGCAGACAGCGTGTGCGGAGAGGCGGGCTCAGCTGGCCCCCGGCCCACCAGCGCAATGAGTTTTGGGTCGTCTCTGTCAGAGCCAACAGAACCCCGCCTGCCTGTGCCCTGTGGATGGGCGTCCCTGGCTAGTGAGAGAAGCAATGCGGGCAAGAGGCTGGGGCCATCCCTTTGGGAATGGGAGCCGGGGGGATCCTGCAGGACAGATGGATACAGCGCGTGGGCTAAGGTTTTCTTCCCCTTTATCCAAAACAACAGCAACACACAGAGACGGTTTGTCGTTTTACGTAACCGAAATCGGCCCTGGCGGGAAGCCATGGGCCAGCTGCAGTGAGCCAGGCCCATCTTTCTCTCTCAGGGCGCTGGCGAACAGGAAACAGCGGGAGACCAGCTGGTTCCCAGGCCTCTTGCCGGCTCCAGATCCTGCCTGGAGGGTCTGTCTGCGCTGCGACAGTTCCTTGTTGTTAGGTGCCTTGCGGTAGCACCTAGGAGCTCCAGTCATGGCCCGGCCCCACAGCGTGCAAGGTGCTGCACAAACGCCGAGCAGAAAGCCAGCCCCTGCCCCAAGGAGATCACCGTTGTCCTCGTGGGGCCTGGGGAATTGGTATCGTTCAATGCCACCTTCAGGGAAGTTGGTGCTCAAGGGGATGCAGCGGGTGAGTGGCAGGGGCAGGATTCGAATACAGGTCTTCACCCCCGGCCCCCATGGAGAAACCACAGCACTTGTTGGGATTTTTACGGGGAGGGGCCGGGCAGGAGGAGGGGGAGAGGTTGTGCCTAGGCTGGTACATCTGCAGGGCAGTCTGGTAGGGCCCACGGTCTCTCCTTTCCCTCTCCCTCCCCTTTAGCGACTCTGCCCTCGGGGGAGACTCCCGCCTCTTCGACTCCGTGCCTGGTGGGAATGAGAGTCCAGGCCGGGATTCCCCTGTCTCTCCGCTGAGATGTGGGGCGGGTAGAACTGGGATGAATCCGCTTGGAAGAAGGGGGCAAAACCCAAACTGGATTTTGGTGGGCCCACCCGGGAAGGGACTTTCCCTGGCCCCTTGCAAATCAAGCTGCGGAAGGGCTCTCTGCTTCAGGGGTCACAGAGCGCCAGCTGCTTGTTATTACAGACATTGCTACCACCTCTGCCGGCCTGGGCTCTGCAGAGGAGGGGCGGCAGGGGGTCAAGGGGCTTGACTTGGCCTCAGCAGCTGTTTCAATTGCTGGCCCTGCTACTGTCTCCTTGCCCGGCCTTGGGCACGTCTCTATTTCTCACCTGTAAAATAGAGCGACTGATTCTTCTGTTGCCTCCCTTGTCCTTTTGGGGGCTATCCTCCGCAGGGCAGGTCCGTCTCTCCCAGTGGGGCTGTCCAGCACCGTGGGGTACACGTCTCATTTGGGCCTCCGAGGAGCTACTCTCCTGCAAATACTAAGGAAACCGAGAAGTGGGAGCAATTGGGAGGTGCACCAGGAGGGAGCGTGACCAGAGGGGCAGGCTGGGGTGGTTTCTACAGGGCCATGAAGGAGAGGACTCGGAGCCCAGTGTCTAAGCTGTGGCTAAAATCACTCCGCTCTTATGCAGCACTTGTCATCTGCAGATATCCACGGGCTTGACATAGGCGGTTAGTATCACAACCCCCCTGTTACACTGGGGAAACTGAGGCACAGGTCGGGGAAGTGACTTGCCCAAGGTCACCCAGCCAGCCGGTGGCTGAGCCAAGAACAGAACCCCTGTCCTCTGGAGTGCTGCGCTAGCCACCAGGCCTATGCCCCAGCCCATTATGCCCGCTCACCTCTGAGCCTTTCAAATCCCGCCCATTGCTAATGTAAGTGCCTTCACCCCAGCTAGCGCCGAGGCCGGGCCTGGTGCTGACCTGCGCCCAGGAGGTGCGGCTGGGCCCCCGAGCCAGGACTCTGTGCTGGCGATCCCCCCAGCAACCCTCGGCCTCCCCTCTTCGAGCAGGAAGCATTGTGTTTCCCTGGAGCCTCCAAAGGGGCTTTTCTCGGCACTAGGCCAGCACGGTCAGTGGGTCCCCAGGCTGCCGCCTGCCGCTGTCCCGGGGAGGCTGCAGGGGGAGCAGGGAGCAGTGAAAACCACCCAGTTCGCAAAAGGGAGGGTGGTGGGCAGGGGAGGAGCGAGGCAGCTCCCGGCTCTAGGAGCTGCCCCGCCCCCCCGCATGGGCCAAGAGTCCCCTTCCAGAGACGGGCCAGGAGAGGCCCCTGGGCTCGGCGGCAGGGGTGTTCCCCCGGCCTGGGTGGGTCTCAACTACTCGGCGCGGGACCCTCCTCCCACCCAGCCAAGAACCCCTCTCCAAAGCAAACCCGGCTGTAGCCCGCTGAATGTACGAGGGGGCCAGGCAAGCCAAATCCTCGCGTGATCCCAAAGCACTTCCTGGCTCGGCAGTCAGGAGAGCTGGGGTATGACCCTTCCCACCTCTCGCCTATTCACACTGTGACCCCTTTGGGGTGGGACTGCCCCTTTCCAGGGGTGCACACAGCGCCTGCCCCAGGGGGAGCCTTTTCGACACTCCTGTCCCAAAATTCAAATGATACCAAAACTCAGGCGGCATCGACCCCTTCCCCCCGCCCCCCAGGCTCAGCCACTCCCCTGAAACGTGGGGTGTCTGGAACCCAGCTCGGAACTTCGCAGCTGCTGTGGACGAGTGATCAGCACCTCAGGGAAAAGGCCACAACTGGTTTGCGGCTGCCTGGTTGGGGCAGGCCCGGCGATTGTGTGAGGAAGATAAAGGAGTGGATCCCCCAGGCCTCTTGCACAGCCCACCCCGCCGCCTGTCCCAGGGAATTTGTGTGTCTTGAAATAGCAGCAATGGCTTTGCTGCCCAACTGATGACGACATCTCGACAGCGGGACCTTACGCTGTCTCCAGAAGGCAGGCGTGTGGGGTCTTCTCTTCCTCCACAGTCCCGAGCTGGGAGATGCTCAGCGGTGGCTAGGGACCCAGTTTGGACTCAGCTCCCCCTTGAATTTTGCCTTGATGGACTCAGGGCCGGCCCTAAGCCAACTGGCACCCCAGGCCAGGAGGGCCTTCGGCCCCTGCCTCCATTGTTAAACGTTTGAATGCCTGAATGTTTATTTCATGTGTAGCCCATTTCGTGACTTGAGGCACGATTTGCATGCGTGATTTATCCCTGCCCTATAAGACGATAGATTTGCACGCTAGGATCGCCTGCCCCTAAACCCGGCTTTGGATGGGGCTCATCGAAACCCTGCAGCCGGATACTGATCACCACCAAGTTTCCACCTGGAAACAGATGGGGGTCCAAAGCTCCCAACGGCCCGCAGCTTGAGGGAGTTCTGATTCCGCAGCTCTAGCTGGAAACCAGGCCTTGGGCTCGTCTGGAGTATGCCTGGACATCAGTGAAGGATTGCCATAGAAGCGCTCTCCAGAGGGGATTGCGCGGTGCAGCCGTTAGACCACTGACTTGCAGCTCACACTTCCTTGGGGTCTAGGGTCTGTGACCCTAGGTCAGCCACTTCCCTGTCTCTGTGCCTCAGTTTACTCACCTGTGAAATGGGAGCGAGGACACTTTCCGTTGCCGTCAGGTCTCTGGTGCTAAGGATTATGTAGTTTTAAAAAACCAACAAGGCTGGGTTTGGACTCATGATACGTGTCCCAGACCCAAACCAGGAAAACTCAGAACCCTTCCGCCCCATTTCCAAATGGTGCAGAACACAGGGCTGAGAAGAGACCTGGGCTCCCCTCTGCTGATGTGATGAGATGACCAGGGCAGGAGACGGACAGCCATCAGCCAGCGCAGTGTCCACAGTCCTATTGTGCGGGCCACATTGCAACTGGGCCTCTCGGGGGGAAGGGGGCGGATTATGGCCCTAAGTCAAACCCAGGGTCTTTCTACGTGCAGAGTAAACTCTCTGCGCAAGCTACTCACGCCCGGGCATCAGGACTCCTGCGTTCTCTCACTGTCGCATCCGAGCGCCTCACAAACTAGTGAATTGAGCCGCACGCTTGTCCCCGGGGAGATAAAGTCCCCTTGCACCGTGGGGGAAACTGAGGCAAAGAGAAGGGGCGGGATGTGCTCACAGTGGAACGCAAGGAGAGCGTGGCTGAGCTAGGAACGGCGCACAGCTTGGCAGAGGCCTCTAGTCTAGGGTCTGCACTGGGGCACCCTCTCCCCAGGCACTCTGCCCTCGTCCTGGCTCTGCCACTGTCTTGTGGCAGGACCTTGGGCAGAGCGTTTCACTGGTCCGTCCCTCGTTTTCCGCCGCTGCAAAATATGGGTTCTTGGGGCTAGGGGATCTCTCATCCCTACTGCCCGCTGTTGTATCTCTGCCTCCCGGGGGCTTGGGTTGTGCCCTTCAGCGGTGCCCCCTCGTGCAGACTGTGCCACACACAAAAGACCGGAAGATGCCACCTCCTCTGTGGCACATAGGCTGGGACTCTCCCAGGTCGTCAAGGGAGTCAAGGGCCCACCTCCGAGGGTTGCGGCCTGGTGGCTTAAGCACGACGCTGGTCCCAGTTCTTCTCCTGAGACACCTTGGGCAGGTCACGTCCCTGCTTTGTGCCTCAGCTTCCCCATCCACAAATTGGGGCTGATAATACGGACCTCCCTCGGAAAGCGCTTCGGGACCTGTCCATGCAAAGCCCTGGTGAAGAACGAGGGATGAGGGGACTTCAGTGCAAGTTTGGGACCTAATTCTCTCAGGCAGCTTTACAAATTTCCACCCTGGCCTTTTTCTTGTCGACTCAGACAAAGCTGAGGCCCAGTCTCCAGCCCGAGGCTGAGCCATGTGTTGTCTGAGCCAAAAGAAAACCAGCAGAGTCCATTGTAATCGACAGGTTTAATTGTTGGTAGAGGATAGCGATTTCTGCCTAGATATCTCGTTATCCACTCACCTTAGCTGCAGTTTCATGCAGACCAAACAGCCTGGGATAAAAACACACACGGGTTCAAAGCCATTATCCTTCCCAAATGCTTACTGAGTGAAGCCCAGAGCACGTGCTTCTGGGGTGGCGAGAGGTGAGGAAAACACTTGGGCCCTGCAATGAAGTCCGGAGGAAGAGAGAAGTCAGGAAATATCTTGTTGCCTCTCTATAAATCCAGGATATGCCCACATCTGGAATACGGCATGCAGATGTGGTTGCCCCAGCTCAAAAAAGATCTGTTGGAATTGGAAACGGGCAACAGAAATGATTAGGGGTGAGGAACGGCTTCCGTAGGAGGAGCGATTAATAAGACTGGGACTTTTTAGCTTGGAAAAGAGACGACTAAGGGGGGGCGGATATGACAGAGGTCTATAAAATCATGACTGGTGTGGAGAAAGTAGATAAGGACGTGTTATTTACTCCTTCTCATAACACAAGAACTAGGGGGCACAAATGAAATTAATAGGTAGCCGGTTAAAAACAAACAAAAGGAAGTATTTCTTCACACAACGCACAGTAAGCTGTGGAACTCCTTGCCAGAGGATGTTAAGAAGGCCAAGACTATAACAGGGTTCAAAAAAGAACTAGATAAGTTCATGGAGGACAGGTCCATCAATGGTTATTAGCCAAGATGGGCAGGGAGGGTGTCCCTAGCCTCTGTTTGCCAGAAGCTGGGAGTGGGTGACAGGGGATGGATCACTTGATGATTCCCTGGTCTGTTCATTCCCTCTGGGGCGCCTGGCATTGACCACTGTTGGAAGACAGGACACTGGGCTAGGTGGACCTTTGGTCTGACCCAGTGTGGCCGTTCTTACGTTCTTATGAGGGATGAAGAAGCTGGATTTGGAAAGACCCTACAGCACGGTTTGCCCGGGGTGGGGTGGGGGGGTGAGATCAATCTTCACGCCCTGGCCAAATTCCAGTTTGGGTCATTTTATACTCGACTTCCCTAAATCCTCCCTTTGTTTGCAATCAGATAATATTTACAAGTGGGTCCTGAGCCCAAAGAGGATGAGAACCACTAGTCTAGAAGGCCCCCGCTGAGCCTGGAGTCCTGTCCGGTGCTGCACACCCTCAGGGACGCTCCCTGCCCTGCGGGTGGACAAGGCACACGTAGGCTTGGAGAGGAAGGGACTTGCCCACCCAGCTGGGAACACAGCCCAGAGACCCGCCCCCCCCCGGCCACCACTGATGTCCCACAGGCCTATGCAGTCCTTCGGTGGTGCCCAGGCCTTGGGCTGGGTGGGAAGTTTCACTCCAGGAGCTGCCGGAGCAGATCCAAGCTGCCCCCCCCGGGAGGGGCACCCCTTCGACACATCAGCCCTGTGTGTCCTTGCTCTGGCAGGAGGTGCTGGGGGTGAGGGGCCCAGGCACGGGTGGGGAGGGGGCTCGCTTTGGGTGACACAGCACGGCCGGAGCCCAAGACGGAACAACGGGGCCAACATGCCCGTGAATTTGCCTCTTCCCAGCGATGATGAGGAAGAGCCGGCTCCTCTCGCCACAGCCAGGGGGAAATGTGCCACCAGAAGGGGAGACCCCCCCACCCCCGCCGCCCCTCCCCGCAACCCAACAAATCAAATTAATCTTTTGGACTTTTTCAGGGTTCCCCCCCCACATCATCTGGCTCCCAGCTGCGGGGGCCTTGGCTCCTCTCCCCCCGCTGTGATTTTTGTGAGCTGGGCTCCCTTCCTGCTGATGTGGCAGTGAGAGCGATTCCAGGCTGGAAACCCCAGCCCTCTCCTCTAGCGATCACCGCTCGGATTTTCCTTTACTCGCTCCAAGCTTCGGATGGATTCTCTGCCTCCCCTGCCCCCTTCTCTAAACTCCCAGCGCCTTCCCCTCCTGGGTAGCACCGGGGGCCTTTTCCACCTCCTATCTATAGCCACCCAGCTCCCTCTTTTCTCAGAGCCACAGGGAGAGATGGCTCCTGGCCCAGAAGCGCTGCGGCATCTTTCATTCCAGTTTCTGTTTTCCGACGCTTTGTCAGAGTTTTCCGGCTCCCGCCAGCGCTGGCTCCTCCAACCCTGGGTTCCACCCACCGCCCGCTTCACCTCCTCGGCCTCGCTAATCACGACAGGGGCTGCTAGAAGAGGCTGTGCCAGGCACCTGTCCGGTCCCTAAAAACCAACTGCTCTACGCAGATCCCTCTCCCTCCTTTCTGTCCCCTCCTCTCTCCTCTTTTCACCCTGCCTTGCAGTTTTGTTTGGGGGTGGGCAGCAAGATGCCCCCTAAACATTTCATGCAAACCGATCCTCCGGGTCAAGCAGTGGGCGGGGGGGTGTCAGTCACCCCCACCCCCTGGGATGTGGGAAAACTCCCCTGATCTCTCGAGTTTCCAAAAGTGGGGTGCTCGTCCCTCTCTACTGCTGCAAAACGACATGGTGCAAAGGATCCTTTTGGTCTCTGCCCTTGAGGTGTGATCAGGTGGAATCAGGGCCAGGGTAAATTGCCAGCACTAGCTATTAAGCAGCTAAATCAACGTTTTCTCTCATACTTTTCTTGGCCCGGCCCGGTGAGTGTGGTCTAAACGTATTGACACAACGGCGCTGCACCCGCTTACGCCAGGGAGGAGAGGAGGGGAGCCCAGGGTGGCCTTTAGGTTTCCATTTGCCTTTATGCAGGATTGATTTTACTGATGGGTTTATTTCAAATCTCCAAGTAGCTCAAAGGGGCTTGCTGTCAATACAGCAGCCTCAGTGAGCCGGAGTGGGGGGGGGCCTTGCCAAGCCTCCGGGAGGCCCCCAGACTGGGGCTCTTGCGCATCGAAGCTGGAGAAGCAAGCTGCAAAACGGAGGGTCCTTTGCAAAGAAATGCCCGCTGGCTGCTCCCTTGGGGAAGGCCCCTCCTCCCATCCGAAGGGGGTTTTAGCCAAAACCAAACGGGGCTTGATCCAGATCAAGGCGGGTTTTCGGGAGCGCCAGGGGCTCCCAAATCAAGGGTGACTCGCCCTCCTCCATTCCCGGTGGGATCCTAGTGGACCCTGCTAGAACGGTTCTAGACCTGCCTCCAAGAGGCCACCCGGCCCTTTTCTTCATTTGCCCTTATATGGAGTGTAGCCTCACTTTGCTGCTCTTTGGCCATTGGTGGTGGGGGTGCAGGTTGCGTCTGCGGGGAGGCGGGGCTGCCTCTCTGGCCAATGGGATGCCGAAGCAGCGGCCCAAAGGGGCGGAGCCATGGACCCCTTGCACCAAACCAGGGACGGGGTGGCGGTAACTGGGATGATGCCGATGGGAGGGGGGTGCAGCGGGGTGGGGGAGATGGGGCCCGTGGGCCTCTCCAATAGGAACGCAGGCAAGAATGCAGAGCGGCTTTCGGGGCTGGGGCGTGCCTCAGTGATTCCAGATGTTTGAGTGACTCAGCCTGGAATCCGCGCTGGTTCCAGACCTGAACAACAAGGAGAAGGAAGCTGCCCTTTAATGATGGGGATTTGAAAGGGGGGAGCCACTGACAGCTGCCCTTTCCGCTCGGTATTTAAGGGTTTAAACGCAGCTTTCATGCCGGCCGGGGCTTGAGGCCGGTTCCTCTGGGCACCCGGCAAAGCTGAGGGCTTCTTGTTTGCTTCCATGTTCACGCTGGAAGGGCCACCCGCTCCGGGGCGGAGGGGAGGGGGGAAAGGGGCATCGGTCAGTAGCGGGGAAATTGCAGGAGCAGCTGGGGGTCCCCGCGGGGAATGGGGTTCCAGCATGCAAGGTGCTGTCCGTGCATGCAGCGAGGGGGCAGCCCCTATCTGACTAGTCAAGACGGAGCGGGGAAGGAGCCCGAAGTAATCCTCGTTGACCGACGGGGAACTGAAGCCCAAAGAGGTTAAGGGCCAAATTTTTTCCCTTTGGGAAAGAGCCGCCTAGGAGAATCGGCAGAGCTGGGAACGGATGCAGATCTCCTGAGTACCAGCCCAGTGCCCCGGCCACAAGACCAGCCTTCCAAGCCCCTCCAGGGGCCACTCGTGGCCCCATCCTGCTAGAGGAACCTTCTTTCCACGGCTCACTAGCCAGCCAGCCCTCACGGATCCCCCCACACCGCTCCGCTGTAAGCCCCCAAAGAGGGAACCTTCCCTCTTGTATGGCCAGTCTCCAAATACTCCCCAGGTCCCCGGCCGCCACCACCCAGCGGGGCCCAGCCCAGACCTGCACTGCGGAAACCTTCACCTCCTGCCCTTCCCCGGGGTGCTGCGGGCTGTTAGGGAGATGACGTGTTCCACCCCAGAGGTGGCTGCACTTTGGCAGCATGTGGCGCTGCCCCCGTGCAGATGCAATGGGGTGGCCCCCTGAAATGAAAGGAGCCCTAGGAGCATCGCACACCCCAGGTGTCAGGATTATTCTTGCGGGAGCCAGGGACCCGCAGCCCCTTCTCCCTGGCCAGCGACTCCATCTCCAGCCTCCAGATGGACCAGAGCATCTTGCCTGTTTGCTTTGGCACGTGCGGGGGAACCACGTCAAAGGCCTGTGGGCTGGGGCTGGCTGAGCCAGGGCTCTGCAGCGCCAGGAGATGGAGCCTGAGGAAAGCGAAAAGCGGGGGAAAGCGACACGGGGCAGGGAGGGAAAGGGACCGAGGATGGGAGAGGGGGCAGGGGGAAAGCAGGAGAGAATGGGAAAGGGGAACAGAGAGCAAGAGAGACATGCAGGGAGTGACCCTGCGGAGCGAGTGAATGTGGCAGAGTATCTCAAGGAGAGAGAAGGGCCTAGGCAGAGAGAGGAGAGGCGGGAGGGGAGAGACAAACAGATCCAGCTGGGATGAACATTAAATTTTTCAGTGTGGGGTGGAAGGGAAAAGAGAGAGAGGAAAAAAACACGGGGCAGAGGATGGAGAGAAGGAGAAAGAAGAGGGGGAGGGTGAAAGCAAATCCCCCAGCACCCCCAAGAGCTCCTCTCTCTGCCCCTTCCTGACAGGCCGGAGTTAAAGGGAAAACGTGTAACGTCCCCTCCACTGCCTCACCCCACCCCGCAGGGCCCCTTGCTAAGGGGAGCTGGGCTCTCTGCCTCTCCTTCGGAGCCGGGGGGATCCAGACCAAGGGGTGGGGTGGGGGGCTAAGGCGAGGGGCCCCAAGCCTTTCAGAGCCTGGCCCTGGGTTATTTATAGATGGGGTCCAAAGGGAAAACAGGACACCGTGTGTGGCTAGCCCGAGCTACTTGCCCAAGCTCCCCCTGTGCAAGGCTGGCCCGAGCCGCTCGCCCGAGTCCTGGCCCCCTCTCCCCGGACGGGGCTGCTCACCCAAGCCCTGCCTGCCCTCCACCCGAGCCCTGCCTCCCCCCTGCACGGGGCTGGCTTCTCCCCCCTCCCACAGTCCCCTGCACCCCGTTAGGTTTTTTTGGCAAAAGTGGGCATTTGTCCCGCTTGCTCCTGCCAACCAATCCAAGTGGGCACTAGCCAACGGGACCAAGTGGCCACATTTGCCAAAGAAAGTTGGAACAGCCTATCCCGGCCACTGGGTCGCCCAATGGTTCATCTAGCCAAGCATCCCATCTTCCGACAGCGGCCAATGCCAGGAGCCCCAGAGGGAATGAACAGACCAGGTCATCATCAAGTGATCCGGCCCCTGTCATTCAGGTCCAGGTTCTGCCCGTTAGAGATTGAGGGACACCCTGAGCATGGGGACATGTCCCTGAGCAGCTTGGCTAACAGCCACCTTCCACCCAGTCCCTAGCTAAGGCTGGTTCCTCCTACCTGAGCGCCTGTCTTCTCTGGTTCTCTGCACTTTCTTCCCCAAAACTCACCCGGGGGGGGGGGGGGCGGGGCTCTCTTCCCTCCGGCTCCAAGAGCTGACGAGACCCTCTTCCCTCCGGCAGCCTCCTCCACTGCTTTCTCAGCGCCTCCTGCAGGCTCTTCGCTGAGCTCAACCGCCTCCCTGCTCCAGCCTCTCCTGAAGGTTTTGCTCACTAGCCAGCCCTGCCCCTTATCTACCCCAGGCCTGATCGAGTCACCTGCCCCACCTGCCCCACCTGGGGAGGTGAGTGAAGTGTGTCCTGGGTAGGATTGAGACCCAGCTCTGCTTAAAGGGCCAGCCGCCCCGTGACAGGCTAAACCGACGTGGTCACTCTTGAGACAGGACAGCGGTTCAGACCCCAGAGCAGGGGATTGGATGATTGGGTTGGTGTTGGTCCTGCTCTGAGCAGGGGGTTGGACTAGATGACCTCCTGAGGTCCCTTCCAACCCTGATCTTCTATGATCAAGCTTGGGATGGGATTGTACCAGAATCTCAGGAGCTGCTTGCGGGAGATTTTAGTGGAATCTTCTAAAACCCAGGAGGTGTCCACCGTCATGGGCCGAAATCTGGTAAAATCAGCTGATCTCAGGAGGCCAGAAGGGACCCCTAGGTCATCTCTCCCGACCCCCCTGTGTATCCCAGGACAGAATTTAGCCCGGTTCCCTCAGTAGTGAGCCCAGTCGCTTGTGTTTGACTAACACATCTCTTCCAGGAAGGTTCTCCAGCCTTGATCTGAAGACATCCCAAGATGAGGAATCTATCATGACTCTTGGGAGCTTGTTCCAGTGGTTAATCGTCAGGGCCTTATTTCCTGTTTGAATTGTTCTGGCTTCCACCTCCCGCCATTTCTTCTTGTCCTGCCCTTTCCCGCTAGCTCAATGAGCCCTAGATTTAGCGCCCTCGATTTTCTCCTCGTGACGGCGCCGATACGCTGTGATCGCATCGCCTCTTGATCGTCTCTCTGATAAATTTAAACACGCTGAGCTCTCGACGACTCTCACTGTTGGGCATTTTCTCCAGCCCTCGAATCATTTTGCTGGGTCTTTTCTGCCCCCTCTCCAGTTTTTCCACATCCGTTTTCAAAGGCGTATTCCAGTACCAGTCTCACCAGCTCCATACCCAGAAATAACATCACTGCCTGCTCCCAGTCACTTCTCCCCTGTTCATATCTCCACCCTCTTGGGTCACAATCTGGCGAAATCAGCTGATCCCAGGAGATTTCCCCCACAATGGGCCAACAGCTCACGGGGACATCTGTTCTCAGAAGGTTTCAGCTGCATGTGAAGCTGGACTGGAGAACAGGCCCTTTGCGATTTCTCGATCCCAGCTGGATTTCTATCCAACCCGCTCCTTGCTCCCTTGAAACTCAGCGAGGTGGGGATTCGGGGGCTATCTCTGGAAAGCCCACAGAAATCCAAGTCTCGTAGCAGAAAGAATCCAATGAGTAATACGAATAAATAATCGCTAAGCATCTCACGGTGAAATCGCACCCATGCCAAAACAAGCCTGCCAGGGACACCCCGGAGCTAAGCAACCCTGCACCAGCCTCTGCAGACTCCCTGAGAAGGAGCTCAGGGGTTCACAGACACTTGGAGGCACCCACCTTTCCAAAACCGAGGCTGTATGCACAGGGCCATTTGGTCACCGCTGAAATGCAGCTGCCTCTGGGGTGGAACGCGGATGCCGAGCTGGGCCAGCAACACAGCAGCCTCACAGAGGAAGGGTGACAAGGAACACGCAGGAGGGGGATAGGGAAGCAGAATGGCCTGCCTGGAGTTGGGGCGGGGATGGGACACTGGGGCCAGCACCCCAGCTCTTACAGATAATGCCAAGGGAATTGCAGCTCTCTGGCACTGTCTGCTGCAAATGCCTCTTTAGACCCATAGTGGGCCATGGGTCTGGTACCAACGCAGGAGGGAAGAGCACCCCTTGCGGAATCCCAAACAACACTGCATGCCAGGCCTGGGCTGCGTCCCTCGGAAGACGTGTGTCGGGGACACCTGTATGCGCAGGTGTGGTGTGTGCAGGCATTTAGGTGTAAGTGTGGGGGGAAGGCGGGGCGGTACAGGGATGTCTAGATGTGCTGACAAATGGCTAGCCACACATCAGCGGATCCGGGGGGAAGACTGGAGAGGGGAGCAGGGAGCAATCTGGCTGTTGTGGGAGTGTGTGTGTACTTGTCAAGTGCATAAGTTGTGCGTGCGATGCGTGTGTGTGTAATTGTGGGTGACAGCGTGCGGCTGTAGCTGTGATGGACGCACGGGTGTGGACCCATATCCCCGTGCCATGGGCGAGGTGTCATTATACAGACAGTATGGGGGGGGGTATAGGATGGGGGTGTATACGCTGTGTGGTGTGTTCTGGCTATGGGGCAGTGTCTATAGTTTGGAGGGGTTGTGTGTGTGTGTTGGGGGAATATGCAGCACCATGTGGTGTGTGTGGGGACTATATCCATGGGGAACTCTACGTGGGTGTGGGGGGAGGTCGACAAAGCCCCCCAGCGGATGGCTATGTGGGGAGGGCTGTAGAGTAGAGGGAGTGCGTCCGGTTGTGTGGGGAGCAATATACAGCCACAGCAGCGGCGGGTGTGGGTGGCCGTGGGGGGCTGGGTGTGTGCTGGGGGGATGGGGGTGCTGCGGGGGGTGCCCAGGGTGGTGCCGGCTGCCCTGCTGGTGATGACACGGGAAGGAATCTTGGAGCCTTTCCCCGTGTTTGTTTGGAGAAGGCGGCTTGGTCCCACTTTGCACGCCCCGTCCTGGGCCCAGGGCAGCTGACGACACGGGAAGCTCACGCCAGCCTTGGAAAGCGAGGCTCCTCTTCCCCACTCCGGACCTGGGGGGCACAGAAGTGGCAGGGTGCAACCTGGGGTGCCCCGGGCCCCCCCACCATGCTTTGCAAGGGAGCGGAGCGGGGCCCCTGCCAGGTGAGTCACCAGCCTGTCGGATTTTCCCCTGTCACTGCAGGAGGCCTGGGCACCAGCTGATGCCACCCTGGGGAGGGGTCATCCTCTGGAACCCCCTGTCCCCTTCGGAAGCGAAAGTGTTTAAACCACGAGGCCTGGGCCCAAATGAAGGGGGTCCCCCCGGTGCCCTAGCCGGAGGGGGCCCCAGTGCCTGCTCTCAAAGGCTTCAGCAGCACCATTGCCTTGGCACCAGCGCGGGGCCCGACGGCGTGGGCAGAGCTGCAGCCAGGGGAGGGCGCTGGGAGCAGAGCCTTAGAAAGAGCCGCAGCCCCTTTAAATCCCAGCTCCGTGCTGCATCCCACCCCTTCTCCCCGCTGCCAAGGCGGCTTCTCTGCCTTTCCCTCCGGCTCCCTGGGGATTTGGCCACTCCAGGTGCAAGGCCGGGCCAAGGCCTCCCCCGGTGCCAGAGTAAACACGGCCCTAAGTGGCTCGCTCTGCCCCACACGGTTTGTGCTTCTTGCTGCGTTTGCGATTAATAGCGCGGTGCCTGACTCCGGCTGCAGCTCCCTGGGTTAGATCTGCTGCTCCCGGTCCTGTGGGGTGTGTGTGTGTGAGCGGGGGATGGAGAAGGGCAAGGAGCATGGGGGCAGCAAGCGCGGACCCCCCCCCCCCCCCCCGCACCCCGGCAAGGAGGAGACAGGTCAGGAGTCAGCTGGGGAGTGAGTCTAATGGGTGGCAATTATAACGAGCTGGCTCAGTGCGTGGGAGCATGGCTGCCTCTAGTGGCCAGCCCCGGGGACTGCAACAGCCTGCTACTGACACACAGTGGAAGGAGCGACTCCCCTAGCTCGAGTGGGTGGGGCCTGTGCTGAAAGTGGCCGGTTTGAGCCCCGCTCATGATTGCGGGGCACGGAGGCTCGACGCTGGTCAGCAGAAGGGAAATGCTGCCGAGCGGGCTGGGGAATCATGCCACGGGGAGGGGGCTGCGGAAAGGCCCCAGCAAAGTCAGCTGGAAGGGCCTCTGCAAAGCCAAAAGGGAGGCTTCTTTGCTGAGGGAGGGATGGGCACAGCTCCAGCTCCTTGGGCTGCATCCGAAACCACTGCATGACCTAAAGGGCCTGCTCCTCAGCTTGATTGCAATGGAGCTGACCCCATTTACACCAGCTGAGAATCTGGCCCTATACCAAGGGCCCCATTCCAAGGGGCTGGGGAAGGTGATCTACTGAACTTCAAAGAGTTCTTGGAGCCAGCCATAGAGAAGCCCGGGTTCTGAGCCCTGTTTGCCCCACACAGGGATTGCCACTGACGTCAGTCAGAGCTCCACACCTAGGGTGGCTGCAGGAGCTATTCCCCAGTGGAAGGCTGTCGTCCCCTGAGGCTGTCGGTGGTCCCAGCTGGTTTGCACATGGTGGTGTGTTCCCAGAGCAAACACGGGATCTTCTCACCTCACCCCTGATTTCCACCAGCCTGAGTTACTGCTGCGTTCTGGCTGGGCTAACTCTGCCTTCAGTGGCTGTAATAGGGTCATGAAGGATTTTGCAAGAGACCCAAAATACACCTGGAAAATCAACCCAGGTGCGTGGGGAGGTCACCCAGCCTAGTGGTTGGTCCATTCTCTTGTAGCCCTGGCTCACACACTGGTTCTTGGTCACCTTCCTTGGCCACATTGGGACGCTGATGAGTCTGCTACTGGGTCTTGTTGCTCAGGCAATAGGGGCCCAGGGGTTGAGGGCCTCAGTTCTTAGCCCCATGGCTGACAACTCGCAACTCGCCCAGGGCTGTGGCTGATTCACAGTCCCCATGGGGGACGAAGTGGGGGCATTGGTGGAGCAGTGCGTAGAAGGCTAAGGAAGGTGCAAGAAACTCTGCAGTGAGGGAATAACCTGCCCCCAGGGAAATGCCCTCAGAACCCCCCCATGAATAAGAGGTTGGCTCAGGTCCTGAAGTCATAGGGATGCTGGGAGCTGGAGTGTAGAGGGAAGACCAGGAGAGGGGGGAACATGCCGACTGAATGCTCTGACTCTCCTCTTGCATTGCTGTAAACCTAGCGGGAGCTCCTCGGGCTGACAGCGCTGGGAGAGGAGAACCAGCCCCCGAATCCTGCCTTGCTGCTGGTGAATGATGGGTGCCGTGCAGGGCACCTAGCACTGCTTTCCGATCTCGCTAGCCCAGGGTTACCTGGGATCAGCGCTCCACGGGAATCACGACCATGCACCCAGCTCTGAGGAAATCAAGTAGAACAGGTTGGAAAACGGGGTGGTTTTTTTCCTGTAGAACATTTTGACATTTCATCAACCCCTTGCCCCATTTTCCATTTCCATTTTTGGCTGAAAATGTTGAGATTTTTCAGGGTGGGGAGTTTCAGACCAGAAATCGAGACTTTTCTAGGAAAGCAGGTGCTTCCCACCAAACCATCTGTTTCTCCCAACACCGAATTTTCCACCCAAAAAAGGTTCCAAGGGAAGGTTTTCCAACCAGTTGAAATGCTGAGACCTTGCTTTCATCTCGCAAAGCTCCCTTACTTTTGCTACCCGAGATGCACAGTGGACCCAGATGGTGAGACTTGCCAGTGATGATGGGTTGGGGGAGGAATTTCATGCTGATTGTGTCCAGTTTGAAACGCCTTTCCCACAACTTACTGATCTCCCTTGACTTTTCCAGAGGATCCCTGGAGTTCCTCTGAAACTAGCCACGTGCCTCCCATATACCCAGCAAATACTCAGTGGAGCAGACAGTTTGTTCTGTTTTATAGGTTTCTCTGTGCGGGGAGCTGTAATTTTACAATTGGTCTGTGACAAGCTCCTGTTGTCGGCCTGTAAAGATTTTTATCTGGATGGATCCTTCTGCAGAACTCAATGGAAAACCAAGGGCAAACAAACACCTCCACATTCTCAGCGGGTGTACACTGGCATTGCTCCACCGAATTCAGTGCTACGCCAAATTACACCGACCAGGGGAACTCCTCCCGTTGACTTCAAAAGAGCTAGGGCCTATTTATGCCAGTGGGGGATCTGGCCCATTGGAGCGATGCTGCTTTATACTGGCTGGGGGGGCTGGTTCATGGACTTCTGGCCAGGTTCTCCAGGACGGCTGGAGGGATGCTTCGGCCAGTCAGGGGCTCTTTCTCTAGTGAAGCCAGTGAAGTGTATTCTCTCCCCACAGCTGTTCCTACATCCACCATACTTTCTCCAGCTGCAGCCACTGACTACCGTCTACTCCTGAGCTAAGATTTTGTTATGGCTCCCATCAGTGGAGCACCTGGAGGTTGCACAAACTGTAATGAACTTACCCTCCTGATATCCCCGTAAGGGAGGTTAGGGCTATGACCTCCCTGGTACAGATGGGGGAAACCGAGGCATGGAGCGATTAATTGACTTGCCCGAGGTCACCCATGGACGCTGTGTATGGAAGATAGACCACCTGCATCACCGGTACCTAGCACATTCCAGGGCAGGCGTGTGCCACCCAGCTGCACCCGTTCCACCTGGGATCGCAGGGCAGATGAGTTCCAACTTGTCCCCAACACAGATACCCTCCACCCGCCTGCCCCGACTCCAACCTTTAGAGCCACGCGCCCGCGTGGGACAGGGGAGCAGGCCGGCCGGGGCTGCTGGGCAGGCAAGAAGCAGAAGAGGAGGGTGTTTTACCAGGTTTAGTCAATAGGAAAAGGCTCAAGAGTTCACCCTGGCTATGTCTGATTGTCCAGGAGCCCCTGTGCCTGCAACACAGATAGGTCAGAAAGGTCCCACTCTCTGCCTTAAACTTGCAGCCTCGACAACAGGTCATGGAGCTGAAATCCCCAGCTGGTCCCTGGACACGTCTGCTCTGGCTGCTGAGCACACGCTGTGGGTTATTGGTGGGACAGGGATTGTCTTCGGAGCAGACACCTCCCTGCTAGCAACCAAGCCCACTCCGTCTGCCGGGCTCCCCTGGGGTCACCACCGAGCCAGGGGATGGCCCCTCCTTGGCTCTCCTTCTCCCCCTGTCCGTCACGCCACGTCCCTCATGCTCATCCTGGGCCGTGGGCATGCTGAGTTCCAGCACCAGCCGCACCTGCCTGGCCCAGGGTCTGGCCAGTGTCCCGCTCCTCCCAGCTGTGTGGTGGGGGAAGGAGGGGGTCTGTCCCTTCTCCCACAGCGTGATCCCATGTCTCCGTCTGTCCCCTGCCCCCTGGCCCCGGCTGTGGGAGTCAGGGAGGGTTGCTAGGGCAGCGGTCCCTGCCGGATCCCACTCTTCCCAGCTTAGTAGAGTGATGGCAATTGACAGCAGGGGAGGATCTGGCCTTTCATGTTTACTGACACCAAATGTCTGCTGACTTTATCTGAGCGAGCGCCTCAGGATCTGACCCTTGGCTACCTTTGATGAGCATGGGCAGGGAGGGGGGCGCAAGTCTGGGGGTCAGCAGAGCTTGGTTCTAGTCCCACCTCTGCTGCTCGACCGGATGCCCGTCACTTCCTGTCTCTGTGCCTCAGTTTACACGGTAAGCGCCTCTGGCAAGGGCTGTCGCTCGCTAACCGTCCGTGAAGCACCCAGCATGGTGGGACCCCATTAGGGCCACAATATAAATAACCACTGGAATGCGATGGCGCTATGCAGGGGGTCCCATAAAACACGTGGGTGAGGGATCAGCCCTCTAGAACAGTGCCCCAGGTGCGAAGAGCCCCCGCTGAGCTGGGATCCCTTGGAGATTAGCTTAGTCAAGCCAATAATCTCCTTCTGATCCTGTCTTGTGCCTGTGACCTTCTCCGTTTCGCTATGATCCTGGGCTGCAGAGGTGTGGGGTATTTCCAGGGACGTTTTGACCTGGCAGCCTTGACACGTGGGAGCCACCTGGTAGATGGGGAGGGGATGGCTAGTGTGGGGAAGGGCTGTGGGACGCGGGTGCTGTCGTGGAAACTGAGGCGCGCTTGCATAAGTCCTTCAGTTGGCTGAGGACCCCCCCCAGGCGCAAGTAGACGACAGACCTGCCCTAGGCAAGACACCTGCTCTAATCCAGCTAATTCCCATCAGGGATGCCCTCACTGACCCGGTCCCAGCATTCAGCTCTTTCCAGCGCCCCCAGCCCCTCCTGCCTCTTGTACAGGCAGGTATTTTAGGGGGTCAGTGGGGCCAGGAGAGGGTGAGAGCTAAAGAAGAAAGGAAAGGCAGACAGAAGCCAGAGGGCAGATTGGAGCTGCGGCCCCTGTATGCCGCTCTGGTGCGCACAAGACACGATGGACCCCCAGGGGGGATGGGAGCATATACGGCTCCTACTCATGGCCCCCAGTGTAGGGGCATGCTGTAGGGATGGGAGTTGGAGATGGCAGTGATGCCTCCTGCGCCGGTTATTGCTGCCCTGGGGAGGCTGCTGTCAATTACAGCAACCTGTAGGGCTGCTCTAAGTTACGCTACAGGTTATTTTGGCCCCGGAAGTAGTCCAGAATCCAGGAGACATGAATACACCTCTCTAGGCTGAGTCTCCAGGAGGCAGAGCACAGACTCCAGCCCGGGGACACAGAGACGGAAAGAGGCCAGAGGCATTAACGCTGCAGAGTAAAAGGAACAAGTGGCCGTTCAACTTGATCTAAATCTGTCCCCAGGCTGGATTAGCTTCATCAGTGTCCCCTGCCCTTCTAGCACTTGGTAGCGCTGAGCTAACGTGTCCGTTTCAGTCCTCAGGGGTTCAGGCAAATATTCAGATCACGTGAGGTCTACGACCCTTGGAGCGAAGGGTTCACAGTCTCCAATCAGACCGGTGCCACAAGCTTCCACCTCTTACCCCAAACCAGGCTAAAATTGCAACATTGCCCACAAACATGCTCCAGATCTATTTATCTGTGGGTACTGATCTGGCCCGTGTAGCAACCGGCATAGACCTTGGAAGGAGGAGCCTGGGTTTCAGGGAGCCCCATGAAGTCGGTCTGGGTGCACGTGGCTGGAATGCTAGCGTCTCTGTAGATCGTTTTCTTATTGAAAGAGCCAGCAGAGTTGGACAGGCCTGGAGCCCCTTCATGAAACACCCCTCCCCGCAATACCTGAGCCCCTCACAGTCATTATTGTATTTATCCTCACAACACCTGTGAGACAGGCCTGTTACACCCATTGTACAGATGGGGAACCGAGGTACAGAGAGGCTACGTGACTTGCCAGAGGCCATGCAGGAAGTCTGTGGCAGAGCCCGAATTGAATCCAGGTCTTCTAAAGCCTAGACAAGTGCTTTGACCACTAGGCAAGCCTTCCTTTTGGCCACATCCCTCCAAATAAGGGGGAGCACGCTCCCTGGTCTGGGGATACACTATGCACGTCAGGCTCCCAGACTGTCAATCCAGAACCATTGACGGGCAGGAAAATGAGCACTACGACTCTGAAAACGGTGCTTGGAAACAGTTCAAAGGGTGACAGTCATGCGACAGCTGCCGTCTCGGCCAGCACTCCAGGGCCTGGGGAACCTCCAGAACGGAGAGCAGGAAGTCCACAGCTGCAGGGAAAGGAGCAAGGCTGCCCCACTGGTGGCTATCGCAGACCCACATCCTCTGTGGATCGGGCACAGAAGGAGACATTCACCAGCGGGCGACATGCAGGTCCAGTGGCTTTAATGGAGTTGCACAGGACAAGCCCAGGGCAGCATTTGGCTGAAACTTTAGGCCTCCATTTTCCAAAAGGGACTCGTGATTTGGGGGGCGGGTCCCAGCTTGAGACGCCGTAAAGGGGCCTCCAGAAAACCCTCGCTCCGTGAAAATCGGCCCCCTTGCTGGGGTCTCAGGTTGGCCTCCCAAACGCTGAAGCCCCCCCGGGTCCCTAGAGGCAGGCCAGAGAGTCCCCATCAAAGCCCAGGCTGGGCTCCGGGTCCAATTTCTCCCATTTTCGTGTCAAGGGGAAACAGTACATCCAGTCCTCTTTGTCTGTGCACTGCGTCGGGGAAAAGCCCTAGAATAAAGAACTGTTTGTGGAAACGGGACGGAGCAGTTGGGAGCCCTGACTCATTGTCAGGCAGGAGCAGAAAAGGCAGGAGAAGTGGGTGTTGGCCCTTGACGGGGCAGCTTTGCAGCCACAGAGCTCAAAGTGCTTGGCCAAGATGGGTTGGTATCGAGATCTCTGCTTTAGAGGTGGGGAAACTGAGGCACAAACGGGCAGCGTGATTCGCCCCAGGGTTGCCCCAAGAGCCGGCACTGGGACGAGCTGCCTTGTCTCTTGCTTGGCACACTAGCCACCCGAGCACAGCTGCCCAAGTATGCACTCCGCTGCTGTGCATCAACTCCGGTGCTTGTTCAAAGCCCGTGTGCTCCTTTCTGGTCCCCGGCGCCTTTAAACAGCCTGCTCAGGGCTGTTTTGCCTGGTTGGTGAGACGCCAAATATAACAACCCAGAGAGCCAGCAAAAGAGTGAGCTAGCGAGCAGACGAATATAAATATTCCAAACTGTGTGTGCCGGGGGGGGACGCAGCTCAGGACGGGGAGGAGGGAGTGAGAGGAAGGCTGGGATGGATTCCTTGCAATGTATAATTTGGGAGGTATTTTTAGGGGAAAATTGAGCGTCGGCCCTCTGGCATCCTGGATCTCCTTCAGCACCAACCTCAGCAGGGCCTTTCAGTCCTGGGTGGAGGGGTCCTGTCCTGTCCTTTCCACGTCCCTCTGCCACCGTGACAAGATGTCACAGTGGCCCCTAGAGGATCTAGAGGGGCTAAGCAGTGTGAGCCCCTCACCAGCGCCGTCTGCTCTGGGCGCTGGAACGGGTACTGCAGGAGTTGTGTTTCTCCAATGCTCGTCTCAAAGGCAGGCTGCTCTCGGCAAAAGGCTTGTCTGCCTGCAGGGCTGCACCGGGTTAATTCAGAGTGCGGTCTGAAAAGTCTGGTGGGCGTTTTTGTTTCCGTTTACATCAGTCGGTTTAGCGGCAGTCCAGGATCAGGAGCAGGTTTACACTAAACCAAAAGCAGCCCATAAACCAAAACCTGAGTGTCCACCCAGAGGGATAACCAACCCAAGGCTAGGCAGGGCCTAAGGCAGTAGCCCTGTTATCCACTGAAATGTCCCGGAGTGAGGTCTGCTCCTTGTTGGACTGGCTGTGGAAGCCTCCTGGGATAGTACGAAGATACTATGGGGATAGGCGCTCCATAAATACCATGGGATGGATGGATGGACGGACAGATACATCGATAGATCATAGGTCATCAATCAGGAAGGGATATCTCCAGGACATTGTAGGGATCTTTAGAAGACACCAAAAGGTCCACAGACCAAGATCAATCTATCTTGGAACAACTACAGAAGAGCTCCTCCCCAGAGAGTCCACTTTAGGTTTTTCACTGAGCCTAGTGGATGGATAGGACGGGACTTTGGGGCTTCGGTCATTGTTGGGTGGATGCAGAGGCTGGGCAATCAGGATTCATGCAGATCAGAGTTCGGTGGCTTGGTTTATCATGCAAGTGGCCCTTCAGCCCAAAGTGCCTTTGTTCCCCACTGCCAGAAAAGGCTTGTAAAGGGGGAGTTCCCAGAACGGAGAAAGGGGCACTGGTCATAGGGGTGGAGGGATGGTGAGGAACAATGCGAGCACTGTTTGAGTCGGCCAAATTCAGTTCAAGCAGGGTGGGTTTCAGCTTGGAGCACCCGGTGGTGCTTGTGACCGAAAGCCACCCTAGAGGAAGTTGTGGTTTGGGAGCCCACCCTGAGAACATGGGGAATGGCGAGAAAGACACCTGCTTCTTCACACACCAAGTCACCCCCTGCCTGCCTGCACGAGGCTGGAACTGCCGCATGATGAAATGTACGTTACGACAGCGCATGGCGACTTTGTTACAGGCTGGCCGTTGCATCGAGGTTGGGAGGGGTCGCGCCCTACATTGCATCTTCACTGGAGCCGGTTGGATGGCTGGGCAGGGGGGTTCTGCAGGAAAGTTTGCCTTTTCATGGGGCAGGGGGGGAGGAAACACAAGAAATACGAATTTGAGAGGAAAGCAGACACTTCTGGCAGAAAGTTTCACTTAGCGGAAAGTCCGATTTTCTGTCGGGGAAAAAAAATGGATGGGAAAATGTCAACCAGCCGTAATATACAAAACCGCGAAACCAGAACCTCTGGGTCATTCCCCTCCGACTAAATGCATTAGAAAAGCTACCTCAGTGGGCTGCAATTTACAGAAATACCAATACATAGCCTATCCCAAATCCCCTTCTTGTTCTTACAGGCCCCAAGTATCATCAGAGCCTCTTTGTGTCGGGCCCTGCCCCAAAGACCGTATTCATCTAAAAACAGAAGGGAAACTGAGCAAGGAAGTGACTTTGCTTCCCCGCGCTGTGCCTCTGTTTCCCTTTTGCGTTTAGAGGGATAAGGTCACGCAGCAGGTCAGAGCATGGAAGAGAACTCATGTTGTTTGAGCCCTGGGTCACTGCCCTGTCAACTGCTTCTGTTGGCAAAATCTTCCCACATGGCAGGGTGTGTAAGTCCCCCAGGATATGGGAGAGCCAGGAATAGCCAGGGCAGGTAACCACGAAACCATGATGTCTGTTAGCTGCTTGAAATCACTAAGGACCCTGCCTGTGTGCATAATCACATGCATGCTCCTTCTCCCAGCAACATCCCATTGGTCACTGCTTTTCCTTACACTACAACAGAAGCTGTTTGGGCCGAAAGCACCTCGCCTCTTTGTGCGCAGGGAAAAGACAACGGAGTCGATTGTCCCACGGCTTCCATCTCCCTTAAACCCGCCCCATGCCCACTCTGTACTGGGATTTCGGTTGCCTGGCGCCCGCGGCTCTAAGGACCGGGGAGGGTGCGTTTAATCTATTTTCACTGGCATGGCTTCTGCCCCCGTTCCCCGTGTGCTAAAACCCGACAGCACTGTGTATTCATCCGGCTCAGAAGATCACAAGCCCAGCCTGGGAAGTTTAAGTGCCTTTGGAGAATTCTAATTACACGCCAGCCTTCCCAATGCTAGAATTAAACTCCATTCTGGAGGCTTAAGTGGCAGGCAGGACAGGTGTGTCCTCGTGGCCTGGGTACCTCTGCCAAGAAGCCTATCCTGTGGGCTGTTTCCCTGGCTGCCTGCCATGGGAAGCAGATTCCTTCCCATTCATTCCAGCCTCCTTGCAACTAGCTTTGAAGCGGCTGCCGTTCCCGGAACACCCTCTGTAATTAGCCTGCAGGGACAACTACCTTCTGGCTGCAGGACCAAATAGCGTGGCCAGGAGCTTCCCTGCTAACCAGCGGTTTGGGGCCTGGCCCGTCGGTCCCTTGGGACCAATCCAAGCTCCTTGGTTTGTGTTTTTAATTTCTTCGCCGGGGGACGAAGCAGCTTGGTCCGCAGCCCTCTGTTAACTTTGCCCTGGGAGACACGATCCCTTTCCTTGGGTGAGATACCCACTTAGTTCATTTCCCCATGCGTAAAGGCCTCCCACCCGTGGATCTCAGCTGCAAGGACTGCTCTGTGTCCTAGGAGAGGAGAATCCAGTCTCTGCAATGGAGGTTGGGGGCACGGGGCTACACAGGTGGTCTGCAGGATCCCAGTGTCTCTGCCCTGAGACTTCAGGACTTTGCGGTCTGCTTTCAAGACCGCTGAGCACCGATGCCTCCGTGCAGGGGCACGTGGCCGCCCCGGCACTGCTCTCTCAGCTCCCTGGAATGCCAGGCACCCATGCCAGTCGAGCCGACTGTGTGGGCCCTGCCAAAGCCTCAGTGAGGCCCGGGCTCCCCTGCTGCGTCGGGAGCTTGCTGTAAAGTCAAGGCAGTGAAATTCTCCAGCTGCCCAGCATAAGTAACGCACAGCGCTTCAAGCCCTCCTGAGGACCACAGGGATGGGCATGGCTGACCACAGCAAGGGTGGCCAGCGATGGATGTTCCATCGGTTCCGATAATTCCTGCATAATACACTCAGATAACGCGACGGCATGGAGAGCCCAGGGTGATGATAGAGATAGATAGATAGATAGATAGATAGATAGATAGATAGATATTCTAGAATCTAGGGATGGAGAGAAAGAAAGAAAGAAAGAAAGAAAGAAAGAAAGAAAGAAAGAAAGAAAGAAAGAAAGAAAGATTGATTTGCTGTGGGTTTGGATCCAGGATACTGGTTCAACCCATTATAAAAACACGGGTCCTTTGCAACATTGACCTTTGGGTCCAGTCTTGGATTTCAAACGCTCCCCAAAGTTGCAGGGTGCTGGGCTATGGTGCTTTGGTTCAGACCCTTTTGGTTCTGATCCAGATCTCTTGGATGGATCTCAGAACTGGGCTGCAGATCGCCCAAGCGCCAAGAGATTTATGGTGCCACCTGCTCTCCGACAGGACGGAAGTGGTGTCTCTTGTCCCCATGCTAGCTCAAGGGGGCAGTGTGGCCCAGTGGATAGGGCACCTGAGTGACAATCTTGAAGCCTAGACTCTATTCCCAGATCTGTCACTGACCTTGGGCAGATCACTCTCCTAGGTTGGATCACTCTCCTGGGGGCGGGGGGGTGAGATAGCTCAGCGGTTTGAGCATTGGCCTGCTAAACCCAGGGTTGTGAGTTCAATCCTTGAGGGGGCCATTTGGGATCTGGGGCAAAAACTGGGGATTGGTCTTGCTTTGAGCAGGGGGTTGGACTAGATGACCTCCTGAGGTCCCTTCCAACCCTGGTATTCTATGATTCTGCGTGCTTCGTTTTCCCCTCTGTGAAATGGGGATAATTGTTCACGACAAGTGATGCGGCAGGCAGGCGGAGTTGTAGGAGAGAGATCTTTACTGAGCATGCACAGAAGCCTAGATACATGCTGAGATGCCTGAGTTTGGTACCAGCCTGGTCCAGCTTATAACCAATGCTCTGGTGTCACTAAACCAGTCCCTCCTGAAACCTGACCCTCTTTCTCTAGTTCCACTCATTATTATTATCTGTATTACCGCCGTGCCTAGAAGCCCCAGGCGTGGACCAGGCCCCCAGCATGCTAGGTGCTGTACAAACACAGACCAAAAAAGACACTCCCTTCGCGAGGCCCGCTGGATGCCAAGCCACTGCATAAGAGCCAGGCACCGTCACGAGATGGCTACTGGCCCGGACGCAGCAAGAGCGAGCCGGGGCAGACAAACCGCATAGCGAACAGGAGGCTGCAGATGTGAAGCGAAGCGGCGGGATCCCGGGCGGATCTGTAGGTTCAGGGCAGAGTCCGCGTTGGACTCCCGGCTGTTCTGATTTCAGGAGCATGCTCAGAAACGGAGCGGGCCAGCAGCCGCCTCTGCCCTGAGCTTGCTATGCTTTCTGAAAGCTTCGTATTCCGAGCACAGGCTAATCTTGTCTTGGCCAGTCTCCTCACAACAAGAAACCTCAACGCAGCGGCCAGCGGCTTCTTTCTCTCCCCTCCCCCCATAATTTGTTAGCTCTGTGTGCCGGCCCAGGGAGCCAGTTGCACTACAAAAGCCGGGCAGAGGGCTGGTTTTTTTCTGGGCTCGCTGTGATAAATGGACAGGCTGGAGTGCCTAGGTTTTACATTTCCTGTTATTCCAAGGAGAGGCAGGGTAGCTCTTAACATAATTCTGCCGGGCCACCCTGCAATGTTTTCCTAGGAGACGTGACAACAGATAAGTAAAGGGACCGGAAAGCGCTCAGGGAGCGGGGGGGGGGGGGGGGGCCCTGCTAGTCTGCAGACAGACAAGAGGATGCTCCACGAAAGCGGTCAATTCAAAACGGCTCCAAGGAAGTGTTTTTTTCACGCGATGGCCTGTGGAACTCATTGCCACCAGATTCCATTGGGGCTCAGCATTTTCCAGAAAGGGATGAGGCATTTATATGGATGAGGAGGACATTTTCAGAGTTATAATTGTGACTATTAAAAGTAAATGAGGTTTGGAAGGAGCCCAAACCCTCCTGCTTCAGGGCATGGGATGATTTTTCACTGATGGTGTCAGGAAGGAACTTTTCCATAGAACCCAGATCTTTAAAGGCATTTAGCTGTTGTTGCACTCAGTGTTGCAAATCTAACCAGCTGAGGAGCCGAAATCACGTTGACTGTCAGTGGGATTTTGGCTCCTAAGTGCCTAAATCCCTTGTATATGTAGGCTCCTAATGCAATACCTTTAAAAGCTGAGCCTAACGACTTGGGCTCTTGCCTCTTCCTCTGAAGCATCTGGTGCCAGCCACTGTCAGAGACAGGACCCTGGGGTAGATGGACCTTGGGTGGGATCCAGCCTGGCGTGGCTTATGTTCCTATTAGCACCTTTCCCCCGGGTGAGAAGGGAAGTCCTGGCTCTCAGGAGACGGGACTTTCTGTATCTACCTCACTCATTTTCCTAATCCGCCCCGGTAACATACCAGCTGATGACCCACATGAGCCGAGTTTGGTGAGGTCTCAGTCCAGCTCCCCCCAGGCTGCCCTTAACAGCCCAACGAATTGCCACCACAGCGGGCACTGACTGCCCCACCCGCCACGCCAGCGTCTTCACCCCACAACTGCATGGGCCAGGGAGACCAAACTCCCCTGGGGATGGCCTCTCTCGAGTGGGGCTGCCACGTGGTGGAGGAAGAGCATCACGTGCCGTGGCCCCTCCAGACGTGGTACTTTGGCAGCACCCTCCCTGCATTCTCCATTCAGAGGCAGGAGACCCCTGCTTCTGTGGTGAGGACCCCTGTGTAGCTTCCTTTGGGCCAAATACTGACCAACTCGTCCATGGGGCTGCCCTGCTGTCCCTTCTCAGTCTGTAACTCAAGGAGACTCCTCTAGCCTCCACTGGGAATTTGCTTCAGTGGGTTATAGCATCGGCAGCATGGTACAATGGTTAGGGTGCTAGACTAGTCGTTATGAGATCAGAGAGCTGGCTTCTAGACTGACCCCTTGTGTTCCTTGAACATGTCACCGCCTCTCCTAAACCCATTGTACAGATGGGGAACCGAGACACAGGGAGGCTAAGTGACTCACCCAAGGTCACGCATGAAGTCTGTGGCAGGGCAGGGAATTGACCTCCCAGTTTTAGGCTAGATCTCTAACCACTAGACCAGCCTTCCCTATGAATATAAACAGCACCCGGCGCTGTAGGGGCCTGATCTCAGCACTGCCAAACAAAGAGAAAATGCAACACTCAAATGCTGACACCAGGAATTAAAAAGCAGCCGCTCGAGGGTAGGAAGGGCAATCTGGGGGTCTAGGACTCAGGAGACCGGGGCTTCGATTCCTAGATAAGCCGACAGACCTCCTGCGTGAGCCAGGTCTCATCGATTGTGCGTACCGCGTGCCTCAGTTTCTCTGGGGCAAGCACTACTCAACCTGAGCAGGGTGACTCCATTAACAAGGCCAAGATGCTGGGGCCCTCTGGCGACGAGGGCCATACGACTACCGAGGTGGGTCTCTAGCCGGGGCAACTCCCCCTCCCAAGCCGGCGGAGAGGGGGCGAGGCGGCTGGATGGAAAGAATGAAGTCAGGGCCCAGCGTAAGCTGCCGGGGTGCAGCCGCTCACTCGTATTGTCGCCCGCCAAGGTGGGAGTCCAGCCCCGGCTTGCCAACTTGCCGGCAGGGCTGGAAGAGGCGCGAGTCCAGAGCGGGACGCAGCGGGAGTGGGAGCGGATCGCTGGGTTTATGGCCGACGCTGGCTGGTGCTGATGCAAAGAGTCCCCCCCGGGTCTTTCCCGTGGCTCCTGGGCAGGAAGGGGGCATCGCTGGCAGGGGGGGTGCAGAGCCACTGCCAGCCAAGCCAGCGGAGAGACCCCGGCTGGGCTTTGGATCGAGCCCCCCATGCCCAGCTCCCTGATCGCTCCGACCTGCTTTTCTTCCCCGGGTGGATCTCCTGCTGACCTACGTCCCCTGGGGGGTCCACAGAGCAGCCTGGCCCGGCAAGCGTCTGCACACTGTACCCCCTGCTAACGTGCCTCCGCCCCCTCCCTTCGCAACCCCCGTTCCTCACCCAGCCTCTGCCCCGCCTGCTGGGCCCACAGGCGGCTCTGGAGTTTGCAGGGTCCTATGAAATTGACTGCCCTTGGGCCTCACGGCCTGGCCATAGGGCTCAGAAGCGGGGTGTGTGTGTGGGGGGTCCTGGGGAGGGGGGCAATCACCCAGCGCTTATGTCCCAGAGGGGGTCTCTGCCCCCAGGCTGGATCCCGTCAGCGCAGGGTCCCATGGTGGGCACGGAGCATTCTTGCTACAAGCTGGTCATAGCGGAGGCTGCAGAGAGGGTCAGTATGGCGGCTGGGGAGGTAGGGGGTGAGGGAGGGCTCTGTCATGCACTTTCCTCTCCCCCTAGGAACTGTACCCAGTTCCCCCCCCACTCCATTCCAAAGAGGCCCCCACTGTGGGCTGTTCTGGTCGCCGCATCTCAGAAAAGGTACGTTGGAATTGGACAAAGTACAGCAAAGGGCAACACAAGCGATGAGGGGGGTGGCTTCCGCACGAGGAGAGCTTAAAAGCTTGTTCAGCTTGGAAAAGAGGCGACTAAGGGGGATATAATAGAGGTCTATCAAATCATGACTGGGGTGGAGAAAGTAAATAAGGAAGTGTTATTTACTCCTTCTCATAACAAGAACCAGGGATCACCTGATGAAATTAATAGGCAGCAGGTTTAAAACAAACATATGGAAGTATTTCTTCACACAACGCAGAGTCCACCTGTGGAACTCCTCGCCAGGGGATGTTGTGAGGGGCAAAAAATATAAGTAGGTTCAAAAAAGAATTAGGTAAGTTCCTGGAAGACAGACCCATCAATGGCTATTAGGGAGGATGTCAGGGACATAACCCCATGCTCCGGGTGTCCCTAAGCCTCTGACTGCCAGAAGCTGGGACTGGACGATGGGATGGATCACTCGATCACTGCCCTGTTCCGTTCATTCCCTCTGAAGCACCTTTCACAGGCCACTGTTGGAAGGCAGGACACTGGGCTAGATGGACCTTGGTCTGACCTATTACGGCCTTATGACTTTCAAGTACTAATGAACCCCGGGTTGGATCAGAGTTGTAGAGTCCCCGACTCCCATTGCCCTGAGTTATCCATTTCCCCCGCCCCATATCAGCAAACCCGCGCCCTGGGGGAGCCGTGACACACCCGAGCCCAGATTCCCTGCTCCTGCCTTTGGCCAGAGGCAGTTTCTCCTCCAGCAGGGAGAAAGAGAAAAGACAAAGTGAGAGGGAAAGATATTTCCTCCCTCGGCCAGCGGGAGCCCGGGACAGGGGGTGTGTGTGCACCAGTTAGTTTGCAGTAGGAAGGGAAGCCCTGGGTCGTGGCTCTCAGGCAGGGCCGGTGTGCGTTTGTGCAGGGGGAACCCTGCCAACGCAAGCAGCCTCTGCCCGTCTGGTGTGCCCACTGCCAGATTTATAACCCACTTCCGTAAATGCCTTTGCAGTTTCTCCATCTCTGCCCTACCACCTGCCTCCTGCCTGCGGCAGGGTGACACCTGGCCGTGGGGGGAGAGGGGGGGAAAGCCCTCTTGTGCTGGCTGTCCTAATAGAGGTGAGGTTCGTGCTGCACGTCTTCCCAGGATAGCAGTGCCCCTCGTCTGCCTCGATCCGGGTTGTGCATTCTGCACCTCTCTGCTCCAACAGCCCGGCCGTATCCCTTTCCTCCCGTCTTCCTCCACCGCCGAGACCTGGCCACTGATCGCCAAACCCACGTGCTGCCTTTGGCCTGCCTCGCCGGAAGCTGGCCCCAGGTTAACCACAGCAGCCGTGGCAAAAGTTAGACCCGCCCCCTCTTCTCCCCCAAGTCTGGCGCCCCCCCTGCAGCTCTGACTTGCAAAGCCCCGGGGCAGATCGCTGCAGAGCGGGATTTGCACGCCCAGGGTAACTGAGCTCCTGCAGCAGCCATCCCCAGCCAGGCTTTGAGGTTGGCTCCTCATTGCGGCGACGGGGGGATGGGCCCTGCAATGGTGCGGATCTGCTCTCTGGCCTGGTTCTGATTTGAAAGCGTCTCTCTCTCTCTCTCTCCTGATCTCCTTTTATCCCTTCCTTCCAACATCCTGCTTGCTCCCCTGCTACCAGTGTGGAGGCTTCAGGAATTCACTTGGCTCCAGCGGGAGGGCGGGTTCCTTTGCAAAGCGCCGGCCGCGGGGAAGCGTCGGCCTTCGGGGCAGGCTGGGCAGCGGGGCTGGCATAAACGGGGCACAGGGCAGGATGCGCGGGCTGCCCTTGGGCCAGCTCCGTGCCACCTCCAGCTGAGCCGGGGGCGGCGGAGAGTGTGGGGAGGAGGCCTGGCCAGAGTGGCCACGTGCCCTGGCTAGTCTGCACCCCTGCAGTGGTCATTGCAGCAGAGTTGCAATTTGGGGTGGCCCTGGGGGACCCCACAGCTTCTGAATTGGGCAGGTGCAAACAGCCCCCCTATCCCTGCACCTGTGCAGGGCTGGAGCTGGCTCCAGGTGCAAACCAGCACTGAACCCCAGCTCACCCAAGGTGCAGTTAATTGGGGTGCAGCCATGTCTGGCTCCACCTGGCGGGTGCAAGGGCGCGGAGAGGGCGTAAGAAGGTTGCATGGGACACGGCTGCACCCCGGGGAGCTCAGCAGCGCTGCTCGTTCAGCCTCGCTCGGCAGCTGCAAACACGTGGCTGCATGACATCTGCACTGCAGCTGCTTCCTTTGCCAGATGCGCCCCTTTACACAGGGGGCAAGTGGTGTCTTTTCCCGGACTGCGCCCTGCGCGGGGGATCAGATCTCAGCAAAGGGCAAAAATCCACCCCTGTGGAGTGGAGCCAGCCCCAGAGCTAGGAACCACTTGCCTCCCGCCTTAAGGACTGGCTGTGGGCCCCAGGGGCATAATGGAACTTCGCGTGCTGGGCCCATGCACGGGGTGGATTTCATCCTCTGGGAGCACGGTCTAATAAGGAGCAAACACGCTTTACGGTGGTGCCTGCCGGGGATCTCTTACACACACGCCCTCCGCTCACACGGCAGAGTGACAGATCCCATTGGCGCAGTTCACACGGGGGAGATCCGATTGTAGCCCCTGTGATTCCGCCCGCCCCGAGACCGGTCATGATCTCACCATTTCTCGCCGGGAGCGTGGCACCTGACCCAGACGCTGCACAGACACCACAGAAAAGACCGTGCGGGCCCCAGGGAGCTAACAGTCTGGGGACTAGCCTGGCAAAGGGGAGGAGAACGGAAATATCACCACGCCTGCGTTGCCGGGACTCAGAGTAATTAAGTGAGTTACCCAAGGTCACACAAGGAGACTGTGGCAGAGCAAGGAAGTGAAACCAGGTTTCCAAAACCTAAGGCCACAAGCTTGACCCTTCAGCCAGCCTCCTGCTCTGGGCCAAAAGTTTTTTTAAGACCATAATCCCCCTGCAAGAGCCCGGCTCACTGGCTGCCTGGAGCCTGGCTGCCTGGCGTTCGGGACCCCGATGGGTTCCAGAGGCATGGAGCGCTCACATGAAGAAGCCGAAACCTGACCGTGGCCCATCTGAAGAAGACTGTCCTGCCAGGTCATGCCAACGAATCGAAGCAAGCGGAAAAGGAAGCTGCATATGGCCCAGCCCGGCTCGCTGGGGGACAACTGGGGCATGTGCGTTTCCTGCAGTGCCTTATCCGCAACTTGTTTGCCTGGTTTGCCTGCTGCAGAGAAGCCCTCAGGGAGGATTTCTAATGGGCACTGGGTGTCTATGTTACTTGGGTTGCTTTGCAAAACTCAGAGGTCATTTAAAAAGTGCCGTGGGGCAGTAATAATAAAAATAATGCCTAGCTCTTAGAGAGCACGTTTAATCTTTAGATCTCAAAGCCCTTTACAAAGGAGGTCAGGCTCATTAGCCCCATTTTAAATAGGGGGAAACTGAGGCACGGGAAAGGGAAGTGGCTTGCCCAAGGTCACCCACAAGGCCAGAGCTGGGCCTGGAACCCAGGGCTCCCGCATCCCAGTCTCGTGCCAAATCTACTAAATCCGGATTGCTCTTCACGGGCGCGAGCGGAAGTCGTGCAAGAAGCGAATCCACACGCTGGCCAGTGTGCTGCCCTTCACCCACTTTCCCTGCAGCCTGCCCAAGGAGACAGGCCTGCCCCACGCCTGCCTGAGCGACGACCCCATGGGTGCACCTACCGAGGCAGAGCAGCCCGGCACAAAGAAGAAAGCTGGACAGAGGGTTAAAAATAAATTGCTCTCATCAAAACGATTCCATACAATGCCACCCTGCCAGCACTGCGGAGCTGGATCCACGGGGCCTGCTGACACTCAGGGTTAGCTCCCGTTGAAGTCAGTCCCGTTGCTGGGGGCAGAGATCGGGCAGCGTTGAGCACTTCTGCAAAATGTACTAGGTGTGAGCTCGGATTCCTTCCTGTCTCTCCCTAGATCCTAGAACGCTGCCGTATCTAGCTAACCCTACAACCTCTCTCACTAGAACCGGGAATGCTGATCTATCTGTCTCCCTATCACCACACAGACCCCCAATTCCTGTCTAATCTGGTTTTTTTAAAAGATCTGTCCTAGATCACAAGGAATTATTTGGGGGCAGTATATAGGAGATCAGACAAGATGATCCCCATGGTCCTTTTCCGGGGATCTATGAATCTGTCTACCGCTAGCTCCTGGAACGCTGGTCGGTCTAACGGTAGTAATTCTGCACTAAAAAATTAGGTCAACCCAGCTACGCGGCTCAGGGGTGTGAAAAATCCACCCATCTGAGCGCGGTAGGTAAGCCGACCTAACCCCTGGTGTAGGTAGAAGTAGGTCAAGGGAAGAAGTCTCCCATCGACAGAGCTACGGCCTCTCGGGGAGGTGGATTCCTGCGCTGATCGGAGAACCCCTCCTGTCACTGTGGGTAGCGTCTACACCGAAGAGCTGCAGCTGCACAGTTAAGCCACCTCGCGTTTCACGTGTGGACGAGCCCCGAGAGGCGTAGCTAGGCCGAGGGAAGGATTCTCCCGTTTACCTAGGTGTCTTCACTGGGGCTTAGGTCATTTTAATTACATCTCCAGGGTGCGACATTTTTCACAGCCCTGAGCGATGTAGTGAAGCCGAACCAACTTTGCCGTGTGGACCAACGCTCAGCCGGGTGTCCGGGGCTCACGGTGGGGGCGCCCAACCCATCGGACTTGGAGAAATGAATGGCAAACGCAACACAACGTATTCAAGAAGCGGAGTCAGATCCAGGCCCCGGGGCCTGCCGCTCCTCTCGTGCTGGTCCAGTTCAGAACTTGCTGCTTTGAAGCCAGTGGAGTAGCGGTGAGAGCAGAATCCGGCCGTCGAGCCCAGACGGGGGACAGAGGCGGGGTCTACGCCCCTGGCCAGAGGGGGGCTGGACAGCCTCAGGAACTAGGGGACTGAGAAGAACCACAGAGAGGCTCAGCAGAGGGAAGGTTTCGTGAGAGGGGCCTGATCCCCGGGACACAGGGCACCCGCGTCGATCCTACCCGGGAGCTCACCAGGGGGTGGCCCAGCCCCGCGGCGAGCAGGGGCTCTGGGGTTTGCTCGCTCTGACACTCCTGTGATGAGCCAAGCCCGGCCGTGTGCGGGGAGGTCACTTTGTCTGGGGAAGCGAATGCATTTTAGTGGCACTTCTGGTTCTCTGACAGCACCCTCGCCTCAGCCCAATTCAAAACCCACCCTCTTAGCGCCCCCTCCCCGCCCCCGTCACTGCCCAACCTGGAACACCTTTCTGGCCACCACACCCCTGGGCAGGACCCTCTGCCCCTGGCGGTGCCACTGATGCCAGTTCCTTGGTGCAAACGAGCAGGCAGAGCCGGCCCAGTAGGGCTAAGGACTGGTCCCAGTAGGGCTAAGGACTGGTCCCAGTAGGGCTCCACCAGTGTCCTAGCTACAGTGGAGAGAAGAAAGGGAAGAACCAGGGCTCCTTTTCTCTCTCCTTCCACACTCCTCCTTTCCTTTTATGTGCCCTCCTCCCTTTCTCTCCCCCCTCCTGCCCCTCTATCTCTTTCCCTCTCTCCCCATCCGGTCTGCCTCTCTCCGTATCTCTCTCCCCCTGAATCTCAGCAAGGTCGCGGCTCAGCCAGCCGTTCCCCCATCTGATCCTCTCCCCCCGCCCCCCCTGCCAGCTTTCTGAAGTTTGAAGCTGTTTTTTCCACAGCTCCTGCCAAGAGCAGCTAATGAGAAACAAACCCAGCTCCTTGGACTGCAGCTGATCTCAGCCCACAGCTCTGGGGCCTCTTCTCCCCATCCCTTCCCGGAGCCAGGGAGAACCAGGGGGTGAGGCGTGGGCCTGGCCCCACCATCAGAGATCGGATCGGGCAGAGGTGGGCAGCACCCGCCACCTCCTTCCCACAAGGAGAAGCAGCTCCAGGGGGGACAGGAGTCACCGCCCCAGCTGCAGAGCTAAAGCCGTGTCCTGGGTGCTTGGCTGCATTAGGACCCTGATCCCGGCAGCTCCCAGATCCAGTGACCCCCATTGACTGCACTGGGCTCTGGGGTTTTTTTGCCCTGCAGCACTGGGACCTGACGCATGGATGTTTCCAAAGCCCGTTGGGACCAGTGCATCGAGCCCTTGGAGAGCAGCAGCTTCGCCACCCATGGGTCATCCCAATGCAAGGGGACGCTTGGGTGGTGTACAACTCCCACACCTCAGTAGGGGGTGTGGCCAGATGGAAGGGGGTGTGGCTAGATGGAAGGGGGTGTGGCTGAGCTGTGCAGGCTGCTGCCAGGACCCCTGGAAGTGGTCCCAGGCCTGGGGGAATGCAAAGGTGGCTTAAAGGGCCAGTGTCTATCGCAACCCCCTGGAGCTCTGGATGATTGTTACTCTGCTGGGGTGGCTGATCTCCAGGCTGGAGCCAACAGAGGGGCTGGATCCTCCTCCCACCCAAGGAAAGGCAGGATGCAGCCGCATTAAACATAAGAACCCAGGAGGAATCAGGAGAGCCCCACGGCCGCGGTGACGCCGCCAACAGGCAAACGCTGAAGGGGGAGCATGCCCCGTTCATGCCCCCACCCTGGCAGCAGTGCCCTTGTGAAGAGGGTGTGGGGCAGTAGCACTGTGGGCCCATTGGTACAGCGACCTGCCTGCTTGCTCCAGGACGGTTCCCTTCTCAGTCCTTGGGGAACTCTAGGGGGGGCAGGATCTGTGGGTCAGCGGAGTGGGAAGGGGGCTCGGAGTCCAGCGGCCTCGGTTCTAACCCCCACGCTGCTAATAGCCTCGCTCACTCACCCTGGGGCTGCCCCGTCTATTGCAGCTGGAGGCTCTTTGGGGCAGGGACTGCTCCACGCTGGCTGCGTTTGTACAGCTCAGCCGGGGCCTCAGCCATACTGTTAACAGCAAGGGGGGGGAACAGAGAGGGCCTTTCCCTCCCACCCTGCGGAAGGACGGTCTGGTTTCTTCCATCGAGCAATGCTGCCTGGAAATCAAAAAGAGTGGTGGTCCCAGCGGCCGCTTCCAAAGGGCAGCAACCCGCCTGTCCTCCACTCAGCCTCCAGCAGCTCAACCTGCCTCCTTTAAAATAAAGGATAAATCCGGGGAAGCCCTTTCCCTGTCCCCCACCCCACCGAGACACCTGCTTCCTGCACCTAGGCCCAGGGCGGCCTCCCGCTACATTCCTCCGGGATAATGACTCAGCTGAAGTTGACCCTAAAAGGACAAGACTGCGGGGAGCTGGGGAAGGAGAGGGCAGCTGCTGGGGTGGACAGCGAGGAGAACCAAGGAGAGGGGGACAGATGGAGGGGGTATGTGTGCGGATAGGTAGAGATAGAGGGAGAGGGTTTACTAGATCGGGACTGGTGAGGCCACACTGGATCCTGGCATTCCTCCAGCGGTAAAGCGCTTCTGGGGTAGCCACGGCCTAAGAGCGATCAGGCAGATCAGTGCCCCAGGCGCTGATCTATAGATGGCCAGAGCCCAAGGCCAGCTACCAATAATGACTCAAACTCTACAGATAGGGAATAGCGCCCAGCGTAGCCGCAGGAAACTGAGGGTGGCCCGTGGGCTCATACACCTTGGCTGGGGCGTTTATGGAACAGCCTGGCTCACCGATGCAGGAAGAGCCACGTCTCCTCGCGGACCTCTGGCAGGCCAGAAACGGGACGATGCCCATCAGGGGCCCCGGCAGCTTGCCCAGCTCCGGCTGTGACTGGGGAAGCAGAGATTTCAGCCCTGGGAGGCCAGTGAGCACAGCTGGAGGGAGCATTGAAGGACCCAACTGGCCAGGCGGTCTTCGCTCCCCGCTTCCCCCGGACTCTCGCGGCTGCAGATTAAAGCCAAGGCTGGCAAACGGACACCACGCCCTTGTGTGCGACACACCGGGGGGAGGGGCAGGTCCGGAGAGGGGAGGAGAGAGGGAAGCCAAACCACCCCACCAGGACGCTGGGCTCTAGGGGGCTGATCCTGCCCAGGGTTGCTCCCCAGCGGAATGTCTCACCCCGCGGCAGAGCTGGTGGGAAGTGAGGCCAACAGGGAGAAAGGTTTGCAGCCTCAAGCCCCGGAAATTGTTATTACACTTGCACCTGCCGGCCCAACCGCAGTCAGGGCCCCATTGCGCTGGGTGCTGTACATAGACACCACAGGCCAGGGGCAAAGCAGAGCCCAGTGCTGCTGATGCCTGGGTCACTGCCCGGCCCGCCAGTCCACACTGCCTCCAGCAGAAACCCAACTCAGCTGCCCCGGCCTTCACACGCCGGTTCCCTCTCTGCCACAGCCCCCCACCTCTCCCTCACATAGAGATCCGTGGGGCGCAGGCACTGGGCATGAGGAATGCACCTCTCCAAGTGCAAAGAGCCCCCACCCTGCAGCCAGTCCCTTTCTCCGCCCAGCGACGGGCAGGCACAGTTTCCAGTGCCCAGAGGAGGAGAGTGAGCTGGGCTGGGTGATGGGACTATGAACTAGACCCTGGCTTCCTAGGGGCCTCAGACCATACTGTGAAGCTGGCCTTTGGGGGGGGGGATCATCATTTCTGAGCCCCCCAGGAGCACAGGCCTTGCCACCCTGGGTCAGATGCAGGGTGCAGCTAATCCAGTGCCCACCCAGTGCCAGCTGCTTCAGATGCAGGGACACATGGCCCTCCAGAAGGCCATGATGGACTCACCTTCTCCACAGGAAAATTTCCTTCCTGGCCCCCATCAGTTAGAGGACGTGGTCCAGTGGGAAGGGGTAGGGGTTAGGGCAGGGCACAGAGAGGTGGGCGGAAAACAGAGGCCAGATGGAGACTGTTCTGTGTCTGGGGGCGGGGGGGGGATGGTTTCATTTCCTTCAGATGGAAGCCCCCAAGGATCATCTTCTCCAGCACTAGCCCCCCTCCCCCTCTCTACCGGGGTTGCTGTGTGTTTGAAGCCAGAACCCGCCAGCACACGAGACTCCTGTTGCTGAACCAGTGGGCACAGGGATGCTCCAGCCATGGTGTAGGTCCGGGTGGCAGCTGAGCAGCAGCCCCTCACCTGCAGCGAGCAAGCGCAGGACACAGGATTTCCTGGGTCACTGAGCCCAGGTCTGCTATCGCAGGCAACCCCGGCACACCATCCTGCCCGTGACTGTACTGAGCTGTACCTTAAAGCCAGTTAGGTTGTGGGCACCTGCTCCGGAACCCCCCTCTTCTGACGGCCAGAACCTTCTTCTTTCCAGCCGGACTCACTCACGGCCAGTTTGTCCCTGTTTGTTCTGGTGCCGATCCTTGTCCTTTACCTCCACTGGCTCTTCTCCCCACTGGTGTCCACCCTCTGGATGGATGGACCCAGAACCATCTTGTCCCCTCTCAGCCTTCGCGGGGCCAAACAAGCCATGCTCGTTGAGTCTCCTCCGGCGAGATTCAGGGGACCGCTGAGCCAAAGATCCAGCAGCCCAGCTCTGCACCTGATCCAGGCCGACTTCATCCTGCGCGAACCTGGCTGACCAGCCAAAGATCCAGCAGCCCAGCTCTGCACCTGATCCAGGCCGACTTCATCCTGCGCGAACCTGGCTGACCAGAACGGGACGTGGGATTCCAGCCCAGGGCTGGCCAGTGGGATACCAGAACCCAGGGAGCTGGCACCGATTCCACTAGCTTTTGAGGCAGGTCAGCGGTGTAACACCCACTTGGGGTTTCCCAGCTTCTGGAGCTTTGATCAGAGCCAAGTCCTATGGGAGTTAGGCTCAGAACCTCAAAGGTGTTTAGGTGCCTGCAATTAAGGCCAGGTCTACACTAAAAACATAGGTCAACCCAATGACATTGTTCAGGGGTGTGAAAACTCCCCCCCCCCGCGGCCCTGCTGCTGTTGCCTTTTAAGCATAGACAAACCCTTGGATGGCTGTCAAAGCCCCCAGCCCGTTCCCAGCCATGGCCAGAGGGCTTTGGCAGCCATCTTGGTTGTGGTCATGCCCTCTAGAAGAGGCTCAGGCCAGAGGTGCAGGAGCTGGGAAAGCCCAAGGGGGTTTAGACGTGCCAGAAGCATGACCTCTGGGCTGGGACTCGTGCCTGCCTGACCCTATGGTCCTGAGCAAGTCACTCGCACGCAGAAATGGCCCCTGGTTCTGAATGCCCAACTGGGGTCTGATTTTCAGAGGTGCCCAGTGGGGGGGTGCCCAGAAGAAAATGGAATCCCCCCGCCCCGCAGGAAGAAATTCCCACATTTGTTTATTTACATTCCAAACCGAAAAGTCAACGTTTGCCACAAAAGAGACGTTCCAAACAATTTCCATTCAAAAGCATCCACACGTTTCCTTTCCACATGACAGCGCACACCAAACAAAGTAACCCGCAGCCAAGATCAAGTTCTATAAACCGGCTCATCTGGCTTCCGATATGATCACATAAGAGTCAAACTGAGAAAGTCGACCCATTTCAGCATCAACATGAAAACGGGGCGACGTTACCGAAACAAGAGGGTCGAGACCAGTCGGTGACTCCCTCTATTGCCTTTCAGCCAAAATGAGTCATTTCAACTTTCTCCCCTCGAAAAAAGTGTCATCGAAGTGGCCATGTCCCTGCAAAACATTTCTATTCTGATGAATTGTCATTTTCCAAGAGCACACTTTTGTCCACAAAACTTGGCCCAGGTCTTGGCCCAGTCTCTGGGAAAGCTAGAGAGAATCACAGCTTCTGTCAGTGTCTAGCAGCCTCAGTAAAGAAGCCCGTTTATGTTCATCCCGGATAATTTCTGGCTCTTCTCTACCACAAGAGACCCTGCACATCCCTTAGATTCCTCCAGAGCATCAATGTCCAGGTCCTCATTCCTCTGGGATGCTGCCAAACAAGTGCTGAGCGTCCTGTCTAATAAACTAGGTGCTTCGCTTAGTCTGCTCCATCTCAGGAGGGTGTGGGATGTAGGAGCCTTCAGTTTCCCTCCCCGACGAAGTATTGGTGCCCTGGAGGAAGTGCTTGTCCCAAGAACAGTGCTCAGTGTCACCATCAAGTGAGGGTTTGTCTGAGAAACAGCTGTGTGGGAATGGGTGTGAGATAAGGTGGGCCAACCCTTCTGTGCCGGCCATGGTACAACAGTTTCCCCATATGCCTCAGTTTCCCCTTCTGTTTGCCCATGAAGTGAACTGTCTCTTGCTGTCGGATACAAAATCCCACCTCTGGGCATAATTTAGTCACATACACCTATGTGATAGTTCCCTCCAAACCCTCGCGGTCAAACCATCCTCGACAAACCCACAGTAAACGTGGAAAGGTGCAAGAGTTTGTCCAGGCCCCCAGCCAAAGAGTCAATAGCAGCACTGGGCTCCCGGTTCCTTTTGCCTCTGGTCCAGCCCTCCCGGAGAGTGACCCGTCTCCAGACTTTTACCACGGGCCCCGAGTCAGGTCCCCTGCAAGACAGCTCCACGCAGGGCTCCACCACCCAGGGCCTCTCTGCTGGTGTGAGTCCTCCCCGTGCCCAGGGCACCGCCCTCCAGGGTCCACCCTCTTGCTTCTGGCTCTGCTTCCCCTCAATGAGCTGGGTCTTCCTCTTTAGCCCCATGGCCACTGCCCCATCCTTCTGCCCCAACTTTGGTCAGTTCTCACCAGCAGTTCTGGGCCAACACCGGTGACTTTCTTCCAAGCAGGTCCCGGTCCCGGTCCCGGTCCCGGGTCCTTGTCTCCTCTCAGACAGCTCCCACCTGCTGATCTCCTCCTTATCAGGCCCAGGTGCCCTCTTTTAAACCCAGTTGGAGGGCAGCTGACCAGTCACAGGTGCACTGGAGGGACCCTACTCCCTGTTAAAGGGCCAGCGCCACCACATGTGCGTGTGTTGGTGTCGGGCGTGTGTTCTTTCTTAGAGTGAGTTCACAACCTGTGGCCCAGATCCCACATTTCTGATTAGTCCTGTTGCAGGTGAAGGACACGACGAATCCACCGGGAGTGGCGGCTGGGTCAGGACTGAGATCTCTGCCCACCTATCTGATGACTGGGATTGGTGGGTGGAGCCTCCCAAAGCAACGGAAGTCCCACCCCTTCGGGTGAGGGCGGGGCCACAGAACCCAGATGTCAAGCGAGTTCGTGGGATGACAAATAATGAGCAACGGGGGGGCAGGTTACAGAGGAACCAGGGCACCAAGCAGAGAGCCCCGGATCACGCCCGCTGGATGTCACATCTTTAACGAAGCCACCCTGTCTCCCTGTGAGGTTTTATCCCCATTTTATCCATGGGGGAAACTGAGGCACAGTCCGGGTAAGGGACTTAGGCGCACCGAAGGTCAACAGGACTCAGGTTCCTAACTCCCTTAGTCCCCTCTGTCAATCCCAGCCTCTGTGGCTGCCCAAGGCTCCGTGTCTCATGGCTAAGAACCCAGGAGTCCTGACTCCCCGCTCTCAGCGCCGAACCGGTGGCTCTTCCATGGCATCACAGTGCACTGGCTGCTTGTAATTCCAACCTCCGGGTCATGGAATAAGGTCCCAGTTTCCCAAGCCAGGTGCCTGGCTGGGGTTTCCTCTGGCTTCTGCTGGGTCCATGGTGGGCGGGGGGGATGCAGAGCCCATCTCCCCGTCAGTCCCCTGGGGAAAGGAGCTTCCCCCACCTCCCGATTTGCCCCCGGTGGAGTTAAATGGGAGGGCAGAGGATGGGGAAGGCGGCTGGCACGGGAGTGGGCTGGCCTGGACTCCAGTGGGTCATGGGCAGACAGGCCCCTGCTGATCCCCCCCTCACCCCCCCACCCCCCGTGCCCTGGTGAGTGTGTGTGTGCGGGGTGGGGGGGCGTTCTCTCTGCAGCTTATTCCCTCTCACCTAGTTCCCCCCCCAGCACTGTCTGGGCCTCCCAGATGGCAGGATGAGTCAGTGGCTGCAGACAAGCCCCAGACTCGCTTCTCACGCTGCCTGCGACTCGGCTCATCCCCTTCGCCTCTGGGGTGTGTGTCACCATATGGGTTTAATGGCACAGGCCGGGGGGCGCCGGGGGCAGGAGAGGGGATCTGGGAACCCGCCCAGGGGGGTGGCTGCCCTGCTTTCGCAGCCGGAGGGCACGTCCAGCCTTCGAGCTGGCTCTGATCCAGCCGGCGCTCGCAGGAGAACGCAGCTGCGGCAGCATGAGGGGCCAGCAGCCCGGGGTACGCTCCCTGTCCAAGACCCTCGGGACGTCCTCAGGGCATCCTGTCTGCAGCGGGCTAGCGCGGGCATGTCGCCTTGGGCTGGGAGACATTCGTCGTCCCCCCACCCCCCACCCCAGCTCGATGGACCCCGGGCAGGAGGCTGCTGCAGACCTGGAACGGGCTCGGTGGTCAAGGGAGCTGGGGCACCCATTGAGCAGAAGTGGGACATGAACAGAGACACTGGTGTGCACACCTGGGCACTTGCTCCCATACGTGCAGGGCCGCACATTCATATTGCACACGCCCACGCCCTTGCTCCAGGCACACGCACGCAGACAGCCACATACGCCCCTGTGCATTGCTCATCCACAGGTGTGCACAAGGATGTGGTCACCTACCCATGTGCTCTTGCACCCATCCTCGTGCATATTTGCTCACGCACACCCCTGCACACTCAGCCCCCCCATGCAAACACACCCATGCATACTCCCACCCATCCCTGCACACTCCTGCCCCATGCACACGCACACCCATGCATCCTCCCTGCCCACCATGCACTCACGCTGTCCCTGCACACAAGGATGCCCACTTCCTGACCTCGGTTACCGACTGCATGGACAGCCGGGCAGATTTCCCTCTGGCCAAGCCCTGCACCCCCCAAAGGAGGGGTAATAACCGGCCTGCCAATCGTTCGTGTCACCGCCCATGGCTCTGAAAGGGGGCTGGTTGCCCATCACTGCCTGCTAGGCCAGAGGTCATTCTGGCTGCTGACCCAGCAGAGACCACCGGTGTGGCTCTCCTCGCGCAAAGAAGGTTTTAAAGTCCTGGCTGAACTGACCATGCCCCTGGGGTCCCACGGGAACAGGGCTTGTGCTTCTGCAGCAGCTTCCCCGGGGGAGTGCCAAGCCCTTCAGAAGAAAACAACCAACCCCTGTGTGAGCTGGGCAGAGAGCGTCATCCCCAGGCTACACGGAGGGAAACTGAGGCACAGAGAAAAGCTGGTGCCGTGACCAGGGCACTAGCCTAGGACTTGGGAGAATAGGCTTCAAGTCCCTCTCTCCCCCACCCCCATATGCGTAGGCTCTGTGTCCCAGTTCCAGGGTTGGCAGGATAAAGACCGTGAGGTGCTGAGATATTTAGGCCAGATCAGTACCTGACAGAGAGTAGAAGTGACTTGCTGAAGGTCGCTCAGCAAATCAGCAGCGGAGCTGGGGGTACAACCCCTGCCTCCCGTAGCCAGGGTGAGAAGACACCCTCTCCCAAGAGCCGTGGGACCCCAGGCTGCTCCGGGGCCGTCTGCCAGGGATGGCAGCAGCAGGAATCACTGCATCAACTCACTGTCAGCGACCAGGGCCTCGGGCAGTTGGCAAAGCTCTGGCTAGGTGGGGGAGGGATAGCTCAGCGGTTTGAGCATTGGCCTGCTAAACCCAGGGTTGTGAGTTCAGTCCTTAAGGGGGCTATTTAGGGATCTGGGGCAGAAATTGGGGATTGGTCCTGCTTTGAGCAGGGGGTTGGACTAGATGACCTCCTGAGGTCCCTTCCAACCCTGATATTCTATGATCCTTAACTAGCTGAGCTGGCCACACTGCATTACTGAGGGACACAAGCACGGACGAACCCCCGGGGAGTGTGTGTTACAGATCCCCCACCTGCACGGGGTAGGTGTCTGTTCCAGGGGGAGCAGTGACCCATTAGCAGCTTCCGGAGGTCCCTGGGTTGACCCAGATGGAGCCATCACACAGACTAGGGAGGCACCCAGATGTTGGGATGCCAGGGGCATGCAGGTGTCTTGGTGGGAGCCCAGGGGCTGCGATTCACTTGCAAACACATTCACGTGATTGACTGCAGAATGATTGCAACAGCTGTGCCCGCTCCTCAGGCTGCAACCCTCCCTGCAGAGGACGCTGTTGTGGCTAAGTTTAGAGGAAGCTCCTTAAATCCAGGCACTGAGGCCCAGTAGTGAGGTGAGTCTGGGGCAGGCACTGTCTCTTTGTTCTGTCTGTACAGCACCTAGCGCAGTGGGGTCCTGGGCCAGGACTGGGGTTCTGAGGTGCTACCACAAAACCAAGGTTAATAATAAATACTAGGTCTCTGTCCTGCATTGCTCCTTGTAGGGGAGTCCTGCCTAGAGACCCCAACCCAGATCAGGGCCCCGCTGGGCGCTGTACAGGCAGCTGTACAGGACGGTCCCTACCCCAAAGAGTTAACAATCCAGACAAACAACACGTGGTTCAGGGAAACGGCAGAGAGGCGACGTGCCCAAGGTCACACGGGGGAGTTCGGAATAGAAGCCGGGTCTGCTGAATGTTAGCCCAGTGCTCTGCCCACTGGACCACGCTACCCCCCGGCATCCTCCCAGCACTAACTAACCTCCCTCCCTCTCTGCCGAGTCCGGTCGCACCCATACACAAGGCTTCATGAGTAACCCAGCATGGCCTGTCTGGGGACCCCATCTAGTTCCCAGCAGGGTGTCTCCGTTGGTACAGCTGCTCTGCAGGATACAACATCCTCGTCCCCCCACCTCCATCACCCCTTCTCCCGCATCGGCTTCCCAGACCCCAATTCTGCCTCACGTTGAGCCCTCAGAGCCTCATGCTGTGTTTCCATCCCCTTTAATCTCCAGCTGCCTTCGGGATCCCTTTGAATCATCGGCCAGGGCTGTGAGTCATCCAGAATCCTGCAGAGCTGGTGTGCGAGCCAGGGCTGGATAGCCGGGGCCTGTGGGTCAGGAGTGAGGGGCGTGGGCGGAGCTGGCGTGGGAGCCCAGGGCTGGGATAGCCGGGGGCTGTGGGTCGGGAGTGAGGGGCGTGGGCGGAGCTGGCGTGGGAGCCCAGGGCTGGGATAGCCGGGGGCTGTGGGTCAGGAGTGAGGGGCGTGGGCGGAGCTGGCGTGGGAGCCCAGGGCTGGGATAGCCGGGGCCTGTGGGTCAGGAGTGAGGGGCGTGGACAGAGCTGGTGTGGGAGCCCAGGGCTGGATAGCCGGGGCGTGTGGGTCAGGAGTAAGGGGCGTGGGCGGAGCTGGCATGGGAGCCCAGGGCTGGGATAGCCGGGGCCTGTGGGTCGGGAGTGAGGGGCGTGGGCAGAGCTGGCGTGGGAGCCCAGGGCTGGGATAGCCAGGGCCTGTGGGTCAGGAGTGAGGGGCGTGGACAGAGCTGGTGTGGGAGCCCAGGGCTGGATAGCCGGGGCCTGTGGGTCAGGAGTGAGGGGCGTGGGCGGAGCTGGCATGGGAGCCCAGGGCTGGGATAGCCGGGGGCTGTAGGTCGGGAGTGAGGGGCGTGGGCAGAGTTGGCGTGGGAGCCCAGGGCTGGGATAGCCAGGGGCTGTGGGTCGGGAGTGAGGGGCGTGGGCAGAGTTGGTGTGGGAGCCCAGGGCTGGATAGCCGGGGGCTGTGGGTTGGGAGTGAGGGGCGTGGGCAGAGTTGGTGTGGGAGCCCAGGGCTGGATAGCCGGGGCCTGTGGGTCAGGAGTGAGGGGCGTGGGCGGAGCTGGCATGGGAGCCCAGGGCTGGGATAGCCGGGGGCTGTGGGTCGGGAGTGAGGGGCGTGGGCAGAGTTGGCGTGGGAGCCCAGGGCTGGGATAGCCGGGGCCTGTGGGTCAGGAGTGAGGGGCGTGGGCAGATCTGGCGTGGGAGCCCAGGGCTGGATAGCCGGGGCCTGTGGGTCAGGAGTGAGGGGCGTGGGCAGAGCTGGCGTGGGAGCCCAGGGCTGGGATAGCCGGGGGCTGTGGGTCGGGAGTGAGGGGCGTGGGCGGAGCTGGTGTGGGAGCCCAGGGCTGGATAGCCGGGGGCTGTGGGTCGGGAGTGAGGGGCGTGGGCGGAGCTGGTGTGGGAGCCCAGGGCTGGGATAGCCAGGGGCTGTGGGTTGGGAGTGAGAGGCGTGGGCGGAGCTGGTGTGGGAGCCCAGGGCTGGGATAGCCGGGGGCTGTGGGTTGGGAGTGAGGGGCGTGGGCGGAGCTGGCGTGGAAGCCCAAGGCTGGGATAGCCTGGGGCTGTGGGTTGGGAGTGAGGGGCGTGGGCAGAGCTGGCGTGGGAGCCCAGGGCTGGGATAGCCGGGGGCTGTGGGTCGGGAGTGAGGGGTGTGGGCAGAGCTGCTGTGGGAGCCCAGGGCTGGGATAGCGGGGGGGGGGGGGCAGGCCACAGGGCAGGACTGAGGGGCAATGGACCAACTTTGGGGTCAAACTCCCCCCCCCACCATGTCCAAGTGGGTTCAGAGTTGGGTAAAAGGCCTCACACCCGCAGCCCGGTCAGCGGCAAAGTGACCCCCCCCCCCCCGCTTTGCACGCTCTCTAGGAGAGGAGTGGTTGCAGGAACAGTTACCGGCCTCTGACTGCTCTTCCCCCCCGCCCCCTGCCCCCCGCCCCCCCTCCCCACCACTTCACGATGACGTATCCCGCGAAGCATTCGCTGCTCCCGTTGTCTCCCAGCACCGCCGCGCATTTTCTGCAGCGTCCGCTGGGCCGGAGTCAGATTTTCCACGGCTAGGCAGGGTTTGGGTTTGAAGCGCCGGCCGGGTGGGGGATCGTGCACGACATATCTGGAGGGCGAGCGAGCGGGGGAGGCTAACCACTCAGCCCTCCTTCCCCATCAGCACACTTGGGGGGCTGGGGGCTCCCTCAAGCAAACTCCCCCAGACCTCCCCGGCCGAGCACGAGATCTGTCCCTGTGGGGACTTCGGCAGCTCCCTCTCTCCAGGGCCTTTCCAGAGATGTTCTCATAGCGAAGGTGTCAAGTTTAGATGCCAGACACAAGACACAGCAGTGTGTCCCAGCGTGCTCAGGAGGAGATCTAGGGAAAGTGTGTGTGTCGGGGTGTAAGAAAGAGAGAGAGGGAGGACTCTGTGTCCGTGACAGAGAGGACTGTGTGCATGTACGGGTGTGAGACAGGATTGTGAGTGCATGAGAGGGCTGCGGGGGTGTGTGAGACAGAGAGGGTTGTGTAGCTGAGTGTGTGATTAAGAGTGCGTGTCTGGGTGCTTGTGTAGTGATTGGATTGCACTGACCTTAGCTGCACACCGAACCCTCCTCCCGCCAAGGAAGCTGCTCTCGCTCCCTCCTGCAGGTCCGATCAGCCTTCGGTCCAAACACCGGCCACCCTTAGACCAGCTCTCAGGCATCTTTGTGGTTTCTCTTTGCAGAAAGCGTCTGCTCGGCTGCCGGAAGATGGATTTCCAAGCAAGGCCGCTCCGACGGCCTGGAGAGATACGGAACCCAGCGCAGACACTCCCGTCCTTTTCCCCAGTTGGTAGTCTCAGTTGTCCAGTCCCAGTCTCTCCCAGCAGGAGGCGCTGTAGGGGAAGGCGCCGGCACGCTGACGGTGTGGGGAGCTCCCAGCTACCCCAGTCCCAGCCTGTCCCAGCAGGAGGCGCTTTGGGGAAGGCGCCGGTGCGCTGACGGTGTGGGGAGCTCCCAGCTACCCCAGTCCCAGCCTGTCCCAGCAGGAGGCGCTTTGGGGAAGGCGCCGGTGCGCTGACGGTGGGGGGAGCTCCCTGCTACCCCAGTCCCAGCCTCTCCCAGCAGGAGGCGCTGTAGGGGAAGGCGCCGGCTCGCTGATGGTGGGGGGAGCTCCCAGGTACTCTGGACCCACCCAGCATCCCCACTCCATGTTTGCCTCTCGCTCGTTCCCCTTTCACGAAACCCGCCCCTGTGGATTCTGTCGCCCTGGAACGGAGATGGTTTTACCTGGCAGATCCATCCCCGAATTGTGAGCCCTGGAGGTGCACTCAGGTGGCTGCCGCAGGTTCTTTCCTTTCCTTTCATTCCTCCTTCTGTTCGCCCCGCTGCTCGCAGCAGGGGAACCTGTTCACACTCTCCTAGGCTGGCTGCTTGCCAAGCCTGGGAATCCAGCTCTGACGTCTGCCTTCCCGGCTGCAGGGATGGAGCGGAGGGCACGGGCTACGGCTCTGCTTTGCTGGCAGAAGGCAGAGAGGTGGCAGACGCCCTCGAGTTGCAGCGCATGTCCATCCACTCCAGGGAGATGGGGCGCCAGGGCGTTCCCCCGCAATGTGGGCAGCGTAGCTAGAGAGGCACGGGGCGAGATCCTGGAACAACCAGGAGCCCCGACATCCCAAGGCACAGGGCACGGGCAGTAAGCAGGTGATGCTCCGAGATGGCAGGGCCCCTCGCTGCTCTGGGAGGGAAATGTCCGCGAGACATTTTTTTAAACACATAGTGTGCGGGGAGGAATTCATGCCAAGTGACTTTGGGAGGAATCGCAATTGGCATCACAACATTGAGGTCCTGACTGCTCCATGCCAGCTGCCCATTGCAAGAGGCGAGCTGAGTGCTTGACGCCTCTTGCACACGCATCTAGTCGCTCAGTTCATGGCGATTACATGCTGGATAGTCAGATACCAGCTGCAGAGTGCAAGGTGTTTGCACACCAGATACCAGCTTCAGAGTGCAATATGTTTGCACGCCGGATGCCAGTGACAGAGTGCAAGGTGTTTGCACACTGGATGCCAACTGCAGAATGGAAAATTTTGGGGTGCCTGATGCAGAAACCAAAATGCGACCTACCTATGCTTTGTACGGCTTACAGAGATTAACTGCAGATTCTCGGACAAACCCGACTCTTTCTGCCTGCCTGAAATCCCCCCAGCCCCATTGTTTTGGAGATGATATTCGATCTCACTCTACACCCTAACCTCATGAGCTTCGTTTCTGTGCACTGTTGAAACAGCTGCCACGTCCTGCCCCAGAGGTGGCTGCATTGCAGTGATGGGTGAAGAAAATCCCAGGTGGTTTGGAATGAGAGCGAGTGGCTGGGACTGGGAGTCTTTTGACTGCTCTCAGTGCGGTGGAGCTCCTGAAGTGAACTGGACTCTTCCCCCCACCCCACCCCCCTTCCTCTTTGCTGGCCTGGGAAATGAGCAAGGAATGTTCAGTGAAAGGGGAGTCTCGGCTTGTCGATGTGCAGTGAGTTCACTGCCGGGGTGAACGCCAAGAGCCAGCAATTCCTTGGCAGCCCTTCTGGAACAGAGTGAGCTGTCTAAGGAAAAAATCTGGGGGGCTCCCCAGTGACGATGTAGTACAGAGATCGGGGGACGGGGGGCGGCAGCTGGTGACATCTGGAAGGAGACAGGCGAAACTGAAGGCTGGTCTACACTGAAAACTGACATCAGCATGGCTACGTCTCTCGGGGGTGTGAAAAATCCACCCCCCCGGAGAGGTGTAGCTAGACCGACCTAATCCCCAGTGTAGACAGCGCGAGGTCGGCGGAAGAATTCTTCCGTCCATCTAGCTACGGCCTCTCGGGGAGGTGGATTACCTGCAGCAGGGAGCCGGCTGCCCACCCTGGGAAGTTGCTGCCGCCCCGGCGTGAGGGCTGCGTGTGGCAGAAGGGGTGGAGGGACTCGGCGCTCAGGGGGCCGGGTGCTGTGGGTGCTTCGCCGTGGGACGGGAGGCTCTGGTGTGTCTGGGGAAGGCCCGGAGTTGGGCTGGCTGGGAAACAGGAATTTCATTTTGCGAAAAACGTGGAGGTTTCCGAATTGGCGGCCGGGCCGCGTCGGAAGAAAACCGAGACCTATTGGGTTTTAGGGGTGGAAAAAAGATGGGCAAGAGAGAGATCCATAGGCCAGTGCGGAGGGCGCTCACCTGGGCTGTGGATGCCCTAGTTTCGTGCCCCTGCTCTCCCTTGCAGCAAGGTTTTGACCCTGTATCTCCCAGGAGAACGTGCTAACTGTCACGGAGTCCAGCCAGCCAGTAACACAGAAGGTTTATTAGACGACAGGAACATGGTCTAAAACAGAGCTTGTAGGTGCAGAGAACAGGACCCCTCAGCTGGGTCCATTTTGGGGGGCAGCGAGCCAGACAACCACGTCTGCACTTCACTCCTTGTCCCCAGCCAGCCCCAAACTGAAACTCTCTCCAGCCCCTCCTCCTCTGGGCTCTGTCCCTTTCCCGGGCCAGGAGGTCACCTGATTCCTTTGTTCTCCAACCCTTTAGCTCTCACCTTGCAGGGGGGAAGGGCCCAGGCCATCAGCTGCCAGGAAACAGGGTGTCGGCCATCCTCTGTGTCCAGACCCCTGCACACACCTGCCCTCTAGGGCTCTGCAATGATCATACACCCTTACCCGACCACCTAGATACTTAAGAACTGCAGAGGGGAAACTGAGGCACCCCCACACTATTCAGAGGAAACATTAAGAACAGTCCCACTTCGTCACACTAACCCCGAGGCTGCAAGCTCTTCTGCCGCGGGTGGGGGACGGGGGGGTTCAGGCTGTGTCTGTGCAGAAACAGGGCGGGGAGCTAACATCTTTTATTGGACCAATTCCTGTTGGCAAGAGACAAGCTTTCCAGGTACGCAAAGCTCTCCTTTAGGCTGGGTAAGCTTGAAACCTTCTCTCTCTCACTGAAATTGGCCCATAAAAGGCATTACTTCCCCTGCCTTGTGTCTCTCTAATATCCTGGGGCTGACACGGTGACGACAACACTGGGAGGTAGCAAATTTTGCCGTCTCTCTCGCCACTGAAATTCCATTCTGGGCCCAAGAAATGTTTCTGACGGATCAGCATTTTCTGATGAAAAAGTTTCCCCGGAAGATTCCTGACCAGCTGACATCCTAAGGAACCCTCCCATTTCCCCTCCCACCCGACCCTGTCTTGCCAGCCTCAAGTATTCAAAAATCATCTGCCTCTCTGTGCCTCAGTTTCCCCAGCTAAAATGGGGGTAACGATATGACTTCTTTAGTAAAGTGCGTTGAGATGTAAGGAGGAAAAGCTCCGTGGAGGAGCCCAGGATGGTTCTGATCATCTCTCCCTCCTCCAGTCCCATCTCTTGTCCGCATTTCGGCAGCCGCGCAGAAGGCGACATGAGAGGGCTGCTCCCCCCATCAGCTCCCTGCAACATGACTCCGCTTGCTTGGGTCCCTGTCCCGCCACGCTGGGAACCCTGAGAGCCCGCGACCGCCCATGCAGGATCCCTTGTGGGGGTGAGGGTGGGACGCTGCCGTCTCTCTCAACCGCTGAGACGTGGATGCTTGGTTTTTTTAGCATAAAAATTCCTCTCTTCCCCTCCTCCTCCGGCTGGGCACGCCACGGCCAGGATCCGAGCTCCCCGGCTGCTCCAACAGGGGCGGTCCTTGCGAGCTGCTTCCCTGCTGATGTGGGAAACATTCAGGAAAATGCTCTCCCTTACCACGGCTGATGGCTAGGGCCCTGTCACGGAGTCACGGGACGATGCACTGGACCTGCTCCCTAAGAAGCCAGGCAGGACTCTGGGGGAGCCTCCTCTCTGGGAGCAGACTGTCTGCAGGGCAAGAAACTCACACGGCTTCCACCTTCCTGGCTCTGACCTCGGAGCATGCAGCATCCTCTGCCCCTCCGTGCGCTTCCCCCAGCGAGTCCGCCCAGGCGGGGTCCTGGGGAAGCCAGAGGGTCCTGCACCCCAACTTCGCAGTCAGACATGACTGTCGGCCCGCCAGTTTATTAGATGACAGGAACACGGTCTAAACCAGAGCTTGTAGGTACAGAGAACAGGACCCCCCAGCTGGGTCCATTCTGGGGGGCAGTGAGCCAGACAACCACGTCTGCACTTCACTCCTTGTCCCCAGCCAGCTCCAAACTGCCTCCCCCTCCAGCCCCTCCTCCTCGGGGCTTTGTCCCTTTCCCAGGCCAGGAGGGCACCTGATGATTCCTTTGTTCTCCAACCCTTTAGCTCTCACCTTGCAAGGGAAGGGCCCAGGCCATCAGTGGCCAGGAGACAGAGTGTCGGCCATTTATGTACGCTGGCCCTTTGCTCTGCAACATTTACATCCCTTTATCCCACCACCTAGAGACTTGAGAAATGCATAGGGGAAACTGAGGCACCCCTACAGTATTCAGAGGAAACATTAAGAACAGTCCCACTTCGTCACAGGCCCCTGGCTAGGACTGTGGGGACGTGGGTTCGATTCCCGGTTCTGCCACAGACTCCCTATGGGACTCTCAAGGCCTTGGGTCCCTATCTGTAAAATGGGGGTCACAGCAGAGCACAGCACAGCTCTAGTCTTGCAGGGGTTGGGAGGATAAACGCATTGAAAAGGGGGAGGTAAGAGCTTCAGGGGGTCTAAGAAAATCCAGCTTCAAGCGAGGGGAAATGAGGAAGGGTGGGGAGCTGGATTCCTGAGTCCCCACTGTTGGGACTGAGATGCCCTGAGGCTGGGGGGGGCTGGCGTAAAACACCTGCTGGTGGATTTGGCAATCACTTGGCGGGGGGGTGGGTCATGCCCCCGACCTGGAGTGGGGCTCAGGAGCAGAGCGTGGGGTAGTACGGAGGTGGAAGTATTCCCCAAGGAACCCTGCTTGCTTTGCTTAAAGGAAGCATTAGTCCTTTTGTAAGTTGGGTAGGAAAGAGGGAGTGAAGGGAGGTGAAGAGAAAAGGGGATGGGGAGAGGAAGGAAAGAAAGAAAAAAGGAAGGAGGGGGAGAGGAAGAGAGACATTTCCCCCTGAAGTGGAAGAAATGCAGGAAGAGGCAGTGGGGGCAGTTGGTGAGGGGAAGTATCCCCATGCTGACACCAGCAGGAAAACTCGCTGAGCTTCCTCTGCAAGACCCTGGGCCCTAGCTGGACAAAATGCAGAACCACCATCCATGGAGCAGGCACAGAAATGGCCAGGCTGCTGCAGTGCAGCCTGGTAGGGTCAGAGACCAGCGAGCGCATGGCCCGTGGAGAGAGGGAATTTCAATGAAGGATGCTGGCCATATACACCCTCCTCTTACAAGGGGTGTCCCCGGGGATTTATAACAGCCCTGCGAGGAGACAGGGGCATGGCTTTTTGAAAGCCCCCACTTCCGCCCCCAGCAAAGTGAAGGGGACGCCTGCAGAGCTGGGCTTTGATCAAACCACGACTGAGCCATCAAAACACAGGCTAGGGCGGAGAGGCAGTGGAGGCTAGTTGGTGGTTGCCTGGCCTGGAACTCTGAAGGCCTGGGGTCTATCCCAGCTCTGCCCCTGCCCTGGGGCGAGTCACTGCCCATCTCTGTGCCTTAGTCTTATCTATGTAGATTGTAAGTGCTCCAGGACACGGCCAGCCTCCTCCTGTGTGTCTGTACAGCTCCTAGCGCAATGGGGCCCTGATCTGGGTGGCGGCCACCAGGGGCTGATGCAATACTACTGGGTGTATCTCACTGAGTCCCTCCTGTCGCACCCAAGAGCTGTGACACTTTGGTCCCCCCCTGCTTGGGAAGGTGTTTGGTGGTCTGTGACAGGCGGGGCGGGGGGGTCTCTTCTGGCCTTCACCTCTACGACCTCCGTGGGACTGGCAGCCACGTTCCCAGGGAGCCCCGGGCTTACAGCCACAGGCTCACCCCACTGAGCCATTCCCTGTGCGGCTCCTGGTGAAGTCAATGGGCAGGAAAAGGCCCCGTGTTCCTCGGGCGTTTCCAGGCTGCGGCTGGGGAGCCCTCGCTGGGGGTCAGTCGCGTTCCGCCCTCCTCAGCCCTGGAAACTCGAGCGGAAGCTATTTATACCCGCTCCCCCTGCCCCAAGGCAAGGGTGTGAGCAAATATTCCTGAGCTTTACCTGACCTCCAGAAACAAGGTTCCTTCCCCAGATCGGAGTGGGGGGCATGGGAAAGGAACGGGGGGGGAGGGGGGGATCGGGGAGGTAAACCCTGCAGCACCTGCAGCTGGAGCTGGCCTGCCTCTGCTTGTCCCAGGAGCTAGCATCCCCTCCCCACCCCCGGGATCCGGCTGCTCCTCTGCAAGGGGATGTCGAAACACATCCAGCCTGGGAGAGGTTTCTAGCCCTGCGCAGAGCCCTCGTCCCTGTTGCCCTGTGCCCGGGCTCCCTTACCTGCTGCAGCTGGGGTGGGTGTCAATTTCCCCTCGCTGGACACTGCACCCCACCGCCAGGAGGTGACCACCGCTGGATGCCGGGGGCGGAAGAGCTGGTCCCTGTGGCCCAGTAGCGGGGCTCCAGCAATGGGATGGCCTGTTTGCGCGGAGTAAGCCTCTTGTCCATGCCCAGCTCTCTTGGCAGGGCAAAGGCAGCAAGGCCGGTCCCCCTGAGGTTTGCCCTGAGTAAGGAAATCCTGGGGTGGGGCAGAGCCATCCTAATGGGTCCTGGATGCCAGTGCATGGGGCATGGCTGGGGGCAAAGGGGTGTGGCCAGCACATGCCATCGCTGGCTGCTGGAGCAGCCCACCTCAAGGCTGTTCTAACATACAGTAGTGACCACACCTGGTGCCAGGATCAGGGAACCCCCCTGCCTTGGACTCATGCTCCGCCTGACTAGGGTGATCCTGCAATTCACTGCCAGGTGCTTCAGAGGAACACGGCATCCCTCTGTAATGTAGCGAGCTCACGATACGCCAGGGAAGGGTCCTTCCTGACCCTCGGACCAGGGCCCAGTTGATGCCCTGAAGCATGAAGATTGAGACCCTTCGGGTTTATTCTAGGGAGCGTCGTAAAAGATACTGGCCCACAAAGGGAATTGCTCCCCTCCCCATGGGGAGCAGCATCCCCCAGCCCCCTGCTCAGCTAGTGGGTGCGGGGAAGCGATGCTGCAGCCTACCCCGTGCAAATATGGGATGGAGCTTTGCCATCTTTCACTCTTGTGTCAGGATGGGGGATGGGGGTTGCTGCTCCCCTGGTACCCTGAGGGGGCACGGCCCTTGCTGTGTGTGTATGGGGGGAGGTGGGAGAGGGGAGGGATAAGGGCAGGAGAAGAAAAGGAGTGGGAGGATGGGAAAGGGGAGAGAGAAGAATGGGGGGAAAGAAGGTGTGGTGATGGGGGGAGAGAGAAGGGGATGGAGTGGGGATGAAGATGAAGCCTGGAGTTTGGTTGGCCAAAGGGGAAAGGTGGCAGGTGTCCCACCTCCCTGTGTACCTCCTGGCCAGGCCAGCCTTGGCCTGGGGTGTCCCCCCCCCCCGCCGCGGGCCTTGCCCCAATCTCCAGGGCTGCACCCCGGCATGAGTCCCCGAGAGGCCTGGCCGCTCCCCCTCCCCCGACTTGCATACGTGGAGCTGCGGAGAGGTGCTGGGCTGGAGCCCCGGGTACGTGTCAGCTCCCGGCTGGAAACTTCAGAAGCCTCTTGCGTTTTCGGGGCGGGAGCCAGCTGGGCCTTGGCACGAGCGGGGCTGGGGCGGGAGCGGACGGGGCCGGAGGAGAGAGGGAGAGATCTCGGCAATGGGAGGAAGGAGGAGACAGAAGGAATGAAACAGCCCAGAAAAATGTTCCCGGTACAGAAGCTGAAGGCAAATTCCTCGCTGCTCTGCGGGGCCGGCGGGGAGGGGGGGGCAAGGGGGGAGAGGATCTGTTTTCAATTACTGCACCCAGCAGCCTAGATCCCTTGCGCAAGTCAACGCCGGCTGGGGGGCTGCTGCTTGGGGAGGGAACTCCACTGCGCACCCGTCCCCGGCACCTGCCTCGGCGCCTCCCCAGCTGAAATACCCCCTGAGTTTGGATTCGCCCTCTTAGGCCCGATCAGCCCTTTCAAAGCCCCGAAGCCCCGATTCCCCATCTCCCATGCAGTGCCGCCCACGCCATGTGCTCCAGCAGGGGACGGGACGGCTCTGCCCAGAGAGGTGCTCCGGATTGAAAGCGATTCGCATTTACACTGCGGCAGAACACAGAGGCCCCTCACCGAGATCAGGGTCCCTTTACGCTCCGTGCTGTGAATGCACATCGCGAGGGATAGTCCCGGCCTGGAAGATCTTATCTAAATAGACAAGACAGATGGTGGGAGGAGAAGCAACTGGCCCAAGGTCAGGCAGCAGGGAAGAGACCCCAGGTCTCCAGAGTCCCAGTCCAGTGTCTTACCCATTGGGCAACCCTGCCTTCTGAGAGAGCCTCGTTCTGTCTCACAGCACCTTGTGCCCGAGGCAGTGCCAGGCTCTAGTGGGCTGATCGCAGGCGGAGGAGCCAGGAACTCCTGGGTTCAGTCCCCAGCTCCCTGTGTGTCCTAGGGCCAGCCCGTGCCTCTGTTTCTCCTTCCACAAAGCGGCCGTTTCTCTCCCTCCCCGAGGTGTGGAGCAGCTCGGTGAGTTGATGGGCCTGCAGCAAATGAGAGACGCAAGAAGATCGGTGCTTGGCAGCACGCCCCACGCCATGGCTTATGGTTCATTAGATTTCTCCGGGGAGGCACAGCCTATCCAGGCGTCCTTAGCCCCAGCCTGACACATGGGAACCCCTCGATCTGGACCCTGGGCCGGACACTGACGACCTTTGGTTGGTCCCGACACCTGGCTTTGCTGCTCCATAATAACACGACGAAAAAGAAAGGTGTGTTCCAAACATGAAGTGAAGCCCTAGTGGCGACCCTGCAGGGGTAGCTGTCCCATGGGCTAGCAGGGGGAGTTAGACCCCAGCCTTTCACTCGGCCCACGAACTTGTCCGAAACCTGTCCGCTGCCTAGGATTTTACCCCACGTCAAGAACACACCTTTGTTCTCGTCATGACCACAGGACTTCCCTGTGCAGGGCCAGTGGGAGGATCAGCCGGGTGGGGCCAGCCCCGAGTTTGGTAGATCGGCAAGGCTTTGGCCAGAGCGCTGGACTAGACCCCAGGGGAGGGAGCAGGGTCCTCGGCTCTGCTGTTTGACCTGGCACCAGTCCCTCCTCCTTGCTGAGCTTGCATTGAGACTGGAAGCTCCTCGGGGCCGGGACGGTCTCTCACTCGGCGTCTGTACCAGCGCCTGGCACAGCAGGGCTCTGATCTCAGTCGGAGGCCTCGGGGTCCCACTGCAAGGTGAATCTATTGCAACGGAGCCAGTTGCTAACACAGACGGGTGGCTTTCTTGTGGGCGACATTCCTTGGCCCGACGGCGCCACCCATTCCCCAGCTAACCAGGCCCCCTGCACCCCGAGTGACCCCACTCCTTGCCATGGAACCGCCCCCCCCAGCAGACCCCGACACCCTGTGCTGGTGGCACTGAGGATGCCCAGAGCGACGCTGGCAGGACAGGACCGCTTAGCTCTGCCCTTCCTTGAGCCCTACGGAAAATAGGCCAAATACTTCTCTGTATGACTCAGAGCCTGTCAAAGTGGAGCATGGAGGGCAGGTTTTGGCGGATTGGGCTGCAGCTCGTTCTGGGGCAGCGATTCCTGCCAGGCCACTGTGGCCAGAGAGGAAGGCTGCTCATTTCAGAGGCAGGATCAGAGAGGGGAAGGGGGATGATCCGAGTTTGGGGGTGAGATGCTGACGTGGGCCTGGGAGATGTGAAAAGACCCGAGAGAGACGGAGAGGTCAGTGCACGGCTGGGCTCTGATTTCGGCTACATGGGTGCGAATCCGTCCACTCCTCCAGTGGGCTCCCTCCGGAGTCACCCTGGCTGAGTTCAGCACCCGGAGCTAGAAAGTGTGAAGAGATGCCGAGCTGGAGAGCTCTGATTTACACCAGGCATTAAAGTAAGCGAGGGGGCAGGGCAGAGCCCAGCTCTCCCCCATCTTGGCTCAAAGCCGCCCCTCCCGAGGGCTTCACCTGGTTCCTCCCATTCACAGCTCCATCCTCCCTCTACAGCGGAACCAGACCCGGGACCCCAGTTCCGTGCCCCACCCCCTGTGTGGGGGAGTCACTGACTGTGGGGCAAGGGGGACAAATCCCGCCCCCACACACATACTTTTCATAGGTCTCTGTGCACAATTATGTCTTCCACTGCTTCCCCCAGACTGGGCAGGATATAATGCAATCCCACATCATGTCCCATGTGTTGACACAATTTTGCCCTCCCCCCACTGATTGTTTTTAAAATGATGCCGAACTTGGGGACACGTGGATCCGCACCCAGATCGAAAATGCTTGGCCCTTGGAGCCTGTCTCTGCGGGAGTGACTGCAGGGCTGGTTGTTCAGAGCAGGCCCTGTGTGAAAGGGACGGGGGTGAGCAGTCTGGTCGGGAAACAACAGGCCACACCTGCAGGGTGTGTGTGTGTGGGGGGGGGGGTCTGCTGCGGGGTGGGGGGGCAGCATGCTGGGTGTGAAATGAAGGCCTATCACATGTACCCCAACTGCTGTCTGTCTGTCCTCAACACATCGGGCCAGATAGCCAGATCCAGATCCCCAGCTGGCCTAAATCAGCATAGGTCTCCATAGGGGGGAGGGATAGCTCAGTGGTTTGAGCATTGGCCTGCTAAACCCAGCGTTGTCAGCTCAATCCTTGAGGGGGCCATTTAGGGATCTGGGGCAAAAATTGGGGATTGGCCCTGCTTTGAGCAGGGGGGTGGACTAGATAACCTCCTGAGGTTCCTTCCAACCCTGATATTCTATGACTCTATTTCCTAAACTGACACCATTTCACACCAGCTGGGGGTCTGGCCCCAGCTGATTTACTTCTCACTGCCTGCAACGTTCAGTTCCCCCCCGAGGGCACATCTTTTCCCACCAGGGCTGTTTGCGATGGAATTAAACATCAGTCGTTCATGGAAATCTTTCTATTGCTCCAAACCTGTTTTTTTTTTTTTTAAAACAAATCCTAATGAATCTGACAGTCTCCTTTTAAATGACTAATCAACCAGCCGCTGGAACACAGCCAGAGACCTCGGAAACCAATTCTCCCCTTCCTTACGCCGGGTAAATCAGCGAAGGAGGACTCCGGAGTTAAATCTGGGTCTGATTCAAAGCCCACGGAAGTCAATGGGAGTATTTTTTGTGGGTGGGGGGCATGGGATCAGGCCCAGGCAGGGGAGGATCAGGCCCTATTCGCCCAAGCTCCTGACTTCATCGAAGCTGTCTATCGGTGACTAACGGCCAAGGAGGAATACCGCAGCGCACCCAAGGCGTTTGCTCTGCAACGGTGGAATGTAGAAATGTTAGAATCATTCACAGCTCCACAGTGGCTCAAATCCATCTGTGGTTTAACCAACTCCTCCGTCTTTGCTAGAGTTACCCTGGAGATATTTTGGGGCCCCCCGGTGTCAGAAATCCAAACGGAATCTATTAAAAAAGAGGGCAAGCGAGTCCTGGATGAGCGCCCCACGAGAAATGTGGGTTAAATCAATCTAGTTGCAAGCGGTGGGACGTTTAAAGAGGTATCTTTAAAAACCAGTAACGTGGCATTAAGAAAATGGATCTTTCTGGAATTCTTGGGGTGGATTCAGCGTTGCGTCGACAGCCCCAGAGAGCAAATTTAGCCGCAGAACAGGGAGAGCAAAACGAAGGCAGTGTTATCTTTCTCCCTTTAATGGTGCTGAAGTGCCTCTTCTCCATCTTAGCTAGGGCCCTGTTTTTTCAAGAGCTCGGGGCCAGATTTCCAAGCACTCAGCATGCCCCGTGCTGGGTTTGGGTGAAATCTGCCCACTTCTTTGGGTGCCTAAATGGGCGCTGAGCTCTTTGAAAAATTATTTCACTAGCAATTTTCCAGAACATCTGTGTACTAGCACCTGGCCTGAGATCCCCCAAACTCATTTCAGATCACTCCCACCCAAAAGCCATCAAAACACTCACTTCTAAAATGAGTCCGGACCTGGACACAGCAACCTAGAGGCGAGAGGCTCCGGAACTCATTATTGGTACCCTGAATCAAGCTACTTCAGAACGAGCTCTTAACCTTTGGAGGTGCAATTTGGATTGGCTTCTATTAAACGAAGCCTCGACCGGGTGACTAATTACTTGTTTGGGCCTCGAAAGAGCAGGCCGCCTCTTGTGGATTTAGCTGACAGAACAGATTGGCCAAGGCAGCGAGAGGATTTAGACACACTGCTCCCCCAAAAGTGAGTTAACCAGGGGTATGGTCAAGTGATGAAGACACTGATCTAGCACTCGCCTCGAGAATGCCTGTGATGAACGGACTTTAAGGGGATGACGAGCCGAGGAGCGGGAGGCTCGGGGCTGAGAGGGAGGCGCAGCTGCCAGTTTAAGCCAGCGACGAAGCGGGGGAGCGAGTGTGATTTGGAGGCTCCCAGCCAGACCACGGCTCCCAACGCCCCTCACACGTGGCACTGGCCTCTCGATTCCGTCGGGAACCGGGGCGGGGGGAAGAAGCCGTTTGAAATGAGGTCACTTGGAAGGGCCAGGCCTGCTGAATAAATCACCCCGCCTTTGATGCATTTTGGAAGAGGAGCTTCTTCTCTGCCCCCCTCCCCAGCCCTGCCCCTCCACCACGCCTGCTGCAAGCTCTCTGCCGGCCCCGGGTCTGCAGCTCTCTGTGTTTTCCATCCGCTCGCTGGGCGGACGGGCTCCTTCCAGCCCCGACCCAGCTGCAATGAATCAAAGAGGCTCTCGGTGCCAAGACGTTTTTCTGATGTGGCTGTTTCTCCTCCCCGCCCCCCTTCTGAAACCAGGCCCTGTCCATCCTCTCCCCCCTCCCCCCCCGGCATGGCTCTCCAATGTGGCAGTGATTAAAACAATGGGAAGATCTGGCAGGCTCCCAGGCCCTGCCAGTCACCCCCGGGCAGGCAAGGCTCCACTACCTCGGCTGCCCCGTTAGCAGGGGCAAAGGAGGCTCAGGATGAAGCTGGACGCGAGGGGCTGATCTGGCCGATCCACCTGGACGGATGGAGAGCCTCCGTGGCCCCATCAGGCTGTGGGCCTACAGTGGTTGCAGAGGGGAGCCGGCTGTGATCCAGACCCCTGCCTTCTACGGCCGGCTGACCTCCCTCCCTGCCCCCCACTTGCTCCCCATGGCTTTTTCCCCATCTGTGCATAGCCCAGAGCAGGCTGGGGAATTTACCGGCCTTTAGTTCCATTGCATCCGGGCCTCACAACAGCTGCCAGGCCTGGGGTCCCGATCCGAATCCTGTAATCCCATGGATCAGGCCTGGTCGGGTCAGCCTCTCCCCGCAAGCTCCCTTCCACTCTCATTAGTGAGGGAAGCTGGCTTGAAGAGGTCCCCAAGACTCTGCTCCCACACCCCAAAAGAGGGAGGGGTGAAGGGTGGTTAAACCCAGGGGCCAGTTCTCTTACCTCTCTGCAAGATCTTTGATGCCCCTGGGGTGCCACGAACGTAGAGGCTCGGGGCAGGATTTCGGCCCTCCGTGGCTGGTTGTGCGGGTCACCAGCAGAGAAGGAGCCACAGTTCGTTGGGCTGGCCACAGAACAATCTGGGTGGGGGTCTCTGGCCTGGGCTAGGCAGGATGGCAGACTAGATGATCCATATTCCCCTGCCCCCCCGCCCTCAAAGACCTATGAATTGTTCCTCTCAGACAATAGCTGAGAAGGTCCCTTTGGCCAGCTCCTCCTCAAGACCTTTTAGTGCCTGTTAAGTTATTGGCAGCCAGCTTTGTACTTTGGAGAAAGAAAGAAAGAAAGAAAGAAAGAAAGAAAGAAAGAAAGAAAGAAAGAAAGAAAGAAAGAAAGAAAGAATCCGCCACGGAAAATGTTCCCCGTGCATGTGTCTGTCCTTCATGTTTCCGGGTCAAGTCTCCAGAGCTGAGAGCAGGGAATTCATGGGATGCAGCTGATCATCAAACAACTGCATTGGGGAGCAAAAGCATGAAAGCTCCACCCTGCCACTGAAAGTATCTCCCTTGATCTCCAAGTGAGTCAGGCCCCCTCAAACCCACCCCGGCCTTCCCCAGGGGTTGGATGCCCTGGACTTGAATGTTGCATCTGGCCTGTATCTCCATTGTGGGCTGAACTGGAATCCTGGAGTCCAACTCTGCAGCTTGAGTCCTGGAGGGCGGGCGTCCCCTCTGGTGGCCTTTCTCGGGCAAGGGAGAACATGCTCAGGAGAACCCTCCCTGGTCTCAAGTGATCAGAGTGCCCCATGGAGCTCTCCAGAACCCCAGCAGCTGCTCCTCTCCATCCTTGCTGGCTTGGGAGACAAAGGATCCAACTCAGACCTCTCGCGAGACCACGGTTTTTCTGAGGGCCAAGAAACCAGGACCACCGGGGCGATCCTGAGCCCAGTGGCAGTGTGTACTGGGCAGATTTTTCAGGACAGCTACCTCTGAAAAGGGACAATCCTGGCAAAGCCTGGAGAGGTGGCAACGTGACACTATGAAACGCTAGCCTGAAAGGCCACCAGCTGCCTTGACGGCCATTCCTGCTAACCCTTGAACTACTGCTGTCTCCTCCGGGGCACCACTGAATGAAAGGCCCTTCCCATGAACTCTGTTGTGTTCCCCAATAGCTGGAAGGAGAAGGCAGCAGATATGTATTTAGCCCAGTCTCCGCACATCACCTGACCCAAAGCCTAATTGCTGAACTCGCCCTAAACCACCTGTTATACCTTGCCCTCGCCTGACTCCATCCATTGTGCAGTTTCTTAAGCCCACCTGCTGCTTCTGATCCCCCATAAGGCACCAGAGCATGTCCCTCCCTGCTAGAACAAGCCCTTTTCCTCACCTGCTATATCGGCTTCTAAGCTCTGCCAGTTCATCTACCTCTTCCCCATCTACTTTAGCAGCCTTTAACCGCACCTGCCCCCAGCCAAATTTACTCCACCAGCCGCTAACTTTAACTGCATCGGGAACAAATGAAATCCTGGCAACGGTAGAGGTCCGATACTAGGTAAGGGTGGAGGAATTGTCAACTGTGACGTAGCAAAGGCAGGGATATTCAAGACATATTTCTCCTCTGTATTTGGACAAAAGCTGGATGAAGTATTGGGATCTTACAGTGATAATTACACTGTGTTCCATCAGTAAAAGGAGGATGACAAGCAGCAACCCGTCAACATTTTTAAATCTGCAGGCCTGGATAGCTTGCACTCGGGAGTATTAAAAGAATTGGCTGAGAAGCTCTTTGAACCCTTAATGTTGATTTTTAACAACTCTTGGGTCAGCGGGGAAGTCCCAGAGGACTAGAGAAAAGCAAATGTCGGGCTGATATTTAAAATGGCAAACGGGATGACCTGGGTACCTATAGGTCAATCCTAGGCAAAATCATGGAAAGGCTGATATGGGATACAGACAGGCCAGAAATAAAGGATAGTAGCATAATTCATGCCAGTCAACATGGTTATATGGAAATCCATCTTGTTACGCAGACTAGTGATTGTTTTTCGATGAGATCACAAATTTGGTAATAGACTTCAACTTCTCTAAGATATTTGACTTAGTCCTACATGACATTCTGGTAAAAAACAAATTGCATATACAAATTCCATATTAAATGGATTCAAAACTGGTTAACTGATAGATCTCCAAAAGTACTTCTAAACGGAGAATCATCATCCAGGAGGAGGTTCTCTAGTGGGGTCTCTTCTTGGCCCAGTGTTACTCAACATCTTTAGCAGTGGTCTGGAGCAGTGCTACTCAAAGTGGTGGTCCGTGGACCGGCACCATCGGCTGCCAGTCTGCGCTCACACTGGGAAAAAATATTGCCAGTCCCCCACATCAGATAGCTCGAGAAGCGCTGGTCTGGAGGGTCATTGCTGGCAACATTTGCAGATGACCCCAGAACTGGTGGAGTGGTAAATAATGATGGGGACAGGTCGGTTATTCAGGCTGACCTGGATCGCTTGGAACAGGAGACACATTTGATCAATATGTTTTCATACAACAAAACGCAAGGTCAGATCTCTGGGACCAAAGTTGTAGGGGATGCTCACAAGATGGGGGACTGCAGCCCGGAAGCTGTGACTCTGAAACAGGCTTAAGGACGATGGTAGAACGTGAGGGCCCAGTGTGATGCTGTAAGTTAGGGTACGTCTACACTACACTTTGATCCTGGGCTCTGACTCAGGTTTGAGTCCAAGTGTCCTTTCTGTCCACACACAAATCAGTCTGACTCGAGTCAGGAAGCACTCAGGATCCGGGTCCTAGGACCTCCTGGGGCAGGGTGGCTCAGAGCCGGAGACTCTCAGTGGTTTGAGCATTGGCCTGCTAAACCCAGGGTTGTGAGTTCAATCCTTGAGGGGGCCATTTAGGGATCTGGGGCAAAAATTGGGGATTGGTCCTGCTTTGAGCAGGGGGTTGGACTAGATGACTTCCTGAGGTCCCTTCCAACCCTGATATTCTAAGCCCTGTCTTTTTGCAGTGTAGACGCAGCTCAAGCCACAGAAATGAGTCAGAAGGTCTTCGTAGTGCAGTGCGGACGCATTAGCACGGCTGTGAGATCCAGGTCCAGCAAGTGTAACCCTGGGCTTAGTGTGCCGTGACCCTTGCAGGGGAATCTCAGCTAAGACTAGGAAGTGGGACTACCTCTCTCTGCAGCATTAGCTAGACTGTTATTGGAATTCTGCATTCAGTTCTGTCTACACCTCCAAAAGAACGAGCGAAAATTGGGAAGGGCTCAGAAAAGAGCTACAATCCTAACGCAGGATCCCCCCGAACCTGCTTTTCCTCAGAGTGCTTCACAGTCTCTGATGTATTTATCTTCCCAGCACCCTTGTGAGGCAGGGCAGGGCTGGGATCCCTGACTTTACAGTGGGGGTACTGAGGCACAGAGAGACTAAGTAACCTGCCCTACCCCGCTCAGGACGTCAGTGATGGGGCAAGGAATTAAAGGGGTTTCTCAAGGCCTCAGCTACTGGACAAACCACTGGGCCATGAGAGACTTAAGATGCTTGAGCTCGTTTACCCAGGAGAAGGTTACAAAGGGTGACTTGATCACTGTCCGGACAAAGGTCCACGCGGAAGGGGTTTCTGAGAGCAGGTGGCTCTTTAATCTAGGCAGAACGAGATGTCGCGGTGGAAAACTGAAACGAGACCAATTGGGATGAAAAACGAGGCCCAGCTCTTCAGCCGCCAGGGGAACAAAGCACTGTGACACCTTTCCTCAGGACAGGGTGGAGTCTCCATCCCCAGAAGTTTCTGTAGCAGGACTGGACGTCTGTCCAGACAGTGTGCTGTAGCCCAAAGAGAAATCCTGGGTTTGAGCAGGGATTAGTGGCTGAGGCCCCATCTGGCTGTGGACTCTCTGCACTGATGAGCTCCCCTCCCCTCCCCTGCTATTCTAGCCGGCCTTAACCTCCCTTGTTGCACCTCTCTCTAATTCCACCTTCCCCTGCCACTCCCACCCCCTGGCCCCTTCCGGGGCAGCCCCCAGCCCCCTGCTGACCACTTAGCACAGGTCCCATGGTAACCCCTGGAGGCCTCATTCCCCGATCCGACCCCCCCCACGTCCCCCAACACAGCTGCTTCGAATCACCTTTGAAATTCAGGTGGGCGAAGCAAGAGAGAGCCCTTTTCAGAGCTCCTGTCCAGGGATCTGCAGGCTCCTTCCAGTCGCTGCCCCTCGTCCTGAGTTGATTTACAACCCCCCCCCCCGCCCCCCGCCCACAGCACCTCCTTCCTTACACTCGCTAGATGCACAGACCATCCGGAATTCCAGCCCGGGGCGAGGGGTCTGTATTCCCACCGTGAGCTGGGAGATACCGCGCCAGCATGAATTTGCCTCCGGCTCAGCAAGAAAGCTGGCGTCTGTTTTAACTTGCCAGCTCGTCCTCCTCATCCTCTGGCTCACCTGGTCCTTCCCCTCCTCTCACTCTTTCTTGCAGATGGTCCAGCTCCCACCCACCCCAGTTCAGGCCCACCGCTTTCCCCCCGAGCCCAGGCAAGTGGGCGGGCGGGGGGTACCCTGGAGGGGACTGCTGTAGAAGAAAGGGGCGCAGTGCAGCTGACAGGCGTGGAGATGGTTTCCTTGGGCTCGTGCAAGCACGGGCGCTGCCCTGCGGTTTGGCGGGATGAGATTTCCCGCGCTTCCCATGGAGACACCAGGAGAACGGGCTTGATCGTAGCCTTTCCGTCCCAACCGGAACCTGTAGCCACAGCAGAGGAGCCCTGCACACCCCTTCAGGGGGGTCAGTGCCAAGGCCCCTCCCGGCACCCTGCTCCTACCTTAGCACAAGGGCTGGCTCTGCGCCCCGGGAAGCAGAGGCAAGATCCTTGTGCCCCAGCCCCACCCCCACTTCTGCACACAGACAGGCCCGCTGAGGCCTCTGCACTCCTGGGAGCCCGCTGAGCCCTCCAAAGCCCTGTGCCAAAGGGGCCATCGGTGCGGGGAGATGTGCTGTTACCCCCTGCCCCCCCAAGAAAAAACCCCAGTGCAGCTGTGCATGTCCTGGGTGCAGAGCACTAGCAAAGGGCTACGCCCATCCCGTGGCGGGAGGAGGAATGAGACCAAGGAGATCTGCCCGTGGGCCTGTCTGCACCAGGGATATTTTTATCCAGGGAGCTGCCCTGGGGTGGCACATCTCCAGCGGGGTTTGCACACCACAATATTGGTACCAAGATCCCCAGTCTCGACAGCTCTTCCCCTGGGAGGAAACTTTGCAGCCTCCGAACTTGGGCAGCTCCACGAATGGCTGGGCTGGGGATCTTCTCCATGCCTTCACCACGGCTCAATCTGTTTCCTTGCAGATTGTGTCAGTCAAGGCCCGAGGTCCAAACCGTGTCACTCAGCTGTGCCTGGTCAGGTGATGCCATTCCTCACCTCCCCCTGGATGGGCATAACTCTTGGCCAGTGCTTCCTGCCCCGTGATCTCAAAGCACACCATAGAGGTGGGTCAGCACCATCCCCCTCTTACGGAGAAGGAAACTCAGGCACAAGGAGGGAAAGGAACTTCCCCAAGGTTACATCATGGGTGGGAAAAGAACCCAGATCTCCTGAGTCTCAGCCCCACGCCTTAGCTACAAGTCCATCCGCTCCTGGCCAGCCGGGGATAGAACCCTGGCCCTTTGACTCACACGCTAGCCACTGGCCCACACTGGCTCCTTAGCAATAAATAATAAAGGTTGCAGCGGGAGTATCCAGGGGCGAGAGCGTAAAGGTCTCTCTCTAGGAACACTGGTGCCAGGAAGATCTCAGATGCACGCTCTCCTGGGACACGAACGCCTAAGCCCAGCTAACGGGAATCCATCTCCACTCCTGAATGGATACCCCTGGGAACGTGTCTGCACTGGGCACCTCGTCCCAAGGCCACAGACGTCAGAGGAAAGGCTGCCACCGGTGTCTCCCGTCACGGCCGGGTTGTGCTCAGGGAATCGGGCAGAACACAGGACCAGGGCCTTCCCCCGCATCGGGGAAGGAAGGGTTTGTGAGCTATTGAATTCATCCCCCCTCAGCCCCAGTGGGGCGCAGGGGTCAGCCTGCCGTCCATCCTTCTGTGCGCGGAAGAGACGCTTCCTACCGACCGAACCAGCCACGTAATAAAAGCCGAGCAATCCTGGTGAAAAGCACCCCACGGGGACAGTTCTCTGCTGGAGCTCGAAGGATCAGCTCTAAACACAGCTCGGAAGGGCTGTCGGACACGCGCGGGGCACACCTGGGACCAGGGGGCTGTCCGGGAGCGAATGGAAACACCAATGAGGGCAAAGGTGGAGAGACTCTTGTGGGGATCTTCTCAAAGCTCCTTGGGGCTGCTCTAACTTTCACTGGCCCCCAGACATCCAGGGCCAAAGGTGCGGAATACGGTTCCCACCTCTCCTGTCCTGTAGCATAGACTCAGGCCGTGAGGAGTCAGTTTAGAGTTCCCCTGAAGCTATGCCGGGAGGAGGTGTCCCGAAACAGCTGTATGAAATCCTGCCCCCACCCCCTGGGGATATCTCCAGCCCCACTGATAAGAGCTCCCCCTGGAGTGGCTTGTCCCAGGGTGCACCCTGGCTACCACTAGCCCCAGGGGGACTTTGAGCAGCCAGACACAGATCTGGGCTGCTCTGGAGGGGCACGGGTCAACCACCAGCAGCCTAGAATGGGGGTCCAGGAGCCCCCTCTCTTCCCTTCCTGCACCAGCACACTGCCCGCCCTCCATGGGGATCAAACCCAGGCCTGCCGGGCCCACAGGGGCAAGCACCGACCTAATGAGCTAGAGGGGTAACTCCGTTAGCTGCTCCTAGATAGCAGGCTGCTATCCACAGGGGACCAGGGGCCAGGATCTCAGGCACTAAACCAGCCAGTTGCTAAGGGACTGAGACAAATTTTAAGGGCCTTGCAAAGAGCTTTATGGAAGCAGCCCGGGGACGTACTAGGGCTTCGGTGTCTCTCTCCTTCCTTCTCTTTCCCCTGACGGAGTCTCCCCACCCCCAGCCCCGCTGCAATGTGACCCAAGCAGAGCTGCGATTTTCCAGGCCCCTGGAAGAACATTCCCTCCCGGCTTGGCTCCCCAAGGCCCTCCTTACGGTCCCGTCTAATGGGTCTCACGCCTTCTTGGCAAGCAGGAGTTCAATTACGAAATCGCCCGGGGCCCTTTGAACGGCCCCTGGAAATAGCCCCCGAGCTCGCTGCGAGCGATGGCCGGGCGGCGCCCAGCCCACCACAATTGAGGGTGACGAGGGAAGAGCTTCCCCAGCGCCCTGGCAGCCGGGCCCAAAATAGACAGGGTGTCGGCCGGCCTGTGGCCTGTGGCCGAGCCTGCTGCCGGAGGCAAAGTCTCAGTGTGTGCAGCAAGGAGGGAGCTCAGCTGTCCCCCTGGAGCTGGCTGCGGAGAGTGGGCCGGGAGCAGGGGTGCAAAGGAAGCCACCCCACAATGCAGAGATGAAGCCTGAAGTCCCGAGCGAGGGCTCAGAGCTGCCCGGGCGGAGAAGCCGCGGACCGGTTGCGCCTGTGGGCGAGACAAAGCAAGGCTGGAAAGCAATTTAGGAGCCTTGAGCCAATCAGTCAGCAGCGTTCAGCTGGAGGAAGCCTGCAGTCGGTGGCGGGGTGCGTCCCGTCTCTCTCTGAGCAGGGGCAAACATGGCATTTGCTGGAGCGTGGCGCTCGGTTGGTCGGCTGCATTCAGCCGCTGGCGGGGAGGTGGAGGAATATGGGCTAGGACTGATGCCAGGGCAAGTTCTGGTGGCTTCAGCCTGGCTGGCTAGTTCTCTATTACAGCAGCACCCTAGCGGGGGGTGGGGGGGATCCACTGTGCTGGGCGCTGGGCACATGAGACAGAGTCCCAAAGAGACTAAAATCCAAATGGAGACAACAAAGGGCAGGAGGGGAAACTGAGGCACAAAGGGCAGGAGGGAAAACTGAGGCACCAGGCAAGGAAGTGACTTTCCCTCGGCCCTGCTGCCAGCCTCCGTGGCCCTGGGCACTGAACAAACACTCAGTGAGGGACAGCTCCAGCCCCCAATTAACACAGAAGCAGAGAGAGGCAAAGCGGCCTATGCAAAGCTGGGTCCCTCCCCACTGGCCCACACTCTCACGACAGCAGAGCAGCCTGGAGAAGCTGGGACAGGCCATGGATTCTCCACCCACGCACAAACCAGAATAGTTGCCTTGGGCCCCTTTCTAAGTCTGTTTTTATCAAACTCCTAGATCCTGTCCCTGTTCCCATTCTGCCAGCGACTCCTCTGGTGGCAGCTGCAGGCCCTACCTGGGTCACTACCAAGGTCCTGCTAAATAATGGGTGTGAGCTGGGTTACCTGTTAACCCCTTCCCCTCTGAATCATGTGCGAGTTCTGTGCAAACACGGACACCGATGTTGCTCTGTAAGGGGTTAAGGCACACTGGAGAATAAAGCAGGGTCTCGTGGTCTCTCGGATGCGACTGGCAGTCAGGACTCCGCGGTTCTATCCCTGACTCTGCCATGTGCTGCGTGACCCTGGGCAAGTCATTTCCCTGTCTGCCTCAGTTTCCTCTTCTGCAAAGTGGGGTGGATGGGGTTAACAGAGAGGTTCTGGGGCTCGCGCGATTACTCTCGGGGGCTTGCAGGTAGACATGGAAGGATAATGAGCTGATACTTTGCTCCTCAGGTGGGCAGCCAACGAGAGCCTCTTGCTTTCTTGGGAAGCACCAGACAAAGTGGGGCCTAGAACCCAGGAGCTCCAACTCCCAGCCCGTGGCCCTGAGTCCACCGCTGCCTCACCTGCAGGCAGAGAAAAGGGAACTGATTTTATTATCACAGCAGTATCTAGCGTCCCCCAGTGGAGATCAAGGCCCCACGGTGCTAGGTGCTGTACAGACGCTGAGTGAGAGACAGGCCCCATCCTTAGGGTCTGCCCCAGCTTTGGTTCTTCCAAATGGCCGGTCAGGACTCTGGGGCGACTGTCCTCCGGACGTTACACCCGTTGATACCATGTCCTTATCCCCCTGGAGCTGGGATACAGATAGATCCTCTATTTATGCCCATAGACCCCCCTTTCTCTCTGCACTATCCACACCCCAATCGCCCGCTCCCCTCCCAAGCCTCAGCCCATTTGGACAGGGATTGTTCTTCCGCCTCTGGAAGTGAAGCCCAGAACGGTTCCGGTTCAGACCCCCACGCTGCTGGTCCTTGGTTTAGCTCAGCCAGCCCAGTCCTCGCCTTGATTCTCAGCTCTGCAGAGCCCTGCCTTGGCGAGGGAGTTCCAGCCACTCTGTTCCAATGGAGGGGGAGTGTGTGGGGAGGAGAGTTGGTTCGTTCACCTATTGAAGCCGTGGCAAACCGCTCATCCACTTTGACCAGAGCAGATCGGGCCCTTGGGGCTGATCTAAAGCTCCTCAGGGTCCAGGAAAAGTTTCCCGCTGGCTTTGATGGGTGTAGGATGGAGGCTCACAACAGAGGCCATGTGGCTTTAGAACATGATTTCCTAGCAACTCTCGGGCGTGCCAGTCCTGCATCCTACTCACCAGGGCCCGCAGCTGCTGGGCACCAGATGGAAGAGGAGCTCCAGCAGAGGGGAGGGCTGCAACCAATGGGTGCGAGCGGGGCAGTCTTCCCTCGACACCTAACGAGTAATCAGCCCTGGCCCTTTTCTAACGGGGCTGCCCCTTGAGAGGGAAGCCTGGCTCAGTGGTTAGGGTGCTGACTGGGCGCTCCCAAGCTCATTTGTCGGGTGCTGGTTGGGTGAGTCACTCTGGCTTGCCGTGTTACTGATGCCCTGTCTCTGACACCCTGTCCTGACTTGGGAGTGCAAAAATGCCACCTCTGACCGCCATGGCAGTGCAATGGCACCGTCCCCTGCCACGCCGCACATGGCAACCCTCCGGCCAAGCCTCTCCTCGTTCCTTAGCCCAGCAGAATGCTGCTGGGATGGGACCCGCTGAAGAGCGTGGCAGTGAAAGGACATCAGGAACGGGGCCGTTATTCCCGTCTGACGAACGATGTTTTATCGGTTGAAGCGGGCTGGGATTTCCCAAGTAGCCTAAGAAGAGTAGGTGCCTACTCCCTGAGCCTGCCAGCCTTAGTATCTTAAGGGCACTTGGTTGGCAGACCGGGGTGCTTCGGTCCTGCTGATGGTCTCCAAATGTGTGATGATATCAGGGAGTGTGTGTGTGTGGGGGGGAGGCTTTAAATCTCCAGGTGGGGCCCAAGAGGTGAAGGAACAGTGAGTCAGTGGCAGAACTGGGAATAGGACCCAGGAGTCCTGACTCCCTGCCCCCGATCTAGTCCTTAGACTGCTGCTTTCACCCTGCCACCCACCTCCAAGGCAGTGTCTTCTCTGCCTGGCTTCCCAGTCTTCCTCCAGCTCCTCAGAAATCCCCACGCCTCCCAAACTTTTCCTCCTAGTCGCGGGTACATTCAACCCTGCAGCTGGGGAGCCCGGAGTGAGTCTGGCTGAGCGTGCACAGACGCAGACGCCAAGGCAGGGATAGGACTCGACCTGCAAACGTCAGCTCTCTGCACCTGGTTGCGGGCTGGTGCGTCAGCACACATGAAGGGAAACCCAAAAGAAATGTGCCTATCTGAACTTGCAGGAGGGGAAATGGCGGGGGGAGAAAGAAAGAAAGAAAGAAAGAAAGAAAGAAAGAAAGAAAGAAAGAAAGAAAGAAAGAAAGCTAACTCATGGTGCAATCTTGCAAAGTTAGCAGGCCTGGGCTAACATACAGATGTTGCTGACGGTTTCACTTAAAGGAAAGCAGAAGAAAATTTTGCACATACATAGAGGCTTCCCAGTGCCAGCAGCATAGAGCACTGGAGACATTTTAGCGTTCAGATTAACTGGAGGGAAAAAAAGGGAATTTAATGCAACCCATGTGTCTGTTCTGTTGATGCAAGTTAACTTATCCCAGATGCCTTGTGTCTGCTCCAGTTGTCCCAGCAGAGAGCAAACAAAACCCAGGTTCTCCTTCCCCGAGATCAATTCCTGTTCAGCTTTGTTTTTCTGTAGGTCCTACTTTTAGTCCGCCTGGTGGGAGTCAACTCTTGGGGTATATTGTAAAACACCAGGTGTATGGGGGAAGGGGGGGGTTTAAGTCTTGCAGTTGGGTCTCCTGGGATTCCAGCCCAGCATGGCTGCGTTGATCAGTCCGTGGCGGGGCTCAAAAGGGAGAAACTGGATCCTTAAGTCCCACTTTCCTTCCTCCTCGAACATCTCAGCCCAAGCCCCCAGGGTCCCCTACACTTGTCAATTCCCGTTCGAAAGCCATGAGTCACCCTTGGAATTCCGTACAGGTGATGAATCTCACCCATCTTCTGTGGCGTTTCTTCCCCCCACGTAGCTTTTGGCAAGAGCTACGAAACCTTTTCATGCATCGCAGGACTCAGAGTGGACTTGGGAACCCCTCTGCCCTGCTCGAGCCGGGGCCTGACCCCGATCCCACTGGCACCAGCGTGAGTCAGGAGATACCGCGCCTGGAATCAGTGGTCAGACTGGCGTTGAGGACCATGGGTGATTTTACAGCTGCAGGGAAAGGAGCTGGGATTCTTTAAATTAAGCCACCTCTTGAGCACTGTAATTTCTCAGCTGTCAGGACTCCTTGGGGCCAGATCCCCAGCTGGCATAAATTGGTGCAGCTCTGTTGACTTCAGTGGAGTGACACCAGCTGGGGACCTGTTGCCTTTTTATCTTGTGTCATTTCCTGGTCCCTAGGAGCCCACAGAGAGAAAGGGCTTCTCTTGGATGGGAATCCACCAGGCTATTGCACCTTGCTGTGTTTTCCATGCTCTCAGCCCCTGGGGATGCCCCGAAAGGTGGTGCGTTCGTTGCCCTCAGGGGAATTTGGGACTGCAGCAACCCGTGCCCTGCTTACACCCCATGAGGAAATATGGGGAGTAGGAGGAGGGGGCTGGGGAGTGTGAGCGTGAAGTGAACTCCAGCAGCTTCCAGCCGCCAGGCACCTCTTTGGCTAGCGTCCAACGCTCTGCCCCAGGCAGGCTCCATGTCTCTGCTTTGCTCCGTGGGGCTTGGTTGTAGCAATAGCCTGCAGAATATTCATTTCCCCTGCGTCTGGGTGGGCTTGGGAAGGGGCAGAGCATTTCAAGGGGGGGGTCCATCTAATGAGATATCCCAACTGGAGATGTTCCAGGGCTCCATGATCCACCCCCTCCCCCGACGGGACCTTCCTTCTAGATTTGGTGGATTTGGCTCCAAGAGGCCAAAAAAGGGCCGAGCACCCGGGGTAACCCCATGAATTCATCACAACAGTGATGGATTTGGCACCAAGGGACAGATTTTCCAAAGAGCTGCGTGCCCGATCTCCCAGCGCTCAGCACCCACCATGGGGGGCCAGATCTCCCAGTACCACAATAAGGGCCACTTGTCCAAAGAACCTGGCTCCCATTTAGGCACCTAAATTACGGCCAGATTCTCAAGAGAACTCAGCACCTGGCAGCTCCCACCGGGCAGCAGAGTTTCCAAGGAGCTCAGCTCTCCCCCTGCAGACCCCTTTGGAAAATCTGGACCCTGCGTTTCCCTATTAAAGGGGCCTAATGCAAATGCTGCTTGGCGTCAATGCAAGGATTTCAGTGGGTTTTGGGCTCAGAGCTTAGGACACTGTCGGGGTGACACCACGAAAAAGCCACCTTCCAATCAGAGCCCCTCGCAACAGAGAGCTCCGCTTGCAGAAATCAGCACATATGTCCTCCTTCGCATCTGTTTATTCTTTCTGTCCCCCGGATTCCTTTTCCTCAGCTCCTGATGGCTTTACCAGTTTTTTGGGGGGGGATATTTTTCTTTTCTTGCTCGTGTTCGATTCCCTCCCAGCTCTCTTGCTGCAAAACCATTGCATTCCTGAAACAGCCACGATTGTTAATTCCAAACGATGAGGTGGCATGTTTTCTCCCCCCCCCCCACAACCAGTTCTCTCCCTCCCTCCCCTTTCTCTTTACATACGTATCTATATAAAAAAGATGACATTCTTTTCTTTTCTGTCATGCTGCAAAAATTAAAGACACATCTTCACCCTGGCAAACGGCCAGGTTTTCCAAGTTTCGAAAGGCAGGATTGGAGGAGATTTTGCCTGCAACGTGTCTTGGGTGCATAGATACAGGGTTGAAAGCCGGCCAGAGAGCTGTGTGTGTGTGTGTCGTGGAAACCACCCCTCCCACAGATCGCTGCTTTCGATGGAGGTCTCTTTGCATTTAATGGCAGCCTATAAAAAACCTGTAGCATTCACCATATGATCCTCTCTTGTCGCAATTTCCACGTGGCCTTTTTTTCTTCTTTTTTTTTTGCACGGAGAGAACACACACAGGCATTAAACAAATGCTTAAAAAAAGAATAGAAATGCAAAACTTCTTAAGCCACCAGGGCAGGGAGTGTGCCAGTCCTCACCCCAGACTAGCTGGAAGGTGCATGAAGAACTAGGGGGTTAGAACGCTGCAAAGGTTCCTGTCTTAATTTAAGTGGCAGCATTGCCTAGCCTGGGGCCTGATTCTCTGCCGTGTGGCATCTGGGGCAGTTGTTTGCAGCAGTGTGAAAGTAAAGCCTACAGCAGTGGACGTAAAGCCTACAGCCCCCCCACCCCCCCGTGCCCTGATAGCATCCCAAACCCCCTTTGCACCAGTGTAAAGGACCGTCCAGGGCCCCTTGGCCTATTATTTGTTAACCTGGAAATGTTGTGTCAAATTGGAACCCCCACAACAAAACGGAGCTGCCGGGTGTAGGGTGACATGTCAGTCGTGGGCTAGATCCTCAGCTGGTGTGAAGTGTTGTAGCTTCAATGGAACCACACTGATTTACCCCCGCTGGGGGTCTGGCCCATAGACTCCAATGGAGCGATGCTGATTTACCCCCGCTGGGGGTCTGGCCCATTGACTCCAATGGAGCGATGCTGATTTACCCCAGCTGGGAGTCGGGCCTGTAGACTCCAATGGAGTGATGCTGATTTACACCAGCTGGGGGTCTGGCCCATAGACTCCAATGGAGCGATGCTGATTTACCCCCGCTGGGGGTCTGGCCCATAGACTCCAATGGAGCGATGCTGATTTACCCCCGCTGGGGGTCTGGCCCATTGACTCCAATGGAGCGATGCTGATTTACCCCAGCTGGGAGTCGGGCCCGTAGACTCCAATGGAGTGATGCTGATTTACACCAGCTGGATCTGGCTCTCATATGCCTATCTGCTCTAGAGGGAATACTGAGCCATGCCAAATAACATACGCATTTGGGGTGCCGGGGGGGCTGCTGCTTAATATGATCATCTAGGGGCCAGATTCTGCCACCCATTGCTATCTTTGGCACTGACATCAGCAGGGCTTTTATCATTGACTTGGGTAGAAGCAGGACGAGATTCTTGCTCTGCCCGTGGTTCCAACAACGTCGATAGGACTAAGGATTCATGGAGAGGGGTTGGAACAATCTGGCCCCTGGAGCACAGAGAATATGTACAGGGCCAGCTCCTCAGGTGGTGTAAATTGGCATCGCTCCACCAGCAATCCCATCAGCTCTACACAGAGATGACCTCTAGGTACATCCTTATGTTATGGCTAAAGGCATACTTAGCATTCTCCTTACCAAAAAAAACTGTGCCACATTGTCTAGATAACCTACAAAGAATTCGCTGCACTCTGTGTTTTCCTCTCTCCCCCCCTTTTTTTTTTTACTAACGATCCGGCAGTCTGCTATTGCCTGGTAAACATATATATTTTGGGGGTGTAATTATAGCCTCTAAAAATTGCACAGTATAGTATGTATTATTGTCAGGGCGCGTTTTCTTTTTCCGACCAACGTGGCTCTTCGGAAAGAAAGAAAGAAAGAAAGAAAGAAAGAAAGAAAGAAAGAAAGAAAGAAAACAAACTCCTTTGCTGTATTTTAGCCAGTGGATTAGAAAATCCACTTTCACTATTTCAGCAGATGAAACTGAAGTTTGAACCCGTTATTATTAGGTGCCGTTGCAGTCTCATGCAGATGGCACCATGTTTTCTGTTTGAAGCGCAGCTCCCTACTTTGTGGCAGTTCGGTGGCTTTTCCATTTACTTTGCTTTGCCGAGGGGCTGAGAATGAAAAGTTACAAATCAGGGACGTTACCAGCCCATTGAAATCTCCATCAGAGACAAGCAACGGGGCCTTTTGATTTATTGAGGGTTTCACACTATTTCTGCTTTCAGAAAATCGCCCACAAGCAAAAACGACTGCTCTGGGCAGTGCATGAATGCAAGGTGTATATTGCAATATATACATGTGTATATATCTACATCTATACAGCTGGTTAGATCTATAGATACACACACATATAGTTTGGGTTAATGAACAATTATATTTACGATGTTTAATGTCCTATGTGCATATTTGGTCTAGATGTTAAAGACATTATTTTGCGGTGCTTAATTCTGTGAAATTAGTGCATTTTTCCAGTGGCTCTGTCTCTCTCTTCTCTCTTTATTCCTCCTCTTCCGAGTTCCTTTCAAACCCGGTCCTTCTCTGTCATTTCCAGCACGATTTAACAAGCAGAACGGTCCCGTCGGACAATATTTTAATACATTTTTTGAGACCTTACTCGCAATTAACAGAGGATTATGGTTATTTCAAAAACCAGAACAAGGCAGGCTTCCTCCTAAAGAAAGCCACAGCAAGGCAAGGATTCAGATTGCCTTATCTGGAAGTTGTTTGCAATTCCAACCCGGAAAAAAAAACATTTTGAACACTTTGAGAAATGCAAAAGCAAATGTGATAATCTCCTCTGCCCCCAAACCCCTTTCTTGGTGCATCCCTGGGACAGCTAGACCCCACATTCCATCTGGTGGCGCCACGCAATGGGCTTCCACTCTGGTCAGAATTGCTCCTCACAAACAACTCACCCAATCTTTTAACCTGTCAAAAGCAAAAGGTTTCCTCCGGTTCTTTTTCAGTGTCACTAGAACCCAGCACATCCCTACGGTCCAGGCAACCTGCCCTGCCAATGTAGAGGAGCCCAGTGATTTTTGGAAGTCTACATAGATGGGTCCGTACCCTTGCGACTGGGCTGAAAGGGGGTTGGCTATTGTCTCCCAACTTTGTGTGTGTGTGTGTGTGTGTGTGTGTCCCCGCCTGGGACTATGTGAGCTGAGCTCCTCTGATTGGCTAAGGGGTTGGTCCAAGCTCCCCTCTGCACTGAGAGGCAAGTTAAGTTGGGACCCACCTCTCTGGGATGCTGGATCATATAAAAGGGGAACCTAGGCTCTTGGAGAGTCAGTAGGAGGTTTCTGCTGGGGTCTGGATTGGAACTACATAGTCAGATCATCCCTGTATGACTGGACTCTAAAACAGAACAAAGGGGCCCAAAGAGTCTACATGTCTAATATTTAGACATGTTCAGCTTTGTGGATTCTCGGTTACTGCTGTTGATAGCAGCAACTGCACTACTCACCAAAGGTCAAGAAGAAGAAGACAGTAAGTAAAAACTTTCTCGCTAACTTTCTGTACGAGAAACAGCGATCGACCTAAATGCCTTTTCTCTTTAAACAGCTTTGCTTGCGCGCAGGGGGGGAATGTAACGTTGCGCTTTAGAGCAAGAGGGATGCAAAGTTGGACTGGGCTGCGAAGAAAAAGTCTGTTCACGTTCTCGAGTGGGATTGCGAACCCTAGTGCCCTGCAAGAGTTGGATGGGAATTTTGCATGCTTTTCTCGTTAGGAAACTGCATTTGCAAGATCAGGTTGGGGAGATGGGGAGAAATGTTGTTTTTTAAAGGGTTGTGTGTCTTCCAATGGGGTGGGGGTGCTGGCAAGAATTTCTCAACCTTTACAGAGCATTTGGAATTGTGTGTTGGTGGGGCGGTGGGGGTGGAGGTCAGAAGGGGATTGAATGTGTTGCTTATAAAGTGGGAGTGGACAAATCAAGTATTTGTTGATGTTCGTTCTTCCCCCCCGAAGCTGCTCGGTGTGGAAAACATCCCCTTCCACAAGCAAAGTTAACCAGCTGCAGAAGGGAACTGGGCGTGTTCATATGGTCTGTGTCTCTTTCAAACATGCCTCTGGCGGGCAGACAAGTTGGATCAATTAGAAGCCCTGAGATTCCTTGCCAAGTTTGGGGGCCGGGGGGGGGGGGAGCAGCACAATCAGCCTCTGGGAGGAGTTGTCATGGGAGGGAAGATAAGGCTGGCTGGGGAGGGGGGAAGCCAGTTATGGAAAAGCCATTGTGTGCCTTGGAAAGTGAAGGGAGCGGGGAGCGAGCCCAGGGCTGGAGTTTTCTGACCTGCAAAAGCCATCAGGAAAGAATTAGAAAAGTCTCAGATGATTCATAAGGGAAATGTTTTAGAAGCCTGTAAAGCGCAGGAGTCTAGACATCACTTCACAGACAAAACCTCCTGGCTGCTAAGGACCTGGATTCATGTTTCTGCAGTGAAGTTTCATGGTGTGGGGATGTGAAGGGGGGGTGTCCCATGGCGACCTCTGGCGGCCATCACTTGGCCTTGCTCCTGCAAAGCCCTCTGTGGACTGCATCACCGCCCCCTGGGGCCCATTGGGAGCCCTGGGGCTGGACAGTGCTCACCAAAGGGGCTATATTTCCGGGGTCAACAGTCGAATAGGTTTGCTGAGCAAACTCCCCCCCCCCGCAGCCCCCGCATGCTAGGAGTAACACCCCTAATGAGATCCTGTTGCAGGCATTTATACCTAGGTTTGGCCTGCCACCTACAGGCGGAGTGACTGACTGCACCCCCGTTGCATTCCGGGCGGGTGTCAACACGGCACTTTCCTGTTGCAAAACCGCTGGCTCCCAGGGACTCAGCCAGCAATAATTTAAACTAGACATGAGAAGTTGGGGACGACAGAGTAGAAACATCTGGCCTGTCAGCCGTGATCCCGCCCTACAGGATTTCACACGCGAGGAGGGTTTATCCCGTTTGTCTCCCCGCTGCGGGCAAACGATGCCGAGATTTTACCAAACCTGAAACTTGCGTGAAAATAATTCCATGCTAAGAAAAACAGCTGGCCTGCTTTTATTCCCCATCACATGCTTCTCTTTATTAAGTCCACCTCCTGCTTTCCTGGGTCCGATCCATCGCCACCACCTCCCGGCCTTGCCTGCCTGAATGTGTCAAATACTGAATCTAATTACAACCCGGCCCGCCTGGCCTTGCATCCCACCCTGCTCTCGTTCGCCTTCCCGCCCAAACCATTTTCACTTGATCCCATTTCCCAAAGCAACAGACAGAAAACACTTCACTCCCCCTCCTTGCCCCTCCACAGAACCCCTTGTCTCTGGACCCCTGCCTCCCTCCCTCCACCGCCCCCTCCTAGTCCAGCCCTCTTCCCTTTAGGAGACTTTGCATTTTTATTTGGCTTGGCCTAGGCTCCAGCAAGCTGAGGTTACAGTTGGATGTAACAACTGGCCGCAGGTTTTGTTTAAATTCCAAAGACACTGGAAATAGTTATTGCGGTGTTGGCCTGTTTCCTATGTCATGGAGCTGAGCTGATGAGAAGCAGATGAGTGTTTTAAGGTTCCAGGAGAAGGGGCGGGGGAGGCCTGCGTTGCGGGAACTGGAGCGGAAGGAAAAAACCTTTGGATAAAAAAGCAATCGAGTCCGATCAGCCTCTTTGTCCCTGGCTTGGGGGTTCCTCGCCTCCAGCTTCTGGGCTGGGTCCTGATTCAGTTCTTTCGCTCCTGACACCCCCGCTCCCGTTTCTCATTGTCTCTCTAGTTCCATCTGTAAACTGCATACAGGACGGACTAACATACAGCAACAAAGATGTGTGGAAACCTGAACCCTGCCAGATCTGCGTGTGTGACAACGGCAACATCCTGTGCGATGAGGTGATCTGCGAAGACACCTTGAACTGCCCCAACGCTGAGATCCCCTTTGGAGAATGCTGCCCCATCTGCCCTGACACAAAGGGTACTGACTGACGCTCGTGTGCATGCTCTGTCTGTCTATCTAGCCTGATATAAGGTGCTAAGAACCAGGGGATGCTGGCACCAGATACAATCAGCTCCTCCTACACATGCAGAGACAGGGAGGGGGATTGGAGACATCAGCAGAGCCTAGCCTGGAGACCTGATACCTCCATCATCACCCCTGGTGAAGCTAGAGCCCCGAGCTGTGGCACCACGGATAAGACATAGCAAGCCTGCGCCTCTCCTTTGAGCTTCTCGGGCATTTCTTTCTAAAGAGACATTTCAAACGGGACTGATTATTTCTTGGAGGAGGTGCCCAGTGGACCAGCATAAGCTGTGGTGGACTCAGTTATGACCTCTCCTTAGCATGCATCACGGGCAGGGTGACAGGCAGAGAGTGAGACATGCAGGTCTTTTGCAGGTAGAACATTTGAGCATCTTTCTGCCAACCATGTTACTTATGTAGGTACAGCAAGGGGGCGCGTTTTGGTGTCATTTATACCAGGGCATCTGGGTTGGCTTCCATGGGCAGGGTGCAGCATGAGGGTGGGTTTTAGATAATCACATGACTTGCTCCTTTTAAATGACCCCTTGTCCTTCTCCCCGCAGCCTCTCCTGTCTACCCAGAAGCCACTGGAGTAGAGGTAATGACTCTCCGTAGTCTTCCTACACAATCCTATTCCCTGTTGTTTTCTGAAGGGTCTTTTCTCTCCATGCTAATTCTCTAAACACCCCTCTTTCTTCTCCCCTCCAGGGACCCAGAGGAGAACCTGGCCCCAGAGGAGACAGGGTAGGTCTCTCCAGCCATGCTTTGGCCATTGAGCGCTGGAGTTTGGTCAAGAAATGGGGATGAGGGAGGGGGAAAGACTTCCATGGACGTGTTAAAGAATTTTAAAATTGTCCAGAAAACTTTTAAACCACGGACATTTGCGACCGAGTCCTGTTACCCTGCCTTGTCTCATGCCCGGATGACGCTACCGCAGTACTAACCTCTGAGTTCTCTCCTCTTCTTTTGCAGGGACCCCCAGGCCCACCTGGTAGAGATGGCATTCCCGGACAGCCTGGTCTTCCTGGACCCCCAGGCCCCCCAGGACCTCCAGGCCTTGGCGGAGTGAGTTGGGTTCCAATCATTCGCTCAGTTCTTCCCCAGCACGGGATGAATGCAGTGCAGTATTTTCACACCGGCTTTCCCTTCTTTCTTTCTCCTGCAGAACTTCGCACCTCAATTGGCATATGGCTATGACGAAAAATCCGTTGGCGGCCTGTCCATGCCCGGCCCTATGGTGAGTGTCCAGCGTCTCCCTCGAGGGGCTGGGGCAGGGGCAGGGGCCGGCCTGATGGCCAGGACTGAAACAGGAGAAGACGTTAGGGAGAAAGGAGGGGAGGGAGTGGAGTGGGAGTTACATAGCAGGAAAAACAGGAGCTAGCTTGGCCTAGCTTGGCTTTAGAACGCACCAGGCCCGCTGCATCAGTCAGGCGGAGCAGGGGGGGTGGCAGATATCTTCCAGGGGGCAGGCACATAACCACCAGCTGGTCAGGGCCGATGTTTTCCTAGGGCAGCTGCACCCCGATTACTCAGGATCGGCAAGGAATACTTGAATTTGCCTTAATCCTCGGACAGCTTGAGACCTGGGGCTTGCTCTCTTCCCCAAGTAGAACTTCTTTGTAGGTGGCTCCGTGGATCAGGACCTCAAGGGGTCACCAGGGGCTCCGTCCACGAGGGGAGGGGAGGGGTAGTAAAAGATCAGCAAGAGGCGGCAGGGTCTGTGCTGGGGAGAGTCAGCCCCGAGCCAGGCGGCTGCGGGTGGCGAGGGAAGAGAGGGGCCTGCTGGAAAAGAGGAGGTCACCGAAAACCGAGTTGGAGGGGTAGCCAGGCCTGGGCAGCATGGCGACTGCTCCAGCTCATCTCCTCACCTGACTTATTCTTTTCTCTCTCTTCTTCATTTCCAGGGCCCAGCTGGTCCCCGCGGTCTCCCCGGCCCTCCCGGTTCTCCTGTAAGTACCTCACATCTTCCCTGTCAAGAAAACATGGCCCATTTGAGCCCTCAGCCAGCACCTTGTAACTGCCCCCTTTGGGAACAAGCTACCACCGGTGCCCTTTCAGGCTCCTCAGCTCCCAGAAACCTTCTCAGCGAAGGGAAGGGGAGTTGCCTGGGGCCGGGGAGTAGAGTGGGCTTGGCTCCCTCCTGGTGGTCGGCGATAGATACCTCGCACCATGGAGTGTGATGGACACGGATGCTCCGTGCGAGGCAGCCATTGCCGGCAGCGGAGGGAAATCGGACTGATGCGTGAGCAAGCTGGATGCGGTTATGTTCGTTTTCTAACCTGCCTTCTTCTCCTACTCTTCTAGGGTCCTCAAGGTTTCCAAGGTCCTCCCGGTGAGCCTGGAGAGCCTGGGGCTTCTGTAAGTCATGGTCAATCGTCTTCTCACTCTTCATTTGGGTAACGGGATGGGTTGCACGCTGAATCTCCCGGCCCCAGCCCGGGACAATTCCTTGCACCTTCCCTCTTCTGCCACTTGGGGGCAGCTGATGCAAAGCCTGGCCTACCTTTGCGGAAAAGACTTCATCGGGGGATGCGATTTCTCTAGCCAAGCCAAGAACCAGGCCCAGTCCTGTTGGGTGAATGGCTAGTGGAGGGGTGGCAATGGGAAAGTCTTGCCCAGTCTCAGAATGTTAACACACGTTTCTTCTGCCTGTTCTAGGGTCCCATGGGTCCCCGTGGTCCAGCTGGTCCACCTGGCAAGAACGGAGATGATGTAAGTGTCCTTCAAGATCAAAAGTCCCTCTAGAGAAGTTCCCTGCCCCCCAAAATGCAGGGGATAGCCTTGCTTGCTAGCCAGATATTTATAGTTGTGCTAAGCCTGTTGGGTACATGGCCTTCCTTGCAAGCAGAAGGAGCCAGGTCGGGCTTTGGCTTCCATGATGCCTTGAAAAACTGAGAGAAAAGAAAACGGGACCTCTCCCCAGATAGGGTTTTGCGAAGAATTAGGTCCCTTTCCTGGTGCATTTAGCATCTGATTGGTTCTTGCTGCAAACAAGCTGTGTGGGCTACTGACCTGACTCCATCTCTTCTTCATTCTCCAAGGGTGAAGCTGGAAAGCCCGGACGTCCTGGCGAGCGTGGTGCTCCCGGCCCCCAGGTGAGATGTCCTTTCTGTCTGGTTCCCCCCGTAGAATTCGGGTTAGGGTGGGTTTTTACCTTTGACCAGCATCATCATTGTGACATGGCTGAAAAGCACTGGCTGGGAAACCTGCCCAAAACCTCTTGGTCTCACTGTGTGGTCTTAGCTTACTTCACATGACAACCATTCACTGGGGAAGATGGTTGGCTCTAGCAAGCTCTGGCTCCAGTCCTGACTAAAGCTGACCACTGTCAATGGCTAGGAGTCATGATTACAGCAAGAGATGGTCATGACCATGGATGCCCCAAGTATCCAACCTTGCCTGGGGTGGTGGGTTCCCCTCTGCAGTAACTGGCTTGATGTGGGGTGTCACTGGTGTCCTTGTCTCTAAATCATTTATTTTCCTTTCCCCAGGGTGCCCGTGGTCTGCCCGGAACTGCTGGCCTGCCAGGCATGAAGGGTCACAGAGTAAGTTGATTCCCTAGTTATTTACACTTGGAAAAGGAAAAGGAAAGGTGTCCCCCTACCGCTCCAAAGCCCTGGAGATGCAGCTGTCTGGGCGTGCACACTCTCACCAGCCCTTGGCCCCGGTGGAAACATAAGCAGTATCTGAGCTGGCCCCACAGTGCCCTCAGCTGGCCGCATCATAAGGCGATTCTGGAAGTTTCCTTTCTACCAGGAGGGGTCTGATGGAGCCCCTTGTCCACGCCACCTCTTGGAGGAATTCCCCGCTTCTCATGCCACTCAGCTGGCAAACAGATGGGGCCTTACCCCCCTCCTGCCCCCAGGCACATTGTGAGGGACTGTTGCAAAGCCAGATGATTTTCAGTCATGCCTCCACCTGGGACGACAGTGCCTTCTCCTAAGCCTCATCACTGGACACTTGTGTTTCTGTTTCCCCTTCCTTCCAGGGTTTCAGCGGTCTTGATGGTGCTAAGGGTGATACCGGTCCAGCTGGCCCCAAGGTAAGGTCCCTCTGCCACGAGGCACGTTGGCCCTCTCTGTTCCCTTAAAAGTTTCCTTGTCCCCTTTGGGAACCAGCCGTTGACTCTGGCTTTGTCTTCCTTCTAGGGTGAGCCTGGTAGCCCTGGTGAGAACGGAGCTCCCGGACAAATAGTGAGTAGTTTGTCACGCCTTTCTGCTTCCCACTGACAGCAAGAGTCTGGACTAGGAGGTGGTGACAGGGGCAGGCATTCAGCTTATGGGAGCAGCAAGAATCGGGGTTGTGGGGAGGGTCGAGCTGGCTCTCCGGAGCGCTTGGTTTTCCAACGGACTAGACAGCAGAGGGGGCAGATTTACCAGCATGAAGCCCCACAGGGTTTGGGGAGCATGGCAGGGGTGGGAGAGCTGGGGGAGAGGGCAGGGTGCAGATGATGATGGTGGCGTCTCGAGATGAACTCACGTCTCTCCTCCTTTCTAGGGGCCCCGTGGTCTTCCCGGCGAGAGAGGCCGCCCTGGTCCATCTGGCTCCGCTGTGAGTATTGATGCTGCATTGCTGGGCTGCGGGCACGTTGAAGCATCCCCCCGGTGGTACCCCTCTGGGCCACGCCCGCTGGGATAGCTCCAATGTGCAGCATGCTCCTCATCTCACGGCTTCCGGGTCTTGTGCCAACCTGTCTGTAACCAGTGCCTCTCTCCTCTCTCCCCGGCAGGGTGCTCGCGGTAACGACGGTGCTCCAGGTGCTGCTGGCCCCACAGTGAGTATTTTCACCTCGCGCTGCCCTGAGAGGAGATGGTTCAGCCGCGGGGCCCTGGCTGTTGGGTGGCACGGCCACACAGGCACTGGCCATAGCGACCCCCAGATCGCTCCCCTCCTGGAGCTTTGCTGGCTTGAGCCCCAAGGGTGGCACCAGCACAGCCCCGCTCAGGAACTGGCCAATGCCCGGATGGGAAGGTTTCCTCCCTCCAGCCTCTGTTCCCACCCACGTCAAAACACAGCCCAGATCTCTGGCCGAAGCCAAGATGGCTGCTGTGACGAGAACCCACCAGCCCCGGAGGTTCCTTGCTATCACTTTCTAACCCGCTTCCTTCTCACCTAGGGTCCAGCTGGCCCCGCTGGCCCCCCTGGCTTCCCTGGCGCTGTCGGTGCTAAGGTAAGGACATGATCCCCTCTTCACCGGGGGGCACCCCCCCATTGCTGCGGCAGGAGCTTTTCCCGCAGCCGGCTTGGGCGGAAGCTGATCCTAGCCTTCATCTTGAGGTTTCATCATAGTTCAAATATACTGTCCAGATGGCCTGGCCCCATAACCCTCACCAAACTGTGGGTCAGGATCCTTGCGGGTCCATCTCTGCCTTATGCCGACCCCAACCCCTGCTAAGCCCCGGGTCTGACAACAGCACGATTGTTGTGCCCAGTCGTCCCCGAAGGCCTCGCAGCTGCCTTCTGAGGAAACAGGGCGAGCCGAAAGCTAGCAGGCCCCAGTCAGTCCCCCCGCAGGGATGGAGCAGCTCGGTTCCAGTCAGAGCCCGGTCAGGCCTGAGGGCAAATGGCTTCCGCGGAGCGTGGGTGTGGGGGTGTCTCCCAGCAGCCACTGTGCTCACTGGTCTTTCTCTCCTCTCTTGTGCTCTAGGGTGAAACTGGTCCCCAAGGCGGTCGCGGTGGTGAAGGCCCACAGGGCGCCCGTGGTGAGCCCGGTGCCCCCGGCCCCGCTGGCGCTGCCGGCCCTACTGTGAGTGGAACTGCACGACCCCTCCCGGCTCTTGCTCGTTGCCCTGTTGTCTCCGGTGATAACCCTCCTCTTGTCTTCTCTCTCCTAGGGCAACCCTGGTAGCGATGGTCAACCTGGTGCCAAAGGTGCAACTGTAAGTAGCCGTCTCCTGCCCCTCTGTCCTCTGTAGCCGGTCGGCTCTTGGGAGCCAGTTTTCCCCAGCTGCCTCACCATCTCTTCTGCCTCCCGTAGGGCGCTCCTGGCATTGCTGGCGCTCCTGGCTTCCCCGGTGCTCGTGGCCCCTCCGGACCCCAGGGTCCCAGCGGTGCTCCTGGTCCCAAGGGTAACAGCGTAAGTATCCTTCCTCCTTCCCCGTCGCCGCTGAATTAGGTTGGCCTTCTTCCCCGTCCAGGACTAGGCAGGGATGCGCCAGGCCTGGAAGGAGCCCATCATGCTTTGTGAATTGACCCCAGCACCCAACGCATCCCCTCCCTCGGCTCCTTCTCTGACTGTCCTTGTGGCACTGCCACTCGCAGTTCAAGAGCCTTCACCTCTGCAGCTCTGCAGCTGCAAGCACCTCCCTACACCCCTCTGTGCCTTATCAGCCACCTGTCTCCGCTGGGGACGTCTCTCCTCCGCCCTGGCACGGGGATCCTCTGACCTGGGTTACAGCCAGCACAGTTCCCCTCCCCTCCAGAATGTCGAAGTTCTCTGTCCCTTCATGGGGCCGAGCCTTTTGTGTCTGCCATTCCTCCTGGAGCCAAAAAGGGGTTGAGGGTGCAACATAGATGGCAGGCAGCATTAAGCCCTTGTTCATGCAGGGAGACGTCTGATATGAATTCGTTTCTCTTTCCTTCTACCTTCAGGGCGAACCCGGTGCTCCAGGCAACAAGGGAGATGCTGGTGCCAAGGGAGAACCTGTAAGTACCAGCCCCGCGGGGGCTGCTAGGAGCTTTGCCTACAGCCTGGTTTGCTAGCCATAGGCAGACACTCACCACTCTGACTTGCTTGTGCTCTCTAGGGTCCTGTTGGTGTCCAAGGCCCCCCTGGTCCATCTGGTGAAGAAGGCAAGAGAGGATCCCGTGGTGAGCCCGGCCCTGCTGGTCTGCCCGGCCCTGCTGGCGAACGTGTAAGTAGCAGCTGTTTGCCCCCTGGAGCTCATGCTCTTTGGCATGGTGCTGTCCTCTGGTCAGACCTGGAGCTCTGTCTCTTGGACACAGAGGGGTCCCGACCGACTTTCTCAGTGATCCAAGCGCCTCCCGAATCTTGGGATGGGAAATTCAGATCTGGACCCAGAACCAAATCCAGATCCAAATGTTGTGACTGGCCCCATAAGGGGCCTGACCTGAAATCCCAGCCTGGCACACGCCCAGGTTCTGGGAGGAGGTCAGACCCAGATCACAGTGGGATCTGAACTTGCAGTCCGGCCCCATCACCATCCCAAACCCAACCAATCCCCTGGAGTCCCCATCCCCCTGAAATTTTCACCCCCAAGGTTGGCAGCTAGGGCCCGTTCCTACTTACTGCAATCCCAGGAGGGGAGGGGAATTCGGTTGGGGGTTCTGTGAAGCTCCCTTTCCATTCAGACCTTCTCCCTGTTTTACTTGCTGGCTGCATGGGCATTTACCTCCCTGGTTTCTCTTGTGTCCCATCACAGGGTGCTCCCGGAAGCCGCGGTTTCCCTGGCTCTGATGGCATTTCTGGTCCTAAGGTAGGTGCCAGTCTCCGGTCGTTTGCTCCCTCCTAATGTGAGAGAGACAGAAGAGGCTCAGATGTCCGCCACACTGAAATACACAAAGGACTCGGAGCCAGGCTTCCACCTGGGCATCCTTTGCAAGGGGCTTGGGAGCAGCTAAAACATGTGGAAGGGGGAGTCAGGGGGACTTTCTGGGAGCGGTGCATTCTACCCTGTGGGATTGGGTCTATTACCCAGCCGCTCCCTGGCCCCATCCCCTTTCTTTACACCCCGCGTTCTGGATTTGGAGGTGGGAATTGGCTTGTCTCCACATGGTGCATATGCTAGGATGGCCCTTTCGCTAGGGTTATTCACCCCATGGCATAGCCCAGTGATTTCTTTGTGGCCAGCCCTGGCAAAGCCCTTTCAGTGCCCATCCAGTGCCCACTCGGTGCCATTTAGTCACCCTCCTCTGTCATGTGACATGGTGGGTCCCTGCTGGCTCATTATGCCGTGCCCGTGAGAAGAAGCGATCCGGGTTTCCACCGCAGTGTGTGACCTCTCTCTCCTGCTTCCCTCCCCACCCTAGGGTCCCACTGGTGAACGTGGCTCCCCTGGCCCTGCCGGTCCCAAAGGATCCCCTGGTGAATCTGGACGTCCTGGCGAGCCTGGTCTGCCCGGTGCCAAGGTAAGAGCGGGGAGGAGCCGGGCAATGGTTTTGAGTGGGATGGAGGGGCTGCCCGGGGAGTCCCGCCGAATCTTGCTGTTATTTCTGCCAAGCGCCATCTCAAGGTGAACTCTCTGCCCACCCCCTGCCCCCGGCCTCTTCTGGGGCCAGCGCTCTGGGTGCAGCCGGCTTAGAGCAACTGCCCTCTTCCTCCATTCTGGAAGGAGGGCGTTTTAGGCCACCCCACATCCACCCCCTGCAGCGACCGATCGGCTGCCCTGCCCGCCCTCGCCCACCACATCCTACCCTGTTCTGGCCCCGGCCACCAACCCCTCGCGCACAGGAAAGGAGGCCGGATGCCCCATGGCTAACCCAGCTCTTCTTCCTTTTCAGGGTCTGACTGGAAGCCCAGGTAGCCCCGGTCCCGATGGCAAGACCGGCCCCACTGTAAGTCGTGGTTTATCAGCGCCCTTCCTCCTCCTCCTCCTCCTCCTCTCCCGTTGCTCACAACGGCCTCCTCTGAACTGTGCCTTTGCTTCCTCCACACTAGGGTCCCGCTGGTCAAGATGGTCGCCCTGGAGCCGCAGGCCCACCCGGTGCCAGAGGTCCTGCTGGTGTGATGGGTTTCCCTGGACCTAAAGGTGCTGCTGTGAGTATCAGCTTGCGCCCCTCCTATACTCGGGGTGAGTCGCCCAGCCCAGTGATGGGGACGTGACAAAATGGCCGCCTTCAGGACTTCCTGTCACCCTGGCCGCCGCCCGGGAGTGGTTGCATACAAAGCACAAGGGATAAGTGGCCACTTTGGGTACCATTTTGTAAAGAGGGGCATTATGGGGGGGGACACTCTGGGAACCTCTCCCTCAGGGGTTATCTGCAGGCAGAGACAGGCGGCCCAGGAGACATCCCACCATGGGGAGGGGAGATGACAAGGAAAGACAGAGCTGGGGCGGTCATGGGAGGCAACCTAGAGCATCACTAAAACTACCACAGGGCCAGCCCCGCTTTCTTCCTGTCATGGCGCCTTTCAGGCCCTCCTGTGGCTGCATCCTAGGGCCACACAAGAGCCAACCATCCCCGATAGCCCTTCGCTGCTTGCTCCCGGGGTGTACCGCGTTCCTTCACTGAAGCCATTTTGTTCCCTTTCTCAGGGCGAGCCCGGCAAACCCGGCGAAAGAGGCGTTCCCGGACCCGTTGGCGCTGTTGTACGTATTTTCCTTGGTACTGATGGCCCCTAACAATCTGTCTCTCGCAGCCAGGGCTGGGTCCAGCTGAGAGTTTGCCAGCCTGAGGCCTCTTTCCTTCAAGATGAGAAAGAGACAATTTACCATGACAGTAAAACGGACCTAGATAGTATAGGGCTTTCCACAGCAGAGCAGACTGGGGTCCAGACTGGGGGAGGCATAGCTCAGTGGTTTGAGCATTGGCCTGCTAAACCCAGGGTTTTGAGCCATTTAGGGATCTGGGGCAAAAATTGGGGACTGGTCCTGCTTTGAGCAGGGGGTTGGACTAGATGACCTCCTGAGGTCCCTTTCAACCCTGATATTCTATGATTCATCTAGCCAATATCTGGGCTCTGGCCTACCACCACAAAATTCAGTGGAACATATAAAAACTTCTGCATTGGGATGACATGACTATGGTGGCTGGTTCTTCCTAAGCCACAGAATTGCTTATTCCCTGGACTTCTGGGGCAGGGTTTATATCCCTTATGCCCTTTTCTCCTCATTACTAATACCTTGTGGCAATGAGTTCCGCAGGTTAACTACATAACCCATGAGGGCAACTTTTGAAGCCCCCTGAGATTTTCTGCTTCTGAACCTTGTAGGGTCGCCACACCTTCCCCACGCTCATGCCCTGCTCCCTTCTGAGACTCATTCAGCATTTGCGCCAAGCTCTTTTTAACCTCTTCCTCCTCTCCCCCCAGGGTGCTCCTGGCAAAGATGGTGAAGCTGGTGCTCAGGGACCTCCTGGCGCAGCTGTGAGTATGAACGCTTTCTCGCTCCTGCCCTCTGTGCTGGGTTGTCGGGGAGCACACTGCTCCGAACCCCACTGGATCCTTCCTGACTTTCTCCCCTCCTCTTTCAGGGTCCCACTGGAGAGAGAGGTGAACAAGGGCCTTCAGGTGCTCCTGGATTCCAGGTGAGGAGTGTTCCATTAAAGGCCCCATCACAGGGGGGAAAATGCCTCCTGATCAATCATATTTTGTTCCATTTTTTTCACATACACCCCTTCCCCCAGGAAATCTCAACTCTTGGGTTTTTTTCTTCCCCTCCCAGGGTCTGCCCGGTCCCGCTGGTCCAGCTGGTGAATCTGGCAAGTCCGGTGAGCAGGTAAGTGCCAGGAAACCATGGCGGTGGGTGAGGTTTACTGAAAGAAGGAGAAGAGCTCCACTTAGCATCAGAAGCCAAGGAGAGGTGCCTCCATGACAGATCCTGTCCCCGGGCGCCCATTCCCTTGCTTGCCTGCCCCTCATCTTTGCTCAGTGTCTTTCATGGCCATTCTCACTTCCGTAGAGCTCCTGCCCCATTTCCCCCACCCCCCAGCCAGAGACGTTCCTCCAAGGCTGGACGTACGTCCAGAGTGATGAAACTCAACAGATTCCCCTTTAGCCGATGAATGAGGAGAGCTGCCTCCAGACAGGGCCTTGGCCGCCGTCAGACCTTCTACTGGCCCCAGAACTCATCTCAGAGGCCACAGCAACCATGAAACTCATTCAGTCCAGGCCTCCAACCTCTTCTCCAAAAGCCTTTTGTGTGGACATGGGCCCCGGCCGTGGATCTGAACACCTATAAACTGGGGCTGGGGACGTGGTGGGCGTTGAACTCTGGATCCAGATCTCAGTTTGGCCACTTGGGATTATCTCTGTATTCAGTCCAGATATCCAGCCCGGGGGCCCAAGACCAGCCTTTCGGCTAAGAGCCAGTGTAGTTTCAATGTAATAGCTGATGCATCCTCTGTTGGGTGAGATCATGCCCTGGTTTTGCTTGGGAGGAGACTCGGTGCTCCAGGACCATACAGCTCTCCCGTCTCTAACTGGGACAATCCATGCAAAATTCCAGTGGTGGAAAGACAGAGGCAGAGTCTGGCCCTCATGAGGATGGAGCTTGGTGCTTAGTTATGGAGGGGGTTGGAGCAGATGTCCCCCTCCCCGGCCACTCACTGCTCCACCTCAGCCAGTTCAGGGGCAACATCTGGGCTTCTCCAGCAGGTAGCATGCCCCTTTCCCAGCCCTCAGCCCTAATTCTGCTTTCTCTTTCTCTCCCGTGACAGGGTGCCCCCGGAGACACTGGTGCCCCCGGTCCAGCTGGTGCAAGAGTAAGTTGCGATTCATTTTCTCTGCTATAAGCAATCTCTTACCCTTCCATCTCTCTCGCCTGCTGCCCCTCTGGATGGTGCTGTAACCAGTTTCGGTTCTCTCTCCTCCCTCCTTTAGGGTGAGAGAGGTTTCCCCGGCGAGCGTGGTGTCCAAGGTGCACCCGGTCCACAGGGTCCACGTGGTGGTAACGGTGCTCCTGGTAACGATGGTGCTAAGGTATGTACCTATCTCTCTCCTCCTCCTCCTCCTTCCGCCATGATGGGCGAAGGAGGCTCAGCCAGAAATGGGAGGGGAAACCAGGGGAAAATCAGTGCCTCTGACGTGTCCAGGGGAAGCAGGCTCTGGAACGGGATATGCAGTGGGATACACTCCTCCTGCTTTGGAGGGGGCTGAGGCTCGGTGTCCAGCCAGCCAGCAGCTGCCTTGAACCAGGTGCAAAGCAAGAAGTGGGGACTCCATCTTCCCCCATCGAGACAGCCCCAGTCCTGCAACTGCTGCAGGATTCTCCTCTCTCTGCCCAAGGCCCAGGAGGCCCCGTTTGGCCTGGGCAGCACTCATGGCCTGGTCTTGCTTGGCTCCAGGGGCAGCCTGCCCTGGCACCGGAGAATGGGGGACGGCTGGCGGCTCTCTGGAAGGCGGGCGGCTTTTGCTGTGATGAGGAAGTAGCTCTGTTTCTAACCCCGACTCTCTTTTTCTCCCGGCTCTGCCTTGTGGGGCTTTAGGGTGATGCTGGCGCTCCTGGCTCTCCCGGAAACCAAGGTCCTCCCGGTCTGCAGGGAATGCCCGGCGAACGTGGTGCTGCTGGTCTGCCTGGAGCCAGGGGTGACAGAGTACGTATGAGCCCCCCAAAGGCCCACCAGCAAAGCGACCCTCAGTCTTCACCATGGAGAAGCCTCAGATCTCCCTGCTCATGCTCAGTCTGTGACGCCTCATTTCCCCTCTCCATTCTTCTCCGGCCTTCTCTCTTCTCCACCTCCTTGTGTCCCCCTTCTTCCTTGCCTTTCTCGCCCCCCTTTCCCTTCCATCTCGTCCCCCTCCGCTCCTCTTTCATCTCTCTGCTCCAGCTCCAGCTCCGTCCCCCGCCTCCTCTGCCTCTCCTCTCTGCTCTTGGGGAGTCTATGTAGGCCAGATGCCTGAGCCACTTCAAGGCCTAGATGTCCTCGTCCAACAGTTGCTTTAGACCAAAGCAAACCCCAACCCCCACCCAAACCAAGGAACTTCCGGGCCTTGCCGTGTGTGTCTTTCCAGGAGTCCAGCAAAGTGCCCTGGTTCTTGCCCAGCACACTGCTGGGGTCTCTGCTCCACATGGCCTAGTTATGCCCTTGGAAGAGGTCTTCTCCACCAGCTTGAATGGCTTGGAGAGCTAACATGGCCAGCACTTGGAGGCTGCACTGTCTTTTTCCATTGGCCAAGCTGACTGGCTCATGGCCCGGACACTTGGCATGAAGGTCTTCCAGTGCAGGGCAGATAAACGGAGGGTGAGGATGTGGGTGGGGAAGCAGGAATGCAGGTGGGTTTCCATGGAGTAGGCACTGTGACATGAAGAGAAGCAGGGGGACAACACGGATCACTCACAGAGGTGCATTGTATGTGTGCGGGCACACACACACACCCCAGAGCTGGCACAAGCCCCCACCCTGTTCCGTGTTCCGTAACCAGAAGGTAACCTTGCCTTGCTCTCTCTCCCCAGGGTGACGGAGGTCCCAAGGGTGCTGATGGAACTCCTGGCAAAGATGGCCCAAGAGGTCTGACTGGCCCCATTGGTCCCCCCGGCCCAGCTGGCGCTCCTGGTGACAAGGTAAGGATCGCCCCGCCCCCTTTCCCTGTCCCATTGGAAGGAGCAGGGCAGTGACTCTCGGGCACCTGAGCTGGTGTCGCGGGCCCCTGGCATTCGTGCAAAGGCCAGTGCCCTTTGTGCCCAGCAGCTCTCGACCCGGTTTCTGTTTCCTGGGAGACAGAGAGGAAGGCCCCAGCTGATCATTGGATGCAGAGGTGCCTCTGGATCCACCCAGTGAAAGCATGGGGCTTCATCAGCTTCCCCCGGGAATGCTTTCTACAGTCCCGGCCTGCCCAGTCAGGGCTGTGCCTAGGGGGGTTCCTGCATCCCTGTCCCCCATTTCCAGTGAGGAGGCAACTTCTCACTCTCCCCACATCTCGCGAGTGACCCCCGAGCTAGCTAGCCTCACCCCAGAGGCACCTCTGAAGAGCCCTGGTTTGCCAGGCCCGAGCCTTATCCTCCTCCCTCTTCTCTCCTTGCGCAGGGTGAAGCTGGTCCCTCCGGCCCCTCTGGTCCCACTGGTGCTCGTGGTGCTCCCGTAAGTACCGTTCCTCTCTGATTGGCTTCAGAGGCAAAGATCAACCTCTCCCTCTCCTCGCTGACCCCGTCTCTCTTGGTTCCTTCTCTTCCAGGGAGATCGTGGTGAGCCCGGCCCACCTGGTCCCGCTGGATTCGCTGGCCCCCCTGTAAGTATGATGGTTAAGAGGTGGTTCTCACTAGCCCCAGTGACTCCTCCCCTCACCCAGACCTCCCTCGGGAGGATGGTATTCAGCGGGGCGGGCTACGGGGGTAATCCCATGCAGCCCAGGGCTCTGGGACGGAAGCAATCCTACCATTGCGATACTGGGAGCGCTGTCCGTGCGTACGGAGATGGGACTCATCCCTGGCCCGTGGAGTCACCGGGTTGTCCTACACCAGGCCTCCGATGGGGAACAGAACCAGTCCTACGTCCTGTGATCCTCTGGCTCCCATGCAGGCTCAACGGGGCTTTCCCCATCACGACAGCCTAGTCTCCTCAGCCCGTGTTTGTTCTAAGAAGGACCATGCCCCGGCCACTGTCCACTCCCACTTCCGCGAGCTCCCCGCAGGGACGCTGCCCCTCACCCTCCGCTCTGTTCTCCTCCACAGGGTGCTGACGGCCAGCCTGGTGCTAAAGGTGAAACTGGCGATGCTGGTGCTAAGGGCGATGCCGGTGCCCCAGGCCCTGCTGGACCCACTGGTGCTCCTGGCCCCGCTGTAAGTGACTCTCCACTGCCCCGATCCCTCCCCGTTCGGCCAGTGTTCCGTTCCCACCTCTGATGTCCTGCTCCTTCCTCTCTTGCAGGGTGCTGTTGGTGCTCCCGGACCCAAAGGTGCTCGTGGTAGCGCAGGACCCCCTGTGAGTATTTCCTCCACCTTGGTGCTCAGCCTCTGGGCTGCCAGGGATGGGAGCCACCTTGCAAAATGTCCCTCTCTTAGCAACAATGGTCGTGCACCTTGATACACAGTCAGCGGGGTGCTGGGGAAAATTACCTGAGCTCCTGGCCGGTTACAGACTGGCTTGGGCTGACAATCAGCTGGTGAGTCCCCCATGGGATCGCTCGCTGGTTTGCATGGGGCAGTTTTCACTCCCCTTCTGATTCGGCTTATCCCACCAAAATTTGGCTGAAGGTTTCTTTCCCACCCGCCCCAGCTGGAGCATGTGAGAACCCACCTTTCCAGCACGGCCTTTGCCCTGGGCCTGCTTTCCCCCCCTCTCCCCCATCACTGGGAAAGAGGCAGTTTGGGAGCCGAAAGGGGGTTGCTTTCTGAGTTTGTAGCAAAATGCAAAAAAAATCCCTCCTCCCATCCCTCTGGGAGTTGGAGCAGCTTTTTCCCTGGACCGAGAAATATTCTGCTTCCCTCTGGCTAGAGCATTCAAATCAGAACCTAGGGGCAACAGAACGAATGCCCCTTGCCCATGAATCAGATCATTTTAACGTGGCTGTCTTTTTGCAGCTCAGAGAGCATGTCCCTGCCATACACCTGCCCGAGTAAAAGTCCTGTAGTGTCCTGAGCATTCATGGACCTCTTAAGATTCTCTGCATGGAGGGAAACTGCTCTGTGAACGAGCAACGAGCCATGGTATTGAAGCAGCCCTGCAGTCCAGGGGCCACAGCTGGCTGAGTATTTAAGCCACTTCCCTTTAGCCATGAACACTAAATGTCTGGAGACTTAAAATTCCACCCAAGCTTCAGAGAATGTCTCTTTGTCCAGAGCTGGCTGGCTTTCGCCCTGAGGGGCAAGACATATCTGGAAGATCAGGCAGCCTCTTAGGGCTGCCTTGACCTTCCACCTTGCCATGACGACTCTCCCTCTCACCCTGACCCCATGGGCACGGCAGCGTTTTGGGCAGGGCTTGTAGCACAGATCTGTGGCTAACAGAGCCGTGGGACTTATGCCTTCTCTCCTCACCTTGTGCAGGGTGCTACTGGTTTCCCTGGCGCTGCTGGAAGAGTTGGTCCCCCTGGCCCCTCTGTAAGTATCTCTGTTTTGATCCCCTTGCTGGTGGCATAGGGGGAGGGCCGACGGCATTGGGCACTGAGCCCTGCTGGCAGGGGTGGAGAGGGTGGTGGGAGATCTGCCACGGGACTGCCAGCCTCCAGCAGCTGGGGAGGATGGGGGATGGTCGTCGTCAAGAGCGGGCAGCCTGGAAGCCAAACGGGGAGGAGACGGGACCCTTGAGGGGCATGAGGAGCGGTGGAGCTGGCAGGAGGAATACCAAGGCCCTGCCACAGAGTTTCCGTGGTGCTTCAGAATGTAATGAGGGCTCCTGCGGGCTGATGGTCCAGGTAGCCTGGTACCACTTGCAGCCCAGCAGTGGCTCTGTCTGCCCCATGGTGGCGCTGGAGCATGGAGCCAGGTCTCCTCTCCCCTCTGCTGGAGGGGGCTGGCAGTCATAAATCAGCACCCCTTGGAGAGGGGTTGCCTCTCAAAGTCTTGGGCTTCGCTGCCTGACCTCACCTCTCTGCTCTCTCCCAGGGAAACATTGGTCTCCCTGGCCCACCAGGCCCCAGCGGAAAGGAAGGTGCCAAGGGACCCCGTGGTGAGACTGGCCCCATTGGCCGCACTGGCGAACCTGGCCCCACTGGCTCACCCGGACCTTCTGGTGAGAAGGGCTCCCCTGGTGCCGATGGTGCCCCTGTAAGTACCCGTTCAGTCCTACCTCGGGCCCCTTGGCAGGTGTCGTTGGAGCGCGTGCCCCAGAACAAGATGGGTGGGTTTGTAATCAGAATCTCTCTCTCCCCTCCAGGGCGCACCTGGTACTCCAGGCCCACAGGGTATTTCTGGACAGCGTGGTGTCGTCGGCCTTCCCGGACAGAGAGGCGAGAGAGGTTTCCCTGGTCTCCCTGGCCCATCTGTGAGTATGAGGCCGAACCCTTACGCCCTCAAGCCGGACCTCAAAGGACGCTTGTGGCTTCAACCCATTGCCCGTGCCCAAAAAGGATCCAAGCAGGATTGGATCTCACGGCCCAGCTGCTGAGGCTCAGACCTTCTCCTGGCATTTGCAGGGCAAGGAATGGGTGGGAGAGACAGGAGCTGGGCACAATTCACTGCTGGCATGATTGGGAGCTCTGCATGCAAGGAACGGAGTCCTTGACTCTTCCCCCTTGTCCGGGGGAGCTGCTCTTGCCACGAGATAAGAGAAGAGGAATAGCGGGGAGGGACCTGTGATCTTATCATTATTATAGAAGAGGATGTTGGAGCCAAACCTCCCATCTGAGGGGTGCTCAGAAGATCACCACCCCTGGATCTGACCTTCTTGTCAGCTCTGTCTGAGCCTGGAGCCAGAACTCCAGCCCCCAACTCTGAGGCCCTTGGGAATGGGATCCAGTTTGGGACAGGGTTGTGTCGTCATTTGGTGGCAGTGGGAGGGGATTCAACCCTTCTCCCATCACGAGCAGGTTCTTTGGTCTCAGCTGCACTGCCCCCTCTTCTCTAACCTGGGCTGGTCTCTCTCTTGCTCCTCCCCAGGGCGAACCTGGCAAACAAGGTCCATCTGGCTCCTCTGGCGAACGTGGTCCTCCTGGCCCAGTAGGACCTCCTGGCTTGGCCGGACCCCCTGGTGAAGCTGGACGTGAGGTGAGCTGCCACCATGCTTGTCTTGTTAGGACTCTCCTTTGCCCAAACACAGGCAAGGCCAAGAAGTGCTAAAAGCCAGGGTGGATTAGTCTCCTGGCTGCCCCTGGGGGGAATCCTGCAGGCCTACTGATAGTCACTAGAGGCAACCTGTCGACATCAGGAACTCCAGACCCCACCACCATCACCAGGAGCAGCACCAAAGACAAGGAGAGATTAACCCTTTCCATGCCTCTGGCCAACACTCAGAATGGTCTGCTCCATTGAAGGGTAGGACAGACCTTGCCCCTGGCCTCCTGCAGGGGCTGGTGCCAGTGAACAATGGGACAATGCCCGGAGCGCAGTGCCTGAGAGATGGGAGAACAGCCAGGGTCCCAGGACGGGATGGTTTCCAAAGGAGCTGAGTACAGGAGGGATCAGAGAAGGGGCCAGTTCCAGAGAGAAATGGAAGCCCTGTGGGTCCCTTTCCCTGCCCCTTTCTCTTTTGATCTCTAGACCTCACCCATCTCTTGCTGTTGTCCCAGGCCTCCTGGTTAATTTTTCACTCCTCGGTTGTCTCTTACTGAAGGCCCCTCTGTCTTGCTCATGCCTAATGCTGGGTCTCTCTGCTTCTCCTCAGGGCTCTCCCGGTGCTGAAGGTGCTCCTGGTCGCGATGGAGCTGCTGGTCCCAAGGTGAGTTGAACCCCGAAGGGTCATGGCAATAGGCTTTTATTGGTGTGGGGGTAGGGGGGGGTTGAACTTCAGGCGAACGTTAACTTGGTGCTTTGCTTCCCTCTCTCCTCGTCCTCTCCGGAAATAGGGTGACCGTGGTGAGACTGGCCCAGCTGGTCCTCCTGGTGCTCCCGGTGCCCCTGGTGCTCCCGGCCCTATTGGTCCCGCTGGCAAGAATGGAGATCGTGGTGAGACTGTAAGTGACACTTCTTTACATTCCCCTAAATATAAAACCCACGCCCTGCCCTGAGCTGGGAATAGAACCCAGGAATCCTGCTTCCCAATTCCCTGCCCTAACCAGGGGACAATGCTTATTCCCAGAGCTGGGAATAGACCCCAGGAACAGAATTGGGGAGATATGAAATAATCAGCCCAGTTATCAAGACAGGATCAAGCAGAGCAGCTGGCTGCTCTAACCACTAGATAATACTCCTTTTCAGAGTCAGGCCTTGGACCCAGGAGTCCTGATTCCCAGTCCCCCCTGCTTTCTCCACTAGACTATGCTCTCCTCTCAGAACTGAAAATGAAACCCAGGAGTCCTGACACCCAGTCTGCCCTGCTCTAACCAACAGGACGCACTCCCCGCTACGATGCAGAGAAATGAACACAAGGGTACGTTAATGATCCCAGTGGATGCTCTAACTGTTGCCTTTCTCTCTCTCTCTTTCCTTTCCTAGGGTCCTGCTGGTCCCGCTGGCCCCGCTGGCCCTGCTGGTGCTCGTGGTGCTGCTGTAAGTTATGGGTTCAGATTCCGCTTTTTATTGATATGGAAAAGCAACTGGCTTGGCAATAACATTGCTGAGCAAGGGGCAGGGAGGCATCCTTCCCAGCCACTCAGCGAGGTGACTCTGCTTCCTCTTCCAGGGCCCACAAGGTCCCCGCGGTGACAAAGGTGAAACTGGTGAACACGGTGACAGAGGCTTGAAGGGTCACAGAGGATTCTCTGGTCTCCAGGGTCCACCTGGTCCTCCCGTGAGTATGGCTGCCTCCCGCGCCCCTGATACAGCCGGCTCCAAGAGACAAGCCCATAGCAGGTCTCTGGAGAGAAGAGTATGGACCCTCTTCCTCACTGCCCCAGAGAATCATGGGAGAATCCTAGTGAAGGCCATCACCTGATGAGGAGATGGGCAAGCCTTGGCCTGCCCCAGTTTCAGGCTGCCCTTAGACCTTCAGCTCACAACTGCCCTCGCCCACACAGCAGCTGGGAAAGCCAGGTGTCCGGCCTGTTGCTGTTACCTCAGCCCCTTGATCTTAGGACACAGGCCAACAGCTGCCCCCTAGAACCTCCAAACCTGCCCTATTGTTTGCCCTCTCTCATGAGTTTCATGCCCTCTCATGAGCTTCAGCCGCGGGAGCAGCCTAGCTGATCAGAGCCCAGTGGGAGTTTCTCATAGACACGATGGTTTTATTAGCATCTCTGCACTGGCTGCAGCGTCGTTGCCGAACTGACGTTTGCTTTCCTGTTTGGGGCAGGGTTCTCCTGGTGAACAAGGTCCTTCTGGAGCTTCCGGTCCCGCTGGTCCAAGGGTAAGTACCACCCCAGTGAAGCCAACAGCCACCTTCATGAGCCCAGGTGGTGCAGACGCCTGAAGCCTTGGGAAATTCCGGGCTGGGGGCAGAGAGCTCATGAATGAAATAGAAAGCACCATTTTCAAGCCAGGGTCCAACACAACACGTGGCATCACCTGTTAAAGGTCAGATCCTGCCTGATCCCCGATCTGGGGTGGCACGGATATCAGCAAGAGGCAGAATATGGACCATAGTGTAGCCAGTAGTTTAAAAACCATCAGTGTAGCCTCTGAGCACACAGCACAGACTCCTGTAAGCACTGGGCATGTAGGCCATGGGCCTACTGCTATCAAGGAGCCATGAAACCCAGGATAGATGCCTGCTGCTTTCTACTGACCCTTTACTCTTCCACCTTAGTAGGGAGGTGCCTTAATAAGAGAGGCCCTGCACAGTGTGGGTCAGCCTTAGAAAATCCTGTCCCAGACAGAGGCGATGATGGGAAGGGAAAAAAATGATCCAGGGGACATGGACACTTCTACAATCGAAGTCCTCCTGTAGGTATCACACCGCCCATAAGGAGATGTCATTGTAAGGTTCTCCTAGCGCTCGCTGTGTGGCGAGGGCTTCCCAGACAGATGGCGAGGACAGGGCCTGGTTCTGTTCTCAGCTGGACCTGGGCAAATCCAGAGTGATTCCAGTGGCTTTAGTTGATCCGAGTGAGTCTCCAGTGGAGCACGGTCCTTGGTACTGTGGTCACTGGTGCTCTATTAATTCCTGAGACAGATAAGAATAGTGGGAGGTAAGCTAGATGAGAGAGCTGGGTGGATGGAACAGACAAGAGGGGTGGAAGGATGGGTGATGGGCTGGGTCATGATTGAAAGGATGGGACAGTTGGCATGTTCTCCCTCGGCCTGTCTTTCAAGCTGGACACGCCTCCACCCCACTTTCCTCTCTCCAGAACCCACGGATCTCATTTTGTGTTTGTCTTTTCCTCACAGGGTCCCCCTGGCTCTTCTGGTTCCCCTGGCAAAGATGGTCTGAATGGTCTCCCTGGCCCCATTGGCCCACCAGGGCCACGTGGTCGCACCGGTGATGTCGGTCCTGCTGTACGTATCCTCTGGGGCTCAGGCAGTTGGGATCTGCTGGCCGCTCGGTGAGAGGGCTTCCTGCCTTCAACTTGCTCTGCTCTCCTCCTCTGACAGGGTCCCCCCGGACCTCCCGGACCCCCAGGTCCCCCAGGCCCACCCAGCGGCGGCTTCGACTTCAGCTTCCTGCCTCAGCCTCCTCAGGAGAAGGCCCACACCGACAGCCGCTACTACCGGGCCGACGACGCCAACGTGATGCGTGATCGGGACCTGGAGGTGGACACCACCCTCAAGAGCCTGAGCCTGCAGATCGAGAACATCCGCAGCCCTGAGGGCACCAGGAAGAACCCAGCCCGCACCTGCCGCGACCTGAAGATGTGCCACAACGACTGGAAGAGCGGTGAGCTTCCCAGCCTCGTCCTGGGCGCATCCTCACTGAGCATCTCCTCTCGTAGCGGCCTGTCTTGCTCCCCTTATCCTGCCCTGCCTTTAGCCACCCTCACTAACTCACACTCCTCTTCCCTCTCCTCCCCCATTACTACTGAATTCCTTCCTTCTTTTCTTCCTCCATCACTCTTTCTTTCCTTCTTTCTTTCTTTGCCCATTCACTTGTCTTTCTTTCTTTCTTTGCCCATTCTCTCGTCCTTCTCCTTCCTTTCTTTCTTTCCCCATTCACTCGTCCTTCTCCTTCCTTTCTTTCTTTCCCCATTCACTCATCCTTCTAGTTTCTTTCTTTCTTTCTTTCTTTCTTTATTCGCCCATTCACTTGTCCTTCTCCTCTCCCCGCCAGGCGAGTACTGGATTGACCCCAACCAAGGCTGCAACCTGGATGCCATCAAGGTCTACTGTAACATGGAGACTGGCGAGACTTGCGTCTACCCAACCCAGGCTACCACTGCCCAGAAGAACTGGTACACCAGCAAGAACCCCAAGGAGAAGAAGCACGTCTGGTTCGGCGAGACAATGAGTGACGGCTTCCAGGTGAGCTAAGGGGACTGGCGAGGCGGGAAGGGTGGGAAGAGAAGGGGCTGGATCTGGAGACTCGGAATGGGGAAAAGGATCTGAGGACTAACATTGCTTTCCTGCTGGGGGGTCTCTCTCTCTCTCTCCTCTGCAGTTCGAATATGGTGGCGAGGGATCCAACCCAGCTGACGTTGCCATCCAACTGACCTTCCTGCGCCTGATGTCCACCGAGGCCTCCCAGAACATCACTTACCACTGCAAGAACAGCGTGGCCTACATGGACCAGGAGACTGGCAACCTGAAGAAGGCTCTGCTCCTCCAGGGCTCCAACGAGATCGAGATCAGAGCAGAGGGCAACAGCCGCTTCACCTATGGAGTCACCGAGGATGGCTGCACGGTGAGTCTCCTACAGCCTTTGGCTCTGCCAGCACCCACGCCTCCCCAGGCCCTTGAGATGAGAGGGTGGAGAGGGTGATATGGGGTTACCAGCTGCAAGAGGCAGAGCAGAGCTGTGAATCAGTCTCTCCAGCCATGGACATGACTGGCAGAGTTCTCTACAGCCCGTGTAAGTCCCCTAGGCTGGTACAGGCTCGTATATGGTGGCTCAGGAAGGTGACTTGCCCTAGATCTCACCATGAGTCAGTGTCAGAGCCAGCAACAGAACCCAGGAGTCCTGATTCCCAAGGCCCCTTCTAACCTCTGAGTTGGGAAGAGAACCCAGGAGTCCTGATTCCCAGGGCCCCCTGCACCCTCTGAGAGCTGGGAAGAGAAATCAGGAGTCCTGATTCCCAGGGCCCCCTGCACCCTCTGAGTTGGGAAGAGAACCCAGGAGTCCTGATTCCCAGGGCCCCCTCTAACCTCTGAGAGTTGGGAAGAGAATCCAGGAATCCTGATTCCCAGGTGCCCCCTACCCTAATCACTAGACCACCTCTTGTGCAATGCTGTCTCCGATGCTTGGGCAGAGGTTCCTTTGAAGCCAGCTTTGCAGCTTCGAGGAGCGGGTCTATCAGCGACCCTAACGTTCTTCCTTTCCCGGTCCCTTCCCCACAGAGTCACACCGGCACCTGGGGCAAGACAGTCATCGAATACAAGACAACGAAAACCTCTCGCCTGCCCGTCATTGACGTGGCCCTCATGGACGTTGGCGCGCCAGATCAGGAATTCGGAATTGACATCGGACCCGTCTGCTTCTTGTAAACCGGAGCTAAACCCCCCCACCCCCCGGAAAGAAAATCAAAAACAGCCAAAAAGGAGACAATTTCACATGGACTTGAATTCGTGTTTTTTTTCTATTCATCATCTCTAAAACTATTTTGTTTCCATTAAAAAAAAAAAAGCATTAAACCAAAAAAACAAAAATAAATGACTTTTCAAAAAAATGAAGGAAGTGGGTCCACTTGCTTGACATGGTTCTATTTTTTCTTTTTTTTTAAATCCCTGGAGACAGATTGGGGTTGGTTTGGTTACTGGTTTTTTTAAGTAATATCTTGGGACCATTACTTGCACAGTCAAAACAAAAATCCCATCCAAAATCGACCCTACCAAAACGCCCAAATCACAACAACCTGCTTTGAAAATTCTGCAGCCGCACGAGCGATGCTAAGCTAGTCCAAAATGGTTTAGACCCTGCTTCCCTGCTCCTTCCTACTCCTCTCCCGCCAATGCAAAAAATCTCTTTTTATAACCTGGAGTTGGAAAAAAAATACCAAAATTAACCTACAGCCGACCTCTCCCTGCTGGTGTCTTTACCATATATATATATATTTTTATACCACTGAAAGGAAGGCACTTAAAATCGTGTGTAATGGACCTTTTTGGTTTTTTCCTTTCATTTGTTCAGGTGGCAAAAGAAATAAATATGAGAAAAACGTCAAATCCAGGTGTCGTAATTGTTTTCCTGAGCAAAACCCAGTAGGGTGGAAAACAGCCAAGATCTGTCATTTGGTGCGTTGACTCTTAAGCAGAAAGAGCTTTTAGCAGGACAGCTGGGAGATAAAATCCGCTTAGAAGCAAACCCAGTGTTTTGTCGGTGAACAATGAAGGGAAAAAATGAATAATAATAATAATACCCAAAGCAGAGAAAATGTTATGTTCCAAATGTATATTATTGTTGTATGGAAAGTTACCTCTCAACTGTGTTTTCCAAGTAGTTTTAAGTTGCTTTGGGGGTTTTTTTTAAACTGACACCAGGCTGTGGAGAAGGGGGCTTGGCTTTCAGGTTTCAATCAAAGGTGCTAACTTTGTCTTTTCTTTTTTTTCCTTTTTTTTTTCCGTTCGCTGTGTTAATGTTTTTCAGTTCTAGGTCCCTTTTCGTTTCTTGGTTTTTTTGGTGGTTTCAAACTCCACGAAGCCAACGCATGGAGAGGCTGCGATAGGGACCGATTGGTGCTATAGAGATAGGACTGTTGTTTTCAGGACAGAAACTCAGTTCTTTTGCTGCCCAGGGTCAACTTGTGAATTTTCTGAAGGTGCTATTTAAAAACAAACAGGGAAAAAAAAACCCTAAAAACAAGGACGGGAACTAACGCAAACTAGATCCAAGTAGCCTTGGAAGGGAACGAAGGTGTGTGCAATCCTATCTTTCCAGTTAAGCAGGTGGATTCCAGTTCTGCTTTCCCTCTTCTATTCATTCTCTTTTCCCATCCCTCTGTCCTTTATCTCTCCTTTATCCTGCTGCCTCATCTCTTCCACGCACACTCCTGTCCCCTCTCGCTCTCCCGCCATCTTCCACTACTGCTGCATTCTCTCTCTCCTTCGCTTTCCTCTTCCCACCCTCCTCTTCTGTGCGTCTCTCCGTGGGTTTCAAAGCAACCCCAAAGCAAAGCCCCATTCCTAGCGAGAAGCAGATGTTCTTGGGAGGGCGAGCAACTGAGGATTTCTGTACCTATTTTGTATATGTATAATAATTTGAGATGTTTTTAATTATTTTGACTGCTGAAATAAAGCATGTGAAATGATCCAAACAACCCTGTGGTACTCTGGACTCTTCTCTCGCGCATGGCACATCGGCAGACAGGTCCTGGGGGGCCGGGGAGGTGATGGGCAGTGCCAACAGGAACAAGGGAGATGAGCCCTGTCCCCAGCTCTGTCTCTGCTCTGCTTTCCTCTCTTTCTGTCCTTTCCTCTCTCCCATCTCTTCTCTCTCACCTCCAAGCCAGCCTCTTGCTCTGCCACTTAGGAACACAGGGATTGCCAAATTGGATCAGGTAGTCCAGAGGCCGGTGGCTAGTACCGGCTGCTTCAGAGGCAGGTGCCCGGAGCCCCGCAGTCGCAGATGGGGGACTTCCAATCCTCCCCCTTTGTCACCCCTCTTTCCTTCTCCTCTTCTTTGCCTCTTAGGTTCCCTCTCTTTCTCTGCTGCTTTCCGTCCCTTTCTTGCCCCCGTCTCATCCCTGCTCTCCCACCTCTCTCTCTTCCTGCCACTTTCTAGCTTTCTCTCTCTTTCCCAATGCATTCCTTCTCTCTCACCTTCTCCCCACCCTTGGTGCCCCACATCCCTTGCACTGTGCCTCAATCTCTTTCTCCCTCTCAGTGCCTGTCTCCTTCTTTCTCGCCTCCGTCTTCTCCCTCTACCCCCTCTGCCAGCTCTGTATGGTCGGCTGGCTCTCTCTTCCCTTCTCACCCCTGTCTCTGGCCTGCTCCAGCTGCTCCCGGCACTCCTTTTCACTCCCCTTGCCAGGGAGCGGGGCAAAGCAACTCCCTTTACCGTTTGTTTTCTTTCCCTAATGCTTGGAGGGAAGGGTTTCCTCTGCTGAGCAGTGGCTGCTCCCTGGTCACTGGTTTGCATTCAGGAGCCCTGGGACGGATATCCCCTTCCGGGAGCAGTTTTGTCCAGGGGATCCCGAAGCGGGGCCAGCGCCGGGTGAGATGTACCCATGCTGGGAGCCCTGGTGCCACGGGCCTGGCTCACAGGTGACGCTGGGTTTTAAATAGCCCAGAGCGGGGACGTTGTTCGTGTTTTCCATTCGCCACCAACGTATCCCCTCGGAAACATGGGGACCCCCGCAATGGGCAGGGGGCAATCTCACCCCTAGCCCCATGTGTGTGGGGGGCAAGGATGCTCCAGGCAGACCTTACTCGGAGGTAAACCCACCGCCTCTCTACTATTGGGGTGGAACGCGATGAAAGGGACCCACCGGGGGGAGGGGTCTGAATGGGGGGGCAGATCGGGGGCAGGGGAAACAGATGGATCTTGTAAAGGAGTGTGACTCTGAGTGGGGGGGGAGGCAGGGCAGAGGGGGATGGGAAAACTGGGGGACAGCATGAGTCTGAGCTTGGGGGGCAGCTGGGCACTGGCATCCAAAGGACGTTGGCCCCCGTGGCCCTGAGGTGAGTAACACTGAGCAGGGGCTTGTGTCTTTCCAGGGCCCAGGGCCCCAGTGCTGCAGGTGGGGAAGGCCGGCCTGGTCCCACGGGTTCCTCTCGGGTACCAGCAGCCCCCGAACCGCAAACTGGAGGCACGCCGGGGTGGATGCTTATGGAGGAGCTGCACGTCAATCAAAGCCAGTCCTTGCACCCCGCCTCCCTTCCAGGGACCAGCCTGTTGGCTCGTGCCCCCTTCTTTGGGGCCCAGGCCCACCTCAGCCAGGGGACAGAGGGGTGGAGGCCTCAAGAAAAAAGGCCAGCAAGTGCTGACTGCATCTCTGCCTGGGGAATTGGTCATGGTCCGGTTGCCCTCATCCCCCAGCCACGGAACGGGCATTGGGTTGAGGAGCATAGGCCGGGCACCTCAGCTCACCCATCGCACTGGGCCTGGCGGTGCAGGAGGACTGATCAGACAGGGAGACACAGTGCGAGTCTAACAGAACCGGCTCCATCGGACCGACCGACCCCGCTTCAGAGACTGCCCTCTCTGGGACGTGTGGGGCCAGGCCGGCATGCACTGAACTCTTCGGAAAATCAGACCCCACCTGACCTGCTCCCGAGGGGCAGGCTGGGATCTAGGGCCTGGAGGGGGAGCTGCCCCGTCCCTTCGTAGCTGATGGCCTGGGAGTGAACCGGCCGTATGAAGAACCTAGGAGAGACAGGAGTTCTGGGTTCTGCACCTGGGTGGCCTTGGGGAGACAGGTGTAGACACGGGCTGATCCCTGATCCCACACACACCGAGGCTTGCACATCTGCCCGCGGCGATGGTGCACAGAGCCCCCCAACCACTCAGCTCTGCTGAGGCCCCAAGTCACCCCTGCCTTACAGTGAGACCATTGTACCCAGCTGGCCCCGTGCCCTCCTCCAAAATGACATCACAGGCTGTTCGCCAAACGCTCCCCCAGGTCCACTGCATCTCCGCGTCTCGCTGCAGTGCTTCCCAGCGCGGGATGGAGCGGAGCGAAGGGGAGTCGCTGGCTTTTCCCGGAGTCTCTCCCGGCCCAGCTTGTGAGCTGAACGGATCCTTCTCAGCAGATGTTGTTTGTTTCCCTTGCAGGGCTTGGAGAAGCCGGCAGGGGGGAAGGCTGGAGTCATTTTTGCTGCTGCAGCTGCTCCTGTTCCTTAGAGCAAAAGCAGGAGTGGAAGGAGGTGGAATCTTGTGGCCGGAGGTTTTGTGGGGCCAGCAAGGAAGAATCTGCGAGGATCCGTGGGTTTGGACCCACCGGGAGAGGTGCCGGGGAGTAAATTCGCGTTGGCGGGAGCCTGTTCCATGAGCAATGACTGGACCATGTTGTACAGATTAAAGAGTCAGGTCCCCTAGGTGGGTTCCCCCTCCCCACGCTGCATTGCGTGCGTGTGCGTGCGTGTGTTTCTCCTCCTTCCACTCTCTCATTTATACCCACTTTTCAACCACTAATTCCTGCCTTCCCACCCCTCTTCACCTTAGCCGGAGCACCCTTACAGACGGACTAGAAAAGGGCTAGGGCCCACCGGCTTCTGCAGCGAGGAAACGGGGGCTAGAGGAATGACCCTGCCTGTGGTTATGCTGCTTTTCGCCGGGACTGAGCTCCTTTGGAAACTCTGGCCCTCCCAGAGCACGACCCTTTCTAATGGCACGGGGGAGGGCTGGTAATGGCGGGGCAGGGCAGCAACATCTCAACAAGCCAGTGGATTTTATTTGCGGATGGGATCCCTGGTTTCGAACGAGTCAAGTGCTGCTCCAGAACCGGGCAGAGGACCCAGCACTGCTCTGGAACTGCAAAGGTTTGAGGGTCCTAATTCGATTGGACTCTGCCATCGAACTCTCCCTGCGCGCTTAGGAACTAGCCAGAGGTCTGAGTTTTTGCATCGCCGTATTGTTCCTTCTTTGGCGCCTCTTGTTTTCTTAACCTCGCTCCCCGCTCCTGGCATTTTTGGCTCGGTTTACGTTCGCTCTCGAGCAAGGAGAGGAGAGAAAGATGCTCTTTCATCACTGAGAGCAGCTGCTGCAGCTTGAGGGATGGCACCGGGCCTGGGAGTGACGGGATCCAGCGAGTTGCCTCGGAGATGCCTGGGTTTTGCAGCAAGTTCCCGGGTGCGAGAGGGTCCTTTTCAGAAGCAAAGCGGGAAAGCCGGGCCCAGAGGAAAGGACACGTGTTTGCTGTTGGTGGACCCGAGAAAGAACTGGGGAAGCTGCATGTCTGAAGCAGTGAGTGCCTCTAAGCCGAGTGGGTGAGAAAATGGAGATATCTGGACCTACAAAACCTGGCTGATAGCCGGCCACAGCTACACACCTGTATATGAAAGCAGCATGCGTGTGTGAGCATGTCTGCATTGGGGAGGCTGCGCTGTCGTGTGAGGATGCTTCTGAACCTGTCTTCTTGCGTGCGGGGTTGCGAGTCTGTGTCCTTGTTTGCGTGTGCCTGTGGGTGTGAGTCTGGGTTCCCGAATACGGGGAGATGTCTGTGTGGGGGGTGGTTGTGAGTCTTGTCTTGGGTATGTGCGTCTGAGTGCGAGGCTAGCCTTGTTTGGATGGGGGGTGGCTGTGAGTCTGTGCTGTTGTGTGTGTTTGGGGGGGGAGTGTTTTGTGTAGGTTTGCAGCTGGCTGGAAATATGTGTGTGTGTGTGTGTGTGTGTGTGTGTGTGTGTGTGTGTGTGTGTGTGTGTGTGTGTGTGTGTGTGTGTGTGTGTGTGCGCGCGCACAGGGGTGGCTAGAGGTCTGTGTTCATATATGGATTGTCACCGGCCCTTTAAGAAGGGAGACGAGAGTGCACCTGTGTCTGGTCAGTTGACCCACCTAATTAGGCTTAAGAGAGGGCACCTGGGCCCTACATGGCTGGAGATTGGGTGATTTAGAGTTAGGGAAGCAGGTGAAAGGGCTGGAAAAGAAAAGAGCCACAGGATAGCCTAGGAAGAGCTGAGCTGAGCTGAGAGGAGAGGAGAGGAGACCTGGATCAGAACCACAGGTGAGAACTGACCAGTGCTGGGGACCTTGGTGGGCAGAAGGATGGGGCAGTGGCCCTGGAGTAAAGGGGAAAGCCCCAGCTCAGTGAGGGGAAGCCAAGCCCAGAAGTAAGAGGGTGGACCCTGGAGGGAGGTGTCCTGGGCAGGTGTAGGACTTGCACCGGCAGGGGGGCCTGGGGAGTGGAGCCCTGCAGGGAGCAGTCTTGCAGGAGACCTGACTTGGGGGCTGTGGTAAGAGTCAGGAGTTTGGCTGCCATTCAGGAGGCCTCCAGAGTGGGGCCTAGGGTCAGAGGAAGGGAACTGGGACCCCAGTACTGCTATTGATTCTTGGGTGGGAAGCTGGAGGTGCTGTCCCTGGAGAGGGGCCTGGAAAAGCCTGCTGTATCTCTCTCTGATTAGTGTGGAAACTGGAGAAGGGTTTTGTTACAAGGGTTTGGGGGGATTCCTGAATGGGTGCATCCGAATCAAGGATGTATCGGACAATGAGGGGCTGCGCTCATTTCATGGGTGGAGTGAGAGGGAAACTGAGGCAAGGCACACCTGTTGTGTTGCAGATGGGTACCTGAGTTGGGGGAGTTGCCTTATTGCATGGATGTGTATCTGTGGTGGGCTATAAATTACATTTATGTGGCCAGAGACAATGACAATGAAGCCCTAGATAAATAGAGAGGGGTCTGTTTGGCAGTTTGTGAGCCTGTGTTCTTGTGTGTGGTTTTCAGGTTGATGGATGTGGTTGTGAGTCTTTCTTGCATGTGTGTGATCGTGAGTTTGCATCCATAGCTGGTTGTGAGTCTGTGTTTCCAAGCGTGCTTGTGAGTCTGTTTCCCTCTAGGGATGGGGTGGGGAGAGAGGCTTAGTTGTGTGTTGGGATTCCTGTGAGTCTCTGTGGCATGGCTCGTTGTGAGCCTTGTCAGGTGGGAGGCTGGTTGTGAGTCCCTGCTCCTGTGTGTGACTGAGCTCTGGGATCTTGCTAGCATAACTGTGTGTGCGATTAACAGGGAGGCCAGCACCTGGGGTCTGAAACCCCTTTGCTCAGTGAATACCTTCCTTGCTACGCAGAAGTGGGTCACCTCAACGTGGCATAAAGTCTCTGCTGAATACTACCCTAAAGGAAGCGATGGGAGAGGGTGCAGGATTTGGGTGGGTTCTGAAAGAGCAGTCTTGGTGGGCTTCCCTATTCCCGGCGCTCTGATCTCCAGAGTCTAACGGAAGGATGGAGCTGACAGGGGAATAGAAGATGGGGAAAGGGGGACAGGGAGCATGAGAGAGAGAGAGAGACTTCCCTAGAAAGCAAATGTACAGTGGGATTTTTCAGAAATCCCACCCATCCAACAAGCAACCTGACATGCTTCAGGCTGACTCGTCTGGCCTGCTATCAAATAGAGCTGGTTAGAAATCTTCCCAGGGAATATTTTTTCACTGGGAAATGCAATTTCATCAAGATTGTCGCTTTTTTGACCATTTTGTTTGGGGGGGGAAAATAGACCCAAAGCATTTTGATAAGAGCATTTAACATGTTTTAGCATGTTATAAAACCACGTCCCATCAAATCAGTCCTAGAGTCTATGATTGATTTGATGGGACATGGTTTTGTAAAATGCTTTTGAACACACCGCATGACTGACTATGGTTAAGGCTAAGTTTTTGTCATGCCTATTTTTAATAAAAGTCACAGAAACAAAAATTCCCGGAAGTTGTGAGCTGTCTGTGACTTTTGCTGCTGCAGCTTCATGGTTTTCCCCCGCCACCACGGTAGCTCGGAGCTGTGGATTTCCCCTTCTGCCAGCGGCAGCTGGGTGGGGCGGGGGGCTGGCTGTTTGCCCATGGTGGCTGGGAGCTGCAGGGGGACCATATTTCCCCAAGAGAAAACGGGACGCCCCTGCCAGGGCTCACCCGAGGCGTCCCCTGTTGCTGGAACCCTGAGGAGGGCCCCCTCAGGAGTCTGTCACCTGCTGCTTGGCCTCCCTGACATAAATTAATTATGGCCTATTACAACAATCTGTAACCCACTGTCCCTCTTTTGGCCCAAGACTACAGAGGTGTAAACTGCCCACTTCACCCTGAATGGCCTCCTGCAACATGTGTTCCGGCTGGAAGTCGTTTGTGCCACTCGGAGGCCCTTTCCCAGACCTGAAGAGCTCTGTGGAGCTCAAAATCTTGTCTCTCACTGCCAGAAGTTGGTTCAATAAAAACCACTGCATCACCCGCCTGGTCTCTCCCCTATCCTGGGACGAATGTGGCTACAGCGACCGTGCGAACGGCCAGAGAAAGAGTTCACCTCCAGATTTGCGGCCCAGTTCTCTCTCCCATTCAGGCCTCTGCTTTGGCTAATGGGGTTAGACGCTCCCGCTGTGATCTTCAATACCTTGCACGGCCCCCCGCTACAGAGGAGAAGAACTGGCTTTCCCAAGCCAGGTCTTCATGGCACGGTCCCTGTGTACCCAGCTGAATGAGTGTGTTTCTCCCCTTGCGCCATATGTGCGGTGGGAGGGCACTGGCGGGAGAAGGTGTGTGCCTGTGATTGCACAATCCCTGCTGCGGTCCTTTATGGCTGCGGGCAATATTAACCCCTTAACAGCTGTTCTGGCAAGCACCCTAAAAAGATCTGCCAGCTTACACCTATCTCCTGGGGAACATAAGAATGGCCCTACGGGGTCAGACCAAGGCTCCATCTAGCCCAGTATCCTGTCTTCCGACAGTGGCCAACACCAGGTGCCCCAGAGGGAATGAACCGAACAGGTAATCAAGTGATCCATCCCCTGTCACCCATTCCCAGCTTCTGGCAAACAGAGGCTAGGGACACCATCCCTGCCCATCCTGGCTAATAGCCATTGATGGACCTGTCTCCATGAATTTCTCGTTCTTTTTTGAACCCTGTTATACTCTTGGCCTTCACAACATCCTCTGGCATGGAGTTCCGCAGGTTGACTGTGCGTTGTGTGAAGAAATACTTCCTTTTGTTTGTTTTAAACCTGCTCCCTATTAATTTCATTTGGTGCCCCTTAGTTCTTGTGCTATGAGGAGTAAATAACACTTCCTTATTTACTTTCTCCACACCAGTCATAATTTTATAGACCTCAATCATATCCCCCCTTAGTCATCTCTTTTCCAAGCTGAAAAGTCCCAGTCTTATTAATCTCTCCTCATACGGAAGCCGTTCCAGACCCCTGATCATTTTTGTTGCCCTTTTCTGAACCTTTTCCAATTCCAACAGATCTTTTTGGAGCTGGAGCGACCACAGTTGTACGCGGTATTCCAGATGGGGGCGTATCATGGATTTATATTGAGACACCATGACCTTTTCTGCCCTAGAGTTAGGGAGCAGCAAAGCTGGAGCACAGAGACCAAGTTTCATATTAAAACATGCTTTAATTAATCATTGCTCAGTGGTTTAAGCAATCACTGCTATTTATTACTTCCCCGCCTCTCTCCTGCTTGTGACGGACACACGCACACTGATCTCTTTAGTCCCCACCTGTTACTCTGTTTCTCACAGTGGAAAAACAAGATTTTTTTCCCCCATCTCCCCAACCAACAAAAGAGTCCTTGGCTGTTTGCCGCGAATCCCCTGGAGTCAAGAGACAGGAATGCCCCATGTTGTCTTTACCTGGGGGGGGAAGGAGAGAAAAGCCCTGGTAATAAAAATGTTACCCCTGTATAGCTCTCCCCCTTCAAAGACCTCAGCCCGGGTAAAATATTATAACCCAGGCCAAGAAATGAGCAAGCAGTGGCTCAGGGCCTAGAGCCCAGGTCTCCTAACTCACAGTCCTGTGTGCTAATCATTAGGCCACGCTGCCTTCAGTTAAAGGGCCAGCTTTCAAATAGCTTTCACAGCCACACTTTTCATCTAGCGTTTAGTCAATTCTCCTGCTTCCTTTGGACTAAAACAGCTTCCCAGCCCCTTGCTGGCTGCCCTAGCAGAGAGGCCAAGGTCTCAATGGACCCCAGAGGCTGAACTGCCCCCTCGGCCCAAGAAGGGGTCAGTCCCTACATCCTACCGACCCCAGCTGTGCTGACAAGGCAGTGTGGCTACAGCCCCGGGGACCAACCGTCTGGGGGGCCACCCGTGGGGCCTCATACACCCCTGTTTGAAAGGCAGGGGCTGTGCTGGGGGGTATTCCCCATGCAGCCCTTCCACCTGCCCTGCAGCCTCCTTGCTGGGGCAGAGAGGCCACAGAGCAATGACAAATCAAGCCCCTGAGGCCTGATTCTCCCCTGGCTCCCCCCCCCCCCCCCGCCCATTTCAAGCCCACTGACTGTCTAGGGGGAACAATTAACCCTTAAAGGGGAGGAGCCACCTGCCCCAGGCCATGGCTTTGCACCCCCCCCCCCGCCACAAATCAATTATCAAACCCATTCTGTGGGCCCTGACCCAGGCAGGCGGGGAACACTCACTGCTGGGCCAGGATGAGCGGGACGTGGGCGCTGTCCTGATGGCCCTGCAGCGGGGAGACCCTCTCGCCTGTGCGAACGTTGAACATGGGCAGGGTGGAGAGAGGGCGGGGCACGTCCCGGCTGCTGGCCATGTGCCTCAGCTCCTCCGTGTTGCTGTGGATCGTGTTGTGATGCACCATCTGGACGCTGGCAACCAGGAGATGGGGGAGAGCAGAGAGGACACAATTAGCCTGGCCGGGGGGCGGGGAGGGAGAATAATAATTGATTTGTAGTGTGGTAGCGCCTTGGAACCCTAGTCCTGGACCCCACTGTGCTAGGCGCTGTATGTTATGTATTAGGTGTATTACGGTAGCACCTAGGAACCCATCCTGGACCCAGACCCCAGTGTGCAGGGCGCTGTACAAACCCAGGACAAAGATGGCCCTTGTCCCACAGAGCTACGTGCCCGCGCTCTCTCTCTCGCACTCACATACACACACAATGAAATCCTTGTTCTGTTGAAGTCAGTGACAAAATTCCCACTGCCATTGCTGGGGCCAGGATTTCTCTCTCCCAAACCCCCCCCCGCGCACACACGCTCCGACGCTAACCCTGGCTCGTGAGCTGAGCTCTGCAGGGATAGCGCGGGCGGGATTTGAGCGACGATTCGCTTTGCTGCTTTAAAATCTCTGCCTATTCCTTAGCTGCGTGGCCCTGCCACAGGGGAAACCTGCCCCATCGGGCCACGTTCCCCGCATCACAGGGCCCCTCCGACATCACAACGCACCAGGCTGCGCTACCACGGTTACTAGCTTGGGCCAGTGACTTGGGGTGGGGTCTGCCTTGGGGCTCAGCACTGCCTGCCCAGCCTCCTCCACGCAGGGAGCCGACAGAGGAACGAGGCAATCGAGTCCTGGCCCCGCGGAGCCCAGCCGTGAGGAGCTAAAGCCCTCGCGTGTCACGGGCCTCACCCCGTGCTTTCATAAAGGGGCTGTTAACGGCAGCGTTCCCTGGGTCCTCGGCGTCTTTCGAACCGAGGAAGCGGGACGCCACGTGAACGGTCCGAGACCGATCAGCGCCGGGAGAGGAGGAGAACCCCAGGGAGCTACGCCAGGGCCCCCCGCCCCACGTCGCGTCGTTTGGGGCCTCACCTCCAGCCAGAAACGAGACCACGCAGCCAGGGCAGCCGGGAGGTGGCTCCAATCTGAAGGCTAGTCCAGGAGAAGTGTCTCCTATCGGCCAGCAAAATGACTGATCTGTGTGAACCTTGCGAGGGGTCCTCTTTGGCATCAGAGCCCCAAGGTTCAACCACAAGCCCAGGAGCCCCCACGGCCTCGAAGCATGCCAACCCCAGCGTCTCGGAGCTCATCCTTTGGGCTGTGGCCACCTCCCCGAAATGCCAAGGCCTCTCCCTGGAGGCCCTGAAGAAGATAATCACCAAGGCGGGCTACGACGTGGTGAGAAACAAAACCCATTTCCTGCGCGTGCTCAAGGGGCTGGTCTCCAAAGGGCTGCTGAAGCAGATGACTGGGATGGGCGACTCGGGCTCCTTTCGTGCAGGCAGGAAGAAGAGGGACGTGAAGAAGAATCAAGTAGCCGCCAAGAAAAGAAAGAAGCCCGGGAGGAGGAAGGCACCCAAACGCGTGTCCTCCAAAGCCAGCCGGCCAGCTCGCCAGGGTAGGAAACGGCAAGCCGCCGAGTGAGGGATTGCATCCCCCGCTGGGGCTCCGCTATGAAACAGGGCTTAATAAAGGGATCCGTGTATTTAAAAGCTCTCCCGTGTCTGGGCGAATCCTTTCAAAGTGGGATGCAAAGAGGAAACAGCCTTGGAAGTCAGGAGGGTAGCCTTGAAAGCCTTCCCAGCCCTCTGGGCTAAGGGTCATCAGTCTGGGCCATTGTGGTGCGGGGGAGAACTCTGTGGGATTACAGAACTGGTGCTTGATAACTTGTCTAATCCGTCCCCACTTAATCTTGAACCAGAGCCCCTCCATGTGCTTTGAAGGCAGCCCTGCTCCTCTCTCAGATGAGAAGGGAAGCCAGGCTTCTGGCCATTCAAGGTCTCATGGCATAATTTGCAGACATCAAGCTGTCTGTGCTCTCCTGAGGCCAAATTAGGGAGGCAGAATAAATATATAATCATCAGAGTTCCTCTTGCACTTTCAGTGGGTACAGTGCTTTTCTCCCCTCCCTTTACTATCATGTAGCTTTGCTGAGCGCTGTTAAACAGCCATCATGTGAGACCCCAGAGGTGGCAGCTAGGTGGAGTGATCTGTCAGGGCTCCGGAGGTGCACGGGACAGAATATTTTCTGTTAAGGTGTTGTGATAGGCCTCCATCCAACATGGGGAAGTCTGATCTAAGGCCCCACACACACACACACACACACACACACACACACACACACACACACACACACACACACACACACACATGACCTCACAATGCACCAGTCTGATCTAAGGCCCCACACACACACACACACACACACACACACACACACATGACCTCACAATGCACCAGCCCTGGCTCCTACGGTCACCACCCACATCTGGCCTTCAACAGAGCCCTCAACAAGCAAAATGACTGATATGAGTGAGTCTTCTCAGGTTCCCTCCTCTGATTCAGTCACCCTGGATCCTCGGTTAATCCAGGTTCAGAGGTACCTAAGAACGCCAGAACTTCCAATCCATCCTCTTCCGGCTTCTCCAGTCCACACGAGCATCAGGTTCTAGGCTCTCCGACCAGCCCAAGTCATCAAATTCTAGGCTGTCTGGCCAGCCAGCTGGTGCCAACCTTTCCAAGCTACCAAGTCAAGGTGTCTCCAAGCTCATTCTGGAGGCTGTGGTCACCCCCTTTCTCTGCAGGCTCATTGTAGCCGCTGGCTACCACATGGAGAGAACCTGATCTCCAAAGAGCTCCTGCAGCAGCTGAAAGGCACCAGAGCTTTGGACTCCTTCAGAATCGGCAAGGGGGCGGGAAAGAAGAAAGCAAAAGCCGCGCCCAAGAAAAGAGGGAGGCCTCCCAAAGAGTGGGAGCAGGAAGCCTAGCAGAAAGGGGAAGGCTGGTGCTGAGGGATCTTTCCAGGGAGCCAAAAGGCTGGCGAAAGTGGGAGGACCTCCAGAGCCAGAGGTGTAGCACTGCCATGAATATAAGATTGCATGTCAACTCTCCCGTGGCCTCTGGCACCAAGAAGGGGTGAAGGGTGGGAAGGCACCTGAAACCCCGGAGAAAGGAAGAGGGTGGGGGTGGAATGGAACCTGAGTTCCTGGGACTAGGGCCCTTGCAAGGCTCTGAACTAAGTAGCATCTAGCCCCACCTACATGGGGACGGGAGACCAGCCTGGGGTTGCGATGGGGCAAACTCAGCCCAAAGCACTGACCACAGAAACCAGGTGGAATGGATTCCCTCGCTGTGCTCGGGCCTCTCTTCTTTGAACCCAGGAGAGGAGGGGGTCCAATCAACCCAGAGGGGCAGACAGCGTTTGACAGGGGCTGGTCCCAGTCTGTGGAACGAACTCCCCCAGGAGCTAAGACCCACCCCAAGCCCCCTGGCATTTGGAGTGGAAGGTGCGGAGCGCTGCTCCCACCCGCCTTCACACACATTTCAAAGACCCAACCCTACAAAAACAGAACCCTCCACTGCCCACACACTCCTCCCCCAGGGGAGAGGACACGATCCTCCCATGACAGATGCTGGCTACATTGCTGAATGCCCGACTGGCAGGTGCTCGTACGCTGCAGAGGTGAGGGCAGCATGGGATCCTATAGAGAACGGAGTAGCTTGAACTCCTTGGATGGGGCTGAAGGGGAAGGTCCGATTTCTCATCCCTCCGAGTGCGGACGCTGGAAGCAATTGTGTCCCAAGGTGGAGACCCTGCCCCGAGGCCAGGTCACTTCGGGAGAGCGAGTGGAGCTGAAGCGGGGGCTGGAGAGTCCTCAGGTCTCCAAGGATCCCCCACCCCCCCACCAAGAGCAGAGAGAGCCCCCCAATGTTCCCGCAACACAGAGCTGAACGTGGATGGACGCTCCCATGCTCAAGCATGCGTAGGAGGATCAGGGCGGAGGTGCCTGAAATCAACACGTCCCTCCACCATCTCAAGCAACCCCATGGGGAAGCCGTCCAGCGAGGCCGGACTAGGAGAGCGCTTGCGGTCTGACCTCACCAGCTGGGCTGCCGTGGTTACTGGGTTTATAGGCTGGGGTGGCAACTGCTGGGCAGCTTCCTGCACAGGACACTTGGTCAAGGAGCAAGGAGCCTTGCTCCGTTTCCTTGGGCCTGCAAGCCCCAGCTCCATCAAAGCTTCTCAGGCAGCATAAACCAAGGTGTCCCAGCCTCTCCCCGGCCATCCTGACGGCCGTGGCGACCTCCAAGCTGCCCCTTCCCCTGGCAACCATCCAGGAGACCCTTGAGGCCGGAGGCTACGCCACGGCAAGGGCAGAAACAAGCACTGCTTCAGGAAGGTGCTGGCGAGGCAGCTCCTGAGCAAGGTGATGGGCATCCAGGCCTTGGGCGCTGCCAGAGCCAGCAAGGGAAAGCGGAAGGGCAAAGCCCACCAGGAAGATGAGGGGGCCTCCAGGAAAGGGGAGAAGGCCACCGAGGAGACACTTGCCATGGTCAGCTTTGGGGGGGAGGAGGAGGGTCATGCATCACCTCCATATTAGTGCACATAACCAAATTCATTCCACAGCGGTGTGGGAAAAATTGTGACAGACCACACCCATGGCAGGCTGGTTCGGGGAGGGCCAATCGTTCTGCAACGTGCTGGCATGCAGGGGATCAGCAGTTGGGTGCCAGGGCATTGAATGCAGCAGGGACAGGCCTCCGGGAAGGAGGCAACCCCTTGCACTGCTCAACAGCAAGGCTGGAGAGAATATGGCCCAGAGGAAGGATCACTGCCATGGAGAGTCTTACAGGGGCTGGGTGGATGTGAAGGGAGGAACACGGTGTCCTCAGACTGGCAAGGACAGAATAACAAGAAACATGCCCACAGAAGAGCGGTGTATGGACAGACACACTCGTGGGTGCACACTCGGGTACAATTCCTAGGCCAAATTCTCCCACCGCTGCACACAGGTGACTCCTAGGGCAAGTTGGTATCCGGTGACAAGAGAACTGGGCCCACAATGGGCCAGATTTTCAAGTGCTTGGCCCCCACAATCAGAACCTACAGAAGAGCTCAGCTTCCATTTAGGCGCCTGAATAAAGGCCAGGAATCAACGCCCTGCCACTCCCGTTTGTGACACTCGTGGCTGGATTTCCCAGCATGCACCCACCACCCTGAGCTGTCCACGAAACCTGCTCCTGCTTGGGTGCTGAATGCTTCGGAGCAGCCTGGCCCTCTGCTCCTGGGAACACACAGGAAAGCTCAGCACTTGGGGGTCTCTGGTCACATGTGGGGTGTTTGGTTAACACCTCGCAACCCACAACAATATGAGGACAGCACACTGCACAGTTGGGTCCCAAACAACCCTGTTGACTAAATATGAACGCGCCAAGCCTGGCTATATACGTCTTGCTGCTCTACCTGGCCGCTTCTAACACCCAGAACACAGTGAGCACCGCAAGCGGGCTTGCAAACTATTTAAAGGGATGCTCCCCTGCTCCTCTCTGAGGGGGCCTGTGCCCAGACACGCCCCTACGCAGACATCACAGGGTGCACCTGATGTCACAATCTACCAAGCTCCGGTCTCATGGCAACCACTATGTTCTAGCAGCCCAAGTGTGGCCAAGTGGGCTGGGGCTTACAGCTCATCACTCGCTTGCCCGGTACCCTCACCCCCAGCTGACCACAGCCCAGAATCCAGTACGGTGAGTCAGACAAGGTGGGTCCCTGGTGGGAGAAGGTCCTCAAGGAGAACAGCCACCAAGCGAGGCAGCCAGGCCAAGACGGGCCAAGGCTGCAAGGCCAGAGCTAAGAATCCGTGTGTCCCCAAACGCAACCATTAGGTGCAGCTTTTCCCTGGGTCCTCTCCGGCGGCCAAGCCTCTTGTACCCCGAGCTGCCAAGAGCTGGACACACAACTCCAGCCAGAGGCTGGGCTCGGTGAGCAGGGCCCACGCGCAGCGAGCTGGTCCTGGGGCAGCAGGACGACGGGGTTTTAGCCGCCTGGCGAGTCCTACGTCTCAACGCGGAACACCCAGACGATATAGACATTTAGCTGGTCTGAAGGGGCAGACCCTAAACTGGGACAGGAGACAAGGAGCAGCAGCTCCCTTTGGCAAGCAAAATGGATGATGCACAAAACCCTTCTGAGGTTCTTCCCCTGGATTCAGCCGCCCCAGCTTCAGGGAACCCTGAGCCAGCAGCCGCAGGTTCTGCTGACGTAGGCTCAGCTAACCCAGCGGCAGAGACCCATGAGAATCCCGAGCAGCCTGAGGCGTCTGGTTCCAGCCTCCCCAAGAAGACCAAGCCATCAGGCAGCCGGATCTCCAAACTATCCAGCTTGCCTGGCGTCAGCCACGCCAAACCACTGAGTCGAGGACTCTCCAAGCGCATCCTGGAGGCTGTGGCCACCTCGAAGAAGCACACAGGCCTTTCCCTGCAGGCTCTCAAGAAGATCATTGTGGCCACGGGCTACGACATGGCCAAGAAGAAGACCCATTTCAAGAGGGTGCTCTTGAGCCTGGTGACCAAAGGGCTCCTGCAAAAGCTGAAAGGCACCGGGGCTTCAGGCTCCTTTGGGATCGGCAAGGAGCTGGCCAAGAAGATGGGCACAGGGCACAGGAAGAAAAAGGCACCCAAGAAACGAGGGAGGCCCCTCAAGGTTGGCATAGCAGCCACAAGCCTGGCCGAAAGAGGGCAGCTGCTGACGATGGATCTTCTAAGGAAGCCAAGCCGTCAGCCAGCCACGCTGGGCAGCAGCCAGCCAACGCTTGAAGGATAGACCCACCCCTACTACAGGTTTACCCCTGCGAGAAATAAAATGGTGGCTGTATTTAAAAACTCCCCATGTCCAGACTCATCCTTGGGAACCTGCCACCAGGAGAAGAGAGGGGGAGGGGTTGAGGGAATGGTGATGTATTTACACCACGTGGGGCTCTGATCCCTATACATCTCCCAAGCTATGTTTGTGGGGGTGGGGGGGCAAGTAGCACCCTATGTTGCTGGTCGAGCTTTCACATTGATCATGGGGCAAGGGACCCTCTGCTCTGCAAGGCTCTGTCATTCCGATTAAGCCAGAGGACCAAGGCACGAACGACATGCAGTGATCAGAGGGCGTGCTGGGCTGTTGCAAAAGTGGGGATTGATAGTCCCCAGGGGAAGAGGTGCCCTTTATGGAAGGACTTGAAGGAGAGAGATCCTGGACTGGCAGGGCTTCCATGCATCGGAGCCAGTATGGAGGAAGGCATACAGAGAGCCTGCAATCTGACCAGACAAAGCAGGAGGAGAAACAGAGGGGAAGTGATATACCCAAGGTCACACAATGAGTAGTGGCAGAGCCAGGATTAGCATCCAGGCCCATCGAGTCCCAAGCTAGTGCCCTTGCTGCTCGACCTGATTCACCTGCTGTGGCACGAAAATGCCCGGTGAGGTTAACTTGGTCCTGGTTAGCCGGGGATTTGGCTTCCCCGACCATGAGTAGCTTGCAGTTTCATGGTGCTGGGTGCAATGCCCTCTGGGAGGCAGAGACCGGGACGCTGAGATACCCGCTGGCCTTTATCCCAGGATTCTGATCACACAAGCACTGGGGGCTGGCTCCTACTGCCAGCTGGCTGAGCACCAAGCTGGCATGTCAGGAATTGGGTCCCCTCCTGCTCTGGGCACAGAACACCCAACAGATACGTAGGGAGACACGCTCACTCCATTGCAGACATGCTTAGACCCGCTCCATCCCCCCCCCCACTCCCCACACACACACGACACAGCCCGTCAGCTCCCTTCTGCCACCCCTGGATAAGAGTAACTTCCACGGCAAGCCACAGGAGAGCCTTGAACCCCACACCCAGGGGCCTGCAGGGCACCATTTCAATCAAATCAAGGGCCTTTTGACAAATTATATCTTGGCAGATCCTTCAAATCTCTAAATCACAGTCTGTAAAAATTGCGATGTGGGGTGACACACACACGGGCATCACAAGCTCCTTATGACATCACAACTGGCCCAGTTTTGCTGTCATGGTTACTGCCAGGTTGTCCTGGAGCCCAGGGACATCTGTAATAGGCCTGCAACCTCACATGGAACTAGCTGACTTGATCGCTGGGAGCCAACTGGAATCCAGCAGGAGGGATCGAGCTGAGTCCATTTCCCCAGGTACCTAGCGGGAGAAAGTCCTCAAAGAAAACAGCAGCCAAGCCAGGATGCTGGATCTCCAAGTCACCCTGCGAGGAACCAAAATTGAAAAGTAGCTCAAAAATTCAGCACTTTCACTCAGGAGCTGGTGAATTGGCAGCTTCCCTGTGTCCTCTCCTAACTGAGATCCCTGGAAATTAAACCCAAGGAGCTGTGGAAATCGGTCTGAATGTGGAGCCCATGCCGGGGTTTGGATTCGCTGAGGGGAGGCCAATCTGCACAGTGCTGGATCTGGAGCAACCAGGCTGCCTACTTCACTCCAGGGTTCGGTGCTGCATCTCAAGCTGGAAAATACACAGTAAACAAGCAGGAAAGACCTCTGGCTGCCAACCCACCAGGCAAGGAGCAGCGAGCAAAATGACTGATACGAGTGAGTCTTCCCAGGTCCCGTCCTCTGTGTCAGCCAACCTGGATGCGGCCACTCTGGTCTCAGATAAGCCAGATTCAGAGAGAACTGAGAAAACTGATACTTCCCGTCCACCGGTTTCCAGCCTCTTCAAACCAGCCCAAGCCATCAGGTTCTAGGCTCCTCAACCAGCCCAAGCCATCAGGTTCTAGGCTCCTCAACCAGCCAGCTGGTGCCAACCCTTCCAAGCTACTAGGTCAAGGTGTCTCCAAGCTCATTTTGGAGGCTGTGGCCGTGTCCAAGGGGTGATCAGGCCTTTCCCTGCAGGTTGTCAAGAAGATCATCATGGCCACTGGCTACCACCTGAGGAGGAACGAGCACCACTTCCAGAGGGTGCTCAAGAACCTGGTCTTCAAAGGGGTCTTGCAGCAGCTGAAAGGCACAGGAGCTTGGGGCTCCTTCAGAGTCAGCAAGGGGTGGGAAAGAAGAAAGAGAAAGCAGCGCCCAAGAAGGAGGCCCCCAAAAGACTGGGAGCAGGAAGCCTGGCAGAAAGAGGAAAGCTGGTGCTGAGGGATCTTCCCAGGGAGCAGGACGCCGATCAGCCAGGCTGGGCAGCAGCTGGTCAAAGTGGGAGCGAAAACCTCCAAAGCCAGAGTTCTAGCACTGCCATGAATACAAGGTTGCATTTCAACTCTCCTGGGGCCAGGCTCAGCCTCTGGCACCAAGAAGGGATGAAGGGTGGGAATGAGCCTGAAACCCATCTGCTAACAGCCAGTGAAGGGGGAGGAATGACACGGGTACCAGCTCAGGCTGAGGTCCTGTAGGATCTCGACCTATGTCTGCACTGCAGTGAAACACCCATGGCTGGCCCGGCTCAGCAAACACTCAGGCTATAAAATTACAGTGTAGACGGGCGGGCTGGGCTCGTCCTGGCCTCAGGGTCCCAGGAGGCTGAGTGGGAGATGTTGGTACTGCTGGCTCCTCTATTCAGATGCAGCCCTTGGCCTGCGGCTATTCATTCTCATTAATGATCCCCTGGTACCTCTCACAAGAGTTGGGGTATTTAGCACTGGCGCTCTTCCCAAAATCCTACTGGGGGCGGGATTTGCATCCTGCTTCATCTAACAGCCTCCTGCACTAAAGTGGAGTGTGGCCGTGCTGCATGTGCTGTTAAACGGCTGCCTCATTCCACTCCAGAGGTGGCTGCATTTCAGTGGTGGGCAATGCAATCCCATCCTATGTGTATCAGTGCTCAGGGATGAATTGGGCTATCGAAATGTGAGAGATTAATTCTTCATCTGCGTGACCCTTCGTCCCTGCAGAGGAAGGCAGGGAATGAAGGTGATGAGAGCGGGATCCGGGAGCGGGACAAGCCTGGAGCCTTTTAAGTCCAAGTTTGAAGGCTGCATTGCCATGCCCTGAGGGTCACTCAGCCGAGGTCTGCCCGGGCCAACGCAGGGACCTGCGTCCGGATCTGCTCACACTCACGGCAACGTGACAGTTGAGAGATATGAGGGGGGAGGAGAAAGAACTCCCAGGTACTGGCATGACTCGGTGTGTACACCCCCCAGCCACCCAACACAATCTCAAACAACCCCCCAAACACACACCCACGTTGGCAAGCAAGCACACAAACTGCCGAAGCCCGGAAACGTGTTAAAATACAAACAGGCAGAAAACACACAACCGTACCCCGCGCAAAGCGCATACACCAATCAGCCTCACAAACCCACACCGACATACAAATCTCACACACACCCCCGCATGCAGACACAATGGTGATCGCTGAATCACTTACTCAGAGGTCTTCCTATCCCTTTTGTGCCTACGGGGGGAAAAGAAAGGGGGGAGTGGTCATGAGACATTGCCAACAGCTGAGCTTAAAATTGTCATCAGCTAAGCCAGATGTGCAGCCAGGCCCCAGTAGAGATAAATCATAACTTTAAATAACCCTCAAGCAAGTGTTTATAGACAGCCTGGCTGGCCCTAGCCACGTGAACAGCAGCGAGAAGTGAAGTGTGCACGCACCGCTGCCCTCTGCTGGAGGGACTCAGAGCTGCTGTGTGTCATAGCCCCAATACGTCTCACAGCTAGTGGAGATCCTCCTACGGCACAAGTGGCTGAAGGGGCGGGGGGCTGTTGCGACAATTGGGCCAACAAAATTTCCCGAATTGCGAGCTCAGCTGTTAAAAGTATGTCAAAGGTCACAAGATGTGACAAAAAATGAACTTCGGGAGCTGAACTCTCTCCCCGCCACCATGACAGACGGATGCACGATCAGTTTTCCAGAGCGGGGGAAATTCCCCCCAGAGCAGAGGGGCCAGCCGAAAATCCAGGCACATCTGCAGCCCTTAGGGTGCTAAGTGCTTTGGCAAGGGTGGATTTCACTCAGCTCCAGGGGGCTCCAGCCATCAGCAAACAGGGAAGTCCTGAGCACCCCGATCAGCTAGGGAGGGGGTCTCCAGCTGATTCCTACATCCCTTCCCATTTCCTGGCTCCAGGGGCATCTATCCAACTTACACTCCCTCCCTCCTACAGTACATGATGTAGGCCAGGAGTAGGCAGAGCAGGAAGGCCACCAGCAGAGGTAGCAAGATGGTCAGCAGATAGTCAGACAAGAATGCCTTCTCAGGGGAGTCCGTGGGGGGGTTGTATTCGCTGCCCTCCTCCAGCACCCCATCGCCCCAAACGGGCACCCCCTCCGTGACGCTGAGGCTGGAGAGATCGGCCTGAAGGAGGAGAAGAGAGAGAAGACGCCAGGATGCCGTCAGGATCGACCGTGGTCTCTCAGGGGGGAAGACCTCTAGGGGTCCATAGATAGGAAGTAATGGATGATGGGCTGGGGTTAAGGCGGCGAACTGGGACTCTGGAGAGCAGGGATGTACCCCCGTGATGCCGTACACCCCCATCTTCCTGCACCTTTGTTCCCCAGCTGTAAATCAGGGGTAGGCTCTTCCTTTGTCTGTGAGCCCTTTGCCATGCACTCTGCGGGTCCAGCCGCTGGCCCACCGGGGCCCTCATCTGAGTTGGGGCCACTAGGTGGCACTGCCCTAATACAGATCCTTAATAATAATTGCTGCCTATTGACTGCTGCAGGGGGAGGAGAGCTTTAGTGAAACACCCTATTAATTCCCATAGGGTGATCGGGAACCCTACAGCCAGGCTAATGTTTCCTATCGAATCCTCTGGGATTTGCCCATAAACTTCCCCAGTTATCCCAATTTCCTGAGCAGTGGGACCCTGCCAACATGCCCCCCCCCCCGCCCCATCATCCCCCTAGGGACTTAATGAGACTGTGCCAGCCCCATGGTTCAGACCCTGCATAAGGGCCTGGCAGAGCTCACTAGCCCCCCCCCCCCACCCCCCCGCCACCTTCTCCAAAGGAGCCGCCTCCCTCTGCTGGTGGAAAGGAGCACTGCGGCTGGCACTATACTTTCGGGAACTGAGTTATTGGGGATTTCCAGTGAAAATGACAGTTTGCTTCGTATTATGCCGCCGAGTTCCTCTTTCTCCACAGCGACACGCTGCTGCGTAAGACGCCCCTCTGCCTAGCACCTCCCTCCCTTTCATTGAGACCTGGCATTTGTCTTCCAGCAGCACCTAGAGGCCCCAAATGAGATCAAGGCCCCGCTATTCTAGGGGCTGTTAGGACCCACAAAGGCCGGGCTACGCACACAGGTTGCAGCGATTTAAGTAAAGGCACCGATTTAGTTAAACCAGGTGCAGCTTTGTGTGTAGACTAGGCCATTGCAAAAGCCAGCCCCTGCTGCCCCAGAGAGCTTATGGCCTAAATAGACAAGGGTGGGAGGGGGAGAGACTTGCCTAACGTCACCGAGCAGGTCAGTCGCCGAGGCAGGAACAGAACCAATCCTGATTCCCAGCACAATACCCAACCAATTGACCAGGCGAGGCCCTAAGGTTCACCTTTGCTGTTGCGCAGAGATATGTAATAGGTGGCATCTCCCAGTGCACTGAGATGGGACACCAGCTCTGAGGCAGGGGGTCTTGGAAACCCAGGTGAAATCAGTGGATTTCCCTGGGTCAGGATTCCTCCCCCTCCCCTGCCCCAGTAGTAAGGGGTGGATGCGAGACACCCAGGGCAGCGCAGACATTGTCAAAGCCCCTCACCAAGGTAATGTTGCACCAGTCGACTCTGAATTGAGGGCTGAAGCTGTCATAGCAGGTAATGACCGGCTGCTGCTCCAGGCTGCACCTGAACTGGTTGTCGGAGGACATGGCCTCCGTCAGGCAGTTGGAGAAAGGCCTGCGGGAGCCCACCTTGATGTAAACCCTGGAGAGGAGACACACAGAGGGACAGGAAAGGTGGGAGGAAGAGGGGTTAGGTGTAACAGCTCGCGAGAATGTCGGTCATGGCAGCCCCAGCCTACCTCAGCTAGAGAAGCTGTGGGGAGCAGTTTGGAAGCCCTCCCAGCCATGGGGAATGGGCCAGGAGCCACCCAGCTGTGGGGAACAGTCTGAGAGCCCCCTGGCTATGAGGAATGGTATGCGAGCCCCCCCCCCCCCGCCCCAGCTGTGGGGATCAGTCTGGGAGTCCTTTGGCTGTGGGGAGTGGTCTGGGATCTTTCTAACTGGTGGAATCAGCCTAGGAACCCTTTGGCCCCATGGACCAAGCCCTGGTTCTAGGGCGTTTCCCAGAAGTGCAAGCTGAGGGGCCAGGCTGGGGGACCCCAGGAGCGCTTGCACTGGGCAGCCTTGAGAAGGAACAGAGCTACGGAAGCCAATGGGTAGTTGTCTGTCCCGTCATAGCTGATGTTCTACGGGAAAGGTCCCTCTCCCTACCCCTCCTTCCTGCCCTCGATGGGCAGGGGAACACGGCCTCCCCGGTCCAAGGCCGACGTGATGTTGATGATACTCCAGTCCTTCTGCTCCAGCATGATGTCCAGGGCTTGCTGGAACTGCTTCTGCGCGTCTGCCGGCAGGACTTCCTCCACGTCTCGGTTCTTCACGAAGAACTCCGCCTGGTACGGCATCTGGGCGTCTGCGGTGAGGGAGCGGAGAGACCCCGTTGGGAGGGCATCGGGGTTGGACCTGCAGAGACCTCATAAGGGCCTTGGAGTCTTACGGCCAGGACCTCTGGCATTATGAGTATGCTGAGGTGTCTATGGGAAGGGGCAAGCTCCAACAGATGCTGGGAGGGCTGGGTGGTATCGCTCTCTTGACACGGCAGATGGGTCCATCATTGCACCATCAGGTCAGGGCTGCTGCTGGCTCCTCCTTGCCCTGCCCAGGCAAGGGGATGGCGACAGGCCTGGGATAGGCTGGTTGCTAGGAAAGGGGTATGGGTAGTGATGGCAGGGAAGGCGGGGGCGTTACCTGGGGAGGGGACAACGGTGAAGATGACCCTTTGCCGCACAGTCTCGTAGGTGTGTCTGTTATACGCCGTCACCTGCCACATGGAGAAGAAGAAAGAGGTTCGGAGCCGCGCACGGAACAAAATGGCCGCCAGCCAGGTCACATCCCACTTAGGCCGTCTCCTTCTGCTGGCGAGGGTGGTTCAAACGGCAGACCCGGGCAGGAGGCGGAGAAATCCAAGCTCCAGGGGGTTTGCCCTGTTGCCCTTGAATGGGGAGATGGCTCGCGAGTGCCCAGAGAGCAGCTCCTAGAGCCTGGTCAATAGGGGGAAGGGAGCCCCCAGGTTGCAGCCTGCTCGGGTCTCCATAGGACTTTGGAGCTGTTTATTGTGTTAGGTTTAGTCCCGATGACCAAGCGTTTACCGCCCTCCATGGCGAGGCCGACACAGCCAGGCACCCACCCGCCCCTCACAAGCAACATCGGTTCTTACGCCCTCAGACGCACACACACGGCAACCAAGGCCACCAGAACCCCCCTCCGGCCCCGTACACCCGCACCACTCCCAACAGCACCCATTGCCACAAAGCGACTGACAATGGCCCAAAGCCACACCCCTGCCCGCAAAGACACCGTGTCCTGCCCGTGCCCCAGGGATCTGCGGGGGACAGCGCCGGCCCCGTACCTCGATGAGCTGCCTGCCGATGTCCTTCGTGGTGGGGGACCCGTAGAGATAGCCTGTCCGGTACGGCCCACGTTGCGTGTAGCGCAGCCACCTGGGCAGGTCGGGGTATCCCAGCAGCTGGGCGTGGAAGGTGATGGGGGTGTCGGGCGGGATTTCTGAAAGGATCCGCACATGGTTTGAGGGTTTTCAGGGGCCTTCACTTGGAGAGGCCCCACCAGGCTAGCGCTCTTGAGATTTCATCCTGCTGCCCGTCACCACAGGATCTGGGCGCCTTCCATGTAAAATCAAGACCAAGAGCAAAGTCCCCAATGGACTTCACGGGGAGAAGGGAGGGGAGCGGGGGAGAGGCAGGAAGGGGAGGCACCATCCCAGCAGCCCAAGTTTCATACCACCCCAACAGCGATGGGACCTTCCCCGGAGCCAGTTCCTACACCACGGCCCGGCCCGTATATGGAGCCAAGCCCAGCGCTTCTGTGTGCACCGCACCCCCAGAGATCCCGGGGCGACGAGAGAGACAGCTGGAGAGATGCTGGTCCCCTTTCCCTATCCTCAGTTTGTCCATCTGTCCTTCCACCGCGAACGCCTCCGAGCAGGGACCGGCCCTTACTGAATGGCTGGAAAGGGCCTGACCCAGAGTGAGAGCTACTCAGAATGAGTAATAATAATGGTAGATAGTTGAATATGAGAGGGAGAGAAATACTGCAGATAGACAGACAGTGGGTTATGTATGGTGATAGAAGTGTCTGGTGATGATAGATTAGATTAATATTGGGATATGTCTGTAGATAGATAGGTGTGTATGGGGATAGAGAGATAGACGTTGAGGGGTGTATGATGATAGATAGATATTGGGGGTGTATGGGGACAGACACATGGGGGGTGTCTGGTGATAGATAGATTAGATTAATATTGGGATATGTATGTAGGTAGATAAGTGTGGATGGGGATAGATAGATAGACATTGAGGGGTGTATGGTGATAGATATTGGGGGTGTATGGGGATAAATAGATGGGGGGTGTCTGGTGATAGATAGATAGATGTTGGGGGTGTATGGGGATAAATAGATGGGGGGTGTCTGGTGATAGATAGATAGATGGATGTTGGGGTCTCTGGTGATAGATAGATAGATCAGATTCGATATTGGGGTATATGGAGCGTTGATATATACATTTGATATTAGTCCTACAGCTTGGTCAGTCCATGTTGGGGAGTGGTCAGGGAATGGTACCAGCCACCTTTGGACCCAGTTCCCAGTGGAGCCCCCTCCTCTTGGATCGGTTATTGGACTGACCTGACAATAGGAATCCAGGAAGCCATTTGCATGGGGCCAGGGTGGGCATGGGGCTGTGCGACCCTCCCGGCGCACTCACTCACCACTGTCGTTCTTGCGAATGGAGGGGAAGGCCCCCTGGAAATGTTCCCTCTTCAGCTCATGGACGAAGACGGCTCCGGCCACCGGCGAGACGTGCCGATCGGGGAGAGCAGCCAGGATCCCAGCCAGGAACACCGCTGCGGGGAGGGCCTGGGTTACAGCTGGCGGCCCGGTGGAATGGGAGCATCCTGCGGCCATATGGGCTACCCCAGATCCAGCCAGGAGAAGACAAGGGGAGCAATGGGCAACCAGCCAGATAAGAGCTGCGGGAGGAGCTCAGGGGGACAGTGTGGCACGGTGGATGTGGCTAGGGCCTGTCAGTCCAGAGAGCCTGGGTGATCTTGGGCAAGCTGACCCCTCCTTCCGAGTCAAAGCGGGAACCGCTCAGCACCTCCCTCTTCCAAGCACTGAGAGACTTGGGGATAAAATGCCCAACTCAAGAGCCCAGGGGGAGGGTTGCCAACTTCCTAATCGCACAAAATTGAACACCCTAGCCCTGCCCCTTTCTTGAGGCCACACCCTCTGCCCCACGGCTCTGCCCCCCGCTCAGTAAATTCCCCCTCCCTTGGTGGCTCACTCTCCCCCACCCTCACTCGCCTTCACTGGGCTGGGGCAGGGGGTTGGGGTGTGGGAGGGGGTGAGGGCTCTAACTGGGGGTGCAGGCTCTGAGGTGGGGCCAGAAATGAGGGGTTCAGGGTGTGGGAGGGGGCTCCAGGCTGGAGCAGAGAGGGTGAGGGCACGGTCTAGGGGTGCAGGCTCTGGGGCAGGTCTGGGGATGAGGGGTTTGGGGTGCAGGAAGGGGCTCTGGATTGGAGGGGCTCAGGGCTGGGGCAGGGGGTTGGGGCACAGGCTAACCTCTGGTGGCTCCCGGTCAGCAGCGCAGCGAGGGGGCTAAGGCAGACTTCCTGCCTGTCCTGACTCCGTGCTACGCCCCAGAAGCGGCCATCAGGTCCGGCTCCTAGGCGGAGGCGTGGCAGGGGGCTCTGAGTGACGCTCTTGCCCGCAGGCACCGCCCCCACAGCTCCCATTGGCCGCAGTTCCCGGCCAATTGGAGTGTGGAGCCGGTGCTGAGGGCGGGGGCAGCGTGCGGAGCCCCATGGCCCCTACCCCCCACCTAGGAGCCGGACCTGCTGCTTCCAGGGTGCAGCGCAGTGCCAAGACAGATAGGGACTAGCCTGCCTTAGATCTGCAGTACCGCCAACCGGACTTTTAACGGCCTGGTCGGCGGTGCTGCCCGCCGGGTGTTCTGGTCGAAAACCGGACACCTGGTCACCCTATAACAGCCTCCACAAACCAAACTACAGCTCCCCAAATAGGCCCTCCAGAACCCCCCGGGGCAGCTTGGACCCCAGCCAGAGCCCCCCAAGCTTAGAGCGAGACCCAGCTTCGGGCTGCCAGCTGGTTCTGAATTCGGTTGGCTCTGCGCCACCTTCCCACGGAAGCCTCCTGCCCCTCCACCTTGCGGAGCCAGCCGGTGGGCCCAGCCAGAGCGAGCCCGCCGGGGGCGAGGGGAAATGGCCTGGACGGAAGCCGGCCCGTCCCCCTACTCCTGCTGCAACTTTGGCTATATTTAGCCAGTGCTGCTTGGGCTCGTCCGAGTTTCTGGATTCGCCTTGCTAGTCGCCAGTGACTCTCCGGGCTGGGGCCAGTGGCAGGGCGGGGGTCTCTGTCTGTGTACCCCTCGCCCCTAAGGAGGGGCATTGTTTTCAGCCCCGTGTCTCACTCTCAGAATAGCCTGCCCTACCCCCTTGTTTGGGCCTTGAGGCTGGCTGCTGGCATTTCTCCCCCAGCCCCCCGAACCCCGGGGCTCTGCAATACAGATAGACACCCCCCCACCCCCGCCTCGCTGCAGAGAAACCCCGGGGCAGAGAGAGGATGTTACTTGCCCGTAAGGAAAGGAGTCCACAGCAGTCCCCGGGCTGCCATCTTTGCCCCCTTAGCCTGGGAATCCAGCCAGAACCACGCTCTGATTGACAGGGACAGGCTGTCAGGACAGACAAGGCGAGGGAGGGATCCGCTGGGGTGGCGGGGGGGTCTAGACAAGGTGGAACCGAGCTCCATAGCTCGCTGTCTAGCTAATAGCCCCAGGGCGAGCCAAGTGCCACTGGGTATGTGCTGGGGGGGGTAGATGCCCAGTGGGTATGTGCCCAGTGGGTATGTGCCCAAGGCGGGTAGGTGCCCCGTGGGTTTGTGCCTGGGGGTAGGTGCCCAGGGGGTAAGTGCCCAGTGGGTATGTGCCCAGGGGTAGGTGCCCAGTGGGTAGGTGCCCAGTGGGTTATAACGGGCGAGCTGATTAACCTGGCTGCACAGCGCCTTGTTCTCCAAGAGCTACGAGTGCCAGCGGCTATGCCACCCAGGGTTTTCCTGCCGGCCACGCCTAGCAGCAATGCCCTGGCACCACAAGGCAGCTCTGAAGGGAGAGGCAGCAGGCGGCAGAAAGGGCGAGCGAGGCTATTTTAGGGCCAGGAGCGGAGGAGCATGCTGCAGCCAGCGGGCACCGCAGGGCACGGGAGTGGGGGGGAACTGCCCCAGTGACCCCCTTGTTTTCACAGGAGTCTCCTGGGAATGAGGGGACCTGCTGCAGAACAGCACCCCCTGCTGGCCGGATTCAGTCGCAACTCCCTGGGCAGAGCAATCCCTGACAGCCCCTCACACACACACCCCCCCTCGGTCTCCCTTCCTGCAGCACGGGGATTGCCCCGGCCCTCGCTCAGGCCCCCTGCCTGCCCCGGGTTAGCCTGGGAGACTTAACGGGATTACAGGTGGAGGTGGTCTGGCTGCGGGTCCAGGGCCAAGCACCTTGCAGCTGGTGGGGAGTGGCCTCTGCCATGGAGGACCCAGCCCTGCCAGTGCTCGTGTGGGGCAGGGAGAAAGGGGCGACCGATGTCCTGGATCCAGACACATTTTGGGCCCAGCCTTCTCCTCCCCCCAGCCTTCTCTTCCTCCCACTGACTCCTTGATCTCCTCCCGGCCAGGTAAAACCTCCCACGCATCAGCTGTCTTGGCACAGAGTCGCCATGTGCTGCTCTGATTCTCTGCTGTGTCTGGGATCATAGAATCATAGAATCATAGAATCATAGAATATCAGGGTTGGAAGGGACCCCAGAAGGTCATCTAGTCCAACCCCCTGCTCAAAGCAGGACCAATTCCCAGTTAAATCATCCCAGCCAGGGCTTTGTCAAGCCTGACCTTAAAAACCTCTAAGGAAGGAGATTCTACCACCTGTGACGATGTGACGCAGCAGGGAGGGGGGAGTGTTGACCTGGGAATGTGCCCTGGGGACGGGAGACCTGAGAGCCTGTCACCTGAGCCAGGAGGGGGAGGGGGAGGTGACACCTCTGCCCAGGAATGTGGACGGAGGCTGCAGCAGGGAACCTGCTCGGTGGGTTTAGTTTCAGTTTGGGGCTGGGTGGAGGAAGACAGGGAACCCCAGGGCTGGGGTCTAAGCTCCCTGCCCCCCCCCAGAAGGACTTCACTGAGGGGTCCTGGGTGTACCCACAAGCTCTGTTTTGGACTGTGTTCCTGTTGTCCAATAAACCTTCTGTTTTACTGGCGGGCTGAGAGTCTCAGTGAATCCCAGGAAGAGGGGTGCAGGGCCTGGACTCCCCCACACTCCGTGACACCACCTCCCTAGGTAACGCATTCCAGTGTTTCACCACCCTCTTAGTGAAAAAGTTTTTCCTAATATCCAATCTAAACCTCCCCCATTGCAACTTGAGACCATTACTCCTCGTTCTGTCATCTGCTACCATTGAGAACAGTCTAGAGCCATCCTCTTTGGAACCCCCTTTCAGGCAGTTGAAAGCAGCTATCAAATCCCCCCTCATTCTTCTCTTCTGCAGACTAAACAATCCCAGCTTCCTCAGCCTCTCTTCATAAGTCATGTGCTCTAGACCCCTAATCATCCCGGGTCTAGGATCCCGGGGCCCTTGCCCGGCTCGGGGGACGGCAGTGCCGGGGAGAGGGGGCTGGCCGTGCGGCCTGTGAGCCCCAGCTGCCATGCGTGGCTGAGGATCCTGCCCGCAGTGCTGTGCTGGCTCAGAGGTCATCTCTTGCCCACAGCTGGATTGTTCCACTAACCTCCCTGTGAACCTGCCCCGGGCTCAGCGATCGTCACCGCTCGGGCTCATCTGCCCGCCGCGGCTGGGGAGGCTGGCTTGTGGTGGCGTGGTGCACAGAGCAGCCACGCCCTCTGCCTGGTGGGGAGCCCTGCATCCCACCCTCCAACGGCCCCGCCTGGCCTGGGGGACTGACAAGCAGAAGCCAGCCAGAGCTGTGACCTGGTGGGTAGGGCTGCATGCCAACTCCCCCCACGCTTCTCCGATTCATCCCGGGGGCGAGAGGGGAGCCCTTACAGAGCAGCAACCTCTGGGCTGGGAGCAACCTCGGTAGCTCCTTCAGCCCCCCCCCCCCCCCCCCCCCCCCGCCCGGCCTCTCTGCCCAGGCTGCCGGCCAGGAGGGCAGCTGTGGCTTGCAGGCTTTTGGGACGTCCCTAAAAGCTGGAGTGAGCCCCAGCAAATCTTCCCCCGGAGGTCACTGCACACAGAGCAGATAGCGGTGGTTTCGTAGGGCCAAGTTTGCCCCCGGCGTGCTGAGCTCTTGGGAAGAGCTGGCCACAGCTGTGTGGGGCTCAGGTCTTAGTCCCCACCGACTCGGGAGAGGCTGACACCCTAATGACGCCATCCTGCACTTGGACACTGGGCGGCAGGAACCGTGCTGCAGCGGGTCTCAAAGGCTCCTGGAAGCATCTCAGCTGGAGTGACGCCGGCCCGTGGGCTTGGCCGTCTCCTGTCGGACAGGGAAGGGATGAAGAAGCACCATTGGAAAGCCTTGGGGGTTGGTCTAATGCCTGCAGAGCCTCCTGCCTCTAGGGCACCGGCTGACGCCCCCAGCAGGCGGGCGTGATCGACCGCCGTGCCCATTGGGCACGGGGTCTACCTGGAATGTGCTAGAGGGTCTCACACCAGCTGCACCAGGGCTGGTGTCCACGCTGGTTCTAACCGAGCCCCGAGGATCAGGTCTCAGTGTCCTACTCACGCAGAGCAGGGTCTTGCTCCTGGACGGCTCCCTTTGAAATCAGGGGAGCGACTGGAGGAGCAAGAGGCCACGCACTGACGTGGGGAAGAGGGGCAGGATTCGGCGAGACGCCTTCACTGATCAGGCCTCGGTTTCACTCCCGTTACTGTGAGCTGAGTGGTCCAGATCTCCCCAGCCCCGGCCCGTTCTGCCCACAGACCCCGCTCCGGGTGCTCCGACCCTGCTCCCATTTCGCTAATTACACCATTCAAGGGATCGAGTGGATGAAAATACAAACCGCACAGATGCCACGACAAACACATATTCAGACGCCATGCCACGGTGCCGCTGAAGGCACTGTTCTCAATGGAGAGCCACAATCTGTACAGAAAAGCCAGGACTGAATGAGCAATCGGAAAGGATTCGCCTGTCTTGCCCAGCCCTAGAGGGCCGGGTTTGAAGTGCCCCGGATAGGTGGAGATGGGGGGTGGGGGAAGCCTGAACGGATGCTGTGAGTTGTGGGTAGGCAAAGGCCGTCTCCAGCACAGTGAAATGGGGACAGGGAGAGGATAAAGGCTACACACTGGTCACTATGGTGCAGGACACAGCCTCTAGGAAAACAGTGGGGACAAAATTCAGCTCCTCCTGTTCGCAGATCACAGTCCCCTATGGTGAGGGACTGGAGAATCACCCTCATTACTCAGCAGTATGGGGCTTAGGATATATGCAACAGTTCTGCTTCCATCCACTAGAGGGCAGTGGTGACAGTACAATTCCATAAGGGTTAATATTAGACTTGCAAAGACATGCGAAACAGGGTGAAAGGGGAAGCCAAACCGCAGGGGAAGAGCAAACTTTGGCAGCTGTTTTGAGTGGGCCCCTGGACAGTATATAGGTTGCATTTATCTTTTCATTCACATTTCTCCCATTGCCCTGCTTCTTTCTTCAGTCTGTCTCGCTCCTCTCCGCTCCATCTCTCAGCCTCAGTTCCTCACCTGTGAAATGGGGATAAATCATCCTTCGTCTAATTATATTGCAAACTCCTCAGCCCCAAAACGGTGTGTACAGCACCTGGCGCAATGGGTCTTGCACTCAGTGCTTCTGGGTTATTTACAGCTGCCCTAGTGCAAACCCAAATCATTAGAGATAGGGACATTTTCAAAACAATCCTCCCCCTTACCCTTTAAATCTGTAGCATTTCATCCAGCTCAAAAATTGTTAAGGGGGGGAAGGAAATTTGCAAAAATATCAAATTTCCCCCCTGATTCTTCCTCCTTTGATGTTTAAATTTAGTAAAAACTTTGCAACATTCTGACCAGCAAAGGCTTGTGTCAGGTCCCCCGTTCCCAGCTTTTTGTCCTTTCCTGTCCCCACAGCTGGACAGTGCGGACCTTGGGAGCCCTGCCCTGCACAGATTTAGGGACCGATTCTGCGGTATTTGATCTCCTAGGAGGGAAAGCGCCGCTCTTGATTTGGGACAAAGAGGGCGAATGGGATGACTCAGGTGCAGGGGGGTTTTGGGGAGACAACAAGGTGGAGGAACAAGGGGTAGAGAGACCCCCCATAGAAGCGGGACAAACACCCATCCTCGGAAGGAGAGGGCTGCGTGAGCCCATTTGCCCGCAGAGAGCACGGCCCATGGATAGATTATCTCCTGCCTGTTTCCACTTTGAGCCCAGCGCCCCCTAACCAGCCACCCTCCCTGTTTTTCGTCCAGGCCTCTAAGCCTGTGTGCGAGTGGCGTCTATATTTAGGGTGGTGTGTGTTTCCTCCGCTCATTTAAGGTGGCATCTCTGCAGGGCTGCCTGTGCCCCAGCCCAGCCTGGGGGCGGAGAGAGGGTCTAGTGGACCGGTCACCAGACTGGGACTCAGGAGAACTGCGGTCAATTGCAGACTCAGCCGTGCACTTCCTGGGTGCCCTTGGGCAAGTCCGGCCCACCCCAGAGGTACCCCCACACCTTTAGAGGAAGAGCAAGAGATTGGAGAGGGGAGGACGGGGATGGGCCCACTGATGGCCTTGCCCCCCCCCCTCCACCCCATCCTGACATCCTGCTGCCAGTGAGCTTCTGCCCCCTCTGCCAGCAGGTGGGGTCGTGGGCATCGCAGGGCACCTCCCGCTGCAGAGTGAAAGCAAGGAGGCTGCAGGCTGACTGGAACCTCCTTGCAAAGGACTGGCGGCGGGGCGGGGGGGTCCTTTAACCCCTTCCCTGCCATCTCAGCGGGCTTGGCAGGCAGGTGCCCGCCCATGCCAGGGCCTGTGATTATTTGTTCCCGGGGTGTATGTGACTCATTGGCAGGGGCTTTTTATGTTCTGCAACAGGCCTATTATTAACACGCGGCTGCGACTCCCTGCCTGCTGAGTGGCCTGGCCTGTTTCGCCCTGGGATGTGGCAGAGGAGGGTGGGTGGAGAGCGGGGCTGGGGGGCTGGGGGGGGTGGATAGCCACGGAGCAGCCTGCATTAGGGAAAGGGGGGCCCGCCTCCATCCAGCTCTGGGGGCCCCTCAGCGATGAGCCTGCCCCGGGGAGGATGCCTTTTCCAGGGAAGAAGGTGCATCTGCCCCGCCAGCTGCTGGCCAAGGGGGCAGCTTTTGCCCCCTCCCTGAGGCCGGGCACTGCCGCGGGGGGCGAGCGCTAGCCCGGCAGGGGGGCGCGGGGGCAAGCTGCAGACACGTGTGCCCAGGGTGCGTTGCACACGGAACGTGCACCCTGCGCACTTTCAGGGCAGGGGGCATGGAGGGGTCAACCCAGCACACGGGGCGGGTCCCGGGGGGGACAGAGGGCAGCTGGCACCGCTGGGGGAGGGCGGGTGCAGTTCGGGCAGGTGGCCACCAGGGGGGAGAGGCGCTGAGCGGAGCTACCCCAGCCCCCAGCCGGCGCGGGAGGTTCTCACCGGGCTGCCCTTTGCCCCGTCTCTTAGCTGGGTGGGGAAGGGGGGGCTGGCCTGGTGGGGGTGCCAGGCTGCAGGGAGGAGGGGCTGAGTTGAAGTGGGGGGTCTGAGCTGGGCAGGAGGAGGCTGCAGGAAGTGTGTGTGGGGGGGGTCTGAGCTGAGGGAGTTTGAGATCCGTTGTGGGGAGACCGCAGAGAGTGGGGGTCTGAGCTGTGGGGCAGCTGTAGGGGAGGGGGTCTGGGCTGGGGGGTGGTCATAGGGAGGGGGATCTGAGTTCGGGGGGAGGCCCCGGGGGGGGGGTCTGAGCTGAGGGGAGGCTGCGGGAGGGGGGTCTGTTTGGGGGGGTCTGAGCTGAGGGGAGGCTGCGGGAGGGGGGGTCTGTTTGTGGGGGTCTGAGCTGAAGAAGGCTGAGACCAGTTGTGGGGAGGCCGCAGGCGGGGTGAGGGGGGTTTCTGGGCTGTGGGGTGTCCGTAGGGAGGGGGGTCTGAGCTCGGGGAGAGGCCACGGGAGGAGGTCTGTTCTGGGAGGTCTGAGCTGGGGGGAGGCTGCAAGGGGGGGGTCTGAGTTGAGGGAGGCTGAGATCAGTTGCGGGGAGGCCACAGGCGGGGGTCTGAGCTGTGGGGCCTGAGCTAGTGGGGTAGCCCGGGGGGGGGTCTGAGCTGGGGGGGAAGGCTGCAGGGAGGGGTGTCTCAGTTGTGGGGGAGCTGCAGGGAGCAAAGCCAGTAGCCTCATTACTCTCCATTAAGATTCTTGCTCCGCTCTTCAGTGTGGTGTTCTCTCCTTGGCGGGGCTCCCCAGGGGCAGCTGTGCTCACGTAGGCCGCTCCGGCCCCGCTCCCATTACAGAGCCTTAGTTTCCAGGGCACGTACCTGCTCCAGAAACTCCCTAGGAGCTGGAATCTGGCCCACACGTTTCCAGGGCACGGGGAGAGAGCCGTGCACGGGTGTGCACGAACGCGTGCGAGTGTTTAGGTGTGTGCGCCCGCGCCACTGTGTGTGTACACACGCGCGAATAGCCGTGCACGTGACTCTCCACTTGTGCATTTCTGCAGCACCCCGGTATCCAGAGGGGAGGAGACTGAGCCCTCACGCACCCTCCGGAGCATCTCTCACTGGATGCTCCTGGCCTTTTCAGCCCATTAACGAATTCAGGTTCCAATGCCCAGGAGAGGCACTTACGTCGAATACCCATTTGTGAAACACGCCGAGGTAAGCGGTGCCCCCTTAGGCCACACAGTGAATCAGTCAGTGGCACAGACAAGACTATCCCGAGAGTCCCAATTCCCAGCCCCCCTTCCCCCCAACCCTGAGACTCCAGTTCCTTTCCCGAGCCAAGAATAGAACTCAGGAGTCCTGACTCCCAACCCCTCTTCTCTGCCCGTTAGATCACTCTGCTGACCATGTTTTAACCCATTGTTTTAAAGCACATTTGCTTGCTTATGTTCTGCCTCCCCCCCACCCACCCCCCAAAAAAATTCACCCTGCAGCCTCAACTGGATTTGGTATTCTTCATTTCCTGCCCTAAGCCATTGCACTCAGATTGCTATGTGCTGCTAACCACGAGATTACCCTCCCCCTTAACACTGGGAATGAGACTCAGAAATCCAGATTCCCACTTTGTTGCGCTCGAACGTGTAGACTAAACTCCACTTTAAGGAGTTCTCTGGCTGAGTGAGCTCCCTCCCTCCCAGGTGGGATCTGAACCCAGGTGCCCTGCTGCCTTGACTCCTGCACTAACCACTAGCCTGCACCACCGGATGCAACTCCCCTCGTGGCTTTAGGTGTTTCGAAACGGCATTGCCGTGAGCAGCTCCGCCGACCACGCAGGCTGCAAGCTCAGCAAATGCCTGTCAGCATCAGCTCCCTCCAGCCGTTACCCTTCCCTTCAGGTGGGCGCAGCCCCCGCGCTGGCGTGGCTGATCTCTGAAATACATACTTGCAGGGCTTTTATCAAGAGAAAAAAGGGAGGCTAAATATAGCTGTCATGCGCTAGATTGTAGGTAGCTGAGGGGGAGCCCCCGTTTGAATGTGAACGGGGGCTTTTGGAGTGAGGAATCTGTTCCCTGGGCGTGACTGACTCTGAAGGAAGGATCAGGGAAGAAAGCAACCACCCGCGGATTCCCAAGGGCTCAGTACCCACCGCTGGGCCCAGATTTGCTAAAGTGATCAGCACCCAACGTACTGAGCTCCGGCAAACCTGGACCGGAGGGCTTTATTCTGATCTCACACCGGTGCCAACTGGAAATGGCTCCATTGAAGTCAATGACCCTGACTCGTAGTTATGCCAGGACAGGGACGGGGTAAGATGATGGCTTAAAGCCCATGTGCACTCCCTTTGTCTGGGTAGGGCCATGCAGGATGCGGATGTAAATTAGAGCAGCCCCTAGGCTGCTCTAAATCTGTGCTGTGTATCCCATGATCCTCAGGGAAGTGGAGGATGACCATAGTGCTAGGCATCCCAGCTATGCCCCCAACACCCTCCCTGTGCTGGATGTTGAGAGAAGGGATAATGTGGTACGTGTATGCCAGCTGCCTGCTGAGGGAAATTCTCAGGGAGGCTGTTACCACCTGGGGATAAGCCTCAACTGAGCTGCCTTCACATCAAAGCAATAGTAAGCCAGTCCAGAGAGACGAATCCAGAGTGACTGCAGTGCTAGCAAAAGCACCGGGCCCTTTAAATAGTTGGAAAGCAAAGCGAATTCCTGGAAGGGGCCTGTGGCAGGGAAACCCCAGATGGGTGGGCACTGGGAGAGCGATCTGGAAAATGTTTGAACCCCCTGGGGTAGTGGGGAGAATGGCTGGGGCTGGACTGGGAGGGGACCAGCGAGCAGAAAAGAAATACCCCTCCTCCCCCCGCCAGCAACGGAACTGTCATGCCTATTAATAATGGGGATTAATAATTAACAACGGCTGCCGTTTAGTGAAGCCCTTTCATCCGAACATCCCCTGGGCTCTCGACAAACTGGTTTGCAAATGACAGGGCTCGATCCTCATTCCCCATCTCACCCCCTTGGCACTGGAGTAAATGTGCTGGTTTCAGAGAAGTTAGCACACACCCCCCACCCCCCCGTGCAGGCTGTGAGAGCTCCGCCTGGCGCTGATGTGTGGCCATCTCTGGGGTGGGCCGCGGCAGCGAGTTTAGGACAGGAAGTGAAGCAGGATCCTGTGTTTCACTGAAACTGCAGTGGGGAGGAAATGCGGTAAGAGGTTTGTGCGTGGCGCCACTCTAGGGACCGAGATGGAGTTACGCTGGGAGTGGAGGTAGCTTAACCCAGCGTACGAGGGAGTGAATAGCAGTTTTGAGCAGGTGCCTGGGAGTCAGGACTCCTGGGTTCTGTTCCAATCCCATGTACGTCTACGTGGCCGGTGGAACACAGATTGTGCCGAATCTCCGCTTTCATTAAGAGAAAAAAGAGAAAACCCCTCAAGGCTGCTGAGCTGAGCATAACTGACCCGGGGGCCATCTGGGTCTGCAGGGACCCTGAAACAATAACTCAGAGGTGTGGACTCGCCTCTCCCCTCTCCGTTGCAGGGTGTTTATAGTCCTGGCTTTACAGAACTCACCTGTCTCCTCCAGCTGAGCCAGACATCCTGTCCAGTGGTATTCCAGCGGGGCTGGCAGGGGAGTTTTCACTGGATTCATTGTTTTATTCTGTACTGTGCCCCTTCTGGCTCAAGGAGGCGCTAAGTTCCCTCTTGTGTGTCCCATCCATCCCAATCTTGCAGTGACCCCTGCTGGGGGGGGCTAGGAATTGGTGTGCGTCATTCATTCACTCTCCCTCTGGGTCCCTCCCGGGCTACCTGCTGGCTTGGTTGCAGATTGGCCTAGATTGCCCACCTATCCCCTTTCCTTAGGCAGCGTTCCCTGCCGGGATCCCTGCTAGGCAGGCTAAGGACGGGTCAATATCACTCATTTTCATTCTCCCCAGGCCCCTTGCTGGTCCTGGCCTCCGGCTTCCAGAGCAGCTCTTCACCCACCAGAGCCTGCCGGGATCTACCCTGGCCCCTGCACAGCGCGTGCAGAGAACCCCGCCTCGACCAGTGTTCTCCGCACAGACGGTTTCGGCGAGTCTGTTTGTCGGGGAAGGTTGGACGGCGTGCGTTTCTGGCAGCCCTTGCTGCGTTATCCTTCCAGTGGAAACACTGCCGCGGGCTTGGCAAATACAGCATTGGGTGCAGAGTGTAGCATAGTTTGGTCCCTGGATTTCCCCGCGGGGGAAAGGGCGGGAGGACGGCCTGGTACGACGGGATATCTGTGGCCAGTTGTGATTGACGCTGAATGATTTCCACCCCCAGGACAGCAGAAACCGTATTTCCTGATTTAAAAGGGAGAGAGCAGCAGGTCAGAACAATGCAGAGAACTGACCATGGTAGAACCCTGGAGGTCAGAATAACCAGGTTGAGGGGCCTCGGCAGAGATGTGGGAGACCCCAGGTCTGGGCCAGATCATGTCAGCGTGAGACGGGACGGGGGCCCAGGCCTGGAAGGGCTCTCGGTCAGAAGGGAAATGCTTGGTGCTCCAGGACTGGAATAGCAGGTCTCCCCGGGTTGCGGGAGCGGTGAACAGGACTGGAAGAGAAAGCAGCATTCCAGGGCCGCTCGGAGCCTCGTCAGCTCGTGCGAGTTTGCATCACACCTGCAACAGACCTGCCTGGCCGCCATCCCAGCGCGTGTTGTGTGACCTCCCAAGCTAATCCGGGGCAGCACTTGAAGGAGACCTCCGAAGAGCGCGGCAGGCAGAGCTGCGGGTGATTCACTGCTCTTCCCACTGACTCGTGGCTGAATCAATCCCCCGGCTTGAGATCGTGCAGCTGGAAGAGCCGTCCTCTGTGTGAGCCGTGAAGCCAAGTTCCTGGCTTCTTGCACTTGTTAATCAATTCCATTGCAATCGGACGAGAGTTGGGGCGTTGATCCCAGGGCCCTGGCTGGAAAAGTGCATTGTGTCTGCTTAAAATTCTCCTGCTGTATTGAACTCAGGAGTCTGGCATGGCATTACTGGTAAACAGCGACTGTGCTCCCCCCACCCCGAGAAGTGGCTGCATTTTAGCAGTGGGTACAACGAGTCCTGTGTGTAGACTATACATCAGTGTGTTAAAATGGTTTGGGTCAGGTATTGAAATGACTAATATTGCTCGGTTTAGACGTGTACTGGAGTTTGCCAGGGAGCAATCTGAGCCTGTGGTTAACAGAATCATAGGACTGGAAGGGACCTTGAGAGGTCATCTAGTCCAGTACTCTTCACTCGTGGCAGGACTAAGTATTATCTAGACCATCCCTAACAGGTGTTTGTCTAACCTGCTCTTAAAAATCTCCAAAGATGAAGATTCCACAACTTCCCTGGGCAATTTATTCCAGTGCCACCCTAACAGGAAGTTTTTCCTAATGTCCAACCTAAACCACCTTTGCTGCAATTTAAGCCCATTGCTTTTTGTCCTATCCTCAGACATTAAGGAGAACAATTTCTCTCCCTCCTCCTTGTAACAACCTTTTATGTCCTTGAAAACTGTTATCATGTCCCCTCTCCGTCTTTTCTTCTCTGGACGAAACAAACCCAATTTTGTCAATCTTCCCTCACAGGTCATGTTTTCTAGCCCTTGAATCGTTTTGGTTGCTCTTCTCTGGACCTTCTCCAATTTGTCCACATCTTTCCTGAAATGTGGCGCCCAGAACTGGACACAATACTCCAGCTGAGACCTAATCAGCGTGGAGTAGAGCAGACGGATGGTTCTACATTCAACGGACGTCTACAAGCCCCGGTCCAGTCACTTGGCCCAGATGACTGTGAATTGTTCGGCACTGCAGGAAAAGCCCATGCAACCCAGGGGGAAGAGGCATGATAAGTTAAAGCAGCATGGGTGAGTGGTCAGGGCTCTGCATCAGTACTCCAGGGATCTGAGTTCTATTCTGTCGCTGGCTGAACTTTGAGCAAGACACTGAATCCCTCTGGGCCTCCATTTGCCATGGGAATAACGGCCCTTCCTTCCTGGGTCTTGTCTATTTAGACTGTAAGCTCTTTGGGGCGGGGCTGCCTCTTGCTGTGGGTATGTCTACACTGCAGACGAAGGGGTTACTGCAGCACCGGTGGAGGTTAATGTAGCTGGCGCAGGTAGTGAGGATGTAGCTGCCCCCAGTACAAGGCTGCCAGGGTGTGTGGTTATAACTCAGGAGTCCTGGGTGCTAGTCCCAGCTCTGCTGTTGCTTGGGCATGTCACGGCCTCTCTCTGTTTTCCCTTTGTCTTTTCTCGTGTAAGGCCTGGGTGGTCTAGTCCACAGGCTCTGGGGTCCAAGCTGGGATCAGAGACCAGGTTCTGTCCCCAACTCTGCCTCCGTGCTGTTTGCTGACGCCTTTATCTGTCTTGTCTACTTAGCCTGGAAACTCTTTGGGGCAGAGACTGTCTCTTAATTCGCCTCTCTGGGCCTCAATTTCCCCACGTAGTGGTAGTGAGGCTTATCTCCTTTGCAAAGAATGTGGAGATCTTCTGAGGAAAAGCACACCGTGAAAGGAGGCGAGATTAACAAGACCGGGACTGCTCATCTTAGAAAAGAGACGACTAAGGGGGGATATGATACAGGTCTCTAAAATCAGGAATGGTGAGGAGAAAGTTAAGGAAGTGTTATTTACCCCTTCACGTAAGACACAAACCGGGGCTCATGCAAAGCAATTCGTAGGCAGCGGGTTTCAAACAAAGATAAGGAAGCACTTCTGCGCACAGCACAGTTGGCCTGTGGAACTCATTGCCAGGGGATGCTGTGAAGGTCAAAAGAAGTAGATAAATTCACGGAGGATAGGTCCATCAGTGGCGATTAGCCACAATGGTCAGGGACGCAACCCCATCCCTGAACCTCTGATGCCCAGAAACTGAATCTGGACCACTGGGGATGGATCACCTGATAATTGCCCCGTCCTGTTTATTCCCTCTGAAGTACCTGGCTCCAGCCACTGTCGGAAGACAGGACACTGTGCTAGATGGACCATGGGTCTGACCCAGTGTGGCCGTTCTTATGTAAGATCTAAGTATTATTATTTTGCTATATGCACGTACAGCACCTGGCACAATGGGACCCTGATCTCAGCTGGGGCCTGCAGGGGTGACCGTAGTCCCAGGATGCAGCTCAAATGGGGCCAGAGGTGCTTGGGGGAGTTTCATAATGTGCCTTTTCCCTTTATGAAAAAAGAAAAGGAGGACTTGTGGCACCTTAGAGACTAACCAATTTATCTGAGCATAAGCTTTCGTGAGCTACAGCTCACTTTCCCTTTATGTAACTCTTGCCTCTTGTCCGGCAAGGGTTAAACGCCCAGGCTTGTGGTCGGTGGGTTTGCAGGACAGATGAGTCAGGCCAGAGGTGTAATCGGCTCTTGCAGCTGGCGGGTGGTGGGGTGTGTGTGTGTGTGGGGGGGGTGGGTTTGTGGTGTAGAAATCAATTGCAGCCTGGCATGGGGTTTGGATCCCTGCTCCTCGCCTCTCTGCCCTGGATCCCAGTACAGAACCCTCCCCTGCCCGCTCTGCAGCTGTTGTGGGGCTGGGATTTGGGTGGAAGGGGGCGGGGGAGAACTGCAGAGGGGGAAGGAAAAGGTGGGGGACGTATAACTGTGCTGGTTCATACACAAAAAGGCAGAAGATGCAGGAAGCAACGTAGCGGAGGGGGAGCGTTTGTCATCTGGCATCTTCAGGGTCCTGGTGCCGCCTGGTTCCCGTGCTGGGGGCCTTGGGAAAGGGAGGGGAGCCAGGCCAGACACGGGGTGGCTGGTGGAACCCACTCCTGCCTATCCCAGGGGCTAAGATTATCCAAGGGGGTCGAGTGATTTGGGGGGGCCCAGGTCGAGACCTCTTAAAGGGGTAGGCGCCTTCTGAAAATCCAGCCCCTTTGAGGCGTCTCGCCTCGATCCTCTCGGAATCAAGGCGCCCCAGTTTGACTCCTTGCTGCTGGAAGTCTTGCCTGGAGACTAGAGCCTGGAGGGAGGGTCTGCCCCGTGTCGACGGAGCGATTCGTCCATAGCGACAGTGCCCTGCGGTTCCCGATGAGCACCCCAGGAGCTTTGCAGGGAGCGGGCCTCGCCGACAGGGGCAGATCACCAGCCCCATTTTACAGGTGGGGGAGCTGAGACGCGGGGAGGTGACCAGATGCATCCAGCTGGGCACAGGACTGACTCCCAGCCCTGTGCTTTGAAGGACACACGGGCACTGCTTGCCTGGCATGCCATGGCGAAGACGAGGACTAGCTGTGACCCACTGCAGCTGACCCCTGACCCTCGTGCGTCTGCTGGTCAGATTCTGCCTCCTGAGGAGCTCAAGGGACGGCACTGAGGGATGCTGGGAAGCTGAAATCAAACCCCGAGGGGCCTGATTCCTCTTTCCCACCAGCCAGTTGTACGTGGCTGTGACTTGGTCAAAACGTAGAGCGGCAGTGTGTAGGGCTGGATGGATCTGGGTTCTCTTTCTGGGTCTGCCATTGATCATGGGCAAGTCCCTTGGCTGCTCTGTGCCTCAGTTTCCCCTCCCACCCTTTGCCTGTCTCTTTAGCTTGTGAGTTCTTTGGAGTAAGCCTCTCGCTGTGTATCTGCGCAGCGCCTAGCTAATTGGGGCTCTGAGCTTGATTGGAGCCTCTAGACACTATTATAACGCAAGTAAAAAACAGGGGTTACTCCAGATTGACATGGGGGTAAGGGAGAGGAGAAGCCAGGCCCCTAGGGGGTCACGTGGAGTTTCCCCAGGAATGAATTTGGCTCCTTGAAGCTCTCCATTGCGAGGTAATGCTGTGAACTCTCCGATTTCCGCCCCCAGTGGGCTCATGGATGGAAATCCCACAATGCAAATCTGTGTGCGTGCTGAATGGACACGATCCGATGGCCTTGACTGGCCGTATCAGAGGCAGAATATGTCCAAGGGGAGAGAATCTCGGTTTCAGGGCAGCGTATGGAGACTGAGATGAAGCGCTGAAACCACAGGCCAGCGTCTTCTAACTCACGTGGTTAACGCTAGGCGGCTAGCACTGTATTTAGGGGCCTGATTTAGCCAGGGAGCCAAGCCACAGCCTCGGCCATCAGCGCCTCGGCAAAGCGGGTCTCTTTTTCAAAGGAGATGAACGCGCCCAGTGCAATTGCCCCTCTGAAAACCAGATCCCAAGTGGGGCTTCAGCTGGCCTGCCTTGCCAAGGCTGCAAGGAACAACCACAGCAGAACCTAAAAGGTGCCCCCGGCCAGTGTTTGGGGGGTGGGCATTGGAAACGGACTCGGCAAATCAAGAACAATTGAGCCAGGGAGTTCAGGGGTGCACCTGAAGCCCTCCCCCCACCAAAGCTGCTACTCCCCAATTATGATAGTACCCCCCCCGCCCACACACCCCTTTTCCCGACCCCTTGAAGCGCTGCCCCCCCCCCGCCTCCCTCCCAGCGGGAGTCCCCCAGATCACCCTGGAAAAGGGGAAGCCCCCGCTTAGAGCAAGCGGCACGGGCCCACGGGACAGCACATGTGTTGCAAACAGGCCAGGGCTCTGCCTCGTGCCTTGGCCCGGAGCGAGGGCGAGAGCGAACGAGCCTTCGTGCCACGGAGGGCGGGGCGGGCGTGGGGGCAGCCAAAGGGGGACGTGTTAACTGGCTTGGAGCAGGAAGAGTGGATCTGTCCCCCTGCGGAAGGCGCCCAGAGAACTGGCAGCGCTGGTGGCCGGGATGGGGGCTGAGTCGTGTTACAGAGTTTGTTGCTGTTTTGAATAAGTCGATGGCAGAGCTGGGGGCTTTCGTTGTCCCGGCCCCCTCCTACTGGGGTGATTAGCTCAGTGGCTATGGGGCTTTGCAGGGGACGCATGGCCCTGCCGCTTCCTTTAGGCGGGGAAGAAGAGGAGGGCTCGGGTGATCTCTCTAAGACCCAGAGGGAGCCTAGGCTGGGGCGGTAGGCTGTGCTGATTGCAGAAGAGCTGGAGCCTTCAGTCTCCATCACCAGCCATTCAGGCGCAGAAAGAGAGAGCGAGGAAGAGGAAGAGGAGGAGGAGAAGGAGGAGGAGGAGAAGGGGCGAGGGGTGGGGGAGGGAATCTGATCACCCGGCTGGCAATGGCCTGAGCCGATGCCTTGGGAGATCTCGCCCTCCTGCTCCGGCTGCCAAGCCGTGGACCGACCAGCCCTGCCTCCTCGCCACCCTGCTCCCATTCCGCTTGCACAATGCCCGCTGTACGGTGTAGGCCCTTCCTACACTAGGGGGGCTCTGCTGGGGATGTGAGCCGGCGGGCAGGGAGAGCCATTGTGGGGAAGAGGAGCCAGCCAGAGGAGGCCGAGCGAGGCTATGAGGTGTGGGCGACCGGAGAAGGCTCCTCGCTGAACCATGATGAAGACGGAGCCCCCCACCGCCAGCCCCGGCAACAGCAGCAGCGGCAGCCTGAGAAGCGCTTCTCCCCACAGGAACGCCTACGAAGCGGGGATCCAGGCCCTCCGAGCCACAAAGGATGCCCTTGGGGCCGCCGAGAGCGAAGAAGCCAAGAAGGCCAGGAACAAGAAGTATGGGTCCAACGTGCACCGGATCAAGAACATGTTCCTGCAGATGGGGACCGCCCCGCCGGGCGAGGGCACCTGCGACCTGGCCAAGGTGAAGGAGAAGCCCGTCCGGCTTTCCTTGCCCAGGGCCAGCAGCCTGAACGAGAACGTGGACCACAGCGCGCTGCTGAAGCTGGGGACCAGCGTGTCGGAGAGGGTGAGCCGCTTTGACTCCAAGCCCGACAAGCCGGTCTCCAAGCTCCAGGAGACCCGGAAGATCTTCGAGCGGAGCCTTCAGGAGAAGGAGACCACCAACAAGCTCCTGCTGAGGAAGGAGAGGGCCGGCTTCCAGGACAGGAAGCTGGACGTGGTGGTGAGGTTCAACGGGAGCACCGAGTCCCTGGACAAGCTGGACACGGAGGCCGTGTCGCCCACCGTCAGCCAGCTCAGCGCCGTCTTCGAGAAGGCCGACCTGAGGAACAACCTGCACAAAACCCCCAACAAAGTCGGGCCCCTCAACTCCAAGATCGTCAGCAAGAGGTCCCGGGTCTTCCTCCAGGGCCCGGAAGGGGGCAAGGCGGAAGCCAGGGGGGGCGACGGGCCGGCTCTCCAACTGAGAGCCAAGCATCTTGAAGGCGAGAAGGCCCAACCCAAACCGGTCGCGCCCAGGCCGGGCGAGAAGGACGCCACGGGCCCACGGGCCCAGAGCGTCCAGGAGGTGCGGAAGATCAAGCCGGTGGAGGTGGAGGAGAGCGGGGATTCGGAGCAGGAGTTCGAGGCCGCCGAGCAGGCGGAGGAGACGGCGGCCGAGCAGGACAAGAGCAAGAGCTTGGCGTCTGGGCCCGAGCGGGCCGAGCTGATCCAGGCCGAGGTGACGGTGCACGCGGCCTTGGAGAACGGCGGCCTGGCTGCGGAGAAACACGGGCAGGCCCCGGAAGCGGACGCCTACCCCGAGGAGGAGGGCAAGGCCGAGGGGCAGGAGGAGGCCGACCTGGGCGACGAGTCCAAGAAGGAGGACTTCTCGGAGGCCGACCTGGTGGACATCAGTGCATACAGTGGGCTGGGGGAGGACTCGGGGGGGAGCGGGCTGGACGAGGACGAGGAGGCCGACGGGCTGTACGAGCCCGAGTCGAGCTGCGTGGAGATCCCTGGGCTGTCGGAGGAGGAGGAGCTGGTGCCCAACCGCAAGATCCAGTTCAGCACGGCTCCCATCCAGGTAGGCCGCTGGGCGTCCCCGCGCCTCGCCAGGGTGGGCGTAACGGGGCCGGGCATGCCGGCCAATGGAGCCCTCTCCGCGCCCGCGGGGAGGTGTGAACAATTCGAGACGGGGACGTCATTCCCACCCTGGGGCACATGGTGAGGAAGTGTCAGAGCTGGGCTCAGAACCCAGCAGCCCCTAGCATCTAGCTCCATGCGCCACCTCCCTCCCCTGCCACCTGGTAGCTCCCTGCCTGGGGAATTTTTCCAGATTGTCACGCCATCGCCCTCAGTTAGCATTGGTTCAGCTGGGGTGCAATGCCACTTATATTGGGCTATGGGGGTGCCAGGCTATCTGTGCCAACGTGCTGACTTTGCACTGGCACCCATGAAATGCAGCCACTGCTTGGGTGGCTGGACAGCATCCTTCGGGACACACTAGTGCGGGGCTGGGAGTGGGGGAAGATATTGGCCAGGTACAGCAGAGCCAACCCCTCACTGGGGTGAGAAGTGCCGGGGGGCTATCAAGGGCTAGGCAAGACCATGGGGTAGGGTCTGGGTCGTCCCCCCACCCCGGTGAAGGTCCGAGCCAGCCCTGCTGCAAATTGACCCCGTGATTCCAGGGGGTGTAGGTATGTGGGGTGCGGGGCTTTGGCCCATTAAGCCATCCCCATTTGGTGGAGCAAGCAGAACCCGCCTTTCTCTTCCGCTGGCAGAGTGTGGACTGGTTTCTGACACCAGCCTGCCGGCCCGGACCCCAAAGCCAAGCCAGGCCTGGGCAGCTGCCGAGGCTACTGGATTCTCTGCAGGCTGGATGAGGCTGCCCCCTGGCATTGTGGGCAGATCTGTGGCATGGGGCGGGCGGGTTCCTGGATCCAGGTGAGGTCTGAGCAGTGTGGGGCAGGAGAACATCCTGGAGATCCCTGGGTACGGGGCCCTCTGAGTCTGCTGTGTATCCCAGGAGCCTGGCTTCTCACAGGGATGGACAGCCTCAGGATAAGAATGAGATCATGAAGCTGGCGAGGAGGTTGAAGAGAGGATACCAGCTGTCTGATCCTACCTCAGGGGAGGCCTTTCCATTGGCATCTGGGTTTGGCCCCCCCACCACGCTGCTCCTCTGCCCCATTGGGGGCCCGCGAGAAGAGGCTACAGTCACCCCAATGTCAGAATCTAGTGCCAGATTCCTCTCTGGAGTTACACGAGGGGCAGAATTTGGCCCAGTGCATGTGATCTGGGAATTGGAGCCAGGAGGGCTCGCTTGGCGGGCAGGAGAGCAGATGGATGTGTGTGCATATCGGCCGACACCCTGGTCCATTGCCCATGCCACTGTGGTGCTTAACTGGCCCTCTGCACCCACCCTAAATCCAGGAGATGGGAGCCATGGAATAGGTGCATAATTACACCGCAGCTATGGTTGCGTGGCTGATGAAGTGGTGGGGGATGACTTTCTCTGCAGACCGTTGGCCTGGGGTGCGCCTACTCCCCCCCCAACCAACCCCTTGCTCCTGGAGTGAGCTGGGGCTCAGTGTGCGGCTGGCGCGCGAGCCGTTCCAGGCTGGGTCTGACTCTGAGGGTCTGGGAATCGGTCCGCGAGAGACTCGCTGGCAGGAGCCAGGCAGTGCTGTTATCCATAGGCAACCCCTGGGTCGGTGCACCTGGGTGGAGAGGTGGGGCTGTGGTGCGGAGGGACCTTTTGCCAAAGCAGAGGGTTGGGTGTCAGGAGAGTCAGGTTCCATGCCCAGCTCTGCCATTGACTTGCTGGGCGACCTTGGGCGAGTTACTCCTGTCTCTGTGCCTCAGTTTCCCTATGTGCAGCGCACGGGCCGTCAGGCTGACTGGGCTCCCTGTAGGGTTGGAGGCTGGGCTTGTTAACGTTTGGGTGGCAGGTGCCAGAGCAGGACGCATTGCTGTCATCCTGGGGGTGTGGGGCCATCGCAGGAGAGGGGGAGATTTGCCCAGTTAGAGGAATAAACTGGGAAGGACATTAAGACTTTGCTTGTGTGGTGTGCCGTGGCCGGGAGGAGACCTGGATGCAGATGAGCCCTGCTGGGTTTCCTTAGTGGCCTATCGGGGTAGGAGGCTAGGAGCATACAGCTGCTAGGCTGAGCAGCGGTGGCTTGTCTTGGCCTTGTGGGCGGTGATTTTTGATTGCACCCCTCTTCTCCGTGTGATGAGTGTCCCAGGGGTTTACTGGGCCCTTCTCCCATGGCTGGCCTTACGGGGACAGTGATCTTTGTACAAGCCCTTCTCCCAGTGCCTGAGCATCACGAATGGAGGCCCTGACTGAGATCAGGACCCCATTGCGCCAGGCGCTGTGCATACAGAGTCGGAGTCCTTGCCCTCAAGAGCTCACAATCTAAATAGACCAGACAAAGGGAAACAGACTTGCCCAAGGGTCACCCAGTAAGTCTGTGGCAAAGCCAGGTCTCCTTGGCCCCAGCCCAGTGCTCTGTCCTCTGGACTGGACTACCTGTCTCTCCACTGGCCTACAGTTGCCTGTCATCCATTGTTTGTTGTGTCTCAGCAGCTGGGATCTCTTGGGAGGAAGGACTAGTCATTGGTCATGTCCCTGAGCTAACACGCAGTGGGGTAGTATGTATTCCTCTTCCCCTGTGGGGTCGCCTTCGGGGGCCCGGGGGGGTCCACAGAGGAGAAGAAGCTCCAAGGCAGAGATGTACTGTGAAGGGGTGTGGGGGCAGGGAAAGAGTGGCTGGGTGCCCGGTATCAGGACTCTGCTGATCTCTGGACTATCACGCCCCCTCTCTCCACCCCCCGCCCCCGCCCCCTCGGGTGCAGGAGAAGTGAGAAAGGGGAAGTCTCACCCCCGCGAGATGTGCCTGCTTTCTCGTCACAGCCTCTGAGCAAGCGGGACCGGCCCTCTTGTAGATTCACCCCGAGCCAGATGGGCACGGAAGAGCCTGCGATGAGGAGAGGAGGGAGGGGAGGGGCGACTGCGCCAGCGATCTGGGGCAGGATTTGGGGGTGGGGGGCAGAAACATACATGGTGCCTGTGGGGGGGGACACAGATGGAGGGAGATGCCTGGGGGGCATGGCAAAGGGGTCCACTGCTGTCAGCTGGCAGGGAAGTTACCATGCCCCACATCCCCAAGAGGGGCCATGCTGGAGCTGGCAGGGCCCATCCAGGCTCCTGATTGTAGATGGACCCGGAAGCCACCTGTGCCAATGGCTTGTGATGCCATAAAGCGGAGTGGCGATGCCCGGGGCGATGATGAACTCCCTGGGGGCCGGGCCGCTATTTCTGGGCCTTCGCGACTTGCTCGCACTTGCATTCCCCTTGACTGGAGGAGCAGCGATTGCTTTGTCTCTGAGTTCGGTTATTTATAGAGCCGCGTCCCCAATTCCGTTGCTGAGTCAGTCGGCTCACTTCTGTCTGCACCTGGGGTGTGCTGGGGTAGGGTCACTGGCGGGCTGTGTTTGGGGAACTGTTCTAAGAGGCCCGCTCCGCCCCAGACACCGAAGCAGCCGGGGTTTTCGGAAGAGTGCAGCCTGGAGGGTGCTGGGATCCTGTGAACATCTAGTCGTTGGTGTCACGGCTAGAGCTACCGGGAAAACCTGGCTCTTTAGCTGCCTAAATGGGAGTTGAGCCCTTTGGAAACTCAGTCCCTGGTTGTCCTGCAGAGCCCTTGGAAACGGGGCCCGAGGACCGTGATGGCGGGGAGTGGCCAAGTGCTGTATTTTAAAGCCTGTTGAAATTGTACCACCCAGGCAACAGGGGGAGCTTAGGAGCACCGGGCATGTGTTATTGTACGGCCTGCCAAAATGGTTAGCTGGTGTGTTTTTTCTCATTGGCGTGCGGGGAGTGGCGCATTTCGAATTGGGAGGGCGTTCTGCAGCCGAACTGGAGGGAGGACGAATTCGGGGCCTGGATTCCTTGCGATTCTCTCTCACGCTGGGAGCTGGGCTGGGCTGGACTTTCTGCCATAGCAACACGCCTCTAAAATTCTCTCCCCTGCCAGACCCCAGGTGGCTGGCACCCCCTCATGCATGGGCATGCCCCTCAGGGGGAATGGGGGTGAGGGGATGCATCTCCCTCCTGTCATTCCCAGACCTTCTCGCGCCTGGTAGTCCCTTCCCGCCAACTGCTTCTTTATGTCATCATGCCAGGGGCTTCATATGTGGACACAGCGCCCTAGCCTCTGATCACTGAAACCAGCAGCATAACGCCCCTTCATACCAATGAGGGAGAAGATCAGGAGATCAGGATCAGGCCGGAAACATACAGCCCAGTGGAGCTGCTATTATATATATTATGGTACTTCTAGAGGCCCCGTTGTGCTAGGCCCTGTACATAGAGTTCCTGCCTCAAAGAGCTTGGCAATCTAATCAGGCCAGCCCAAGGATGGGTGGGAGGAGAAACAGAAGCACAGAGAGAGGAAATGTCTGGCCCAAGTTAGTGGCAGAGACGAGAATAGAACCCCGGCGTCCCGATCTGGTGCCCTGCCCACCTGCCCTCTGGTCTTTGCCCATTGTTTTCACTCGAGCGGCTTCCAGATCAAATAGACTCCGGCACGTGGTGGCTGCGGGTATGATTGAGGCACGGGCAGCCACACCAACGCTAGCTTTCATCACGCTCGCACCGAGTAATGGTAGTCGTGCAAACGTGGCGGCTGGCAAAGCGAATATGTACCAAGCCCCCAGCCGGCTTGTCCTGGGGCGGCTGGCCTGTGTCACCAGGCTTTCGCTGCCATTGTTACTCACGAGAGCTAGCTAGATGTGAAAGCTGGTGCCTGCCCGGGCTACGATCTCCCCTTCACTTGCGGCGAAGGAGGTCTGCCAGCCGCCAGCCCTGCAGTCCCCCGCTCAAGGGCTGAGCCACCGGGCTGGGTGTGCGGCACCCCTTAGAGCCGCCCTGCTAACGGGAGCCCCTGCCTTGGGGCCGATCGGTCCGCACAGTCGCGCCAGCCAGCAGAGTCCGCGTGCCCGCCCGTTGCCCAGCGAGCCGAGATGTGGAGTAAGGAGCTGGTCCGTTTTCGGAGCGTAGCCTCGCTGTCAAACGAGCCCGTGGAGTAGGCCCTCACCTCCCGGAGCCTGGGTTCCACGCTCACCCACCTCAGCTGCCTTCTGCTCCCAGGGGCCAGCTAGCGGCATCGAATGGGGCAGGCTGTATGGAAATGCAGCAGCCGCCGTCTTGGCCAACACGGAGGTTTGAATTGGGGGACCTCCGGAGCTAGATGCAGGAGAGGCCATAGCTGCTCCCTAGCTGCTGCTTTACCACCCTTGTCTCTGTGGAGCGGCACCGTGGGGCACCTGTAATATTCACTGACCCGTAGCATGTGGGCCCCAGAGCGGGGGGCGGGAGGGCTGTTCTGTTTGGCCCCTTCCTCTACTGTGGGGCCCCCCTAAGAGGACTGGGTGTGAGACGAGCCCTCTGCAGGTGACGGATATTGCATTGCTCCATCGTTACATGGATGGGCTGTTTGAGCTTGTTTGGGGCAAAGGCCAGGGCTTGGTGGGCGTGTTTCAAGGTGGTGGAATGTCCCCGATCAGCTGGCATGGCGAGTTTTTCTCTCTGCCACACACAATGCCCCAGGGAGCTTCATTCCAAACAGCTTCCTCCCCAGACAGCCCAAATACCTAGAATACCTACCGTGAAGGGAGCAGCAGGAGCCGAGGCAATGTGCTGATCTGCTCCATGTGCACAGAAGCCGTCTGCAAGGAGAGAATTGGCAGTGCCCCTTGGTACTCTGCACGGAGCCTCTGCCGTGTGGGAACAGGCGCGCCATGCCCAAGTCCTGGCACCCGTCCCCCAGCGTGTGCTCAGAGGTGGAGAGGGGCTGCTGAGCGGGGAGGTTGCTCAGCAAACATATGGGGGTGCAGTTGACATGTGTGGGGGGGCTTTTGGTTAGAGCGCAGACAGCTGGGAGGGCTGGGCTGGGGTCCAGTTTCTGCCTGAGAAGGGAATTGGGTTGGGGCGCAGAGTCTGATACGCCACTGGGATCGGAATCGTGACTCTGCGCATTTGAAAGGCCAGGAGCGTCGTCATAAATAACAGCCCTTTCCATCCACGCGTCTTCAAGCCCCTCACAGAGGAGGCAGGCATCCACCTTATTGATGGGGAAACTGAGGCAGGGAGGCGCTCAACCCATTTGCCCAAAGTCGCCAGAGAGGCAGGGTTAAAACCTGGGTCTCTGTTATGCTCAGGTGCATTCCCACCGGTCATCACAGTCGCTCAGCCCACCATCATCTTGGCAAATCCCAAAGGGACGCGGCTTCCTTGTCGCTCTCTGGCAAGGTGCTGAAGGTGGTGTGATTGTAGATGCTGGTTGTGTCCGTAACGTCCCTGGGGTCTCCTGCGGGGCGCCCCCTTGGACGGCGGCGGGGAATTGGTGCTGGCGCCGAGTGGGGCCATCAGTCGTCTTGGGTCGTAGCCTAGCCGCTGGGCACGTGGTAGCTCAGGCCTCCCGGATGCGGGCTGGGCCAGTGAGAAGTCGGGGGGTCGGGGTCCTGCCTGAGGGTTAAACCGGCAAATAGTCAGGGGCTCAGGTGACGGGGCTGGGTTGTCCGGGAAGCGGGAAGTCGCAGCCTCGCCTCCTGGCAATACAACAGTCCCAATGTCTCGTCTCCCTGGGTTGCTCCGTGGCCGCTGGGGCCTGGTTTCCCGTCTCCGCTCCGAACGGCTCCCCCTCCGCTCCTTCTCTGGGTCCCTCAGGCTCTGGGGACCGCGGCTGGCCTATCCTCCAAGCTGGCTGCAGCTGATCGCGGGCTCCGTGGCGACTCGGCTCCCTGGAAGGGACGTCTGGCTCCTTCCCTGCTCTGCCTCCAACTGGGCTCGGGGGCCCGGCCCTTATCCCTCCTGCCCTGTCCCCGCCGGAAGTGGGGGAAGGGACAGGGCTAACTGCGTCCAACAGGGTGAATAACCCCTTCTGTGCCGGAATGAGGCCGCCCCGCCTCGGTGCAACGTCCATCGCGGGCAGATGTGTCGCCCCACCGAAGCTTTTGGCACCCCCGTGATCGCCCGCGCAGCAGCGTTCCTGGGGGCACACGCTTTGGGATTTGTTCCAGAAAGCCGCCAAAACCCGAACCAGTGCTGATGGAGCTGGCTGCCGGGTTCAGCTTCGCATGTCCTCATTGCTGATCTCCTCCTGCCGCGTGATCTGGAGCCGCTGATGGAGATGACAAGAGTCGAGCCGGTGCGCGTCCGCCTTGCGCGCCCGCCTTGCGCTTCCGCACGGCAGAGCTGGTGTAACCGGGGGTCCGGGGACCTGCAGCTTCACAGCAAGCTTGAGGTCATGACGGCCCCGCAGCGGCTGTGGAAGGGCCCGAAGCACAGAGGCACGCTCCGCAGCGCACGACGTTGTCTTGTTGGCCGATCTCGTTGGGCAAGCGGCAGCAGGTATTGGTCTGGTTATTAACCCAGAGAAAACAAAGTCCCTGGCTGTTACTGTCCAACAGCCTCCACCTCGGTATTAACCCCTCCAGACGGGACATGGACCGAGGGGCCGATGTCGGATATTTGGCCAGCATCCCAGACTGTGTTGGAGGATGCTCAAACCATGGCCCTCGGGCCAGCATCATGTCAACTAGGCCTCAGTGCATCCCTTTGTGTCACACCCTTCGTTGGCTTGGAAGCGCTAGGGGGGCCAGATAATTTCTCAGTGTCTGCAGGTGTTGCAGCGACCTGCATTGCTCCCGGAGGCCTGCTCCGCCTGCAGAGGGCAGGGGGCTGGGATCTGCACAAAGGCCTAGGGGCGTAGGGCCCCCGGCTGCCATTGAATTTTGGTGGGATTTGGATGCTGAAGTCCCTTCCGCGCCTTTGAAAATCGCAGTCAAAGTTCTAGTCCTTCCTGTGACCCTGATCCACTGGGGGACGCGGAGCGAGTCCCTGGCCCTCTCTGTAAAGTGGGAGGGAATGTCTCTGACCTACCTGCGCGGTGCTTACCTGGCGGATGTTTGCACAGGGCTCTGACGGGGTGGGCAGCCTGTCCATCTCCTATATAACCACCGTTCCCAGGGCATCTGAGTGCGTCTCGAGCTCCCCCAGGAGGCTGGGCAGTGCTGTTCTCACCATTTGATGCAGGAGAAACAGATACCAAGGCCCGTCCAGATTGTTCAAGGTATCTCGGTGTTGCAACGCCTAACTGATTTAGGAGCCCGAGTCTCATTTTCAAAAGGGATTTCGGCAACTGCAAGCCAAATGCTCGTTGACAATTGAGGGGATTTAGGCTCCTAAGTGCCTGAATCCCTTTTGAAAATGAGACTCGGGCTCCTAAATCAGTTGGGTGTTGGGACACTGAAACGCAGCAACACCTCCCCGCCTTGAAAACAGTCTAGGTGACTTGACCAAGGTCACTCAGGAAGCCTGTGGCAGAGGAGGGAGCTGAATGCTGGTTTCCCAAGTCCCGAGCTACTGCCCTAGCTGCCGGGCCGTCCTTTCGCTCGGCGGATGAATGCTCGGGGAGTTAACTTTCTGGCCGCCCCCTGCAGCTGAGCGGAATGCAGCCAGCCCCGTTGGGTGGAAGGGCTGGCGTTATGGCCGTTGTATTGGGCTCTACTTGCACTGGGTATCACAGGGCTTTGCACTATAACCCACGACACTGATCCCGAATACTCTTTTGTTCGGAGGGTTTAGCCGAGTGGTGTTATCCCTTCTCCTCCTAGCCCCTTATGCCTGTAATCCTCTCGTCCGTGAGTGGTAGATGCTTTATCTGAGAGCCTGGCTGGGGTAGCCCCTGCTACGAGTCGATGAGCCATCTGCTCCGCCTGTATTCCCAGCCAGGTGAATGTGGGGGGCCGGGAGGACCCCAAGGGGGGAATGTGGACTGTTCCCCTTGCCACCAGAGAGGAGGCCCATGCAGCCTTCGCCCCGACGTGTGGAGCATTCCAGTGTCTGCACGGGTCTTGCAAGGAGAGATCCCCTCAGACAGGTGGGCTGCTGCTGCTCCCCTCACTTTGCAGAGCTGACCCTGGCAGCTGCCTCTTCCCTTAGCCTAAAGCCGCGCGGAAATGAAAGGAGGGGCTGGTTAGCCATATGGCAGACCTGGGTCCGAGCCCCAGGCCTGTGGGTCTTGCTTAGGGGGGGCGCTGCAGAGGCAGCCCGGCCAGCACTGGTTCAGAGGGAGTGGAAGAGGAAGTCGACCGCCTGATGGTGGGGTTGCTCACAGCGGGGCCGGCAGGACTGCAAGCCTGGCCTGGCCGCCCGCTCGTCATGACGGAGGGCTTGCCGGGCCGAGGGAAGGGGCTGCAAAGTGACGTCTCCCCGCTCCAGCTCCAGTCCAGAGCCAAAGGGTGGAGGGGGAGCTGAGCCCCCTGCCTTCCCCCCATTGCAGCCCTGCCGAGTTCAGTGGGGCATGGCCAGTTGGGAGCCTGTGTTGGGAGCCCTGAGGGGCCTTACGAGTGGAAACACGGGGGCGAATCCTCCGCGGGTGCCATTGGGCGGCGCTTGGCGTCTGGCCGAGTCGCACTTCAGCTGAGGCTCTCGCCGTCGTGTGGGTGGGACAGGATGGCCTCAGGGCTCCGGCAGGGATGGGAGTGTGTGTGTGTGGGGGGGAACAGTGAGGTGGGTCTGTATGACCCCCACCATGAGAGAGCCAGTTGCATCATAGTGCCAGATAGTTCAGCTCACTCCTGAACAGGGACATCTGCGGTACCCCGACTGACAGCTACACCCTCCCTTGGAGCTGTTAGCTTCCAACTTTGGGGGTGCCCCCTCTGATCTCCCAGAGGACAGCAGATGCCCCATGCAGAAGCTGCCCCATGACGAGAGTTAATGGGACCTGGGATTTACTGTATTATACGAACATACAGGCCCAGCTCCAGTGAGTGTCTTTGCTTTTATCTTCCAGCTTTGAACAGCTGGTGGGATCAATACCTCTCCTCTGGCCTATTGTCTGGGATGTGTGTTATTGGCCTATAAATCCTCCTTCCCTCCCTTTTCTCTCTGTTTTTGTGTGTGCGCGCACGTGTGTCCGGCTTAGCTCATCTGTTCCGTTTGGGACCTCCTTAGAATAAAGCGAGAGAGGGGCAGTTGGGGGGGATTGGGTGAAGGTCTCCTAAGAGGTCACTCGGTTCGACTATAAAGAGCCTTTCAATTGTAAAAACGCAAGGCCAGCAGCTGGCAGTGGGACGAAGTTCTGCGCTGACGCAAAATCTTCAAAACCCTTGATAAAATAAGCAACTTCCTGCAGAACAAAGCAAGTTTCTAGCCTGGCTGGGTGACCTTCAAAAGGCCAGGTTTCTGACGGGCACAGAGATCAAGGGCTCCCACTCTGGCAAAAATGCATGCAGCGTAAGACGTGCATGGGGCCAGGATCATGCCTGGGATTTGCAAGCTGGAAATATCATCCATGGGCTAAACAAGTTGAAAGGGTGGTGCATCGCAGTCTGCATGTTGCAAAGACCATGCGTGGAATGTATCCCAAACTCGGTATGATCCTTGCATTTATCTGCAAATGATTAATCCTTGCATGACTTGCATCACCTATGCCTGATCTTTGTGCTTCTGCCTCCATAGGTGGCTTCTGTCTGGGCTGAGTATGATACCTGTTCCCCACCCCCCTTATTCTGCCCACTCCCCCAGCTCTGGCATGGGCTGGACAAAAATGAAAGAGAAAATATACTCCCCATGGTCTCCTCAGTTTGTTGCTGGTTTCCCTGGTGACTGCATGGAAACTGACCAGCACAAGGGCTAGGAGAAAAGCTGGACCCCTTCCTTCCTTCATCTGGCATGAAAGAAGTGTCTCCCCCCGCCCCCTCCCCAGCCTCCAGGGCTTTGCGGCTTCAGGCTACAACTGGTCTTGAGGTGTGAGTGTAGGGGAACAGCTTGGACTGGCAAAGACACCCTTGCCATGGGCTGTTAGCCTGCCAGGCAGACCTCTGCCATACTCAATTCTGTGCCCCTCGCTCCATCTCTTGAAGGAGATGATCAGATCTCAGCTTCTTCATGCTGTGTCTTACGTATGGAGCTGCTAGTGCTTGTGATTTGATCCTGAGTCTTGTGATTTGGGGGAGGGAGCTGCGTGTTTGTAATTCCCCAGCTCCTGGACTCATGTGATTTACGTGGTGTTTACATTAATGTGGGTAACCCACTGCCCCAAGCCATGGTAGCTAGGGCGACGAACGAATTCTTCCATCAACCTAGCCGCATCTACACCTTTTAGCTCATCTTAGCGATAACGCCTCCAGGTGTGAATTTTTCACGCTGAGCTAACTTGCTCCAAATTTTAAGTGTGGACCAGGCCACATAATTAGTTTGCAGCAAACTGGGGTGTGAATTTACCCCACACTCCCCTGCCATGGTTTAACTGTCCATGTGGACCCTCCTGACATCCATTAACAGTTGTTAATGCGCTTTGATCTAGTCCTTTTTGAAACGGGACTGATCAAAGCACATTAACAAACTATAAAAGCGCATCAGATGGATTTACACAGTCAGTCAGTCCATGGTAGGCTAGTGCAAGGTAGGGTCACGTGCCAGCTTGCTGCGAATTGACTGTTCGTGTAACGTGACTATGGGTCAGTGTGCGTTCCTGGTCCCCCCCCCGCCCCCACCCCGTGCCTGATCTGCAGAGAATCGGAGTCTGTTACAGCCCAAGCTAGGGGATGCTAGACTGTAGGTCAAGCTGCAGCAGCTCTGGCTTTTAGCCCTGCTTTGGTACCCGCGGTGTCAGCCAAGATGGGACCTTGGTGGTTGCTGAGAGAGCTTGAAAATGTGAGCCCTACAGCCCTGAAAAGCAGAAGGGGAACAAAAGGAACTTAAAATGCATCATATTTGGCTTAAAAACATGAGATTTTTTTTTAATCTCCTGATTTTTTGGGGCAGGGGCCTGACTCGTGATTTTTAAATGCTTGGGCCTGGCAGCACAGAATACATACAACTCCTCGAGGGCGCTAGGCTCGTGGCCGTCGCGTCCCTGCTGCAGAGAGTTGAGCGCTCTGAGTGGAGAATGCGTGCCCAGAGGTTGGCATCGTGATCAGTATTTATGGTTTGTATCACTGTAGCGACTCGGAGCCCCAGTCATGGCCCAGGACCTTGCTGCGCCAGGTGCTGTACAAACAGAAACAATTCCATGTGATCTAGTGCCTGGGCAGTCCAGCCCTGCAGTGGGTTTTCAGGGGAGGGTGGCATGACTGTGACTGCATCCTGGAAGGAGGTCCCAGGCATAGGGGACTAATAGGGCCAAGAGTGGAGGAAGGACAAGTAGGGAGCAGTTGGCCGAGCTGTTTGGGCAGAGGAGAGGGCAGCGGGGGACCCCTGGATTTCTTCCAAGAGAAGCCACCAGATATGGATTATGGGTCTTGGATTTTGCAGAGAGCATTGTAGCCCTAGGCCCTGCAAGGTATCATGGCCCTGGCCAGCATGCAGAGAACTTCATCACTAGGGCCCTACCAAATTCACGGACATGAAAAATGCATCACGGGCCGTGAAATCCGGTCTCCTTCTGTGAAATCTGGTCTATTGTGTGCTTGTACCTTATACTGTAGAGATTTCACAGGGGAGACCAGCGTTTCTCAAACTGGGGGATCCAACCCAAAAGAGAGGCGGAGGGGGCTCGCAAGGTTACTGTAGGGGGTTTGTGGTATTGTAGGGGGGTTGTGGTACCCTTACTTCTGCGTTGCCTTCAGATTTGGGTGGCTAGCGAGCGGTGGCTGTTGGCCAGGCACCCAGCTCTGAAGGCAGTGCCCTGCCCGCAGCAGTGCAGAAGTAAGGGTGGCGATACCATACCATGCTGCTGGCAATGGTGCTGCCTTCAGAGCTGGGCTCCCGACCAGCAGCTGTCACTTTCCAGCTGCCCAGCTCTGAAGGAAGTAAGAGTGGCAATACCGCAACCTCCCTACAATAATTTTGTGCCCCCCCCAGCCTCCTTGTGGGTCGGGAAACCCCACAGTTACAACACCGTGAAATTGAAGATTGAAGTATCTGAAATAACGAAATTGACAATTTTTAAAATTCCATGACCGTGAAATTGGCCAACATGGACCGTGAATTTGATAGGGCCCTACTCATCACTCACAGTGCTTTAACTCCGGTCCCTAGTCCCAGGTGTTCTTCTGCAAAGAAACCTTCTTTCCCCTGTCAGCAGCACCGTGCAGATACTCCCTGGCCATCGGCCAGGAGACCTACTCACCCCGTCTGTGCCGCCTTCCCCATCCCGCACCTCCTGCAGCCGCCCGCACCCATTGCACAGTCAGGCCGAGGCCTTTGCCTGCCAAAGCCCTGCGGATAAAGGTCTCTCTGTGCTCTGAGCGTGGAGCTTCTCCGGGTCCTGGCAGAGAAGGGAATCCGAGCGCTCTCCCCCCGGAGCGGATGTCAGGGGGTTGCTCTCTATGGACTCACCGGTTGGAATCCGCAGCTGCAGAGCTGGGTCTCTGAATGCAGCGAGGGAAGGGAACAAACGGCGGTTCTGAGGCTCTGCTGCGTCTGTTTAACCACAGGGAGCAGGGAGCTGGGCTCACCGCCTGGATGTTGCACTAGGTACCAGCAGACACGTGTGTGCCTGTGCCCAGGCACACGCAAACACGTGTGTACAGGCATGAGCGTGTGTGTGCGCACATGAGCGTACGCGCTCATGCATGTGCCCACACATTTCTATATGGGGGGAGGGATAGCTCAGTGGCTTGAGCATTGGCCTGCTAAACCCAGGCTTGTGAGTTCAATCCTTGAGGGGGCCATTTAGGGATCTGGGGCAAAAATTGGGGCTTGGTCCTGCTTTGAGCAAGGGGGGTTGGCCTAGATGACCTCCTGAGGTCCCTTCCAACCCTGATATTCTATGATTCTATGTGCACAAGTGTACGCATACTTGTGTACGTGTGCCTGCTCATCTGTGTGCACACCCACCCACACGTGCACAAATACACATGCACTTGCACACACACACACAATATTGTTTGAGACTGTCTCACATGACCATCTCAGAAGCAAACTAGGGGAATATAGCCTAGCTGAACCTACTATAAGGTGCATGCACAACTGGTTGGAAAATCGTACTGGCTGGGAGAGTAGTTATCACTGGTTCACAGTCAAGCTGGAGGGGTGTATCGAGCAGGGGTCCCGCAGGGGTCTGTCCTGAGTCTGGTTGTGTTCAATATCTTCATAAATGATTTGAATCCTGGCATAGAGAGCACACACATAAAGTTTGCGGACGATACCAAGCTGGGAGGGGATGCAAGCGCTTTGGAGGACAGGATTAGAAATCAAAATGAGCGGGACAAACTGGAGAAATGGTCTGAAATAAACAGGATGCAATTCAATAAGGAGAAATGCAAAGTCCTGCAGGAATGATCAGTGGCACAGATACCAAATGGGAAGTGACTGCCTAGGAAGGAGCGCTGCAGGAAAGGATCAGGGGTTATAGTGGACCACAAATGAAATGTGAGTCAATAGTGTAATACCATTTCCAAAAAAGCAAACACCATCCTGGGATGTATTAGCAGGAGCGTCGTAAGCGAGACACGAGCAGTAATTCTTCCATTCTACTCAGCACCGATAAGGCCTCAGCTGGGGTCGTTGTATCCAGGTCTGGGCGCCCCACTTCGGGAAAGAGGGGGACAAACTGGAGAAAGTCCAGAGGAGAGCAACACAAATGGTTCAAGGCCTAGAAAATACGACTTACTAGAAAGCAAATTGTGTGCCCTGGAAAAGAGAAGACTGAGGGAGGGACATGAGAGTGATTTTCAAGTACGCAAAAGATTGTTATAAAGAGGAGATTGATCACTTGTTCTGCTCAACCACTGAGGGTAGGACAAGAGGCAAAGGGCTTAAATTGCAGCAAGGGAGATTTAGGTTCGACATTAGGAAAAACTTCCTGTCGGGGTAGTTAAGCACTGGAATAAATTGCCTAGGGAGGCTGTGAAATCTCCTCATTGGGGGTTTTTAAGAGCAAGTCAGACAAACCCCTGTGAGGGATGGGCTAGTTAATACTTAGCCCTGCCTCAGTGGATAGGACTGGACTAGATGGCCTCTGGAGGTCCCTTCCAGTCCGACATTTCTCTGATTCTATGCACACACACACATTCTATGCACACACACGCATGTGCACAGGCCCACCGATGAAGATTCATGCCCGAGATAGACTCCGTTCCTAGAGCTCTTCTTTGGGGGGAGGGGCTGCACCCAGAGTCCATTCCGGGCGGGCACAAAGATCCAGTTCCAGTTCTTCCCAGGGGATAGACAGCCTAGTAGAAATGTCTGCTTTTCTGACCCTGGTCTGCTCCTGCTGGACACACGCACGGGGAAATCCTGGCCTGAATGCGTGTGCTTTCCTCTGATGGCTGCCAGGCACGACTCCCCTGTGTGCGCTGCGCCAGGAGCGCTCAGAGAGCCGTTAACTCCCTAGCTGGGAGCGCTTGGCAGCTTGTGTGTGGGCTGGGCTGCTGGTACAGCTCGCTTGGATTCTCACATCCTCAGGATAGGGAGGGTCTGCAGTGCACAGGGATCTTCCCATCGCGGGAGCGGGGGCCTTGGCTGGTGGCAGGCCTCCTGCAATCATCAGGGCATCTGAGGTTCTGCTCTGTCTGGGTTACTTGGGAGAGTAACACAGAGCAAGAGTTTAGCCCCACGGCTGCCCTAGGACCCGGGTCAGGGCCTGTGTTGTGTCGCTCTGGTTCATTAGCTAACTGGGGCACGGGGAGGGGGTCAGTTTGTGGGCAGGAGACAGCTGCGGAAGTTGTTGATTCCTTGCTGGTACCAGAAAGTCTCCTATTGACTTTGGACCAGGCTGCATATGCTGCTTGTCTGGGGCTGGTTATGGGCTGGGCTCCGCTGACCCGTAAGACGTAACAGCAGCGTCTGACCCTGCATCCTTAAAACCCGCATGGCGCCGTTCCCCAGCGCTCCCTCTTCCTGGAGCTGCAGACTCCTCCCCCACTCAGGACTAGGCTCCGACGCCAACTGGTGTCATATCAGCCTCCAGATGGTCACGACTTCTAGTCACTAGTGAGCCGGGCTGGGTACAAACCTGCGGCCTCTGAAAAACCCTCCGACTCCCTGCCAAAGACCCCCGACCTACTTCCTGGCTTTTAATTATAAGGCTAAAATGTCCTCCTCCATGGGGAATGGCCAGGCCTGCTTCTCTCCAGAGAGGAGCAGAACCCCTGGGGGACAGGGTTGTCCTCCTGCCGGAGGTGCCCTGCCACGGCCATGCCCGGTCGGCTATGGGGGAAGAGGAAGCTGCCGGGTACCAGGCTGAGAGCAGGAAATCCCCATGGCAGGAGAAGAGGCCATTTGTTGGGATTGGAAAGAGAGCTTTCTAGATGAGTGAATACCAGCCCGTGGATCTGCCTGCCTCAGCTTTTTAGCTGTCTAGCTATCTAATCCCAAGTGTACACATCTCTCTGTCTATCCCCATGCATCACAGCTTCCCCCTGCCCCGCCGGCCCTGTGCGGCTCCCGGCTCCCCCGGCCCCTCCAGCAGCCTGCAGATCCCAGGCGCGCTGGGTATCGTAGTGGTGGGCGCCATGCTCTCCCCACCCCTCTTGTCTCTCACGCTCACTCCAGCCTGTAATCGAGCCCTGAAGGCTGTCGCAGGAGAAACGAAGTGTGAAAACTTTTCCCCCTGGAAGCCCGGGACGGTGCTAATTAATCTGCCAGCACGGCCGTCCGCCTGCCACCATCTGGGCCTCCCCAGCACGCATGTCACCTGCAAAACCTGGGGATGACATGCGTTCTCGGTGGGTCCCCTGCCATTCTTCTAGCTCCGCTCAGGCTGCGTGGGGTCCCCTCCAGGATGAGGGATCCACTTCGTAACCTGACATCTCCAAGACCCCCCCAATCTAACTTCAAGAGAGGGTCCCATTTCCAACTCCTCCATCCCTTCCTCCCGCCCTCAGCGATTCTGTCCTATCAGCATTTTCCGCTTGACTCCGTTCCAGCTTGGCTCCTCCACGGCCCCCGCCCGCTCCCATGCCGCCCATCCACACACATTCCTGGGCACGGACCTCCTCTGGGTGCCCTGGCTGACAGCCAGTCAGCTTGCCGGGGGGAGCAAGACCCCAAGCCAAACATGCGGGGGTTTGTAGTAATCCTGGGATAGCCCCTTGAAACTGACCCATTGGGTGGGTGCTCCCTGGCACCCTAATCTCAGAGAGAGCCCTGGCATGGGTACCCTATGCTGGGTGTCCCTTAGGAGCCTTTTAGCTCAGGCTGGCATGGACAAAGTTCTAGGTACCTTTGGCACCATGAGTGTGGAGGACACTTGTCAGGAAAGCTCTGCTGGAATCTTCCAGGTTTTCCTGAAATTTCCAGCCCCCACCCAGCCAGGCTGCATCAGGAGACACATGGACAGAGACTGCCTCACCCAGGGGAATCGGGGTGTGACACCTGGCAGGGTCCTGGCCTAGCGCTGGGTTCTAGTCCCACCTCGATCGCTGACCAGGTCAGCCGCTTTGGAGAAATCACTTCCCCTCTGTCCTGTCCGTTTAGAGTGTCAGCGCTCCTCCTGGGCAGCCTTTTACTCGGAGGATACTGCACTGCAAAGCCAAGTTGGGTTCAGAACTCGGGTTCACTAACTTGGGTTAAAAGAGCAGTGTAGACACGGCAACCTGGGTTAGCCACTCGGTGGGGATCTGATCGCTGTGCGTGTACGGCTCCTAGCACGGTGGGGATCTGATCTCTGTGCGCGTACGGCTCCTAGCGCGGTGGGGATCTGATCTCTGTGCGCGTACAGCTCCTAGCGCAGTGGGGATCTGGTCTCCGTCAGGGTCTCTAGGTGCTACTGTAAGTTAAGTAATATTTTTTTTAGTTCATCGGCCACTTACTGAGGTGACGCTTGCAAAAGGGCCTCTGCCTTCCAAGCTGGCACTGTTGCCAGAGTCAGCGAGGGCCGACACGGCCGTGGGTGCTGCTGGCATCTGGGAGTGGACTTGAAGCTGGCAGGAGAATGGCAGAGGCAATGCCAAGGCAGCTAATGGAAATCTTTCAGGCCTTGTTAGTCCCGAGTGGTGCTAGAGGAGGGGGTGGGGGCTGGGAGTTACTCAGAGCCTGGAGTAGGAGATAAGAAACGTTTGCTTCGGAGCCGTTCCATCCAAACCCCCTACTCCAGGGCTTCGCCACGGAACGGGATCAGGGCCCATGTGGGCAAGCTGGGGTGGGACTTGCAGGCGGGATTCCCACCTGCCCTATATGACGGTTCCCCTCTAGATCCGGGTGCCGTGGAGACGAAAGATTGCGGGCGTGCTGGGGGTGGATTTAGGCCCTCGGTCCTTAATGGAGGGACGCAGCACGTGTCCCCTGCCCTCCAACCAGGTGCTTGGAACCCCTGACATCGGTAGACTTGCCTGGATAGGTGGGTGGAGGCTTGATTTCTACCTGCTCAGTCCAGTGGGCCGCTGGAGCTCAAGGGTGTCTGTGCTAAAGGGGGTGAGGGGATCCAGGGGCCCTCCCTGGTCTCCCCTTACCTGTTTGCTCCCCTACTTGGGGGACCCAAAGCTCGCTGGGATGGACGCCAAGCGAGGCCCCTGCTGTGGGTGAAGGAGCCAGGGCCCTTGCTTGGCGCAGGCGGGGCCTGCAAGCAAAAGGCGAGGGGGACACGGCATCTCTGCGCAAGCCCACATTGCAACCTGATCCGCCTGCTGGCATTGCCTAAAACACCCAGCTGCCCCCTGAACAGCCAATCAGCCGCTGCCCTGGCCTGTCGCACACCGCGGGCACACAGGTGCCCTGCAGGCTCATTCATACGCACCACTGCCCCCGCCCCTGGGTGGCATGGGGCTGGCAGGCTCACGGTGCCGGGGGGGGCAGCCAAGTGCCCCCAGGGACCCAGCAGGAGGAGAATTTCCGGTACCGCCGGGCAATCCCATTCCCATTGTAATTACAGACGTGGGTCTGGTGGCTTTCCGAGAGGAGAATGCCTTGTAATTTATTCATGATTACACGGGTTCTTGGTAACCGGAGCCTCGGAGCATTGGAAGGGCAGCTCACAGCGGGGAGATTGGTCGCTGTGAATCCAGCCAAGCCCAGGGGGCTTCGAGTCCGCCGCATTCTGGGAGCCCCGGCGTCATGGGGAGGAACCAGGACACCTGGGTTCTATTCCAGGCTCTGCCTTTGGGCAAGTCACTTCAGCCCAGGTCCTCCAATGGATCCAGGCCCCTTGATTTCCAGGGTGTCAATGGGCGTTAGGAGCCTGAATTCATTTGAGGACCCAGGCCATCTCGCAGTGGCACCGTTCCCCCTCCCACCCTTTGTCGCCCTTGTCCCGTTAGATTGTAGGCTCCTGGCGGCAGAGACTACGGGGCCTGGATCTCAGCTGGGCCCCGTAGGCGCTCTGGTAATATAAACACTCGTCGGAGATGGGGGCTTTATCCTCACAGAACCCCGTCTGAGAAATGGGGGGATCAGCCTGAGGCCACACAGGGATTCGGGAGCTAACCCCACAGCCAATGACTTAAACCCAAGGCCCAGCCTCCCGCTAGGTTGCCACGGTGACACTTGGGTCCTTGTAATTGGGGGGAGCCCTTCACCTCTGTGGGGCTATGAGGCTAGCGCGGTCACGGGACACCCCAGCTTCAGGATCGGGGCCACAGGCTTAGCTGCTGTAGGGATGTATGGGAAGAGGGAGCCATCCGCTCGCCTGCCAATGGGGTGCCGGGTGCCTTCTCCTCCCCGGCTCCCCCCTCGCCGGAGGCACCCCTAACGCCCCCCTCCCCCCCGGCTCCATGCAGGTATTCAGCACCTACTCCAATGAGGACTATGACCGCCGGAATGAGGATGTGGACCCCATGGCTGCCTCGGCCGAGTACGAGCTGGAGAAGCGGGTGGAGAGGCTAGACCTCTTCCCGGTGGAGCTGGAGAAAGGTGAGGAAGGGAGAGGCTGGCACTGCCCAGGCCGGGGGCTCTCTCTGCTGGCACTGGGGAGGCTAAGGGCCGGATACTCAGTGACCCCAACCCTGGGCTTGGGGCTAGGATGGGGGGAATGGTTGAGGGGGGCTTGGAGCCAGCTGTTCTCGCACCTGCCTGGCGTCCCGTGGGTGCAGAGAATAGCCACAGTGCCGGGCGGGGGGAGCGGCTGGTGGGGAGCCCTTCCACCGGCCGGGGGGCCCTGCGAGTCTCAGGGCCGTTTCTGACCCGGGACAGGCTGCTTTGCGCAGCCAGAGCCGCATTGAAAGGGCCTGGGCATGAACCTCACGCTGCTCCATCTGACCTGGGGCACACCTGGGCCTCTGCTTCCCGTATGCTTGCACACTCATCCCCCTACACTCACACCCCCCACACTTGCACACTCATCCCCCACACACTTGCACATTCACCCCTCACACACTCATCCCCCACGTGCTCATCCACATCCACTTGCCCACTCATATACACGCTCCCCCATGCACTTGCACACTCACACACACTCTCCCCCATGCGCTTGCACACTCACACACACCACCCTGAACTTGTACACTCACACACACACTCCCATGCACTCGCACACTCATACACACACTTGCACACACATCCATCCACCTACTCACTGATTCATCCCCAGCACAGTTGCACACACCGCCTCACACACTCATCCAACATACACACTCTGGCACACATCCCCTCATGCACACGTGCACACCCAGCCTCCCTGCACTCACCCCCTCATCCACACCCCCTCATCCCTCCCACACACACAAAGCTACTCACTCGTTCGCGGTTCTCACGTGTTCATCTCACACACTCGTTCCCTTCATGCACTCAAAGCATTCAGTGACTCAGACACAGTCTCTGTCCCATCCTCATGCACACTCATTCCTCTTTCAAACACACACAGACCCCGGCACACTAATTCACACACATGTGAACAATCACACATTCTTGCACACCAGTTCACACTCACCCTTGAATGCATGTGGCTGCGTGCACACACACAGAACTCAAACATGCACACCTCCTTGCACACTAATTCATACACAAACATCTGTACACACAAATACATACACCCTCCTGTGTGCGTACACGCAGGCTGCACGCCAGTCTGCACACGTTCCCCTCCACACACACCTGCATGCATTCACACCCCCGAGTTCACACACATACCCTGCACACTCAGTCATACACACACACCACTGCACACACACACCAGTTCACACACATACCCTGCACACACACACCCCTCAGTTCACACACATACTGTGCACATTCACTCATGCACACATTTCACTGTACACCCCCCAGTTCACACACATACCCTGCACACTCACTCATACACACACACCACTGCACACACACACACCCCAGTTCACACACGTACCCTACACAGACACACAGTTCACACACATACCCTGCACACTCACTCATACACACATACCACTGAGCACGCACACACCCCAGTTCACACACATACCCTGCACACTCACTCATATACACACCAGTTCACACACACACCCCAGTTCACACACGTACCCTGCACGCACACACCCCTCAGTTCACTCACATACTGTGCACATCCACTCATGCACACATTTCACTGTACACCTCCCAGTTCACACACGTACCCTGCACACTCACTCATACACACACACCACTGCACACACACACCCCAGTTAACACACGTACTCTACACACACACAGTTCACACACATACCGTGCACACTCACTCATACACACATACCACTGAGCATGCACACACCCCAGTTCACACACGTACCCTGCATGCACACACCCCCCAGTTCACACACATACTGGGCACACCCACTCACTGAGTGTAAGTGAATGCACTAGTGAAAAGCTCTCCTCTCTGCCCCTGCAGGATGCTCTGAGAAGCAGGCCGGGGCGGGGCCAGGGTAGCTCAGAGAAGGCATCTGCCCAGCAGACAGCAGCTGGTACGAACGCAAACAGGATGCTGCGGTGCTTTAGACGGGAGAGAGACAGCCCGTTGCCAAGCCCCCGTGTGTGGTGTGTTGGTGCCTCCCCCTCTCGGCGCTGAGCTCGCCCTGGGAGGGATCGACAGGGAAGAGGGTTCGAGGTTGGGGTGGGACTCGCGTGTGAAAGATCCCAGGAGGAAGACAAGCTTGAGGGGGCTTGACTAAGGGAAGGAAGCTGGTGAGGCTCCTCGGGGATCAGTCCACAGCAAGGGGCGCATGGGGGAACCAAGCAGCTGGTGAGGCTGGAGGAGATGCTGCCATCCCGGGCTGGAGGGACCTGTGTCACTGCACTGCAGGAGCTCAGAGGGGTGGAGAATGTTTGCAGCACTGGTCGATTAGCTAAGATCCGTGCCAGCAGGGGCACTAAGCCATGTGTTTCTGGACGTAAGCCAATCCCCTGGGGGTTGGGGATTTGCCCGGCAGGGAAGGTGGGGCGCAGCCTGGCAAGGCGCAACGCCCAGGGGGCAGGAAGTCTCTCCTCGCTCTGAAGCATCAGGTGTGGGTTGCTAATGGAGGCAGGATACTGGGTTGGATGGGCCAGTGTTTGGATCCCGTCGGGCTACGGAAGCGAATGTTGTGACCTGTCTTACGGTAGACCCCAGAGACCCCAGCTGAGACCAGGGCCCCACTGTGCTGGGGCTGTACATCCAGAGTGAGAGAAAGACCCTGCCTCCAAACCCCTACAATCTACAGAGACAAAGGGTGGGCCGAGAGACCTGGCAAGGGGCAGGGGGAATAGAACTCAGGTCTCCCAGCTCAGCCCTATGAGTTAGGCCAACCCGCCCTGCTGGGCCTGGGTGCGAAGCCAGTATGGCAGGAAGTGAGAACTTAGCTGATGTTGCAGGGAAGCCAGGCTATGGGGCTTTGATGTGCCGTCAGGTGTGATCTGGCAGTGCCCGTCCTGGGCGCTCTTCTTCACATTGACTCGTTCCTTTGGTTTCCTCTCTCTCACACAGTCATTCACCCTCCCACGCGTGCTGCCTCCCGTAATTTAGCTGCCATCTGTCCTTGCCTCTCGCTGTAATAAACACTGTTCTTCTCTCCTGCTACTTCCTCGCTTTCCTCCTGCCCCCGGGGCCTGTCCTGGCAAGCGCAGGAGCCCTCTGTGCCAGGCCCCTTCCATTGGCATTTGCCCGTCCCGCAGCGGGTGCATCCCTGCTGCCCCAGTGCTCGCCAGCCCTTGTTCACCGGGCGTGGTTCTTGGGGTGACTGGATAGAGGGGAGAGCGCTGGCCTGGCTCGGAGTCCCCCAGCGGCGACCCACGCGACCCCGTGAGGACAACGGGTCTCTCTTTCTCGCAGACTCCGAGGGGCTGGGAATCAGTATTATCGGGATGGGTGCCGGAGCGGACATGGGCCTTGAGAAGCTCGGCATCTTCGTCAAGACGGTGACCGATGGGGGAGCGGCCCACCGGGACGGCAGGTAAGCCTGGTGAAGTCAGAGACTCTCAGGCCAGAAGGGAGCACTGGAGTCTTCTCGCCAGACCCCCTACCTAGCATAGACCGGGGAGCCTCGCCCAGCGATGCTGGTATCAAACCCACAGAGGCTGGCGGCGGGTCTAGGAGCTGAATCCAGATCTCATGAGAGTCTGAATCCCAAAACTGAGCATCCTCCTGTAATGCTCAGCTCCAGAATACATGGACCTTCGCCCCCTCTAACACACATGCTTTACTATCAGTCTGTTTGTTCCCTTCACTCCCAGAAGGGGGCGCTGTAAGGATCAGGGCAGGAGCGCTGGCCATGGGGGGAGCTCCCAGCTACCCCAGTCCCCACCTCTCCCAGCAGGGGGTGCTGTAGGGTTCAGGGCAGGAGCGCTGGCCATGGGGGGAGCTCCCGACTACTCCAGTCCCCGCCTCTCCCAGCAGGGGGCGCTGTAAGGATCAGGGCAGGAGCGCTGGCCATGGGGGGAGCTCCTGACTACTCCAGTCCCCGCCTCTCCCAGCAGGGGGCGCTGTAAGGATCAGGGCAGGAGCGCTGGCCATGGGGGGAGCTCCCGACTACTCCAGTCCCCGCCTCTCCCAGCAGGGGGCGCTGTAAGGATCAGGGCAGGAGCGCTGGCCATGGGGGGGAGCTCCCGACTACTCCAGTCCCCGCCTCTCCCAGCAGGGGGCGCTGTAAGGATCAGGGCAGGAGCGCTGGCTGTGGGGAGAGCTCCCGGCTACTCCAGTCCCAGGCTCTCCCAGCAGGGGGCGCTGTAAGGATCAGGGCAGGAGTGCTGGCTGTGGGGAGAGCTCCCGGCTACTCCAGTCCCAGGCTCTCCCATTTGGAATTATCGACATTTTGGCTGCAGACAGTACTTTGTGTATTTTGTAACTGATCATAAGGGTGTGGTTGGGAGCTTGTCTATATTGCACACCAGTCTGCTGGTGTGGTTTGTGGGTGTGTGTGTGAAGGGGTGGGCTGGCTATTGTTGTATCTCTCGGCTTTGCATTTGCTCTTTATTTAGCTTTGTAGTGTGTGTGTGTGACAGTGGTTGTGTGTGTGGAGCTTGTGAGTTGCAAATGAGTTGCTAACAATGCCCTGTTGTGTTAATTATTCTATGTGCCTAGGCTGCTTCTGCCTGCAGTCTGAGTTGTGTACCATTGGCATGGTAGACAAGCCCGAGTGCTGATTGTGTGGTTGTGGATGCAGAATTGCCAACCCCCAAGCATTCCAAAATCACCATCAGGCCTCCAAAAAGCATGAAATTGGCTTTAACGTCATGAGATTTTTACAAAATAAAAAAATCTTCTTATTTTGGGCTTCTTATTAGCCTCCTTGTTTCGAGGCTTTAGGGGGCGAGAGTAGCATTTTCAAGCTCTTCTCTGCCACCAGCGGAGCTAGAAATTCACGTTGTTGTCAAAAATGAGATTCAAACACAAACACCTGACTCCAGGCGGTGGGGCTTTCAGAAAGAGAACTCCTGCAAGACTCCGCACTGCAGTGTGTAGGTCTCTGTGTTACTGTGTGCTGCGCACTGTCTTCTCCATGTGCTCATGGTGAGTTGCGGGGAACGTGTCTGCGTGTTCGTTGTTTGCATCTGTAACGTATTTCTGTATTCATTTCAATGTTGCTGACTTGGAGGGCTTCACAATTCACATAACTCCCTCCCAGAAGGGTCTCTAGGGAGAGCGCAATCAGACAATCGTTTCCCAGCCTGCTTCAGTGCAGCCCAAACAATCAAATGCGGGAGGGTCTCGGCTGGATTTTCCGTTCCCTGGCAATTTGGGTTGCCACTGACACCCCTGCAAAGTGGGTATGTTCTGATCTCTGGCATTTAACACTCAGGCTGGTTGCCTCGCAAAATTACCAGTGCTACTTTGTGTGGGGACACTGACATGGATTTAAACTGAACTTATAACGGGGTCAGTTTGCACCGGTAAAGCTAAACCAACATAGGCCAGCTGTAAAGGGATGGCAACTCATCCACACACCAGTAGACAACACACACAAACACATAAACACACAATATACACTCACCCCATTTGCAAGTAAACACATAGAGCCATGTTCAAGTACACTAAGAAACCCATGCAAACCCCCAGTGCAAACACACCCGCATGCGCACACACACACACAAAGATACGCTCATGCTCCAACACCTCCACTTTTGCTCCCGCACACACATATACTCAGAAACACAATCACAACCAAACTTTTTTGGTTTTGACCAAACTGGTGCAAAACCAGGGTGACTGCAGGTAGGCCAGCTCTCGCTTCGCACTGGAGTCCACGGTGGAACGAGGGACGGGGACAACGAAGGATCTAGCCCAGAGACAGAATCAGGCCCTTTGTGTAACACACCAGCAGGCATTGGGAAATCACAGCGAGTTTCACAATGAAAGGTTCTGCAGAGCAAAGGGGAAACGTCGTTTAAAATGGAGACACAAACGTCAGTGCCCCCAGTGGGGCTCTCTGTACGTGTTATGTTGTGTGTTTCTGTGTATGTGTGTCAGGGGAGTTGTATTAATATACATTTGTACCCCTTTAGGCAGGAGCTGTGGACTGCCATTTCAAGTGCCAGGTCACCATGCCACTCACTCAGCTCGGCTCTGTCATGGTCTAGATCAGGGGTGGGCAAACCTTTTAGCCTGAGGGCCACATCTGGGAATAGAAATTGTATGCCAGGCCATGAATGCTCAGAAAATCGGGTTTGGGGTGTGGGAGGAGGTGAGGGCTCTGGTTGGGGGTGCTGGCTCTGGGGTGGGGCTGGGGATGAGGAGTTTGGGGTGTAGGAGGGTGCTCTGGGCTGGGACCGAGGGGTTCGGAGGGCGGGAGGGGGATCATGGCTGGGGCAGGGAGTTGGGGTGCAGGAAGGGGTGTAGGCTCTGGCTGGAGGTGCGAGCTCTGGGGTGGGGCTGGGGATGAAGGGTTTGGGGTTCAGGAGGGTGCTCCGGGCTGGGATCGAGGGGTTTGGAGGGTGTGAAGGGGATCAGGGCTGGGGTTGGGGCATGGGGAGAGGCTCAGGGGTGCAGGCTCCGGGGTGCAGGTACCTCAAGCGGCTCCCGGAAGCAGCAGCATGTCCCTTCTCCAGCTCCTAGGCGGAGGCACGGCCAGGTGGCTCTGCACGCTGCCCCGTCCGCAGGCACCGCCGCTGCAGCTCCCATTGGAGCGCCAGAGGGGGCCATGCCACTGCTGTCGGGAGCCGCGTGGAGTGGCCCCCAACCCTGCTCCCCTGCTGGAGCTCCGGAGTGGGGCAAGCCCCAGACCCTGCTCCCCAGTGGGAGCTTGAGGGCCGGCTCAAAACAGCTGGCGGGCCGGATACGGCCCGTGAGCCGTAGTTTGCCCACCCCTGGTCTACATAATACTTAGTCTGCCATGAGTGCAGGGAATGGGACTAGCTGAGCTCTCGCGGTTCCTTCCAGGCCTACGATTCTGTGATTTGATGCCTGGCCCGGGCCAAACCTGAGTCGAGCTCTGACCTGGTGCTTAAAAGCGGCAGGACTATGGCCGATGTGCCCCCCTTCCCCACAGCTCCTCAGCCTGTGCCTTGGAGTATATTTTTTTGTATATGTGTGTGTTTTTAGGTTGCTGAGTCTGTATTTCTGCGATTATAAGTGGAGGTGTTTGCACATGGGTGTGTATTTCTGTGGGTGTGCTTGTGTGTGGGGGGGTGTTTGCATGGAGGGGCTGTCTACATGGGTATGGGAGGGTGTGCATTTGTGTATGGGTGTGTGGTTTTTGTGTGTCGGCGTGTCTGTTGTGTTTATGTGTGTATTTACGTATGGGTGTGTGCTTTAGGTATGTGGGCATGTCTGCTGTGTTTATGGGTGTGTTTGCATACAGGGGCGGGTGCATTGGGGGATGTATAGGTGTGCATGGGTATTTGTGAATGGTTATGCGTTTTTTGTGTTTGGGCGTGTCTGTTGTGGTTATGTGTGTATTTGCGCATGGGTGTGTACTTTAGGTCCGTGGGCGTGTCCGTTGTGTTTATGGATGTGTTTGTGTACTGGGGGGTATATGGGGGTGTATAGATGTGCATGGGTGGGTGTGCATTTGCGTATGGGTGTGCAGGTTTTTGTGTGTGGGGCGTGTCTGTTGTGTTTATGGGTGTGTTTGCGCACGGGGGCTGGTGCATGCACAGAGCAGGGTGCAGACAGGGGGCGGCTGGAGAAATCTGAGCCCCGAGCAGCGTTAATGATGCATACAGGACAAAGTGGCTGGTAAGGAGTGGGAGCTCCTGGCCCCAGGCAGGGACTCTCTGTGGGGAGCGGTGACAGCTCTGTGCGTGTTCCCAGTCCACCTGTGGGGCAGGGACAGGCACAGACCCGGCCAGGGCTTTGAGGTGAGAGAACATCCCAGGCTGGGGTTTGGGGGATCCCAGGCCGGGATTGGGGTACACGAGAGCTCCCCAGTGCTGCCTGATGCCTGGGCCCCATCAGGGATGTCACTGCCCGTGCTGGGGGCCACCATTGGTTTATAGCATGGACACCCCCAGTCCCAGGGGACATCACTGACCTAAACAAGGGATCCCGGCTCAGCTCCTTCCCCCTTCTGGAGCCAGCAGCTCCTGCTGCCTGGGGAAAATGGCCCAAGCCCCCGCGCCCCTCTGCAGGCCAGGCTAGCGCTGGCAGACCTGCGGGGTCTCCAGCCCACTCTCCCCACCAGCTCTCTCGGTCTCAGCAGTGGGAGGATCGAGCGCCCGGCTTGGCTGCTTAGCTCCGACAACTGCGTCCACCCTCCGTCTGCCAGCCGGGAGCTGCCAGGGATACCTCCGTGGCAGGACCCGGCCCCTGGCTGCCAGGATAACTGCCCTCGCCGCTCCCCAAGGGAGGGAGACGCGGGCTTGTCCTGAGGGGGCAGACGGGGGAAAGTGGGGGATGGGGCTGGCTTTACAGTTTGTGACTCCCCTTAGTAGGGTGACCAGATGTCCCATGTTTAAAGGGACAGTCCCGTTTTTGGGGACTTTTTCTTATGTAGGCACCTATGACCTCCCCCCCACCCCAGTCCCGTTTTTTTCACAGTTGCTATCTAGTCACCCAACCCCTAAGGAGGCTGTTCTGGGAGGCCCCCACCCATCCTAGCAGGCTCTCCTCCCGCCCCACACATCCTTCCCAGACCAGAGTGATCCAGCCCGGCCGTCCCACCCATCAGCTCCCCCTGTGGCCATGGGCTCTGGGGCTCCCAGATGCCCTTCTCCCTGGAGGGGTGGGCAGGTGGTAGAGGCGGAGGGGGCACAAGGATGCTGTGCCCCCGTGAGGCAGGGCGGTGGGAGAGAGCTGGGGTGCTGGCATAGCTGGGGTGTGGGGGGGCGCAGCTTGATGGCAGGTTCACCCCCTCTGCTGCCGGGCAGGCTTGGGGCCCAGTACCATCCTGGCACCATCTCAGAGCCTGCCTGAGGCCTTGCTCCGTGGCTGCCACTTAACCTAGCAACTGAGAGTTTCCTCCTCCGACCGCACTGGCCATCCCCAGCTTCCTGAGCACGGGGAGGAATGTTCCTTCCTCTTTCCGCTACGCAGAATAATCTCCGATTAACCCTTTCCAGTGTGGGGAGGAGGGGCCAACCCCAGGAGATGGCACAGCACTGGGGTGAGTTAGCTGCAGTTACGCTATCTGGGAAGGGCAGTTGGCCCTCATGCTTCAGGGCGTCATCCGATCGCCAGCCTGGCAAAGATCAGGAAGGAAATCTCCCTACAGGGCAGCACGGGGGGAGGGGGGGTTGGTTTTATGCCTTCTGGTGCAACATCCATAACTGGGCACTGTGGGAGGCAGGGTGCCAGACTACACAGAGAATTGCTCGCTTCAGTGTGGCAGGAGACACGACGGTGAATTAGATGCCAAGATACGGGACTGGATGGGCCAGTGGACTGATCCTGTAACAGGAACCAGGATAGGGGACTGGATGGGCCAGTGATCCTGTAACAGGAACCAGGATCCGGGACGGGATGGGCCAATGGGCTGATCCTGTAACAGGAACCAGGATAGGGGACTGGATGGGCCAATGGGCTGATCCTGTAACAGGAACCAGGATAGGGGACTGGATGGACCAGTGGGCTGATCCTGTAACAGGAGCCAGGATAGGGGACTGGATGGGCCAGTGGGCTGATCCTGTAACAGGAACCAGGATCCGGGACGGGATGGGCCAATGGGCTGATCATGTAACAGGAACCAGGATACGGGTCTGGATGGGCCAATGGGCTGACCTAGCTTGGCAAGAGATCTGGGGGGGTTGGGAGGGCCCCATCAGCTCAGACAGCTCATGGGCCTGTACTGATCTGGAACAGTGCCCCCGAGCCCACCGCACCCTCTGCCAAAGACCCCGCCCTCCCTTTCCCTCTCTCACTCACCTTCTCCCGCCCTTAGGATCCAGGTGAATGACCTCATCGTGGAGGTGGACGGTACCAGCCTGGTGGGCGTGACCCAGAGCTTCGCGGCCTCGGTGCTGAGGAACACCAAGGGTAGAGTCCGGTAGGGGAACGGCGTGCGGCCTGCTTGCCAGGGGGCCCCACGGGCGCAGACCACACCGCTCAGAGCCCTGCTGGCGGGCGCCCCAGGGGAGGCTGTGCGGGATATGCCACTTCCTGCTGAGTCTTTGATCTTCCCTAGTCTGGCCCCCTGGGTATAAACATGGTGTCTCCACCCACTTCTCTGTTGGGTCTGCTCCCCAGTTGATTGGGAAGGGTATAAAAGGGGGTGATGCACTAGCCAGGCTCCACCCACTATCCAAAGCCCGGCCCCACAGTTCCAGACAAGCTGGATTTTTCTTTGTCAACAATCAGCAGTGCCACCGTTAACATTTTAAATGTCATCGTTACACTTCAGAGTCAACACCTCCCACTGCAATTCATGGGGACCATTTACAGCTCTCCGAGCCATTAGGCCAAGTTGAAAGGTGAATCTAAACTGCCCTGCCCTTCTCCCCACCCTCATTCACAGGCGAACTCTGACTCTGCAGAAGGTGACCGGGCTGCTGGGAAGGGCTCATACCAGCCAGCACCGAGTGGTCCCATTCTCCGCCTGTTTCATTTTACTGGAGGCAGGAACGTGGTTGGGTTTGATTGTCACCCGCTACTAGGATCCTCTGCTTGTACCATCCCAAGGGGTCGCGGTGCCACCACCAGGAAGGTGGGCCCGGCCCTGCCAGCACCCTGGTAACCACGCTGTCATCAGCGGCATTGTGCCTGCGGGCAAGAGGGGAATCCAGCCGGCGTGGGAATATGAGATCGCCCCAGCTTTGGGCCCAGCTCCTGGGGGCCGGGGCCCAGGGCAGGCGATGGCTGAGATTCTCTGCTGGGCTGCATGGGGCGGGGGAGTGGGATTTCACGCCCCATTCCATCGCCCTCCCAGCCTCGGTGCCCCAGGATCTGAGCGTGACAGTCAGGGATCCCCTCTCTGTGCCTGTGTTTGCCACACACCCTGCTCTGGGTCTGCCTGTCGAAACAGCTCCAGATCTCTCCCATGGCACCCCACTGTGTATCTCCCACAGCCCCATAACATCCACTGTGCACGCCATCACATCCCACCCCGTATCTCCTATAACCTCTAGTGCACCCCATAGTAATCCACTGTTTATCTCCCATAGCCCCATAAACTCCACTGTGCCCCCCATATCCCCTCACTGGATATCCTCTGGAAACATCCCCAGCGCATCCCAGAACATGGGTAACATCCCAGACCACCCCCACACCCCTCTCTCCCTCCCATCGCACCCCGTGCCTGCCACTCGGATCCCCTCCCACGACCAACAAAGGGCCTGCTAGGTGAAAATCAAGTGTCCCCCTCAGGAACGGGGCGAGGGGGGGCAGGCCATGGGAGCAAAAGAGGAAGTGAGCGATGCTGGAGCCGCTGAGGGGAAGCACTGGCCGGCGGTGTTTCCGCCTCGCTGCGGGGCTGTTTGCAGGAGGGCCCCGCTGACCCCTTTATCTTGCCCTGAGCATCTCGGGCTCCGCCCTTCCTGGCTGGGATCAGCACGAGGGGCTGCGGGCCGCCCTAGCTCTGCGCCCGGCACCCGGCTCCGGATGTTTTCTCTCAAATATATATTGTTAAAATAATCGGCCTGAAATAAACCCGCCCACCAACGTGGCACAGCAGCGACGTCAAGCCAGAGCAGCCGAGCCCAGAGTGCAAACCGGGCCCCGCCTAGCCCGTGCCCGTCCCTCCGCACCCGCGCGGGGGGCTGAGTCCGTCAGGGTCGAGGAGCCCAAACAGCTCCGCTGCTCAAGCAGGGGGCAGCGCTGCAGACGGCCCGGGGAGCGCCAAACTGATTGTTTGGGGGGGGTGTCTTGTTTGGGCAGGGGGGGTTGTGGAGTGGGGCAGCATTTGCACCTCCTCCTAAGCGGGCTGGACACTGCAGTCAGGTGGGCAAGGAGATTCCAGCGGGTCTTGCCCTGGGGCCTGTTCCCATCCCAGCTTTCATGGGCAGTGGGGAGGAGATGAGACCCTGCCGTAGGCTGGGAGTCGAGGGGGGGGGGAGTCCTGCCCCCCTGAATCCCAGCTTCCCCCCACCATCCTCTGAAAGCCCTGAGCAGACTCCCCAAGAGGCGAGTTACTCAGGGCTGCCTGCGGGGGAACCGTCCAACAGGGCGGAGAAAGGGGTCGGCAAAGGCAGCGGCTGGGCGAAGCTCCAGGCCTGGCTCCCTGCTGATCTGCCCCTCGAGCCGGCGTGGAGAGCAGTGCGGAGCGGGTGCGAATCGTCGCCCCACCCGCGTGGGAGGAGGACGGGGCCTGCTGGGATCCATCAGCAGCAGCTGTGCCTCCGGGGCACGGGGGTTGTCCTAGGCTGACCCGCTGGCCTGGTGTCCGTTCCTGCCGCAGGTTCCTGATCGGGCGGGAGAAGCCGGGCGAGCAAAGCGAGGTCGCTCAGCTAATCCAGCAGACGCTGGAGCAGGAGCGGTGGCAGCGGGAGATGATGGAGCAGAGATACACCCAGTACACGGAAGAGGACGAAGAAGTAAGAGGAGCGCGCGAGCGGCATTTTCCGGTCGCCTCTGGGCAAGGGCTGGAGACCGGAGCATGTGCTGGTGTCCTTGCAATCCCTTCCTCCCCTGCTCCAGTAAAGGCCCCCAGGGAGACTCCCCCCGCCCCTGGGGTCAGAGAGGAATCCAGGCCCCAATGCTAATTAGCCCCGTACTTAGTTATTCTGCAGTGGCACCTAATGGCCTCAACCAAAATCAGAGCCTTAATGTGCTAGGCGCTGTCCATACTCAGAGGGAGAGCCAGCCCCTGCCCCGGGAGCTTCTGGTCTGAATAGGCAAGACAGACGAAGGGTGGCGGGACTCCCCCCAAGTTCACCCACTAGCTAGAACCCGGGTCTCCTGAGTCCCAGTCCCACGGCTCTACCCACTAGTCCACACTGCCACCTCTGCAGGTGCACCAACAAACACACTGATCCTCCAAAGGACCCGAGTCCTAGCTTGGTTGGGGCACCGTCTCGTGAGATGAGAGGGGAATTCAGGCTCCAGGCCCATGCCAATCCAGATGTCCCCATTCACTGCTCCGCCCCGGCCACTGGCCGTATCCTGGAGGTATTGCCCTGTCCACAGACATTCACACTTGTGTTTCCCCCACACACCGCGCTGCTCTGCAAAAGCCTGTCTCCGGGCTGCGGAGGGGCCAGGAGAACTGGCTCGCTTAGCCTGTGTACCAGGAGCCCAATGAGACGCCGTCGGCCTGATGCATTGCCCCGCCGCTCAGGTTGTCATTTGCTCCAGTGAAAAGTGGGGGTGAAAGGATGAGTCCGCCTGGAAGCACTTTGCACTGGTGTGAGTGACGCACGAGGTGCCAGGCATTGGAGTATCAGGCCCCTGCTGCCCTCTTCTCAGTGTCCTAATCCCTGGGCATGCTGCCAGGCATCCGGCCGGGAGGTAGCTTCCCACACGCTGCCGAGCTCTGCCACGGAGGGAAGGTGCAATGCGGGGTGCAAGCCCCTCTCTCCTGTGCCTGTCTCTGCCGGGCTGTGCAATGTGGCAGCATCCAGGATTAATGGGCTCTCCTGGCAGGGTTCCTGGTGGGTTTGTGTTGTGTGGGAGAGGAGTGGAAAACGAAGGAATCGCTCCATTCGACTGTCACGACGTCTAATTATAACTAGCTCTTAGCGAGCGCCGGCATCAGTGGTTCTCAGAGCACTTTATGGTGGAGCGCAGCATTGTTATCGCCGTGTGATGCACGGGGAAACTGAGGCACGGCACGGGGCAGTGACTTGCCCCCGGTCACCCAGTGGGCCAGTGACAGAGCCAGGCAAAGCCAGGCCTCCTGAGTCCCGGTAATAATGACATGTCGAGGTGCAGCTACTCCCTTCTCCCTCCCCACACCCCGTGACCGATCCCAACAGACACCACTCCCCACTCTCTCCTGCCAGCCCCTGCCCCCCGCTTTGCACACCCGCAGGGATTCCCAAAGCAGCCTAGTGAAATTAGGCACTTGATGCCCATTGAATTCCATTTCAACAGGAGCGGTGTGCCTAAATCACTTAGGCGCCTTTAGACGTCTCAGCCCGAATCGATAACGCTGCAGGCGCACAGCTGAGCTAGTGGCTAGTGCATGGGGCTAACCGTCAGGATGTCCTCAGTTCTCGTCCCGGCTCTGCCTCAGTTTCCCCACCTGTAAAATGGGTTCAGAATTCCCTGCTTCTCGGGGGGTGTTGTGAGGAAGAGGGGCCCTGCCTAATGCCTTTGGGAGATTTTTGTTAAGTTCTCCAGCAATTACCAGAGCTAGCACAATGGGTCCTGGCCACTCGGCACTGTGGGAATAGAGGTAATAATGATTTGTATTATGGTTGCGCCTGGATGCTTCACCCGAGATTGGGTCCCCTTTGTGCTCGGCGCTGTACGCACACACAGGGCAGGAGATTGTACCTGTCCCCAAGACATCACATTCTGAAGAGGCAGGACAGATCTCTTACCCCCCATGTTACAGACGGTGCAGCAGCGTGCCCTAGGTGTGCAATCCAGGGTGGTAGCAGCAGAGCTGGGACCAGACCCCGGGTCCCCTGAGTGCCAGCCAAGTGCAGAAGCCACCAGGCCATCCTTTGCCTCTGCAGGTTAAGTGTAGGGTTGGGGGGGGGGCTGGGTTTTAGGGCTCTGCCCTAGGGGGCTCTGGGGAGCAGCAGTGGTGATGAGGGGGTAGCTGCCGGCGCTATGCATGGCTCTGGTCTGGGACGTGCTGGATTGGGGGTGGATCACGGGGAGGGACCTGGCCATAGCTCCCGGTTCTGTGTCCGCAGACGGGTGAATATGCCACGGACGAGGACGAGGAGATGAGCCCCATGTTCCCCAGCAGCGAGATGGCCATCGAGGTCTTCGAACTGGCTGAGAACGAGGACATGCTGTCCCCCGTCGAGATGGACCCCGAGAAGCTGGTGCACAAGTTTAAGGAGGTAAAGACGGGGGAAGGGGAGTTCCCAAAAGACACCCGAAATCGGAGTGGGGGGAGGCAGAAGGGGTGTACGGCACCAGTATGAGTGTGTGTGTATCAGTGTGTGCTTATTCTTGTGTGAATGTGTGCATGTGTGTATGCGGGTACATATGTGTGTGTGTATGAGTGCATGGGTGGGCATCGGTGCATGCATGTGTCCATGTGTGTGCCTGGGGTCAGAGTGCATGTGAGGTTGTGCCTGTGTGTGTATTCACAAGTGCAAGGATGTCTGTGCATACTTGCATGTGTGTCATGGGATAATGGGTATATGTTCATGCATGTGTGTGTGCACAAGGGCATGGGAGTGTGTGCGTGTATGTGTCAATGGGTGGGCATGCATGTGTGCGTGTACAAGGGCATGGGTGTGCATGCATGTATGTGTCAATGGGTGTGTGTTGCATAAGTGCATGGGTGTGTGCGCATGTGTCAATGGTAGTGTGTTCGTATGTGTGTGTTGCACAAGTGCATGGGTGTGCATGCATGTATGTGTCAATGGGTGGGTGTACGTGGGTGTGTGTTGCACAAGTGCATGAGTGTGCATGCATGTATGTGTCAATGGGTGGGTGTGCGTGTGTGAGTGTTGCACAAGTGCATGGGTGTGCATGCGTGTATGTGTCAATGGGTGGGTGGGTGTACATGGGTGTGTGTTGCACAAGTGCATGAGTGTGGGTGCATACATGTGTCAATGGGTGGGTGTGCATGTGTGTGTTGCACAAGTGCATGGGTGTGCATGCATGTATGTGTCAATGGGTGGGTGGGTGTACATGGGTGTGTGTTGCACGAGTGCATGAGTGTGGGTGTGTGCATGTGTCAATGGGTGGGTGTGCATGTGTGTGTTGCACAAGTGCATGGGTGTGCATGCATGTATGTGTCAATGGGTGGGTGGGTGTACATGGGTGTGTGTTGCACGAGTGCGTGCATGTATGTGTCAATGGGTGGGTGTGCATGGGTGTGTGTTGCACAAGTGCATAGGTGCGCGTGCCTGTGTGTGTTTGAGTGGGGGGTGGTGCATGCGTGTGATTATTTGTATGCGTGTGGTTACGTTGCCCTCTAGTGGCTAGAAGCGCTGTCTGTAAGCCCTGTCGAAGGCATCCCAGCCGCACCCCGGCTGCGGGGTCTAAGCACCGGCCTAGTTCTGCCCAGCGGGTGGTGATCCTTTTTCAGCTCCAGTGCAGAAGGGCTGGGCGCATCCCGACGGCGACAACCTCCCTTGGCTCGCGGGCTAGTGGGAAGGGCCCAAGGGCTTTGAGGGGTGGCTGGGCAGCTCCCGGCACTATCAGGACAGCTCAAGTGCCTGCCAGCCCGTAGGATCCCAGCGCGCTGGCCGGGCGCCACAGCCCAGATCTCCAGGAGAGCTCTGCGCAGAGGGTGCCGACCCTTGTTGTGGGCACTGAGCCCTTGGCAGTCTGGTCTTGCCAGCCTGATTCTCCTCTCCCACCCGTGCCACTCCGCTGGGGTCAGGAGAGTCACGTTACTGCAAAGCCAGTTTAGGCTGCAGGAGAACCGGGGTGTGCGTGGGGGGGATTCACTGCAGCACCACGGCATGTATCCTGGTGGGGGTGTTGCCAGGACTCCGGGGTTCATACCTTGGCTCGAATGGAAAGCTTCAGGGAAATTTACTGCTTGGACGTGGCCGGGGCTGAGGGCGCCAGGGCAGCGGCTGGGGCTGGGACCTCCCTGCACGTGGGGAGTAACCACTCCGTTACTCTCTGTCAGCTCCAGATCAAACACGCCGTCACCGAGGCTGAGATCCAGCAGCTGAAGAGGAAGGTAAGCGCCGGAGAAGGGACCGTGTGTGTGTGTCGGGGGGGGTGGGGGTCCCCTCTTTGGGCTCCCTGGTCCCGTGAGGCTTCACCCGCAGGATCCCAGCCAGACTGGGCTGCTGGCATCTCCCCACTCTTCTGTTCCCTCCTTTCCCCTACCCGGCATGGCCTCCGCAAGCCCGGCTCTGTCGTGGGGTCTTCTGCTTTCCCCCTCGCTCTCCGTTTGCCCCGTTGTTTGTATTGCCCAAGGACGCACAGACGCCGAGAGACATGACCACACGTGAGCACACACAGAGACACCCGACCGCGCACGCTGACATCACCACACTCGCAATAGTGCACAACGCGCACACAGCCAGACCCAAGCAGGCATAATCACACACTCGCGCGCGCAAATACCCCCAGGCAACTACCCATGCAGCACACAAAGACACACACAAGGATGCACAACCACACACAGAGACAAGCACACACAGAGACACAAGCACACACACAGAGACACAGCCATGCGCACGGATACAACAGCACACAAGCAGACACAGAGAGAAAAGCACACACAGAGACACAAGCACACACACAAACAACCGTGTGCAGAGATACAACAGCACACAAGCAGACACACACAGAGACAAGCGCGCACCAAGAGACACACATACAGACACACAACCACGCACTCCACCAAAGACAAAGGTCCACAGCACCAAAGAGACACAAACACACCCCCATACTTTTCCCAACGCTCCCTGCTGCTGGGGTGCATGCGCTGCCCCATCTTCTGCCCCTCTCTCCCCAAATGCCCCTCATCTCCCCTCCCCCTACCTGTCATCCCCCAGCACAGTCTCCTTTACCCGTCTTCCCCTCACCCTGTGCCCTGTGGTCTCTGCTCCCAGCTGCAGTCCATTGAGCAGGAGAAGGCTCGCTGGCGAGCCGAGAAGGCCCAGCTGGAGCAGAGCGTGGAGGAAAACAAGGAGAGGATGGAGAAGCTGGAGGGTTATTGGATGGAGGCCCAGAACCTGTGCCAGGCAGTGGATGAGCACCTGAAAGAGACTCAAGCCCAGTACCAGACCCTGGAGCGGAAATACAGCAAGGCCAAGCGGCTCATCAAGGAGTATCAGCAGAAGTAAGGCCATGTTCTCTGTTCCCTGTGGATCTCCCAGATCTCCATCCACTTTGGATCTCACAGGACTAGTAATCCCAAATTGCCATTCCTCATGAATCTCCCAGGACTAGTAATCCCAGATCCCCATCCCCTATTGATCTCCCAGGGCTAGTAATCCCAGATTCCCATCCCCTATGGATCTCCCAGGACCAGTGATCCCAGATCCCCATCCCTTATGGATTTCACAGGAGCAGTGATCCCAGATTCGCATCTCCTATGGATCTCCCAGGACTAGTGATCCTAGATTCCCATCTGTTATGGATCTCCCAGGACTAGTGATCCCAGATCCCCATCCCATATGGATCTCTCAGGATTAGTGATTCCAAATTCCCATCCTCTATGGCTCTCCCAGGGATGGGGATCTGTATCCTGCCCAGTTCAGAGAGTCCCTTGGGTTAGGTGCTGGAGCAGTTTTCCCAGCGGCCGGGCTCTGGCCTGACTGCTCCCCCCATCCCCCACAGGGAGATCGAGTTCCTCAAGAAGGAGACGACCCAGAGGCGCGTCCTGGAGGAGTCGGAGCTGGCCCACAAGGAGGAAATCGACAAGCTCCAGGAGAAGGTGGGCACCAAGGACCAGGATCCGGGGTTCCCCTGAGGCAGCACATCCGGAGATTGCAGAGGACGGGGCCCTGGCTGTGACTGGACGGCTCCGGACGGGGACTTCCAGTGGACCAGAGCTGGCTTTGGCAGGAGCAGGGGGTGGGGCGAGGAGGGGGCTCCATTTGCCTCGCTCCGCCTTCTCCATGACAGCGGGGGCTTGATTCCCTTTGTCTGGTGGCCCGGTGCGATGGGCACTGGGGCACGCCGGATCCTGCGTTGGATGTCAGGGCATGCTGGATCCTGCGTCGGTGCAGGTCACACCAGATCCCACAGTGGGTCACGCCGGATCCCGTGCCGGGTGCTATATCACACCGGATCCCGCAGTGGGTCACGCCGGATCCCGTGCCGGGTGCTGGATCACACCGGATCCCGCAGTGGGTCACGCCGGATCCCGCACCGGGTGCTGGATCACACCGGATCCCACAGTGGGTCACGCCGGATCCCGTGCCGGGTGCTATATCACACCGGATCCCGCAGTGGGTCACGCCGGATCCCGTGCCGGGTGCTGGATCACACCGGATCCAGCAGTGGGTCACGCCGGATCCCGCACCGGGTGCTGGATCACACCGGATCCCACAGTGGGTCACGCCAGATCCCGTGCCGGGTGCTGGGTCACACCGGATCCCACAGTGGGTCACGCCGGATCCTGCGCCGGGTGCTGGATCACACCAGATCCCGTGCTGGGTCACGCTGGATCCTGCATTTGCGCCCAGGTCAAGACTCCAGGGCACTGTTTTGCAGCCGAACATCCGTGTGTGTGCGTGTGCGTGTGCGTGTGTGGAGGGGTTCCCTGCTGCAGAGGACGGGAGGGGGTCTCCCTCTCCATGGCCAGGCAGCATGGGCCCGTGGGGCGGGCATCAGAGGCTTGCCCCCCCAGCTCCGAAGGCTCCCTGTGCTCGCGATGATTGCCCTGAGAGGCCCCGGCTTGGTACCCTGACGTCTCTCTCTCCCCCCCAGGGAGTGACTTCAGCCCTCCGCTGGGGTGCAGGCCCAGCGCCCCCCGTTGGGCAGCGTGGGTGCAGGCAGGCAAGGGCCACCGTTGTAGCTCAGCAGGAGACACAGTGACGAGCGGGGTCGTTTGTCTGCCCTGGCCCTGCCGTGCTCATGCCCGTGGCAAAGCCGCTGCTCCCCCAGACGGGCACCCGTGTCCCTGGCTGAGGCGGTGGTAGCTGCTGGAGGGGGCCGAGGTGGGAGGCAGGTGCCCCTGCGTCGTGCTGGCCGTGCCCTGCATCCCCAGGAGGCAGAGCCGGGTGGGCACGGAAATCGGGCTTCACGCTTGCTCCTACTCTCACCCCTTCCTCGCTGCTCCCCCCCGCCCTTCCCAACCCCCACAGTGGAAGACATTGCCTGGCGTAGGGCAGCTGATGGCTTCCCAATAACCCCCACCCCTCCTCCCCACCCATCCCTTCAGCAGTGACCCCCTGCATCCATCCCCGCAGCAACCCTCCATCTATCCCCCCATCCGCTGTCCCCTTCCCCCCGGTCACCTCTCAGCATTCCCCGCACAACCCCTCTCAGCGATCCCCCCTCCTTCTCCCCCCAGCCCCCGAAATCCCCGGCCCCAGGACGGCCCCGCTGTTTCTCTGCCTGAGATGTTTATCCCTTTGTCTGTTTTTCAGATCTCCGAACTGGAGGGGAAGCTGCAGACCTTGAAAAATTCAAACCCAACTTAAAACAAACACAAACACGAAGCAATCGTTGGGGAGGAGGGACACTTTCCCCTTAACCCCCCCCGCCCCCGTTTTGCCCCTGCCCCTCCCCCACCCTCCCACCCCTTTTGGCCTTCATAGACGGGAGAGGAAGGCACAAAAGCAAAACCGCTATGAAAGGAATAATAATGATCCCTCCTTCCCCCTGCCTTCCTTTGGGGGGAGAGAGAGGGGGGGGAGGAGGGCTGGGGCCAGTGTGGGATGGGGGGGCTCTGGGATTGGCTGGCTGGGTCCCGGCTGGCCTGGAGGGGGCAGTGTGGGGAATGTCTCTGGGACAGGGGACCCCTCATTAATTTCTGTTCCTCATGTGAGTCTCGTGTTAACTTGATGGACGCATTTTGCGGCGGGGGTTGTTCTGCCTGTGTATCCCCCCCCCAACATCCACCCCCCCACCACATCCCACTGAGGAGCCTTTCCAGCCAACCTCCCGGCTCGAGATCGGCACCCGCGCCGTGTCCTCCCGAGGCCTCCGGGGAAGGGCTGTGCGGGCAGCACCCCCCTGTGCAGAGTGGGGCGTTGGAGGGGGCCGGGCAAGCCGGCCCGAAGCTCACACCTTGGTGAAAGGACTCTCTTGTGGAGGCCGGCTCTCTTCACTGGCCCATCCTTGGGGCAATCCGTCGCGCGCTGTGTTTCATGCGCTGGTGGGAAGCGTGTCTGTGTTTGAGATCTCGGCCCAGTGCCAGGCAGGATCTGGGACCCAGGAGGGCAGACACGCTGCTGGCACAGCACAGGAGGCCCTGGGCAGCGCTGGCAGGGACGGGTTGTGCCTGATAACGTCAGGGACCAGCGCCTTGGCCTCTCCGCTGCGAGTCCGTCCCGAAGGATTTCAGGGAATGACAGCGAGCGTCCGGCTGAGCTCACACCTCCCCAGACAGCGTGGGGCGGGCCAGGGTGGGAGATCCTGGAACAGAGACACCCCCTGCCCCCCCGGCGAGCAGCCTGCCGGGGAAAGACTGTGGGCATCTGCCTCTTCCCCCGCAGCTGGATGGATACAGGGACGCACGGGCTGCAGGGTGGGACTTGCTCCTTCCCGGGCACAACGCCGGCGCTCGATGGGAGGAAAACCACGACGGGAAGTGGCCCTGGCCGAGACTCCTCAGCACTTCGCTCCGCAGAGGCGCTGGGGCTGGCTTCTAGCGGCATGATGAGCTGGCGGGAGGGGGCCCCTTTGCTCTAGAGGGGAGGGCAGACGCAGGTCTTGGCCACAGCAGAGTACTGCCCCGAGGTGACGAAATGGGGTCAGACTCGGACTGGCGTCAAGCAGTGCACGTGGGAATTGGCAAGCGCACGGCACGCACAGAGGCCTGGCACTGGTGCCCTTACATCCGTGGATGGGATGGGAGCACTAGTGTGTTCACACTCATGTGTGGGATGGGGACATTGGTGAGCTCACAGCCATGCGTGGGATGGGACACTGGCACGCTCACACCCGTGCGTGGGATGGGGGCACTGGCGCGCTCACTCCAGTGAGTGGGATGGGGGCCCTGGCGCGCTCACACCCGTGCGTGGGCTGGGGCCCTGGCGCGCTCACACCCGTGCGTGGGATGGGGGCCCTGGCGCGCTCACACCCGTGCGTGGGATGGGGCACTGGTGCGCTCACTCCCGTGCGTGGGCTGGGGCACTGGTGAGCTCACACCCGTGCGTGGGATGGGGGCCCTGGTGCATTCACACCCGTGCATGGGATGGGGGCACTGGCGCGCTCACACCTGTGCGTGGGATGGGGGCCCTGGCGCTCTCACACCCTTGCATGGGTTGGGGGCACTGGTGAGCTCACACCCGTGCGTGGGCTGGGCTCACTGGTGCGCTCACACCTGTGCGTGCGATGGGGGCCCTGGCACGCTCACATCCGTGCGTGGGATGGGCTCACTGGCGCGCTCACACCCGTGCGTGGGATGGGCTCACTGGCGCGCTCACACCCGTGCACAGGGACCTGGCACCCCTGTAACCACCCCGCTGTCTGACCTAGTTTAGTTACCTCTTGCAATTGCCTCAAGTCGCCAAGGCCTCAGGCTCAAGCCTCCTCCCGTCCTGTTCATTTGTCTTTCTTTCCATGCCCGCTCCTGCGGTGCCTCCTTTCCCGCCTCTGGCCAAACGGGCGCTTTTGGGCATGGGGGAGTCGGGGTGGAAGCCCCCAGCTCCCCTTTATTTCCAGGGAGAGGAGAGAAGAGGTAGGAACTTCCCCAAAGCCTTGTGAAAAGTGAACCCTTCGGGCCCCGCTCTGAGCCGGTGAGTGGCCCCCCGCGTGCCCCGTTTGGAGGGACGATGCTGCCGAGCTGGGCCCTGGCCCCGATCTCGCGCCTGGCGGGGCGTAGCCAGTATAAGCGAGATGCGTCCTGCGTCGTCAGCCCCCCGTCCCCCCGCCCCCGGACAGGATTGCACGGGCACCCCCGGTAGACGTGTCTTCAGGCCGATGCGGCCCATCCCTCCCCTTGCGTAAAGGCCGAATGGGTTTTTATTTAAAGCGACAAGAAGAACAAAGGAAAATAAATACGTGTTCAAAACCAACCGATCGCTTTTAAAAATTGTAAATAATAAAAAAAAAAAACCGCAGTATTTATATGTGGCCGGGACAATTGTTTTCCTTTGTAAGCTGGAGATTGCAAGGGCGGGGGGGAGGTTTATCGACTCCTCACCCCCATACTGTCTAAGAAGGATCAACAGGGTCCAATCAATGCCCCACCCTGGTTGCCCTTCTGGGTAGAAACTGGCACTCTTGCTGGCCAACACCCTTAAAGGCCGGGTCTCCGACAGTGACTGGATGTGGGGGCGTTGGGAGCCAGATCTCTGCCGGCTGGGCTGGGCTGGGCTGGAGCTGGAAGGACCAGGGCACGCTGTGGATGGGCAGGCCAATGCAGAATAAGACCCACCCGCCAACCCCTCTCGGGAGTTTGTGCAAAGCAACAGGATGTCTGTGAAATGGACGCATTAAAAACCGGGAAGGCGGCGGTGGGCCCAGAACAGAGGGAAAGCGGGTGGGGGTGGCAGACCGCTGGGAAATTGTCTTAAATTTTTATTTAATCTCCTTACACACGTATCAATGTGTATGTATATAATATATATATATATGGATGGATGGATTGTTTCTGGTTTTGTATTGCAATGTCCTCTCGTCGGATCATGTCAAATACAGGCCCTCATTGTCCCTTCGGCTCCGTTATTCAAATGGCTGATCTCATCGGGCACGGCCCTGCTGGGAGACCAGGTGCACTGAGGGTGACCAGATGTCCCGATTTTATAGGGACAGTCCCGATTTGGGGGTCTTTTTCTTATATAGGCTCCTATTATCCCCCACCCCCATCCTGATTTTTCCCATTTGCTGTCTGGTCACCCTAGGGCCACTCGTGGTGTGGGTGGGTGCGCCCCCGGGATCAAGTGGGGGGACTTGTGTCTGCTCTCCAGCACCCCCTGGGGCTGACGGGAGGAGCGGCGTTCCGCCACCCGTGGCTGGTTGTGGGGTCTGAGGTGCGAACCTGGTGGGTTCGTTTGGGGGGGCTGGAGGAGGGAGAATCTACCAGGGCAGCTGTGTTCTGCGTGGCGGCTTGAGCAGGATGAGTGTGGCTGGGGGGCGGATTGGTCAGGGGCTGCCGGTTTGACTCCGAGGTAGAAAACGACTAGGGTGTGTGTGTGTGTCTCTGCTCTATACCTATTGCACCGGCAACAGATAGACAGGCTGACACCCAACACACACCATCCCTACGCAGGATGTAGCCTGGGGAGCAGCCTCTGCACTGTCCGACGGCACACATTTCCCCGGCGGCGTAAGGACTGTGATCTGTGGAGCAGTGCCTCTCAACAGGGGCACGTGTACCCCTGGGGGGACGCAGGGCTCTTCCCGGGGGGCACATCAACTCAGCCAGTTATTTGCCTAATTTTACAGCAGGCTACATAAAAAGCATTGGCGACATCAGTAGAAACTAACATTTCATCCAGACGATGACCAGTTTATACGGCTCTGTAGGCGATACGCTGAGATGTAAGGACAAGAGCTATTTGCCAGTCAATTTGTTGTATAAATGTATGGTAAACATGAGAGAGGCTGCAGGTTTTCAGTATCAGCCTGGGGCTGTGACACTGGGTAAGTTTATGTCTGATTTTGTGAGCCAGGCGGATTTCAATTGGGGGTATGCAAGACAAAGCCGGCTTCAGAATCGGGGGGCGGTAGTCTGGAAAGGTTGAGAGCCACAGCGAGGGAGTATATTTCCCTCGTATTTTATGGTGTATATTTCCATGTAAGAACTAGATACGTTCCTGGAGGATCGGTCCATCAACGGCTATTAGCCAGGATGGGAGGGAGGGTGTCCCTAGCCTCTGTTTGCCAGAAGCGGGGAATGAGCGACAGGGGATGGATCACTGGATGATTCCCTGGTCTGTTCACTCCCTCTGGGGCACCTGGCACTGGCCGCTGTCGGAAGACAGGACACTGGGCCGGATGGACCTTCGGCCTGACCCAGTGTGGTTCTTACGTTCATAGTGTCCCAGAGAGTGTACACCGGGGGGTATATAGTCCTGTGATGTCTGGCCTGCATAGTCAAGTTTCAAAGCTGCATGAAGCAGCCCGAGAGTCAGGGTGCTGGAGCAAGGCAGGGGACGGCGTAAAGGTAGCCCAGAGGGGAAGAAGAAACACGCGGCTTTCCTTTGGTTTTTTAGTAGTTTACGTTTACGGGTTGGTTTTTTTTCTCTCTCTCTGCTGCTCCCTGGTTTCATTCGTCCGGTTCCAAATGAGGCGTGTGGTCGACCGGTCAGTTCGTAACTCGGGGGTTTGTAACTCGGAGCCGCTCCTGTATGTGTCAGTTCTATAGTTTTCAGAGTCCCCCATCCACACAAGTCCCCGGAGCCGTGTCACGACCAGCCCGGGTTAATTGTGGTGCACGGTCTGGGCTGGACGGTATCGGATTAAGGACAGCATGACTAATAACCTCTTATTTCTCCTCTGTCCCCCAGTGAAACTGAACGGGGATTCGAAGGGCCACTCCTGAGGGTGGTGTAACAAATCATCCCAGGGGAGGGCAGGAAGGGAGAGAAGGCCTGGGCACTCCTCGGCAGTGTTTGTGAGTGCCTCTAAGCTCTCGAAAACCCGGTGCGTGGTTCATTCTCCAGCAATGCAGAAGATCAGAAATCCCAGAGACACCCCCCAAAATGGCCCTTCTCAAAAACCTCTTAGCTCAGTGTTTCTCGACCTTTTTGATACCAGGGACCGGCTCGCTGCCTTCCTAAACTGAGCCAGGGAGATCTCAGGGCGTGGCGCTGGTCCACGGACCGGTCGTTGAGGAACACTGCCTTCGATGATTCCAGCCAGAATCTGCCCCTTAAAATCGGATGCACCCCAGAGAGCGTGGAACGTGGCCAGTACGTCTCAGCATGGGAAGGGGAGGAAGGATTTCTACGGGCATGAACCAACCGCTCCCTGATGGGGGTCAGACGGATATTTCCCCTTGGACAGAGCCTATAACTGCCGCGTTCTTGCTCCTTCCTCTGATGCAGCTGGTGCTGGGTAATGTCAGACCGAATGGTGGCAGGCATGGGCCGGTGTGATCCAGTCCGGCAATGCCTGTGTTCCTAGGGAGAATCTGGGGACAGGGGGAAGGACAGGGCTGCAGGGTTTACATGGATCAGGGCCAGGAGAGAGAGGGGCCTTGACTGGTTTATCCCGCGCTCCCTGGCTGCCAGGTTCATGCTCCCCTTCTCGTGCTCTGCTGCGTTCGCTGGCCCCCCTGGGGTTCCTTGCTTCTGCCTTTGGGAGCTGGATCTCAAAGGGTATGAGCTACTCATTCCTCCAGCACCCTGGACCCCCAGCCATGCACCCCACATGTGGAGGGGGGCAGGGGGTAAATTGATGCTGGTTTGCTCTGATCTTTTGCTTTTCTTTTTTAACGACTCCTTTGTTGGTCATTATTTAGTCTTGAACTAAACGCTGTGTTTGTGGGGCCTGGTAACACAGGTGTACAGGAGATCTTGCGGGGCGGGGGTCGTGTGTGTGATGCGGGGAGGCACCTGTGTATATGTTCGGGCAAGGGTGTGTGCATACCTCCATAGGTGCATTTGCACATGTGTGTACATACGTGTGTGTGTGTGTGTAACGGCAGCCTGCCCCTTGACGGGCCCAGGAGGCCTTGGGCCAGCCAGCCCTAGGGAATCAGCCTGTGCCATAATTAGCTGCCGCCCAGCTGAGGGGCCAGGACTAATGGGGTCAGGTGAGGCACCCCTGGGCCTCAGCAGAGAGACGGCGGTTGGGAGAGGACCCAGAGGGAGTATTTGGGATCCTGTGGAAGGCCCCTGAGGTGGGGTCTACTGGACAAACTGCAAAAGGGACTGCAGAGGAGCCAGCCTGGGAGTCATTCTGCTACACAGAGCAGGGGATGGCGTAAAGGTAGCCCAGAGGGGCTGAGAACCGAGTCCAGAGGCCAGGCTCCAGGCAGCCCAGAGGGGCTGAGAACCGAGTCCAGAGACCAGGCTCCAGGTAGCCCAGAGGGGCTGAGAACCGAGTCCAGAGGCCAAGCTGCAGGTAGGCCTGGAAGGGACCTCGAGCTAGTCCCGTCCCCTGCACTCAGGGCAGGACTAAGAATTAGACCATCCATACGTGGTGCTGTGAAGTGTTAGATCTGCCGGGGGGGAAGGGTGTGGGGGGAAGTTAATAGGGCACTGCCAGGAGCCGGCTGGGCTGGGCGGAAAACTCTTCCGAGGCGGGGTGTGTTTTGCATGCAGCAGTGAAAGAATGTGGGGTGAATGGGTTAACAGGGCACTGTTAGAGGGAAGCACACAGCACCGGCATTAGCGAAGCAAAATAACTCTCAGTGTTGCACAGGAAGAAGCATAAGCTCCGGGTTTGCCTCGTGCCCACAGGGACCTGGGTTCAAGTCCTGACCAGAGGCGGCGAGTTATATGGGCCCCTGGTGCCCGTGCTCCACCAATATTCGGGAACGTGGGCCCGGCTCCACCAGTGTTTGGGCTTACGTTTTCAGAGCCATCCTGTCTTGAAGTGGGGCAACCACCCTGGGCTCTGCACTGTGGGGGGCCCCGCACTTCATGGGGATGTGGGGTCCAGAGTGGCCTGGGGGATTAGCAGGAGGCCTGGTGCCGGCAGCAGTAAGCGACCCAGCCCCAGCCCACCCCGCTCCCCCTCTTCCTGCCCCTGCTCCGCACCTGCCCTGCCCCCACTCCACCCCTTTCTCTAAGCCCCTGCCCTACTTCTTCCTGCCCCTACTCCACTCCCGTCCCTCCTCTGCCCCCTCCTCTGCCCCCTCCCCTCTCCCAAGTCCCTGGCCCTGCCCCGCCTCTTTCCAGCTTCCGCCCCGATGCTGGGACCCGGCGTGGCAGAACAGAGCAGGATGGGGCCAGGTTGCTCGCTGCTGCTCACCCCCAGGCTGCCCTGGACCCTGCATCTCCCTGAAGGGCGGAGCCCCCCAAAATGTGGGACCCAGGGCGGTTGCCTATGGATGGGATGGTTCTGCCTGGACGGCACCACCAAAAATTACACAAACCTGGCGCCCCTGGAACTGCATGAGGCTGGAGCTGAGCTGAGTCTGAGGGGTCTCAGTTCAGACCCTCGGGTGTTTCACCACATCCCCCAGGTTCTTTGTATCACAATAGCACCACGAGCTGGGTGCTGTACAGAGATAAGGGTCGAGCCCCTGCCCCGGAGAGCTTGCGACCAAAACAGCCAAAGGGTGGGAGGGGAAACGAAGGCACAAAGAGGCGAAAGTGACTTGCCCAGGGTTATCCTGTAGCTCTGTGGAAGAGAGCCCAGCTCACCTGAGTCCCAGTTCAGTGCTCCACCCAAGGGGTTCTCAACCAGGGGTACGCGTACCCCTTGGGGGGGACACAGAGGTCTTCCAGGGGGTAGCTAGATACCTGCCTAGTTTTACAGTAGGCTACATAAAAAGCATGAGCAAAGTCAATACACATGAAAATTTCATCCAGACAACGAGTTGTTTCTACGGCTCTCTGAATGATACACTGAAATGTAAGGACAACAGTTATATTCCGGTCGATTTATTGGACAATTATATGGTAACAGTGTGGGGCTGTGACCCTTCTGTGTGTTTAGGTCTGATTTTGCAAGCAAGTCGTTTTTAAGGGAGGTGAAACTCAGGGGTAGGCAGGCCCAGTCAGACTCCTGCCAGGGGTCCAGCCCCCTGGGAAGGCTGAGAGCCACTGCTCTACCCACTACATCGTTCTGCCTCCTGTCTGCCTGGGCGTCGCTGCTCATGCAAAGAGAGCCCCAGCAATGCCAGGGGCCTTCAGAGGCTAGTCGGGCCGGCAGTTGGCAGGGCGGTGCCTGGCACTGCCGGGGGTCTCGCGGAGCCATTGCTCTTTGCTGGGCCGCAGGGAGGGCCAGGTGACATCGCTAGATCTTCACCGGTGGCTCGTTCTGAAGCACAGATGCTGGAACTAGGGGTACTGGGGGTGTGGGAACACCCCCTGCCTTGAAGTGGGTTCCATCATATACAAGGGTTACAGTTTGGCTCAATGGCTCTCAGCCCCCCCCCATGCACATTGGCCCAGCCCCCCGTTCGGAAGCTGCCGTAACTAAATCGATGACCAAAAGGGAGAGAAAACGAGCTGGTGTGAGGAATTCTGGGCGTGCGACAGACCGGCGTGTGTCTGCGGGCATGGCTCTGCGCACGTGCGAGTGATTGCGTGTGTCTTTGGGTGAGCGCCTGTGTGGGAGTGAGCTACTGGACTCTGTGTGTGCAAGTGAGCCTGAGCGAGTGTGCGACCAGAACACACACACACACACCCTGCCAGAATCTCAGCCAGCTGCCTGCCCCCTCAAGTTTCTTCTGACCTTCAAGCCGGACGATTGGTATGAGGATTGGGGGCAGAGGAGGAGACAGCTCATGCTAGGCTGGGCCCCACCAGAGATCGGGGCAGTTAGGAAGCTCACTACCTTTGGGGCTGATAGAAAAACGGTCAGTTACGATCTTTGGGATGCTCCCATGAGTGGGAAACAAGCAGGGTAGCCCTGCTTTCTCCCCACCCAGGCCGCATGGTGGCGACGTGGCAGGGAGGAGACATGACCATTATTTATTATATATATGGGGCGTTTTGTTCTGCGAGCATCGCCCAGGGACTCCATGACAGGGGCGTTTTGTTCTGCGTTCGTACAGCGCCTGACACAACAGGGGCTCGCTCCCGAACTGGGCTCCTAGGCTCTCTGGTGAAACAAATCATAATAATAATCAATCATAAGTAGCCGGAAAAGGAAGAGCTGGTCTGCTAGGTCTCCTCCACTGGCTTCTAAGATTACATGAGCTCTCGACGAGTTATTAATGCACTTTTATTGCATTGCCGATTTCTTTTCTGTTGCATGTTTGTTCCTTACCTCTGGCTGGCGGGAGCCTACGCCCTGTACTAGGAGCTCACCTGCTGTTGAGGGAGGACCTGCGAAATAATTTTAAGATCAAGTTATCATTACAGCTGGTCAGGACTCTTTCAATACAATATATTTTCCATTGGAAAATGTCCGTTCATCAAAACAGAAACTGTTTGCGAGACGGGCTCGGCTTGGACGCATTTCTCATTTTGAAAAAAGAAATTAAAACCCGGTTGGGGGGGGGGGAAACCCGTTTGTTTTCCAGTTCAAACCCATTTATCATTTAGAAACATAAGTTTATTTAAGGTAAAAAAAAATAAATCCTTCAGTGGACCTGCTTCTATATTCTTATTTATTTTATTTTATTTTTATTTTATTTTCTGTTCTTGAAAAGCTTCCGAGATTTTGATTTTTCATCCCCATCTAGAATGGGAAAATATTTCAGTAATTCTCATGTGGAAACTGGTTCCCTCCCCCTCCCCCCAGCTGGAGGTAAAATGTCTTTTCAAAGCGCCCCTCACCGCAGTATCTGGGCAGGCCCTCTCCCTTGACATTGACCGTGCCGGGGGTGATGGTGGGGGAAGCGGGAGCTCCTGGTTGCTGCACCGATCTCCGGGTCGGAAGCGAGATGGATGCCAGCTTGAGCTTTGTTTCTAGCCATCTCTGCCACATCATAACCCGTGCTAACGTGAGCTGGAAGAGAGCGCTCCTGACTGTTATGCCCGGCTGTTTGACATGGGCACTGGGCGTGAGAGTGGCTGGCACGGGGACCGCTGCCTCGCACTGCCCTACTTTCTGCAGTCGGGATTGCGAAGGCACCAGACCATGCCCGTGCTGTCTCCAGTCCTCCCCCAGGCTGGCAGCCTCCTTGCTGTGACTGCTGGAGCCAGGAAGCTCTGTGTGTGTGTGTGTGTGTGTGTGTGTGTGTGTGTGTGTGTGTGTGTGTGTGTGGATTAAAACACACACGGAGCCCGGGACGTGCAGCGACACGTTGCTAATCCAGGCAGTGTTATCACTGCTGCTATGGGGATGGGAACCTGGGTTTCTGGCCCTCCCAGGGAGGGGCAGAGATGGGGGGCTGGGTGGCACCGGGGGCAGAATCTTCTGCCTCATTTTCTAGCCCAGCAGCAAAGAACAAAGGGGCCACCTGCAGGCCCAGGGGCAAGCTGGCAAAAACACAGCTCGGGTCCCGGAGCCTTGGCTCGAATCCGTTCTGCCCCATGCTGGGATGGGGTGGCCTCTTCATCGCTCACTCCAGGGCGGGCCCATCTCTGCCCAAGTCCCAGGACCCCTCCCCAACTCCCCATCCATTGTGGCGTCGGATTCTTGCCACCATCTCAAAGCTCTGCCCAGCTCTACCCCCATCAGCACTGACCCCCCCCCGCCCCCATTCCCTGCTGCTCAGCCAGGGTCCCGAGCCTCACCCGTGCCTCACCTTCCAGCCACTCTTGTCTCTGTTCGGATGGCCTCCTAATGCCCCAGGCAGGGTACCACCCTCCTGAATGCAACCACCAGCCCCCTGCCCACATTAAGCCCCTCTTAAAACACCCTCTTCTGTCAAGAGAGACCGAATGAAATGTGAATTGAAAATCCCTATTTTCTAGGCCTCTCTCCCCTTAGGATGGGGCTGGCTCTGGGCCTCTCTTCCCCCCAGGATGGGGCCAGCTCTGGGCCTCTCTCCCCTTAGGATGGGGCTGGCTCTGGGCCTCTCTTCCCCCCAGGATGGGGCCGGCTCTGGGCCTCTCTTGCCCCAAACACTAAACGGACTCTTCTCTGCCCAAGTGAAGAACGTGACAAGGAGCAGAGCGGCCCCAGCCTCAGCCTTGGCCTTGCTCCTTGACCCAGTAGCCTCCTGTGGTTAATAAAATCCCTCCAGCCTCGACCCCTTCTGGCTGAATCCGTCTCTTCCGGGAAGGAGCCGGTTTTCTCCCCCCAGGCGCTCACCCCCATCCCAAGCTCTCCCACACAGGAGCCTCCTTCCCCCTCTCAAGCCAGGCTCCTGGGAGCTGTCCATTCAGCACCACCAGCTACTGCAACTCCCAGGAGAGCTCCGCGTCTCACCCGCCTCTCCCCTCCCTCCCCGAGCAGGGGGGATCATGCCCCTCCGAGGGGCGGTTACATCAATGGAGATCTGGGGGAGTCCTGGCAAAGTCCAGGTCTCTGATGTTATTTCTATCCTGTGCCCAGCATAGGCCTCTGTCTGTACTTGGCAGACGCTTAGCGAGAGTGACATTCCCTGCCCCGAGGAGCTTCCAAACGAGGCAGACATAGGGGAAACTGAGGCACAGACCTGCCAATTGACAAAGCAGATCCGGGATTAGCACCCAGGTCTCACAAGTCCCAGGCCATCACCCTCCCCGCCGCACCCTTTTGCCATGCCAGCCAGTGCCTATTCCTGTTGTCACCGCACATGCCCAGAATGACACCACCCATCTGCCTCCTCATTCGGTCCTGCTCCCCCCACCCATGTCACTCCATCTGGGGACCCCCCGACCTGCCTTTCAAAAACATGCAATTGGTTTGTGATCTGGGGAACTCAGTGGGTTGGCAGCCCTGGAAAATAAGCTCTCATGTGGAATCACAGAAGTATCCTGGAGTAGTGGGCAGATTATTGGGGTTCTGTTTCAGATGAGACCCGAAACATGTGGAGATATACCTATTTCATAGAACTGGAAGGGACCTTGAAAGGTCATCAAGTCCAGTCCCCTGCCTTCACAGCAGGACCAAGTACCGTCCTTTATTTTTGCCCCAGATCCCCCTCAAGGATTGAGCTCACAACCCTGGGTTTAGAAGGCCCCTGAGCTATCCCTCCCCCCTTAAAACCCAAGGCCTTTCTCTTCTTCGCCTGCGCAGTAAAGATCCCACAGAGTTTCTTTTTTGTGGGATCAAGGATCCCCCCCCCAATGGATTTAAAGAACAAGCAAACAAAAGAGTCGCCACCTTCCATTGTTGCAGAACACTTCTGTGCTCCAGCCCAGAGGTGGCTGCATTTCAGAGATGGGTGATGCCATTGCATCTAGGCCAGAATGCTCAAACTCAGGGGCATCAAGTCAGTCCCTCAAGTCCCTATTGAATCCGCCTGATTTCTTCACAGGTGCGGAGCATCACGTCTCCCCTGGCCTCTGGTGGCAGCTGTGGGTGTCAGCACCTCTGACGATCAGGCTTTGTTTAGGTACCGACATAAAGGAGTTGAGCTGGGGGGGGAAGGGGGGATCCAGGCTGCAAGGCTCTCTGGAAAGCTGGGCTCTTTCAACCTCTGTGAGCCTGTGATTTCTCATTCTCTGCCTCTCTCTTCTTCATCTCTTCGCATCTGCCCCCATCTTTCTGGATCTCCCAGCCCCAGGGAATGGCTACGTGGTGCCAGCTCAACAATGCATCACCCCGTCAGCACCAGTCGAGGGATAGGCAGAAGCCCGGCCAAGCCAGCAGCTGGGAGTTGCAGCCAAGGCAGCATCCCTCTTCCCTGACTTCAAGCCAGGCTGCCTGAGCTGCTTCCGGGTTCCTGTGACCCCCCACCCCCATCCCCCGCCTTTCCCCCTCCCTCAAGTCCCTGGGACCATCCCAGCCTGGAGAATCCAGAGGTCAGTATGAAATTTCTCTCTGCAGAACCTCCTCCTTGCAGACCTCCCAGGATGCTCCCGCTGCTTCCTTTATCCTCCCCGCTCCCTCCTTGAATTTTTGCAAGCTTGCTGGATCCAAATAAGAGGGGGCCGGGGGGGGGGGGGAGAAAGGGGAGGGGCGGGCGGGCGGGCGGTAGCGGGGGGGGAGCCACAAGAGACGCCTCTGGATCCCGGCATGGACGCAGTAGGACGCTGCTGAGGATGCCAGGGTCCCCTCGGTGAGTGTGTGTCAATTTCAGCCTTGCCCATCAGACTTTCGGCTCGTGTCAGTTTCAGGGCTGCGCTTCCTTCTCCTCCGCGGCTTGTTTGGCTGCCGGCTGGGGGGCGGGGGGGTTGTTGTTGTTGTTTTTTGGGGGGGGGTCCTTGTTTGTTTATTTCCAGCCCTGCCTGCATCGAGGCTGCATGGATCGCAGCGGCTTGCAAGGCTGCAGTCCCGATCCAAATAGTCTCCCCCCCTCCCGCGCCCCCCAAACCCTGCCTGTTTTGATGCAACCATGGGAGGACAGCGGCATATTTTGGTGTTTTCCTGTCGGTCCGCTCCGGGTGGAAACGGAGCGATGGGGGGCGGGGAGGGGGGTTATGATGGTGAAAAGTGTCTTCAACTTAGGGTGTTTATAAACGTATCTGAAAGACGGGGAGTGGGGGGGTGGTTGTGGGGGGGGGTAGATAAATGCATATCCATTTATCTACCCCCCCCCAGGTGGGTTCAAACCTGGGGGGTGGGTTGGATTCTATCAAACGCTGTGCTTGATAGAATCCAACCCACCCCCCAGGTTTGAACCCACCTTGGGTTATTCAAACCCCCCTCCCAGCATGAGGCTAGCGACACTTTAAACATTAATCAGCTGCCCTCTCTCTCTCTCTCTCTCTCTCTCTCCCCTCCTGTTTTCGATCAATAAATTAATAACCATTAAAAAAACAACAACCCGGCTCCTCTCTTCTGAGCCAGCGCTCAGCAGCCGCCTGGGATTTCATTTTAACCCTCCCTGGCCTGGGCTTCTGGAAAGGGGACTGGGGTCTAAAATCCAGGCTGCAGTTCAGATTTGAGCCTCTCTGCTCTGGAGTCTGGTGGGGCTGTATTTCTTCCCCCTCCTTCGCCCCCAGCAAGCTGGCAGAAGCAGTGGCCTTCCCTCCATGGGGCTGTGCAAGGGGATCTGCAGCCCCACAGGCCTGGCTGGGTTCCTGAGCTTGTTTGGGTTCAGTGGGATTGGCTACCCCCTGGGCTGGGTTTGGAGAGCTAGGCCTTGGGCAGGGTCCCTGGCTGTTTTCCCACCTTCTCCCCTTGGTTTGTTTTATCTCTGGGACTCGCTATGTCCACCTTGCCTCCATTCTGCCCTTCATTCCCTGGCCGCCCCGTGCATCCCTTCTCACTCCCTCTGCATCTCCTCTTTTACAGTCTTCCTTTCCTGCAGCCCTGCTCTCCTCCATAGACTCTGATTTCTTCCCTCTTTTCTCCTCTCCCCGCTTTCTTCCTCCAGGATCCCACTTCCATCTCTCTCTGTCTCCCCCCCCCCCCCCGCAACACACACACACTCTTCCCCTCCCATCTCTCTTCCTCGTTCCCTCCTTTCCGCACGGGCTCTCAAGCCTCTTCTTTCATCATTCGATCTGAGCACTAGGCCCACATTGGTGTAGATTTTCCTGCCCTTCGAAGGCGTTGGATCTATGGCTAAAATGGACAGACCTCTCCCTTCCCCCTCCCCCACAAGTGCACCCTTCCCCTCTCCGCTTGAACTGAAATTGACCCATGGCCCCTGGAGGGGACTCTGGCTAATGCTCTGGCCTCTGTCTCAGATCTCACGGGGTGGGGGTGTTCATACGGCTGGAAGGAGTTCTCCCCTAGATGTGAGTGTGTGTGTGTCGGGTGATTAGTTTGCAGCACAATCGTGGAAGGGCCTCTGGAAGAGAAGGACAATTGCTTCTCAGAGCAATCAGACCCCTCTCCAGATCCATTATTTTGCATTGGCTTTGGACTCCCGCCTCCCCCAGCTCTGCCCCCTTAGGCTGGGAGCATGTTCCTTCCCCAAAGCAAAACGAGTTCTGGGAAGCAGTTAGCTGGATGAGGGAGATCCAAGGTGCTGCAGGTCATGGTGATTCAGCAGGGGGGCACTCTCTCCCCCACCCCCAAGTCTGCGCTGACCCCCAACGCCCCTGCTGGGGGCTCTGGTCACTGCTGCTGGAGGTACTGACTCTCATGTGAGACACAACCCAGGTCCTGAGCCTCTCTGTTGCAATCGAGATCCCCTGGGGATTTCCGTGGCAGTCAAGGAGGCTAGCCCCAGGGTCCTGGTTAAATCCTTGGGCAAACGGCATTCCGCTTCCTTACAGGTGCCCTGCAGCTTTCCGCCGGATCTAGTGTTCTTCACTTCCCATCTTCAGCTGCTGGGCAAGCCTAGCCGTGCCGCTGTGTAAACCAGCGGCCGCACCCCCACCCCAGAGGTGGCCGCATTTCAGTGGCGGAAAAAGCGGCTCCATTTGCGAAGCACTTTGACGCTAAGGGAGCTGTCTGAGATCGATATGAACTGCTGCCAGAGCAGACGTATGAGCCATTGGGCTGTAATTTTCTGCCTTTCTGTCTCCCGACTGCTCTTTCTGGGGACTGAAAATCCACAGGCATAGAAAGGTTGCTTCTCCCATTGGCGTGCCTCCCAGTAACGGTGATGGGAGCAGTGCAGACCCCACGTGGCATTAGATGCTTCCCTTCTGATAACACCAAGGAGGCTGCAGTGGGGCAGGGACAGAGGGGAAGAAATTTGGCCCTGCCCTACACTTAGGCCAGAACAGCCCTGGGCCTAACTTCCATCCCTGCTCCGGTGGCTCCTAGGGGTCTTTTAGGGCTGTCGAATCACGGGAGCACAGGTCAACCCCGGCCACGCTTCCACCCACCTAGAACGGCCCCGGAATCCCACTGTTGCCTGCTCACCCCCGGCTCACCCCTACACTCGGGGCTGCTGCAGCACTGACAGAGGCTTCCTCTGTACCTGGCGGTAATGGGGTCTGGGGCCCTCCCTTCTACCTCAGAGCCCCCTTGGTCCCACCCTCACTGGGGCAATGGGCAGCAATGAATTCAGCCTAGGGAGTTTGGGGGCACTTTATTCTACACCCATCTTATTTGTGTTTCCTTGTGGTGCAGCCCGCTCTGGGAGCCTGATCAATCTTGCTCCTCAAGCCCAAGGCCTTGGAGGGCTTCCCAGATATTAGCCAGTAGGCCCTTTCATCAGATAAAAGAATTGGCCACTTTGTCCGGCTAAGAGGAACTTCTCTTGGAGGAGTTCGACATCCTTTATAAAAATGACTGCATTACATCACCTAAACCCTGCCCCGGGGAGGGGAGATCTTTCATAGATTCATAGATATTAAAGTCAGAAGGGACCATTATGATCATCTAGTCTGACCTCCTGCACAATGCAGGCCACAGAATCTCACCCACCCACTCCTGCGATAAACCTCTCACCTATGTCTAAGCTACTGAAGTCCTCAAATAGTGACTTAAAGACTTCAAGGTGCAGAGAATCCTCCAACAAGTGACCCATGCCCCATGCTGCAGAGGCGTGGCACATTTAGATCTTTATTTTTTTTTATCATTTGATGGCTAATATTGATGTTTTTTTACTAATTTAAATGTTCAGTTAGGGAAAATTAGGGGGGGTCAGATGATGATTTAATGTTGAGATTCAAAAAGTTAAAGCTCTCTAACCATTCCTACACAAAGGGTCAGCATCCCATGGCGAAATGTCTGAAGTAAATATCGGTAAATGAAACGCTAATACGTTCTCAAGCCGTGTTTTCCCTACTTTGCCTAGCTGTACACTTTGATTATTAGCAACGGAAATATTGGGTGTGTCTGCGGTGAAATTGACATTTACCGATAAAAATCTAATCCTTCCAAGACTAATTATATCCATTAAACCAGTGGTTTTCAACCTGTGGTCTGCAGACCCGTGGGGATCTGCAGATTATTTCTAATGGGTCTGCAAAAGGCGGTTGTTCGCACAGAACAGTGGTTTTCAACATGTGGTCCACACAGATTGTGCCTAAGATTTACGAAGGGATCCGTACCTCCACTCAAAATTTGTTAAGGGTCTGCAAATGAAAAAAGGCTGAAAACCGCTGCATCAAACCAACGGGAAATGGGAGAGGCCCAATGACTTGCCCAGGATCACACAGTGAACGGGGGGCAGAGCCAGGAATGAAATTCAGGAATCCCGACTCCCAGCCCCCTGCCCTAACCAGCAGCCCACGTGAGCCGGGAGAGCCCCAGAGTCCAGATTCCCAGTCCCCAGCTCTCACCACTCGACACATTGAACATTCAGTGTAATGCAGGTTTGTTGATCCAGAGGGGCCCTTAAGAGCAGCATCCTCCTGGGGCAGATAAACCTCCCTGTGGCTGGATGCTTCCCGCCCTCTGTGACAGCCCGAGCACCCCGCGGCTCAGCTGTGCTGGGGATCTCGCTTCTGGAAGGCGGGTAACTCGTCTGTGAATGTTCGCTCCAGGCTGGGACACGGCAGTTGACGTCCCAAGCCAGGGATGGTCTGGTCCACACCTTTTCCACCAGCGGGGCAGTGGGACTGGTTGGCTTGGAGGGTCGCTAAGAGATCGTGGGTATGGCGACACTGTGATTCAACCCCCATGCCTGGCCCGGCGCAGCTGACTCGGGCTCATGGGGGATCAGGCTGCGAGGCTGTAAAATTGCAGTGTAGACATTCAGGCTCGGGCTGGAGCCTGCGCTCTGGGACTCTCCCCCAGTGCATGGTCCCAGGGCCCGGGCTGCAGCCCGAACCGGATTGTCCCACAGCAATTTTACAGCACCGGAGCCTGAGTCCGCTCACATGGGCCTGCCCAGTTGAGGGTATTTAATTACAGTGTAGACATACCCGAAGTGACCTTTCACCTCTAGGTCCCCGGGGGTCAAACTCAGCTCAGCAGGGATTTAAAGCCGATGGCAGGGGGAGCTGCTGGAGGCCGGTAGGGGATGATTTGATGGGTGCCTGTCAGTCTCTCCCATAAAGACCATTGTCTGTTTTGATGCTGATTATCACCTTGTTATCAGCTCTAGGATTAACGGTACAGGGGCATCTCCTTTGTCATGTCCTTCCAGGCATGGGGCAGCTGCCTTGGGAACTTGTTGAAGTACCAGAATGCTGGGGTAACTCCGTTCAACCCCACTGAAATCGACAGAGCAGCTCCCAGACAAAAGTTGGCCCATTAACCGTCCCTGGCTCTAGCTGTTGCTTGTTATTATTACTAGCATTCCTCTACAGAGGGTCCAGTGGAGACTGAAACCTCATTATGCTGGGCACAGCGAGAGACCGTCTGGGCCCGAGTGGTTACACCTCATTAGCCAAAGAGTGGGGAGGGGAAACCGAGGCACAGAGAGGCAAAGCAGCTTGCCCGAGATCATGCTGCAGTTCAGAATCCAGGTGGTCCCAGGTCACCAGACTACATGGCCCCTCGCTTCTGTCTGCTCTTCGGCAGAGCCGTCAGTGGTGACCGCACGGAGGGCTGGGACGTTGGCCTAGCAACCCCCCTCTTCACTCCATCCCTGGTCTGACAGGCTTTGAGGTGGTGGTAAAGATGGGAATTACTGTCCAATGTGGGGGGAAGTGAGGCTGGCTGAGATGGGCTGGAGCTGGAGCAGCTGTTTGTCTGATCCGGCTTCCTTAAGTGAAACCACGTAAAGGGAGTAGAGACGACCAGCTTGCGTCTCGTGCTGACTCTTACTTGCAACCTAGCAGGGGCGGGGAGGCACAGAGTGTGTGGTGCGATCAGCCCACTCTGGGGCCTGGCAAACTCGTACCAGTGTCAGGCAGTTCAGGGCATGGCATTTAGCAGCTTTTCCGGCCACAGGCTCGCTGCGGCGTGGTGAAAGGGCAGGCTTGCCCAGCTAAGGCAGACCCTAAACAGAAGGCAAGAGGAAAAAATTAGGGTGGAAAAGGAAAAGGGCCCGCAAGGGGGGGCCGGGCAGCAGGAATCGGTCTCCCCTCCCACATGGCGCTCAGGAGTCAGTAAGGGGGGGCAATATGATTGGGGGGAGGGATAGCTCAGTGGTTTGAGCATTGGCCTGCTAATAAACCCAGGGTTGTGAGTTCAATCCTTGAGGGGGCCATTTAGGGATCTGGGGCAAACATTGGGGACTGGTCCTGCTTTGAGCAGGGGGTTGGACTAGATGACCTCCTGAGGTCCCTTCCAACTCTGATATTCTATGATTCTATGATCTGGCTCCTTTCTCTGGGCCAGGCGCTCTGACTTCCCTTTCAAGCCAGCCTTTGGATTCATTCGCCATTGCTCCCCTGTGGCCCTCGTCTGGTACCCAGCAGCCCCTGTCCGTGGGGCAGCTGCCCGCTGCGCTGTGTCTCCGTGTGCTGGAAAACCTTGCTGCCCCGCTGCAGGGGAAAGGCCAGGCTCGTGTGGCCGAGCGCCTCTTCAGCGTGTTGTCCCATTTCAAAGAGCTTAGCTCCCTGTCCCAGCCCGGGTGCAACCTGCAGCCCTTTCTCCTGGCCCCTAGGAGAATTTTGCCGCTGCCTTCCTGGCGATCAGGATCTGGCCCACGCTGCAGTGCAGGGGGGACGTAGGGATGCCAGAGTGACCCAAGTGGAGAGAGGGCACCAGGACTCTCCTGTGGATTTTTGCTGACCATCAGGGTGTGACCTGAAAAATGCCCCCTTGTGCCCTGTTGGGGTGATGCCCAAGGGACGGGTCCTGGCCCATGCTCCTGCAGAGTTTGTGGGCCGTGACTCTCGATTCGCAGCCTGGAACGCTGACCTGTAGACGAGGGGCGTAAAGTGGCAAGGCTCTCTTGATTTCAATGCGGTGCCGATGAACAGTGGCTTGAGGCGTCTGGTTTTAGCCATCTCCTTGGCTATGCATGGCTCTCCAAATACTGGGTGGTCTTCTGCACTGAATGGTCTATGCTTAAAAAAACCCTATATGGCTGAGTGGCTAACGAATCCAACTGCGGTCATTCTGAGACTGAGCCGCTGGGTTACCTTGGGCAAGTCACTTCTCTGTGCCTCAGTTTCCCCTTCTTTGCCATGAGATGATGACCCTGAGCTGCCTCTACAAAGTGTATTGCTAAACTGGAGAGGGTTCAGAGAAGAGCCCTGAGAATGATTACAGGATTAGGGAAACATAGTCACAGACTCACAGAGCTCAGTCTGCTTAGCTTACCAAAGAGACGGTTAAGGGGTAACTTCATTACAGTGAATAAGTGTCTACACAGGGAGCAAATATTTAATAATGGGCTCTGTGCTCTAGCAGTGAAAGGAATAACATGAGCCAATGGTTGGAAGCTGAAGCTAGACAAATTCAACAGCAAATAAGGTGTATGTTTTAAACCGTGAGCGTTTATCCCCTGGACCAACTTACCAAGGAGGGTGGTGGATTTCCCGTCACTGCCAATTGTTAAATTAAGATCAGAGGTTTATTCTAAGACATCCGCTCTTGGGGCATGGGTGGTGGGTGTACCCTGGGCTCAGTGAGGCTAGCCCCTGGCCGGTCCCTTCTGCCCGAGGCGCCCCTCCCTTGTCCCGCCACCCCAGCCCCGGCCTGCCCAAGCAGCCCCAGCCCCGGAGTGTGGGGCGAGCAGCGTGGGCCCAGCGCTGGGTAGCATGCCCCCCCGCCCCTCAGCCCCAGAGCACTGGGCAGAGTCCCTGGCTGCAGGCTGGCCCCCATTAGCCCCAGCCGTGGCCCCGGCCATGGGGGAAGAGCCAGCAGTACTGGGGGCTGGGGACGGAGCGTGGGCAGGATCACACAGGGCTGTTTGGGGAGGCTCGGCCTCCCCTGGCCCTTGATGCCTGCCGCCCATATCTAGGGGTTATTTTGGGGAAATCCTCTGGCTTGTGTTATCCAGGGGGTCAGACTAGATGATCACAAGGGGTCCTTGGAGTCTAAGACTCTAAACCTTGGCTGGAGACCGTGTAAACGCTACGTAGGGTTATCAAGGAGCACAAAGAACTGAGTTTAGCCCTGAGTTTACTGAGTTCAGTCAGTCCCATTCCACCATCTCTTTGCTGGCCCATGGTTTCCTATAATCAGGTAGCTCCAGCCTCCAGGCCCTGATTGTCTACATGGGGAAACTGACCTGACTAGTTACTGTGGAATAAAGCGTTCCCTGATACCTAGTCCAGACCAGCTCCCCATGTGGCCGCTCTTCTGGAATAAATGTGAAGGATAGGGGGGAGGGATAGCTCAGTGGTTTGAGCATTGGCCTGCTAAACCCAGGGTTGTGAGTTCAGTCCCTGAGGGGGCCATTTAGGGATCTGGGGCAAAAAGTGGGGGTTGGTCCTGCTTTGAGCAGGGGGTTGGACTAGATGACCTCCTGAGGTCCCTTCCAACCCTGAGATTCTGTGACTAGACCGTCCGCGTGGGAAGCAATTCCCGAGCAGCTATTGCAGCCGGCTTCCCCCTAGGACAAGCCCCTGGCGTGTCACCATTCCTCGAAAAGCTGACGCCCCTTGGTTCATTGCACAGCGGCTGCTCTGTCCTCAAAGGCGCTGGGCCGTTAGGAGTCTTTTCTCTGCCGGCGCCCTTAGTCAGCTGGCGCGCCCCCCGTGGGGGTGGCTGACTTTGCAGGAGAGACCCGGGTTTGAATCAGGGAGGAGGGAGGGGCCTGTGGTGCGTGGCCGGTGGTGCATGTCAAAGGCCAGCAGGAGCTGAGTGCTGGAGGAGGGGGGGGGGCGGGTTGCCAAGCTGCTTGCGGGGGTGGCCCTGGGGAAAGATTTTCAGGCATTAAAGCGTCTTTCTCTGCTGCTGCACGGTTCCAGCATCAATGAGGCCTCCAGGGAAAGCCCCAGCCCTGGCATCCCAGCTGTTACAGAAGGGAAAGTGCCACATAGCGGCTAACCCAGATGAAGGCTCTATTTCCGGAGCGGAGACGGCAGTGACTGTAACCCTCACCCCGGCCTGGATTTGAACCCTTGACTGTCTGCCCAACCCCCTTGCCCCTTGAGCTAAAGAAGCAGCACCATAGCGGTTAGCAGTAGCAGGCTGCTATCCTCTAGCAGACATGGGCACGTGACACACGTTGTCAGGCTAAGCAAGGTGCCTGCGCATAGTAAACACTCCCTGCCCTAAAGATCTTACAGTCTAAAGAGAGCTGGCCCGTGCCTCAGTTTCCCACACTGAAAAACGGGGATGTTGCTGCTGATCCCCTTGCAGAGGCACCCAAGGGCTTTGTAAATTCCTTGGGGACCGCACAGTGCGAGGTGCTGCCCTACTCCTCATTCACCCTCATGCGAGCGAGAGAATCCGGCCCAGGGCTGGTGTATTTAGGGTGACCAAACAGCAAATGTGAAAAACCGGGATGGGCGGGGGGGAATACAAGCCTATATAAGAAAAAGACCCAAAAATCGGGACTGTCCCTATAAAGTCGGGTCATCTGGTCACCCTAGGTGTGTTCCTGACTGGGATCGGCTGGGGGCAGTACAATAATGTCCTATGCCTAGAGATGGGGAAGAAAAACACACTCACTTATTAAATTGCCTTTTCCCCCCTGACGCTGTCCCTTCGCTTTCCCGGTTCAGGGCCATCAAGCCAGATGCGTCATTTTCTTTCCAATTCTAAACTCAAGGCTGCTGGGAGTAAAGGCAAAGCTCCCCAGTCTGGTTTGACAGGAGTTCTGCCTGGGGTAGGGGGAGTGTACTGCCCCAAGGGGAGCAGTGGGGATACCTGGGGAGCCCCCCAGTGAGGTGGGGGAATACACCTTCTCCTACACCCCTTTCTGGGACACTCCTTGCTCCCCCCTGCATGCTGGTCCTAGTGCCTTACAGGCTCCCCAATTTGGTATCCCATGCGCCCCCTGCCAGTTTGCCTGCATGTGGGGGGCAGAAAAGGCCATCATAGAATATCAGGGTTGGAAGGGACCTCAGGAGGTCATCTAGTCCAACCCCCTGCTCAGGGCAGGGCCAATCCCCAATTTTTGCCCCCAGATCCCTAAATGGCCCCCTCAAGGATTGAACTCACAACCCTGGGTGGAGGAGGCCAATGCTCAAACCACTGAGCTCTCCCTCCCCATCCCATCTCCAGTCCCTGCCCTGCGCCCCTCATGCTTGGCAAGTGGCAGATTTTATGGCGGGAGAGGGAACCGCTGCTGTTTGGAGAGTGTGGGCCAAACACGGAGGAGGGAAAGCAAACAAACCCATGACAAGTGGCCAAACGTGAGATCAGGCTGCCAGAGACTGTGCCAGGCAGAGACGCTGCCAGCCTTTCCTGTGTGAGAGCCACGTGCTGCCCTCTGCCCAGCACTGAGGGGAGGGTGGCGGGGGAGGCAGTCCCCAAATGCCTCCCCATTGGAGCCCACGCCTCGCTCTGCCCCAGCGGAAAGTCACACCAAATAGTTGACCCTGGGGGCCCAATTCTGCAGTCACGGGGAGTGTTGGCAGATTAAAGCTGGCAGGATCAGGCCCAGCGGTATTCGTACTGTGATTTATATTTAGTGCATCTTTCTCTGCCCAGGCAGGATGGTTCTCTGCAAAGAGGCCTGGGAGTCAGGACTCCTGGGTTCTCTGCCTAGCTGTGCAACTGAGCCAGTCATGTCAGTCCAGCGGCTTCCCTGTCTGCAAAACTGGGGGTCACACCCACCTTCCCGCCCCTGGGTGCTGTGGGTCTGGGTTCGTTGTTTTCAAAGCGCTTTGAGATCTTTGGAGGGAAAGGGCTGGATAAGATCAAAGGATTTGGGGAGAATATTACCATTGTCACATGGAGAGGGGAACTGGAACTCTAGATCAGATCATCCTGTCTGGTATCATTGCTCCAAAAGTGTCTGGCCCCAGCTGCCCCAAAGGAAGCTGAAAGAAACCCTTCAGTGGGCAGTTATGGGATAATCTGCCCCTGTGACAAGTTACCTCCTGACCCCTAATAGTTGGCATGCCCTGAAGCCTGAGGGTTTATACCCCTCCCTCAAATCTTAGCTTTTTACATTCTCTCTATTATAAGCCGGGATACTCTTGCTCTCCACAGAAATGCCCCGTCCCCTTTTGAGTCCTGCTCAGCTCTTGGCCTCAATGAAACATTGTGGCTCTGAGTTCCACAGGCTAATTGGGGGTTGTATGGAAAAAGTATTTCCTCTTATCAGATTGATCCAGTTCTAAAACCCCGAGTGACTGACATTTCCACCATGTCCCTTAAGTACGTCCTTCACCCCGCCAGTCAGGAAAATACCAGCCGTGGGCCGGTGTCTCCTCTGTCTAACCTGCGGGAGTTGTATGGCGGGGAAGGGAGAGGCAAATCAGGCCTCCTGTCTCTTTAAATAGACGGACAATAGTAGGCGATCAATCAATGTCCATGTCTTCTATTGCATCATCCATCCTGATTCCTTTTGTCCAGCGATGGGGTGGTGGGGTAAGGGAGAAGGGGACAGCAGGGCTGGGGGAAAGGGAGGACAGTAGTGTGTGATAAGGGGGATCATGCTATACTGCTAGGTCCCTCTACCGCCCTCCCCCACACTCTGCCCCCAGGAGCCAGCGGGCTTGGTCCAGCTCCAGAGCCCGGCTATCTCCAGGGTACTTCCGTGGGGCTCCTACAGGCGCCCGTTATCTGTGCAACGGGTCCCGCTGCTGCGGCTCCATGCTCCGGACACGTCCGGCTCGACCCCGTGTAAGGGCTCGGGCTGGGCTTCCGCCCGGGGTGCCCGTGAGCCGACCGGGTCCGGTTCGAGTCTGCAGAGACGCCGCGGCAGCTCCGGGGGAAGCCAAGCAGCGGGATGGCTCCGCCTGACCGGCTGCCCCGTTCCCCTCTGTGACACAGGGCCCACTGGGTAGGCAGCTGAGACACCATTGCCGGGGAGAGTACAACCCGGGCCAGGCCCATATGGCCCCCACTGGCCCTCCCCAGAGCTCCCTCGCGCTCCAGATGGACAGGGGGTGCTCTCCGGTGGGTGCTTGGAGACCCCAGGACCTCCCCATGGATACCCGTGCCAGCTGCTTGGCTTTGGATCTGACCCTACCTCCCCCTTCTCTCCACAGAGCCGCCCTGCCATGTCGTCCTCCAGACGCCAAGACACGGACGAGGTTTTCGGTAAGTCCGCTGCCCAATCTGCACCCTCTTCCCGCCCGCCCTGGTCTCTCTGAGCCCACGTCCCCTAGCGCCCGCACGCTCGCCCCCGGCATCGCCAGCCAAGGGAGACTTTCACCGGCCTGCAGAGCCGGCCAAGGGCGGCGCAGACCCAGGCTGGGGGGAATGTGGGGCTTGGGGAAGGAAGGTCTGGTGGGAGGGGGGTGTTAGGGCCTGGCAGTTGGGGGCCAGTGAGCTAGGGCGTGGATGGGTTGGGGAGCCGGGGCATAGGGGTGGATGTGGGGGAGGGGGGAATTTGGGAGCTAGGACCTGGCTGGGGGGAGGGGGAGATCAGCAAGTGCAGGGGCCCAGGGAGGGTCTGGAAATGAATCCCCATCCTGCCCCTGAAAGCCGAGATCTGTTCGCCCACCCCTCTCGTCTATGGGGCTCCCTGGCCCACCGGGGCCTGGATCCCTGGGAGATGGACTGGGACAGCTGGCCTAGGCTTCTGTCCCCTCGACTCCGTCCTCCAGCCCTAGGCTGGATTCATCCCTGGTGGGAGCTCCCGCCGCTGCCCTCCGGGGGCGCTGTGCTGGGGAAGGGCAGGACCTGCTGAATCAGCGCCCAGCCCTCTGGCTCCCAGGCCTCCCGGCGGGGAATCGGGGTGCAGCTTGCACGGACACCGCCTCTCCCGCACATGCCTAGGTCAGACGGTGCCTTAAAATCATAGAATCATAGAACATCAGGGTTGGAAGGGACCTCAGGAGGTCATCTAGTCCAACCCCCTGCTCAAAGCAGGACCAATCCCCGATAGTTGCCCCAGATCCCTAAATGGCCCCCTCAAGGATTGAACTCACAACCCTGGGTTCAGCAGGCCAATGCTCAAACCACTGAGCTATCCCTCCCGCCCAATCCCTTCCTGGGAGCCGGGTGCAAGTGGGGCCCTAGGTGTGCGTGGCCCCCTAGGATGTACACGTGGGGCTCTGCCTCCCCGCAGGCGCCTCTCCCCACTGGCCTCCACCCCGTGCCCACTACGGCTGCTGGGATCCTGCAGGGACCCTGCATCCCGCTAGAGCCCCCTGGACGACTGCACGGGTCGTATGGAGACCCCCAACACACACACACACACACACACACCTCCCTCTTGTCTCCAGCTGGTCCCCCCTCCACTTTCTCATCCCTTGCTGCTTTCTTCCCCTGGTCCCTCGGTGGCCAGGTGCTGCAGCGCCCACTCCAGCATCCACTCCTACTTTGCCTCGATTTCCCATCCACCTTCTGTGGGGGTCAAAAATCTGTCCTGCTCCCCGTCCTCGGGGCCTGATCCTGCCTCCTTCGGCGGCCTGAGACTCTCAGGCAGGATGAGGAGGGTTTGGGGCACAGAAGGAAAAAGGATCAGGCCCCTCACGTGTTTTGCACCCGTGGACCTCCTAGCCTAGGCGGTTGTGCAAAGCACGGCGGTTGTGCAAAGCACGGCTGGCTCTGGTGCAGCTGGTCCCAGCTGGGGACGATAGCGTGACCCTGTCTTATGTGGGTGCAGGGCATCCACAGGGGTTTGTACTGCAGTAGCTGACCCGGTGCCAGCCAAACCCAGTGTAGACGGGGCTTTGTCAGAATCTCCCCCTCCCAGTGTGCATCTGCCCCTCTCATTGGCTGACGGCGATAAGCACCCAGGCCGGTGTGCGTGCATGAGCGTGTCCACACTCACACACGGGTGCGCGTATGGTGCCCGTGATTAGCAGGAGCCTGAGCCGTGCCCTCCTGCAAAGGCCACTGCCTCAATTCCCCGGGGGCTGGAGCTGAAAGCCCACGTGCCAGCTGCAGACGGCCGATGCAGGGAGTGGTTCCCATCTGCGGCTGGAGGAAAAAAATGTCACCCTAAAAATAACCACGCAGCAGGGCGGAGGAAGCGGCTGGCAAGTGAAGGGGTGAGTGGCCCCAAGGCACAGCTCTGATTTTCCCCTGCTCGGGTTGGCACCCGCCTGGCATGCCCTATTTGTAATGAACGAGCTGAGATGATCAGTGCGTGGCAAAGACAGCCCAGGGAAGGCTGGAGACAGGCAGCGTGGTGAGTTACATCCTCATGACGGCCGGGGGGTGATGACTGTGGAAGGGAAGGGATGCGGTGACTGTTTGAAGAAGACGGTCATCTAGCCCAGTCCCCGGCAGGACAAAGTCATAACTAGACCGTTCCTGAAGGTGTTTGCCTACCCCAGGGGTTCTCAAACCTCATTGCACTGCGACCCCCTTCTGACAACAAAAATTGCTGCACGACCCCAGGAAGGGGGGGACCAAAGCCTGAGCCCACCTGAGACCCACTGACCCGGGCGGGGAAGGGGTCAAAACCAAAGCCCAAGGGCCCCAGCCCAGGGGCCTGTAGCCTGAGCCCTGCTGCCCAGGGCTCAATCCCTCAATCCCTCCGGCTTTGGCTTGGGCCCCAGCAAGGCCCCCTGGCCACCCCACTGGCGATCCCAACCCGCAGGTTTGAGAACCGCTGGCTCGAACCCGTTCTTCAAACCCTCCACCGACGGATTCCGTGCGCGCACCTAGGCACGAGTGCCTGCAAATGTCCCTGCACCCGTGCAACGCACATGCACTCGTGCCAATATTGGTGGGCACACAACACCCACGTCCCAATAGGCCACACGCACCTGCCTGCGTGCTCAGGTCCCCAAGCGAGGTGCACGCGGGCATCAGGAGTTGCTGCGCTGTTTCTTGTTTCCCAGTGGCTTCTGCTGGAGGCAGCTAGCTCTGGGGCGGGGCGGGCTGGACACTCAGCTGGCGAATGCCGGAGAGCATGAGCCCGGAGCGTGCAGGGTGATTGCCTTCGTTCCTAGATGTAAATACGAGACTGCAGTAACTGACGTGATGAGGAAATGGGACCATAACACAGGACCCATAGAGCAGTGGTTTTCAAATGTTGTTTTTTTTTTTCCCGTGGACCACTTGAAAGTTGCTGAGAGTCTCGGCGGACCACTTGATGATCTTTCCAAATGTTGCTTTAGCTAAGTATTGTAAAGCACTTTGGATAAAAGTGATATATAAAAAAACCCTTAATAATCATTAAGGGTTTTTTGTTCTACAAATAAAAACACACAACTCATATTTTAATATCAATAGGCTTATCTTTCTAATGCGATGGACGTGCCCTCTCTCCCCCTCCGCGGCAGCCCCCGAGCTGGGGCTGGGAAGGAGGGGAGTCTCTCCAGGTGCGCACTTTAGAGGGAACTATCCGCGGCCCATCGGAATGGCGCTCGGTCCACAGACCCCAGTTTGAGAACCTCTGCCACAGAGCACAGGAGTTGGTGGCTGTTGTAGGAATGGCTTTGCAGCATTGTATATTGTGAGGTGCGGCGAGCCCTGTACCCGAGCCTCTGTAGAGGCAAGGGGAGCTGGGTGGTTCCTGGTGGCATCGCTACCGGCTCTGTCTATAATCCAGATTGTCCAAAACGGTCCATTATAAGACTGTTTCCAGTTGCTTAGAACTTTTGCAGCCCAACTGGTTCAAGGTTGGCAATTTCCCCTGCCTCAAACTGAATTTAGAGAAGGTGTGTGTGTGTGTCGGGGGGGCGTTTCAGTAAAAACTATTTGGCCATTTCTGAGAACGGGGTGAGGAGAAAACACATTGTTTTGCCCAGGTTAACAATCATTCTTGGGTCCATTTCTTTGAGACTCTCTAGCGCCCCCAGGCTTTGGTGCAGGGAGTTGAAATTGGATGGGGGTGGGGAGAGTTTCAAGGTGTCAGCCAAGCCCCAGCCCCACTGGGCTCGGGGCGACACGAACACCTCCTAAGAACCCTCTCCACCCCCAGTCTAATAGATAAGGCAGCCGAAAGCTGGGAGAGACAGGGAGTTGGAGTGGCTTGTCCAAGATCACCCAGCAGATCAGCAGCAGAGCCAGGAATCAAACCATGTGCCTCACGCCCTACCCACTAGGTCATACTGCCCCTCGCGTTTTTGAGGCAAGGCACCTTCTTTCGGTGCCTAAATGGGAGTGGAGCTCGCCCCCCGCGTGCGCATGCTGAGCCCTTGAACATCAGGCCTTAGGCTCTTTAGAAAACTTCCTTTGGGCCTTCTAATAAAGTGTCAAAAGCCAGTCTCCCCTGCCAGAGAAGGGGAGCGCTCCCACCCCCCCGGGGCTGGTCACTAAGTCACTCTCCCTTGGGCGAGGAGGTATTTTGGGGCAGTCCTCTGGCCTGCGCGATACTAGAGGATTCTAATAGTCCCTCCTGGCCTTGGGGATTTGAAATGGGCAGAATGTCTGATTTCCCCCCACCCCGCCGCGAGATTTGCTGGTTTTCACAGCATTCACCGTCCTTTTCACATTTCCTGGGAAATCCAGGACAGCTGGGAATCACAGGTGCAGGTGGCTGGGAAGCAACGTGGGGCCCGGGGAGCTCTGCGTGCAAGCGGAAAAGTCCGTCCGGCGGAGAGGGGCACGCACGACAGTCGCACTGAGCCGGCTGCCGGCTCAGCCGTCCCTGCCTGCTAGGCATTTTCCATCTCCGGCCTTTAAAGCTCGCGAGCATTAGTGCGGTGGGGGCTGGGCACAGCCTGCAGCCTCCCTGGGTTCAGGGAAATGTTGTTTGCTGCTAATGTGAAGCGTGGAAAGTGCATCCAGATGCGATTGGGCCGCCGTCCCTCGTGACGGGGAAAAGGCAGTGCTTGGCTGCGCGCCCTGCGAAGGGGGATCTGGGCAGAGGCTGCCGGACGCACGCAGGCCCCGTGATTCTCTCCAGCGAGCGGCTACCCGTGTGCCACTGATCTTCAACTCTCCCCTTCCAGGGCCCCGAGGAGCCAGGCCGTAGGCTCCTGGCCGCCAGCGTCCCCGCCTCTGAAGCATCCAGCGTTGGCAGCTGCGGGAGGCGGGATACTGGCCGTGCTGGGCCAGCGCTGGTCTGATCCTCTCCAGCCAAGGGGACAAGGGGGAGGTCGGGGCCCAGCACGGCTGTGGGAATGGGGCTCCCCCTAGCCCCTTCTGTCTGGTGTGCAAAAAGGCTAGCCAAGGCGTTAATCTCTCCCATGCCCTCAGACATGATGCCTGGCGCTCAGAGCAAAGCAACTTACAAAGAAATCTGTCTCCGTCTCTCCATATCAAACTTTGCCAGTCACGTCCCAAATCAGTGTCCCGAGACTGCAATGAGCCCTCAGCATCTGGGGCAACCCTCGGCTCAGGCCTATTTGCCTCTCTTGTACGCCCCCCCTGGCATCTGCCCCCTCTCTGGGGCTCTGCCGTGGGCAGACTCAAGGCGGGTGAGGTGATCTCTCTTGTTGGACCAACGGCTGGTGGCTGAAGGGCCGTGCCGCCAGAAGTTGGTCCAGGAACAGATATTTCCTCGCCCATCTTGTATCCGGGGCGCGACACGGGTCCTCGACTGGTGCAAACTATGTCCAGAGCGGTCTCGTAGGGCAAACCTCTGTGCGTTCCCAGCATCTCTTCGGCCTTGTCTGTGCCAGGGAGGTTGGCCTGGCTGATCCCTGTCCCAACCCGTGTGCAGAGCGGTCTCTGCACCACATGGCTTGGGCCTGCTCTGGGCAAGGCTCGGCTGTGTCCGTCTGCATCGGCTTTTTCTCCTGTCCATCCCCCTCCCGCTCACTCCCCGTTCTCGTGAGCCGCGCGTCTCCTTCCCTCCCGCTCCCCGCTGGAGTCGGCTGAGCGGCAGCTGATTCTGAGCTCCTGGAAGGCTCCAGTGTGTACATGCGTGTGTACACACACACACACACACACACACACACGCCTGATTAAGTATTCATGACCTCCCGAAGGCAGCTCCCTGCTCTGTATGCAGGGAAGGCAGAGGAGGCTGGGATGAGAGATGGGGGAGCTCTTTGTGAGTGAACGTGTGTATGTGTGTAACTGTGTGCGCGTGTGTAGGGGTGTTTGTACAGTGGGGTGTGTGTGGAGCAGTATGTTTTTTAGTGGTGTGTGTGTGTGTGTGTGTGTGTGTGTGTGTGTTAACCCTTTGAGGACAAAACACACCCGTAGTAATTAACCCCCCAGGGTCCCAGCCCTTCGGAGTATTACCCAGCCAGTGCACTGGGATAGGGGAAACTGAGGCACAGGGAGACTTGACCACTGGAGATCCTGGTTCTGTCTGGTGTGGCTACCTGCCCCCCCCATCTCTGCTCCATTTGCCTCCCCACCCCCAATTTAGGAATTGTCCAGTGACTCAGCTTCCCTCAGGGCAGGGGAACTGAAGCTGGCTAATCACTGACACCTCAGGGTGACAGGCCGAGCATCCAAGGGCTCTGGGCTTATGGGGTGAGCTCCCATGGTGCAGGATTGGGAGGGGGGACTAATGTCTGGCAGGTGCCCCTATGTGAGGACCCTGCCTGATGCGGCTCTCAGAGGAAGTGGGGTAAGCCAGTGGGACAGGGGGAATCCCCCCCCCCAAACATCTGCACAGCCGCCACCTGTTGGCACACAGGTGAACGAGCGTGCCAGTGTGTGCAGGTGTGGGTGTGCAAACATACCTCAGTGCAACTGGATAGGTGACCTGCACGTGCGATGGGGGGGGTGGTAAAAGCCACCAGCCGTGCAGCACTGTCTGCAGTGTCCCCCAGGGCCTGCAGGCTCCAGAGTGACCCCCAGTGCAGTGCTGACCCAGACACCCCCGAATGCTGGCAGTGCCATCTGTAGTACCCCCCAGCACTGGCAGTACCCCTCCCCCCCGCACTGACAGTGCAGTGCCGCCTGCTGTGACCTCCAGCACTGGCAGTGACCCTCCTCCTCCCCCGCATTGACAGTGCAGTGCCGCCTGCTGTGACTTCCAGCACTGGCAGTGACCCCCCCCCCCGCATTGACAGTGCAGTGCCGCCTGCTGTGACCTCCGGCATGGGCAGTGACCCTCCTCCTCCCTGCATTGACAGTGCAGTGCCGCCTGCTGTGACCTCCGGCATGGGCAGTGACCCTCCTCCTCCCTGCATTGACAGTGCAGTGCCGCCTGCTGTGACCTCCGGCATGGGCAGTGACCCTCCTCCTCCCTGCATTGACAGTGCAGTGCCGCCTGCTGTGACCTCCAGCACTGGCAGTGACCCTCCTCCCCCCTGCATTGACAGTGCAGTGCCACCTGCTGTGACCTCCGGCACTGGCAGTGACCCTCCTCCTCCCCCGCATTGACAGTGCAGTGCCGCCTGCTGTGACTTCCAGCACTGGCAATGACCCTCCCCCCCCCCCCCCCATTGACAGTGCAGTGCCGCCTGCTGTGACCTCCGGCACTGGCAGAGCGGTACTGGGCCAAGCGCCCCCTGGTGCTGGCAGTGCAGTACTACCCCAGGTGCTGTCCAGTGCTGTCCCATGCGCCCAAGTGCTCTCAGTGAAAATCTGGCCATCAGTATCACAATAGGAGCTGCTGGGGACACCGGGAATCTGTCCCTCGCTGAGGTGCCAGCCTGGCCGCTGGCTCCGCATCTTCACTGTCCAACACTTCAGACAAAATGCCCCCCCGCCCCTCGCTGCTTTGTGAGACTCAGTTTCTCCAGGCCCTGCCCCTATAAGATCCTGCACTGCCCAGGCTATGGGGGTGGGGCCCAGGACAGAGGCTTAGAGTAGCAGGTGTGTTTTGGCTTTGATGGGGGGGGCGGGGGCGGGCCTGGCTTAAACCCCGTAAGCCCCTTTGGAAAGGGAGCTCTGGGAAGAGCCCCTCTCAGCTGCGAGGGATGGAAGGGAGCTCCCCCCATTAGCGGCAGGCTCTCGCTCCTTTCCCCTGGGGACGACGGGTTTATGGGCTATAACGGATGGACCCAGGCCGCGGATGCTTTGTAAATTGGATCGTCAGCTGGGGCGGGATGGATTTATCGAGCAGCATAAGGAATAGCGCTTTCGAGAGCGTCATCTCTGTGCGTGTGCGCGCATGGGTGGGCGTATACCGCTGTGCCTGGCGTTTGCAAGTCCCTGCCCCTGGGTGCCATGGGGCTGAGAGTCCCCGGCGTGGAACAGCGTAGGGGTGAGCGAAGGGGTGTGGCGGCACACTTCTTGGGGGTGCAGAGGGGGTCACGCTGAAGCGTGCAAATATCTGCATGTGTCAGGAGGGTGAAGTTTGAGAAGGTATGGGGGGTGTTAATGGGGGTGCTTCTTTGTGGGAGTGGATTTCTAGGCGTGTCTCTGGGGCCTGATTCTCTGTCCCCGTGTGACCATTGACAGTGCAATGGGCGTATAAATCCTCCCGAACCAGAGTGATAGCAGTCACGCCCGCTGGGCATGGTGCAGGGCAAGGGAGAGCCAGGCCTAGTGGTGGGTGTGCACCTGCTTGTGCAGCACCTGTCCCCGGACACACTCAGTGCTTTACAAGCATTAGCTAACCCCTCTGGGAGACAGTATTAGCCCCATTTCACAGATGGGGAAACTGAGGCACAGAGCAATGTAAACAACTCGTCTGGAATCGTGCGGACGGCCATTGGCAGAGCTGGGAATACAACCCAGGAGTCCTGACTCCCAGCCCCCTTCACTTGAACCACTGGCCCAAATCGCCTCTGAACGGTGAAGCCTTTCTTTGCTGGAGATGGGGCAGATTCTTGCCCAGCGCTGGGTCTGGGAGCTCAGAGAACCTCTAAGGATCAGAAAACCTCCAAGGAGGGCGGGATCTCGTGGGCACTTTTGGCCTGTTACCCCTGCTTCTTGAGAAGGCATCAGGATGCCTGGGCCAGGTCATTAACTCCCCCAGCCCTAAAACATCGCCCTGGCTATACAGCTCTCTCTAGTGACTGACCCACTGGTTTCTCTTACTGATACAAAACCCAGTAGATCCAGATTGGGCACCACATGCCCCCCTGGGCCGGCGGGTGCCAGGACAGATGCCAGGCAGTTTGCTCTTCCCAGAGGCTAACTGGCCCCCGGGGGGGGGGGGGTTGGCAGGGTGCAGAATGACTGGGGCAAGCGCCACCTTGACCATGACCCCTCCCTCCTCTGCCCGGTGTCCGCTCTACCCCCAGCACCCTGCTTCGGAGCTGGCTCTGCCCCCAGACGTGCGCCCCCCCGTGCCCTGGTGCTTCCCCGACGTGCCTCGTGTGCCCATCTAGCTGGCACAAAGGGATTGCCGGGCAGCACAGGAGGGGGCCCTCTGTGTTAACAATGACGGGTCGGGCACCCTCCGTAACGATAAGGATTTCCAGGCAGCCCTGACCACTGGGAGATTTGCTAAATCCATCATTTCTGCCCACAAACCAGTGCCCCCCAACCCAAGCCCCAGCTCGCTTGCTGGTGGCGGGGGATGCCTTCAAATTAGCTCGTCATTTCCACGGCTTTGAACTGACTGGGTTCGATGGTGCTTCTGCCCCTGAGGATCAGGGCGGTCGCTGGGCAGGGTTGGCAGCCCCGCTGCCAGAGCTAAACGTGGCTTCAGTTAGGTTTAAACTCATTCTAGGTCCCCATTTAACTCCCTAAAATAGAATCTCAGTGTTGGAAGGGACCTCAGGAGGTCATCTAGTCCAACCCCCTGCTCAAAGCAGGGCCACAATCCCCAATTTTTGCCCCAGATCCCTAAATGGCCCCCTCAAGGATGGAACTCACAACCCTAGCTTTAGGAGCCCAATGCCCAAACCACTGAGCTATCCCTCGCCCTCCCTGAGCAACCTGAGATGTGCCTGCTTAGTATCCTGGGGTAGGCAGAGTGGCTGCGGGGCCTAGGTGTGAACCGTGAGCGTGCGGGAGTGAACATACGAGTGTGTGCATGTGAGTGCGTCCACGTGTGTGTCTGTGGGTGAGTGCATGGAGGTGTGCGTGTCTGAGGATGCGTGCAAGGGAGTACATTGACATGCATGAGTCCATTGACGTGTGTCGGGAGGGGTGCATGTGAGGGCATTTACTTGTGTGCGTGTCCGTGTACACGTGAGTGCATTTATGTGTGTGCGTGTGAGTGTGCCCGAGTGCATTTACATGAGGGTGCATGCGAGTGTGCATGGGTGTGCATCTCTGGGTGTCCATGAGCTTGTGTGTGTGTAAATGTGCACATGCCTGAGTGTGCGAATGCACGTGCGTAAGACTCTACAAGTACCAGTGGGAGACCTCGGGTCGGTGTCCGTGTAAGAGAGGGAGGAAAAAACTGAAGGGGGGGGAATCAAGGCTGGATGAAGAGCCCTGGGAGGAGGCTGTGCGGGCGTGAAGGCTGGTGACTACTTCGCTAGCTCTTGCCCTGATTTCAGCAGGATCCTGTCCCCCGCGTGCTGCCGTGGGGAGGCGTTTCCTGGACAGGCTCCAACACAAGGAGGCAAACTGGCTTGGGGACCTCACCTGAGTCAGGCCTGGGTGCCCTCGAAGAGGCACAGCCCGGTCATGGTGCATCCGAAGCTGATCTGAACGCTGGAAGGCTGGTGCTTCTCCTTGGGTTCCATATGCAGCTCCGGCAGGGGAGTGTTGTCTAGTGGTTAGAACAGGGGCCACTGGGAGGCAGGACTCCTGGGTTGCACTCCCCCATTCTGCCCACGCCCCCGCCTTTGTGATTTTGGGCGAGCCCCTTCCGCCCCTCTGTGCCGCCAGCTGCAAAGCCCGCAAGCGTATCAGTTACCCCGAACCATTTGCAGATTCCTCGCTCGAATCAGCCCAGCTCTGCAGGTTGCTCACACGATCCGCCTTCCTCCCAGGGAGCGAGGGCTGTGCACGCGGGAGCTGGTCTGGCTCGCTGGGAGGGCACCCGCCCAAGCGGCGGGCGTGCAGGGCCATGAAGAACCCGGCCTGGCGTGGCCGGGCACCAGCAGTCGCCCCTGTAAAAAGCAAATATGAGAGGGGCCTGATCGCAGCCGAGTCAGATCGCCCGTCGCAGCCTTCACCCAGCTCTGCTCTTTGCTCCCTGCCTGGGCGCAGCCTGCAGTGCCCGGTGCCCCCACGTGGTCCCCTGAGGCACCGAGCTGCCAAGAGGCCATGCCACCCTTTTGCAAGGAAATCAGAGCAGCCCTGTGGACTGGGAGGCACGGGGGCTGCGGGCTTTGACGAAGGTGATGGCGGGAGGGCTTTGGTGGCAACAAAAGGCTAGTCATGGGGGGTGTCCGTCAGCCATGTCCCCAGGCAAAGGGCAGCGAGGGCAGCAGCAGCTGGGGGTGGGAGGCAGATGGGCAGCGATTTCCTTGCCCTGGGGATCAGCCACTCTGCAAACCCTGGCAGGGTAGCCCTGTGCGATGGGGCGGGCTGCTTCCCCACTGGGGGTGCTAATGTCCGCATCTCAGAGGAGCTCAGCAGCCTTCCACCCAGGCAGCTGGATTCTCCAGAGTGCTCAGACCCCAATACCACTGAGCTTGGGGCGGGGGAACCCCAGCCCCACGTGTCTAGGGCAGTTTGGGCCAAGTGGTTCCCAGCTGCAGCTGGGGGGAGAGCGTGAGATGAGCCTGTGGACTTGGGGGGGGGGCTGAAATGGACGTTGGTGTGCGTCTCTTCTCTGAACACTCTCTTTCTCCCCCTGTTCCACCCTCTCCCTCCTCTTTGTCCCTGGCTGGGACCCTGCCCCTCCGTCCCTTTGTCTTCCATGCCTTCCTTCTCTCTTCCTTTCCTCCCTCCCTGCTCTGTCCCATTCGCTCTCTCCCAACCCCCTGTGCTCCTTGTCCCTCTGTGCGTCCCCCACCGCCCTGTCCGTCTGTCTGCGCTCTCTCTCTCTCTCGCTCTCTCTCCCACTTCTCCGCCCCCCGTTCTCTCTTTCACTCCCAGATTTTAATGATGTGATTCCAGAGACCCAGAGGCTGGACAGCAGTTTGCAGAAGGCCCGAGCCCAGCTGTCGGCCAAGGGTAGGCGGCACCGCCCGTCCCGGTCTCGCTTGAGAGACAGCGTCAGCTCGGCGGAAGGGGACGAGAGCCTGGAGAGGAAGGTGAGCCCGGGCTCGGGCCCACGCGAGGCGAACCGGGCACTCACGAGCTGACTGTCGCCCCGGGTCGAGGGAGACCATCCCCAAGCTCTGCACCCAGAATGGCTGCTCTCGCTCCTCTCTCTTGGGCTCAGGGCCTGTGCCACAGGAACTAGGCTTCTGCTCCGCTGGATCGGACCATGGGTCCATCAAATCCGCCATCCCGCCGGGTGCTGGCCCGCCCGGTGGGGTCTCCTGCCCCCTGCCCCCAGCAGGCCAGACTCTGGTGCAGTAGCCAATGGCCAGTGACTAATGCTTCAGCGGGGCGGCCCGTGAGCCTGCACAAGCCCAGAGCTCGGCAGGGCCCCGGACGGGACCTGGATCCGGAGAACAAGACTCCGCAGAGTGACTGGGAGGGACTATAAACCATCCTGCTTCAGGGCAGGAGCTGAGCTCGAGCAGATAGGGGTCAGGAGGGAAGAGTCCTGAAGGGGGGTGGGCTGCTCCAGAACTGGTTTCTGCGCCGGGCTGCGGCTGCAGGCAGGTGACTGGGTTTGATCAAGCAGTGGCCCGATCCAACGGGGGGTGAGAGGGGTTACGAGATGAGATGGACCAGTGCTCTGATCCAGTGGGGCCGGGGAGGGAGGGGGATACCAACAATGGTCTGATCCAGTGCAGCAGGCGGAGGGGGATATCAGCAATGGTCTGATCCAGTGTAGCAGGCGGAGGGGGATACCAGCAATGGTCTGATCCAGTGCAGCAGGCGGAGGGGGATACCAGCAATGGTCTGATCCAGTGTAGCAGGCGGAGGGGGATACCAGCAATGGTCTGATCCAGTGTAGCGGGCGGAGGGGGATACCAGCCATGGTCTGATCCAATGCAGCGGGCGGAGGGGGATACCAGCCATGGTCTGATCCAGTGTAGCAGGCGGAGGGGGATACCAACAATGGTCTGATCCAGTGTAGAGGGTGGAGGGGGATACCAGCAATGGTCTGATCCAGTGTAGCAGAAAATGGGATACCAGGCAAGATGGACCAATGCTCTGATCCCACATGGCAGGCGGAGGGGAATACCAGCAATGGTCTGACCCAACATGGCAGGCAGAGGGGGATACCAACAATGGTCTGATCCAACATGGCAGGTGGATGGGGCTCTGGGCTGGGGCAGGAGGTTGGGGTGCGGGAGGGAATGAAGGGTGCGGGCTCCAGCTGGGCGGCACTTACCTTGGGCGGCTCCCGGAAGTGGCTTGCATGTCCAGCTCCTAAGCTCAGGATTGGCCAGGCGGCTCTGCATGCTGCATCTATCTGCAGCTTCGATTGGCCACAGTTCCTGGCCAATGGGAGCCGCGGCATTGACACTCAGGCGGGAGGCAGTGCACGGAGACCCACGGCTGCCCCTGTGCCTAGGAGCTGGACATGCCAGCCGTTTCCTGGAGCGGCGTAGAACCAGGGCCGGTAGGCAGCCTGCCTTAGCCCCGCCAACCGGACTTTGCCTTATTAAAATCTCCCGGTTTTAATGGTCACCGGGAGGTTGAGGCCAATTCCGGGAGACTCCTGGCCAATCCAGCAATGGTCTGATGCAATGGGGCAGGAGGAGGGGACACCAGCAATGGTCAGATGCAGTGGGGCAGGAGGAGGGGACACCAGCAATGGTTGGATGCAGTGGGGCAGGAGGAGGGGACACCAGCAATGGCCTGATGCAATGGGGCAGGAGGAGGGGATACCAGCAATGGTCTGGTCCAGTGGAGCAGGAGCGGGGATACCAGACTAGATGACCAGTGGCCTGTTGTGTGGTCGCAAGCCCTGTGCACCTGGGTGCTAGGTAGGGTTGCCAACTTTCTAATGGCCGAAAACGGAATACCCTTGTCCCGCCCCCGGCCCCACCTCTTCCCCGGGGCCCCGCCCCCTCCCTCCTCTCCACCCCCGGGACTCACCTGCTGGGTGCCGAGCCAGGCTGGGAGGAGCTGACGGGGAGCCTGCCCAATCGGGGCAGAGTGGGGGTCTGTCCCCATCGTTAGGGGCCGAGCAATCGGGGCACGGTGGAGCAGAAGGGGGGTGGCCAAGATCCCCCCCACACACACTTGCAGCCCGCTCTGGAAGCCAGCCACTGCTGTCTGTCCGCATCACCAGCGGAGCAGAGACCCGCCCCTCCACGTGGCTCCAGCCACAGCGGCTGCTCTTCCCACCCACCCCCTGGTGGCGAAGTCCGGTTACTGCAGCCAACCGGACTTTCTGCCAGGTTCCCTTTCTCCACCGGACGTTCGGGTCGAAAACCGGACACCTGGCAACCGCTATGGAAGGCGCGGCCCATGGAGGCTCAGCTCCCTGATCAGCCCATAGCGATGGCCCCTGCGGGTCCGGGGTGGAGCTCACCAGTGGCAGGGGGAGCAGCTCGCCCTGTCCCTGCAGCAGCACTGCGGATAAATGGGGGGCATCACCGTTGTGTGTCGGTCAATGCAGCAGCTCCCTGGGGCGGAGGTTCCTGTTGCTGACCCCCGTGCCTCCCACCCACAGGTGGCCGATAAATCGGGGAGCCCGCGGCGCCGTATGAGATCCCCGCTGCACGCCACCCTGCAGGTCTCCTCTCCCCTCTCCGGCTCCTCCCCCTTCCTCCGCGCCACCGAGTTCTCCTTCGACGCCTCCGTGGTCAGGCGGACGCTGGAGGAGGACGAGCAGCCTTCGTCCCCGCTGATCCGCTACCGGCCCCTGACCAACGCTTCCTCCCAGGAGGCCTTGGGATGCACCCCCACCAGCTCGCCCCCCAAGTCCTGCCACAGCTCGGACAGCTCGCCCATCTACGCCCGGAGGGATCGCCGGGCAGAGCGGCACAGCGAAGGTAATGGCTGGATGGGGGAGCCACATCCTCACAGGAAACCCTTCCATAGCGTTCCCGGCCCTGCGCCCTACGGCGCCTCCTGCGGAGAGGCTGGGGCTGCGGTCGCTGGCAGCTCTCCCCACAGCCAGGGCCTCTGCACCTTTCTCTGCAGCAGGGCTGTGCAGTGCCCTAGCTAACAGCGCGGCCCCTCTGGGTTGGGTCATGGGCTGCAGTGCCAAGTCCCAGTTGGTTCCCGGTGGTTTTGCCAGGCAGCACTGAGGTTCAGGCCCATCCAGTGGCCCCAGCAGGGCTGGGGCTCGGGTTGCCCATTTTAACCCGGATAAAGACAGAGCTGGGCTTTGCCTGTACTTGGGAAGGGAAAAGACCTTCTCGCTGAGCTGGCAAACACCCCAGGGCTCCCAGGCTTTCCCTTAAACCGGCCTGGGAGCTCCCTTGGCAGGACCCTGCTGGGGGGCCGCTGCCAACCTCCGAGGGATCCCTGGGGCCTATCCCCACCAGCCTGGGGTACGTTCTCCCAGCTCCTTTGATCTCTCCCGGCATGTTTCTCTGCCCCAGATGACACAAGCCCGCCAGAGCCCGCCAGCCCCACCATTGGGCTTGACAAGAAGACCCGGAGGAAGTTCCTGGATTTGGGGTGAGTCCCACGAACTCTGGAGGGGAAGCCCCGGCTCTCTGGGTAGGACTCACGTTACCATTGGTTCCCTGGCTGCCTAAGCTCCATGTTGCTGTCCTCAGCATGCTCCATGAACCCTCACATCACCCAGGGACCTGGGGAGGTCGAGGTGGGGTGGATGGATAGTTAGATAGAAGGGCATGTATGGGGAGGGACAGACAGACAGACGGATGGATGGATGGATAGATAGAAGGGTATGTATGGGGATGGATGGATGGATAGAGGTGTGCGGGGGGATAGATATACGGATGGATGAAATGTGTATATGGGGACAGACAGACAGATGGAGGCAAGAGTATGGGGACAAATGGATGGTGTGACACTCTATACCTCAGGGGAGCACCCTGTAACCCCCATATTCCTCACTTATATATAATTGTGATCTTACATATAAAGCATGCCATGAAAGGTATCAGGGGAAAGGTTATGATCTGCAGGAAGTCACTGTTCTGTCTAAAGATGTATACCATTAGTGCATATGAAGTTATGAGATTGTGTCATATGGTTGTCAGTAAAACATGCCGTAAATTGGGGAATCGGCCAGATATTAGCTCCCCAGAGACAACAGCCAGGAAAGTAACCAACGCCTGGGCGGGTGTCAAACAACCATCACCAGCCATTGTCCAGCAAGGGAGCTACAATTCAGTGACTCACTTGCACAAGGCCACACCAAGGGAATTGCTCAACCTTGCCAGGGGACTCTGCAGTGCCCCCAGACATGCCTGGACTTGTGTTCTCACAGCACATGGACTGAGAGTATAAAATAGAACACAGGGGCCTCATGCTTGACCTTTTCTCCTGCCCCCACCTATGCTGCAAGCAACAAAGATGCTCAGAAGACTTAAGACTCCAAGAGAGGAAACTGGCCCAGGTTTCAAGGGTGAAACCTGTGTACTATGAACTGCAGTATCCAGTGGGGCGAGAAAAACTGCTCCAGCTAGATGTTGCCCAGTCTAACAGGGTTGAGAGCATAGACTGCGGGCTCATATTTTCTTTTCTTTTGGTAACAAACTGACTTTTTGCCTATCACTTATAATCACTTAAAATCTACCTTTTGTAGTCAATAAACTTGTTTTACTGTTTATCTTTACCAGTGAGTTTGCCTGAAGAGTTTGATAAATCTGTGCAGGTTTTCAAAGGTTGGTGTATGTCCACTTTCCATTGATGAAGTGGGGGACCAATTAATAAACTTGCACTGCTCATCTTGAGCAGTGCAAGACAGTATATTCCTGAGGTACACGGCTGGGAGCTGGGGGGATTTGGCTGGTGCCTTTCTCTGTGAGATTCACGAGTGGCTCTGGGAGCATTCATGCAATCTAGCTGGGTGGGGGGCTCCACATGCTGTTGTGCTGAGTGATCACAGCACCTGGTGGGGTTTGCTGCTTGTCACTAGCAAGGCATTGTGAGAGACAGCCCGGGCTGGAGAGTTAAGGGGGCACAGCAGTCCCACAGTCCCAGGCTGCACCCCGGGGTTCCCATCACAGATGGATAGAAGGATGTGTATGAGGAAGGATGGATAGAGGGGTGTGTATGGGAATAGATAGATAGATAGATGGGTGTGTATGGAGATGGATGGATGGATGGCTAGAGGGGTGTGGGGGGGGGGGACAGACAGATGGGTGGCTAGAGGGGTGTGTATGGGGATGGATGGATAGAGGTGTGGGGACGGACGGACAGACAGACAGATGGATAGAGGGGTGTATATGGGGTTTGGATGGATCGATAGAGGTGTGGGGGGGACAGACAGATGGATGGATAGAGGGGTGTATATGGGATGGATGGATGGACGGATAGAGGGGTGTATATGGGGTTTGGATGGATAGATTCTATGCTGTATGTCTGAATTTTTTTTTTCATCCTGCTGCCCTGTCCTCACCCTCCTCTGATCTGCCCCCCATGTTGTTTCCTAGTGCCCGGTGCCCATCTCTCCCCAGCCCATAGGCGCCCCTACCCCCCATCACACCTCTAATGAGCCTCTTCTCTCTCTGCCGCAGGGTGACCCTGAGACGAGCCTCTTCCAGCAAAAGCAGGAAAGAGAAGGGGAGCAACCGGTTGTCCATGGGCAGCAGGTGGGGAGCTGCCAGCCTCCCCCGAATTCTGAGAGTCTCACAAGCCACAGCCAAGCAACATCTCCCTGAACCCCACAATCACCCCCACCCCTGCCTGCCCCACCTTTCTCAGTGTGTCCCATTCACCCACTTGGCTTTTCTATAGCCAGGGGGCACTCGGCCCTCCCGAGGAGCGCACCCACCCCTCTGCCCTGGAGATCAAGGAGCTCAGCCTGGTCTACAAAGACCCGGGTGACTTGTTCAGGGGCCCGGTGCAGCTGAGACCCGGAGAGGGAGAGCGAGGTGCAGATGGGATAAGGGGTTCACTGTCAGTGATGGAGCTGGGGTGCACGGAGCCATAAGGAGATGGACAGAGAGCGCTAGATACACTCGAGACGGAGAGAGAAGAGACTGGCAGAGGCGAGATGAAGGAAGCAGGGAGATAGAGGACTGCGGGGATGGTCTGGGTGCCCTGGGCAGATCCAGACCCGGGCTGGGTCCTGCTGCGGTTCTGTTCAGTGGGGTGGAGTCTGGCCATGTCTGGCGGCTCAGATGCTCCGGGGAGCGTAGCCCCCATGGTGGGCCGAGGGGAGCGAGGGTGCTAACCCACCTGCCGGCTCATTCCCCAGGGAGCTGGTGGAGGGCTCCAGCCGCTCATCCGTGTCCCCGTTCATGCCCTTCTCCTGGTTCACGGACAGTGGGAAGGGCTCGGCCTCGTCCGGCAGCACCGTCTCCCCGACCCGCTCGCCCAAGAGGGAGGGCTTAAGCCCCAAGAAATCTGCCTCCCAGGTCAGTACCCATCCCCACCTCACCCTATAGGGCCAGGGGCAGTGCTGCCCTGGGATGGGGCCGAGCCCTTGCAGGGCCAGGTGCAGCACTGCCCCGGGGGTGGGGCCAAGCCCCCTGTACGGCCGGGGGCAGCGCTGCCCCGGGGGCGGGGCCGATCCCCCTGTAGGGCCGGGGGCAGGCCATAGTCCTGCCATGACCCTTTGCAGGGTAGGCCCCTTGTGCACACGTTGGGTTACCACCTGGCTGGTATTTGACCAGCTTGGCCGGTTTTTTTAATGGATTTGCCAGTGGCCAGAAGAATAATTTCACCTGCTGAGTATTTTGTACATGGGTGTAAAGATTTGCATTATTCTCACCATGCGCTGGGCTAGCCAACGGTCAAAGTTTCTGGGCACAGATGCTGCAGGGGTCCCACGGCCGCAGTGTAAGTGAGAAAATGACGTTATCCATCTTGCCTCCCTGTGTTCTCCCTAGAGACTGTACGTGGCTGTTGCGGGGGGTGGTGGAGTTGCCTTCGGGGAGGAGGGTGCCGGGTTTTTTGCACTGCGGAGGTGGGGACCCGACTCATGCCGTGGCCTTTCCCCGCGGGCAGGAATCCACCCTGAGCGACGACTGCACCCCACCCAGCAGCAGCCCCAACACACTGAGCAGAGGCGCCAGTGAGATGAAATGCTCCTACCCCTACCACACCCTGTCCCAGTCCTCCGACGAGGTGAGCCCGTGGGGGCGGCGGAGTGGGGGGGTCTGCACGGAGGGGCCCCCGCCCCCCCCCGTTGTCAGAACCAGCCTGGAGGAGCCGGTTGGCCAAGTCCAACGACGAGGGGCCAGGGGGGCTTTCGCCGCTCCCCTCCTGGGCCCCAGGGCTGGGGTGACTCCATCCATGGGCCCCATGGAGTTGCAGAGCCTGCCCCCCCCTTCCCCCATCGTGCCTTACAACCGGCCTTCCCCAGGCTGGGGCGGCGGGGGGGTTCTCAGGGCTGCCAGGTGTCAAAAAGGGAAACTGGCAGAGACACTAGAAGTCCAGTTACCTGCAGTAACCGGCCACTGAGGGGCAGGAAGAGCACCTGGAGCCTGGAGGGGGGGTCGGCAAGCAGCTGCTGCTCTCCCTGGCCCCAGCCTGATGGAGAGAACGCAGAGGGACTGGCACCATCAAGGGGGGGTGTGTGTATAACCAGTCTTCCCCCCACCCCAGCTGTGCCCCGATTTCCCCACTCCAGCCCCTCGCTCCGGGGACCCCCCCCGCTGTGCGTCAATTTCCCCAGTCCCTCACTCCAGGGAACCCCCCCCCACTGTGCCCCAATTTCTCCACTCCAGCCCCTCACTCCGGGGAACCCCCCCAGCTGTGCCTCAATTTCCCCAGCCCCTCACTCTGGGGACCCCCCTCCCCACTGGGCCCCGATTTCCCAACTCCAGCCCCTCACTCCGGGGACTGACCCCTGCCAGGCCCGGCTGTGCCCTGCCTGGGCAGGCTCCGGGTCAGTTCCTCCCAGCCTAGCTCTGCAGGCCGCAGGTGAGTCCTGGGAGATATGGGAGTGAGCGACGGGGGAGGGGGTGGACAGCAAGCAACGCGGGGGGGGGGGGGGAACAGGTGGGGCAGGGGGGCGGGGCCTCAGAGGAAGGGGTGGGGCAGGGGTGGGGCCTCATGGGGAAGGGGCGGGGCAGAGGTGTTCCGTTTTCAGGGATTAGAAAGTGGGCCCAGGAAGGAGGGCTGGGAGGAACTTCTGAAGTCTCCCTGCTGGGGCGCCCCGACGGAGCGGGGTGGGGGACCCCACTGGTGCTCACCCCTCCCCACCCCCCCTTTCTGCCCCCTGCAGTTCCTGGACGAGCCCCTCAGCGCCGCCACCAGCTGGAGCAGCCAGCAAGTGGGCCAGTGGCTGGAGAGCCTGAACCTGGAGCAGTACGTGGGCGAGTTCGTGGCCCGCGAGGTGGACGGCCAGCAGCTGCTGCACCTGGATGGAGCCAAGCTGAAGGTAGGGGTGGGGGGGCCTGCCCCGCGGCTGCTGGGTCCTGCTGCTCCGGGGTCGGCCCTTGCGCCCTGCAGAGGTGCCTCCCGCAGGGGGTCTTGGGGAGGCATTGCCTTGCCCCAGCAAGGTGGACCAATCCCTTTGATGTCCTGGGGGATGGATTGATCCAGAGGCTCCTGGCCTGATGCACTGGGGCGGGAGGGGGGGATGCTGGACTGGGGGCCCTGATGGTCCAACGGATACTGAGCTAGACGGGCCAGCCGCGCATCCCACCGGGCTACTCGACGCAGGGGCTGGGGACGGAGTTCATCTATTTCCCCCTTCGGTAGCATCCCATTCAGGAGCCCCCAGGCACCCTCCCCTGGAGCCTGTCTCTCCCCAGCCGGGTGCTGCTGTCCAGGCGGGTGGGGGTGGGAAGGGCCGTGGTTGTGACCATGAGGCACACCCGCCCCGTTGCCTCCTCCAGGCCCTGGGCGTCGGCAGCTCCACTGACCGGGCCCTGCTGAAGCGGAAGCTGAAGGACCTGAGCGTGGCGGTGGAGAAGGAGCGGAAAGCCCAGGAGAAGGTGGAGAAGCAGAGGGAGAAGCAGAAACAGAAGAAGAAAGAGCAGGAGCAGCAACGGAGGAGTTAGGGAGGGCGAGTTGGCACACGGCTCCCGGCGCGGGGAGGGACAGAAGGAGACCGCCCCCCGCCCAGGCGAGGGGGAATCAGGGGCACATGGACCGGGAGAGACACCGGACCCCACAGGAGATTAGCCTAGGTGCCAGTCTTTGGCTTGGGGCGGCACCACCACGGAGCCCGGACCTTCCAGCGGCCTCCTGGATCCCTGCTGGCCCCAGTAGACAAGCAAACCCCTCCCCCACTCTGCCCCTCCTCTCCGCCACGCACGGGGCTCCTGGCACTGCTGGGCCTGGCCCCACAGCTGGCTAGCGGTTGGCACCCGCCCATGGGCCGCAGCTGGCGAGTCTTCCCCCTCCCAGCTTCCCCGCTGACCTCCGTCTGCTCCCGATCGGTTCCAGTCACCAAGGCACCTTCCTGCTCCATGCTGATCGGCTGTCCTACCTCACCGGCCCCGTTTGCATTAGCACCACTGCTGCTCCCCACTCACTCCCGAAAACGACGGCTCGGCCCCAACAGGCCAGCAGGATGAAGATAGTGCATGGCGTTACCCCTCCCCCCACCCACGAGCAATCCTGGGTTGCGCTCAGGGGCCCCGGGCACCCTCCAGGGGCCAGGATCGACACAGACCGGACTAGCCGGGCCCGGCCGATGTACTCCGAGAGCACAGACACCGATCCAGGGAGAAACCACGAAGGAAATAAAACCGATTGCAACCAGCCCCCTTGGGGTCCGCTCTGCACCACGCAACACCGCCTCCCCTCCCCCCCCCGCCACGTTCCACAGGCTGGGGGCTGGGAATGGGGCGGGGAGGGGCCTGGAGGGGCGATCTGCCCTGGGAAGCAAATTAGGCCCTTGTTTGCGTCTCTAGGGCGGCCGAAGAGTGCGGGGAGGAAGTGGGTGAGGCTGGATTCTCAGGGGCAGGAGCATCCTCCGCCCTAGGGGGTGCTTCTCCCTGCTTCTGCTCTGCTCGTGGGAATGCTGGGGTCCAGTCGAAGCACGAGGCGGGTGGAGAACTAGCGGGAGCCAGGCCTCTGAAGCCCGGGAGGTTGAGAAGGGATTTTTAGTCAGGCTCTTTGAATTACTGTTATTTCCTCCCTCGCCTCTAGTAACTCCAATGCCTACCCCACCTTGGGGAGAAAGGACTTCTTTGTTAATGCTCGGCACCTCCCAACGCCACCAGCTAAGGGAGCAGAACTCCTGCGATAGGGCAGCCATGGCGTGTCAGCCCCTAACCTCTGGTGCTTGCGGTTCCAAACCAGAACCAAACCATGGTCCCCGCCCCGAGGCGCGGCCTGGCGCAGTGGAAGACAAGAGGTGCACAGAGACTGGGCAGTGTAAGTCAGCCGTGGGCAGCAGGCCGGGCGTTGGTCGCAGGGCACCAGGAGCCTGACCCTTGTGAGTGCCCAGGGGAATTTTAAGGCGGGGAATGATACAGCTTTGTGGCTGCCGATGGGACGTGCCACCCGAACCGGGGGGCAGCAAGGGGCTGGTTTGACAGTTCCGCTGGCGGGCGCCGGAGGCTGGGCTGATCTGAGACGGTGGAGAAGGAGAGATGCCAGAGGGGGGAGAAGGCAGGCCCTTGACACTGAGAAGAAGGAGCAGCTGGTGGGTGTGATGGTGAAGGGGTAGCCAGAGGCTCCACTGCTGGGGCAGAGGGGCTGCTTGGAGGGAGGGGGGGTGCCTAAGACAGTTGCTCTGTGCCAGCCGGCTCCCACCCCTCCCACGCAGACAGCAAAGCCCCTGGAGGGGGATGGAGCTGCGTGTGACCTGGCCCTTCGGGGACGGGGGCACAAAGAGGTCTAATATTCAGCTCCCCGAACCAGGCTAGGTAGTCCGCTGCCATGGCTTGGGGCCATTCAGCATCCCCACCCCAGGGCGAAGGGCCCTGCTGCCGGCATGGAGGTTGCAAAGGGCCAGATCCTACCTTACAAACCCTGCTTAATCCCATGCAGTGGGCCAGGCCCCTCCGACTCTTTGGGAGTGGGGGTGGGGGGGCTGGGAAGGGCAGCCCCCCACCAGGATGTGTGGATGGGTTGGCCCTGGGGGCCCACGCACCCCTCCCACTGTGCTGTGGCCATGAGCTGCGATTACGGAAGAGGGTGGGGTGGGGGTTTCATTCTGGCTGGAGCAAGCGGGGCACCCCTGAGCTGCCCAGCTGGGTGGGGAGGGGGTGCCCTTGAGCCCTGGGGTGGGGGGCATTTGTCAAGGTGCTTAACTAATGGTGTGTGGGGAGGGAGGTAATTCAGCCCTGCAAGGACGGGGGGCTAAGGCGGATGTGCCCACCCCATGGGTGGGGTGTATGTGTGTGTGTGTGTCAATGGGTAGCATCATTTCCCAGCACCCAGAGGCCACCACTCTGGTAGTGACACCAGCAGCCCTACTTTGGGGTGGCCCTTCCCCCGGCCCAAAGGTGCGGGGGGAGGAGGGGGTCCCAAGGGCTGGGCCAGGCTGCCGGCTGCAGCACACGGGTGGGGGGAGAGCAGGAGCCCCTCTCCCCTGCACCCGGAGGGGGTTGCGGGAACCAGCCGCGGGCCTTGACCCGGCCCTGCAGCCTCCTGCTCTGGGTGGCCGCCGTGTCTCCCCCGGGGGCTGGCGCGGCCAGGGTGAGGGGAGCCAGGGGGGAAGCGGGGCTTTCAGCAGCCTCCGGTACCCTGGGGCAGGTGGGTAAGGAGGAAGCAGGGCCAGGGATGGGGGGGGGGGCATCAGCACTGCAGTGGCCTGGCTGCATTTCAATAGCAGCCCCCACCCATCGCCAAGGCCAAGTCCACCGAGCTAAAATACTCCTGGACCAGTGACTTTAAAGCAAGCTGGTCTCTCGGCCTAGCAGGGGGGGCCTGCAGGACCCCACACCCGCCACGAGAGGGCGGGGCGCACTCAGCAAAGCTGAGCGAAAACACAGACACCTCTAAAGCCATGTAATTAGGATCTGCCTGGGGGTGGGTAGGGTGCAGGGCCCCCCCCCCGCCAGTCAGGGCCCGGCTCCCCATTGTGCTGAGCGCTGCACACACACACAGGCAGCCCGAAGGGGCAGTCAGTGCCCGTTAAATAGAAGAAGGGTTGCTGTGGGGAATGCAGGCAGCGGTGACCCCCCACCCCACAACCCTGCAGCCTTGTGCTGGGGTCCAAGAGCCCTGGTAAGAACAGGGGCAGGGGTGTGGGGTGGCAGGACACCTGGGTTCCATTCCTGGCCCTGGGCAGGAGTGTGGTCTACTGGTCAGAGCAAAGGGGACGGGGGGAGGGGGTGTGTTCTAGAAATCAGGACTCTTGGGTTCTTTTCACGACCCCCCCCCCCCCCCCAGCTGCGCAGCCGTCCCTTTTCAGAGCCCGCGGTGCCCTTGCTGGCAAAGGGGGCTAATGCTTGCCAGAGGGGCGTGTTCAGCACCTGAGCAGTGAAAAGCTTTGGGCTACCTGAAGCCTTTGGCTTAAAACAGAGGCCGGCAGGGGAGTGGTCACGCCCACCTGTGAGACACAGCAGGGCAGGCTGGAGGTGCTGTAATGGGCCTTCTGGGGCTGAAAACCCTCTCACAGCAGTGGGGGTGGGGAGGCGAGGGGGGGGCTCATGTTTATTAAACCCACCACGGTCCTTAAATCCTATGCACAGTCCGGGGCAGTGTTACTCACTGGGGAGCTGCGGTTCTCCTCCCCTGAAACACCACGATTTGTTGTTCGTACCTCATCTCAGTCGCCAAAAGCCCCAAGCTGGACCGGATCCTTTGAACTGCCCCCCGCCACGGCTGGCCCTCTGCAGGGGCAGCCGCGGTCCCTTGCAACCCCCCGCGCCCGGTGCCGGGCTCTCCCAGCTCAGGAGCACAATGCACCACTTATTTTAGGAAACTCTGCCTGGAGATCGCAGCCGGGCCCACGCCCCGGTTTAGCAATAAGCAGCCTTTGGCCTAGTAGGCGCCCCTCCAGACCCGCGCGGGGGTGGGGACTGCCAGCTGCTTTTTCCCTTCTTAGGGCGGTGACTCAAGGCTGCATTCTCACCCTGCTGTAACCTCCATCCCTAACACCGGGGGTGTGTGTGTGTGTGTGTGTGTGTGTGAGAGAGAGACACTGTGGGCCCCCACCCCAGACTCAGCCGCTCCGTTCCGCCGGGGGCAGCAGGGGCCACCCCGCTCAGCCGGGGCTGTAAAGGGGATTTTAAGTCTTTTAGTTAAAATAAAGGCGCACTTAGGTTGCAACGCCCTTCCCACCAGCAAGAGCAGCGGCCGGGGGCGCTTCCCCAGCCCCTCAAGAGAAGGGGGAGAGCCCCAGATCCAATCCCCCCCCCCAAGGCATTCCGTCAGGGCTGCGCTACATGCAAGCTGGGGCTCTTTAACTGTACAACTTTCATTACAGCAATTTGCTCCCCCCTGCCCTCCCCCCCGGACAGGGTGGTGCTGATCCAGTGCTGTAAAGGTGCTTTACCCTGGTGCACATGGCAGGGACAACGCAATACTGGAATGGGGCACTTTGGGGCCGGTATAACCGCACCCACACTAGCCTAGTAATAAAAACCTCACACGCTGGGTATGGGGGTGGGGGGCCAGGCCCCCGTCATATCAGGGCCCCACAGGAGCCAAGGGAAAACTGCCACAGCCAACGGAGCTGGTCCCATGGACGGGGCTCACCTTCGCTCCCCCCACACCCCTCCCCTCCCGCCGGCTGGTAAGCCCGAGGCTGCGCTCACCCATAGCAGGCGGCTGCCAAGAAGGGGCCCGGGGTGAAACCCGACCTGGGAGCCTGCCGCCTCGTTTTAGGGCCGGGTGCCCGCTGTTCTATGGTCAACCCCTTGACTGAAGGTCACCCGCTGGGGTGATCTGCGGAGCGGGGCGTTGGGGGGGGGGGAGGAGAGCCCTTCTCCCCAAGGAAGCTGGGTCCAGGGAGGCCGATGGGTAGAGGACACAGAGCAGCTGGCTTGTACACGGCCCTGCTTCCGTGCAGCCCAACTTGGGGGTCCAGGAGTCACTAGGTCTGCAGATGCGGAGCCTGCCAGCCCTCCCTCCCGCTCTGCCATTGGGTGACTGCTCACACAGTATATGCCACCTCCCGGCTCCCAGGGTTTCCCCTCCTGCCCAGCTGGGCGGGAGTCCTCTCAAGGGAACAGAGGAGGTGGTTTCCAGGGTTTGAAAGGCAGAGTCAGCTCCCCGCAGCTTTGCATCAACACGGTAGCTGCGCGCTGGGCAAGGGAATCCGTGCTCTCTGCTGCTCCGGATTCAGGCCTCGGCTCTTTTCCCTCCCACCCGGCTGCTTGGGCCCAGCCAGGGGGTTGCCAGAAGCAGAGGTGCCAGTGTGGGACCCCGCAGCGGCAGGATAAACAAGGCCCTGGAGCGCTCTGCAGAGCCAGATAGCCCAGGACCAAGCAGACAGGGAAATCTGACCTACAGGTCAGTGCCCTGCAGAGAGCAGCATGCGGCCACAGCCTGCACGGTGCCGCTCAGGGAAGCAGGACTCCTGGGTTCCATTCCCAGCTCTGCCAGCGACGCCCAGTGTCCCCTTGGGAATATCGTTCCATGCTTGCTAGGAAAAAGGTCCCTTTGGCCAGGGGATCTCAAAGCACTATGGGAAGCTGAGTGTCGTCATACTGATGGTAAACTGAGGCAGAGATCGGGCCAGTGACTTACCCGTGGTCACACAGCAAGTCAGTGGCCGAGCTGGGGACCCAGGAGTCCTAGTAGTATTACACTACAGCAGCATTGAGGTCCCATTGTGCTGGGAGCTGCATAGACCCTGCTCTGAAGAGCTTACAATCGAAATAAACACAAGTAAGGTGGGAGGGGAAACTGAGGCACGGGGCAGCGACATGATTTGCCCAAGCTCATCCAGCGGTGCTGCGAATAGAACCCAGGCCTCCTGCTGCCCAGCTCCAGTGTGAAAGACTACTTACCTTACAGATATTTGAAAGGGCTAATTGGCTGGAGAGGTGATGGGATCCAGTTTTAACACTCAACTTACTAAGCGGGTTGGGCCCATGCAGAAGGCAGGATGTGAAATCCACTGCCGGGGGGCGTTGTTCGCTGCACGCTGGGACCCCGCAAAGTGCAAAGAAAACAACACCAACGCCAGGCCGGTTTTGGTCAATGTCATCTTTATGGATCAACAATGGGATGAACACCCATGACTTAACCCACCGTGTCTGGGGCAGAAACAGGGTTCCGCCCACAGCATATATATATCTGTGCAGATCCTTTCCAGAGTACATAAAAGCATGCCATGGAAATCAATCACACGTGGGGCGTGCAGGGCAGTGGTGTGAAGACACAGGGAGCAGCTGGTGCCGAGGGGAGCTCCCCGAAAAGGACAGAGACACCTAACGGGTCAGGAAAGCGGGCGAGAGGCGGGCAGAGAGAACAGGGCACCTCCAGAGCCCAGGCCTCAGACAACACCGAAGAAGTTACAATCCCTCCGACCCCCACCAGATCAGCACCTGCCTTTGCCTTGCAGAGCAAACTCATCCAGCTCGCCTCAGACCATTCCGTCTTCCAGCCAGCGCCAAGCAGCGGGTGTGGCAGTCAGTGGGAACGGGTCCCGAGTTCTGACAGACCCGGACAGCGGCTCTGAGCTGGAAAGAGGCACCGTAATGCCTCGTGTTTAAACACAGCCGAGAGAGAGAGATGGCTGCTGCATCAGATCTGGGGGGACCCCACTGCGAACTCCTCCCCCAGGCAACAAGGGGAACTGTTCTTGCCCCAGGTGGCTGTTCTAATGCCTACCCCCACCCAAGCAGGGGAGCACTGAGGACAGCCTCCTCCCTTTCCCTTTGATGCCATCCCACTGTCCCAGCTCAGAAAAGGGCAACCCCGGCACCTCCCAGCAGCCCCCTAGGCCACACGCCCCTAAGCATGGAGGCCCCCTCACTCCTTGCACCTCCCCCGCCCCACTCACAACACACCTGACTCTCCTCACACCTCCCCCACAGGTGCTCCAGCCCTGGCTCCCAACTCCCCCAGCCTAACAGACCGAGTCTGAGCCCGTGGCCCTCCTGGCTCTCTCTAGAGGGCCCCTGTCCACCCCACACCTGAACCTACAAGGCTTCCCCACCTGCCCCCTCCTCTCTCCCCATATTTGAAACGCTGCGGCCTGAGGGCTGGTTTCCCCCGTAACCATAAAAGCCGTCTCCACAGCCTGATTCCTGTCCTCCCCCTCCCAGTGGCAAGCAGAGGCAAAGAACAGATGTATGGTGAATAAAAGGATTATGGGTAAAACCCCCAACAACGGGAGATGCCCGGAGCCTGCCCGGCTCTCTTTAGGGTGAGGATGGGGGAGCCCAGCAGACGCCAGGCAGTGGTGGGCATGGGCTACTGCACGGTACATACCGTAAAAAGAAATCATTCACGCCCTGGGTGGAGCGTTAGCCAGACTGGTCAATAGGAAGAGTCCATCACTCGAGTTCTCCTAATGTGGTTTTTGTGATGTGGATAGATTCTCTGTCTCCAAGTGCCACCAGCTGCATCCGGGGGCCTAGGTCACCCGGTAGGTGGAGGTGTTCTTTGGTTCCGTACTTGGCACGCACCAGTCGTCTGCCTCCTGGATGGTCTGGTAGTGGCGCCAGGCCGACTTGTTATAGACTGGCAGCCTCTCCACGGACTCTGTCGACAAGGCCTGTGGGTAACCGCACGTCAGTGGACAGGAGAAGTGCTCTCTCTGCAGTGAATCCTAGCCCCAAGGCCTCATGGCCTCCAAGCATCCTCCCAATGGCACGGCCAGCCACTAGGAAGTATCCCTAGGAGACGTCTGGTAGAATCTGGACAATGGTTCAAGACCAACCTCTGCCGTTTCCCGCCTGGTCCCTACTCAAGGCAGATTTCATGCCACGTGTTAGCCTGTAAAGTGCTTTGGAATTCTTCCGGATACAGGGCATCAGCAACGTTCTGCATCTTCTAAAGCCTTCCATCCAAGAAACCCAGGAGTCCTGGCTCCCAGGCTCCTGCTCTGACTACTAGGCTCCCTTCATGATATAGGAGTTTGATATCAAAGACTGCTACTCAAACCCTATGATTCTTTGCTTCCATTTCCTGGCCACGAAGCTGGGGGAAGTGTGTGTGTTGAAATGCAATTTGCATTCAGAGAGGGGCAGGCCGGGGGGAAGCAGTCTCTGCAGGTCAGATCTTGCATTTGTTTCCCCAGGGCTTTTAACTGGAGCTGGCTGAGAAAGGGAATCCCTTTCCCATGGACATTTTCACATTTCTGAAAAAGTTTCATCTCGCATCGGGATGAAACGTCAAGTCCGTGAAATTTTTCACAGGGAAGGATTTAAAGACAGATTCCATTTTGGGACACCTGAAAGGGAATTTTCCCAGCTGCCCTCAGAGAAGGCTCCTGTCAATTTCACCTGTGAAACTGACAAGAGCCTTCCAAGCCCAGCTGCTGGAGGGGCAGAGAGCCAGAGGGCTCAGTCTCTCTGCCAATCCCCCAGCTCTGGGAGCCAGCAAGGGGCTGCCTGGCCCCCAGAGCTTGCAGTGGGGGAGGGGGGAAGAGGCAGTGAAGCCTGCCTGTATTTCAATAAAAGTTTTGTCAAATCTGTAACAGAATCAGTGAAACATTTCACTGAGTTTTGTCAGAAAACTTCCAACCTGCTCTACTTCTAACGCCTCACCGGCTCCCTCCACAAGGAAGATTTTAATCACGTCTCTGTGGATTTTTGCATGAGGGTCGGTCTGAATGCAGTACTTCTGCTCCCCGGCCCATGCACCGGCTATGGACTGAAGCCAGGAGCAGTTGCATCAAGGGAGTGTCTATATACTGAGGTTAGCTACAGCTGGGTGAATAAAAACCATGAGTTTCTTTAATTGATCTAAATCCCAGTTTTCAAAAATGTTAATCATTTTTATTTGATGTGTTGCTGGTTCTTTACTTTCCCCCCATTTTAACTGGCTGAGGTGGATGTTTTGTATCTTCCCTTAATTAGCTTCCTGGTTGGTGACAGAATTTCAGGTTTGACGAAGATTTTTTTTCTACTAAAGTTTCACACACAAAATGTTCATCTGTGCTGAAAAAGACAGCACCAGGGCATCAACAGAGAACTGCAAACTCTGGCACAACAGCGGAAAGCAGATACCCCCGACTCTGTTTGCAGCCAATGGCACTTCCAATCTATTGAACTCCCACAAGTCAAGAAAGCTGAAATGCTTCAACCAGGCTAATATGCCTCCAATGGGGTTTGAGGTCAATGGGATGTGCGTACTTGAATTACGTAGGCTCTGGGATTTTTCCAAAGCACCTAACATTAGGTTCCTCTTTATTTTTGAAAACGTTGGCCTGTGTGTATAACAGAGTCATTGAGAATATTTGCATTGTACTGAAAGTCGAAATAACTTTTCACAGTTCACACTGCAACAATTTTGTTCTGAACTGACAGGACGCACCATCTCAAAGCAGCAGCATCTCCTGCCAGAAGAACACATGCTAAGCCTGCAGACATATCTCCATTGCTGATCAATACCCCGCCCTCCACCCCAACACAACTTTCAAGATTCCTGGTCCTACACACTACATGTGGGGTTCCTCATGCAGGGCTTCAAATGTCCCACCAACCACCATGAGGGTTCTGAAACCAAACGATCACTACGCTCTTGAATGAACTCATGCAGAAAAGTGATAAAAGACAAAACTACCATCCTTTCACAAAGCGATCACTCTAGATCTGATCTTTCAATACTCCTCCTCAAGGAAAATCTACACAACACCTTCAAAAGGTGAGCCTGCGACCTCAAATTCCTAACTCTGCTAGACACTCAAAACCATGGACTCCACAGAGTTTTATGGCTCATTACGACAATTTGTAACTCACCCTACTACCTGGCTAAACCTCCTACTACCTGGCTAAACCTTAATTGCCCGCTTCAACCCCCTTACACATAACAGCCAAACCCTCAACTGACAACTTCGTTTCAAGTGGCCTCTACAACATGGGTAACCCATTACGCTTAACAATCTGTCCCAACTTGTATTTAGCTCAGACTCTCTGATCTCCTTCCCCAGGCCTGAAGAAGAGCTCTGTGTGGCTCTAAAGCATTTACCTTCCGTCAAAGAAAGCTGATCTAATAAATGATACTACCTCCCCCACCTCGTCTCGCTCAAAAATGTTATGCCAATAAAATAAAAGTTTACTAAAGCTACAATATTAGCCCTGATGTGGCAAACGCTTAGGCATGTGCTTAACTGTAATCCCACTGACGTCAATGAGACTAGGCATGTGAGTAAAGTTACGTACCTGCTTAAGCATTCGCAGGATCAGGGTCTTACATTTTCAGATTTTTTTGGCTTATAGACATTTTGTAAAATTCATGTGCAATACCCCTAATTGTAGCGGCACTGAAGGAAAACAACAGTGTTTACAATTTAGCTTGTGATAAAAAAATTTAAAATTCACAGTTGCAATAGCAGACGTTTTCAAATGAGCTTTTACAAAGTCTTCACGCGATTGAAACCTGACTTGAATAGGATTATTAATATTTGAATATTTATATTTGAATGATTTAATAGTAGTGTGACTTAAAACAGCTACTCACGAAGAGCGAAAAATCCCTGATGCAGACAAGCCCTGAGACTCCAGAGCTAGGAGTGTAACGAGGAGTCAGTCAGTTACACATCACCTCTCAGCCTGACCCAGCATCCCAAGAACCCACTCCCATACCCACGGGCAGGGCCGTCTCAGACCCAGGCTCCTGCTCCAGTGGCTACGTCACTGATCTTAGTCAAGAATTGATCCTGAACAGAGACACGCTTGGCTGAGAGACAAGATGAGCCTTTGGGGGTAGCTGTGAAGTGGCTAGGAACAGAATGAAACTGACCCACGTAAGTTTCACGAAGGAGGGACAGGATCAATGGGGACAAGTCTGTAAGATCTGGAGACTCCACCCACTGTCCGTGACATGGGGCAGGGATCATTTTCTTCTCTGTTACAAAGGAAGAGGAAAAGCCAGGGGCTGGGGACCGTCAGCAAACCCCTCCAGTGTAAGCACTTATCTCTGGTCCTCAGTGCAGTAGCATCTGCACGCCTTGCGAGCTTTCATTTATCTTCGCTGCCCATACGTGAGGGCGGGCGGTGCCGCCGGCCCTGCGTGACAGATGGCAATGAACTGAGACTCAGAGAGATTAAGGACTTGGCTACATGGGAAAGTTATACTGGAATAAGCCAGTGTCTGAATTTAAACCAATGTAGTTATACTGGTATAACTCCTCATGGGGACACACTGATTCCGGTATAAGAGCGTCCATATGGGGAATTATACCGGTATAGTCCTATTGGCGTGGCCAGGAAGACTTTCCTGTGTAGACAAGCCCTAAGGGACTTGCTCAAGGTCACACAAGGAGTTTGCAGGAGAGCAGGAACGTGAATGCAGGCCTCCCAAGACCTAGGCGGGCCCACTAACCACTGGGACATACTTTCTTCTAGATCCCCCACCTCCACATGGCGTGCTTGCCACTGACAGGACTGGGAGGCCTCAGGGGAGTGGCTGCCTGAACCCGCGGGTTTGAGAAGGAGAGACGCGGGGGGTGATTTACGCACCTTCAGGTAGATGACAGCATCTGTCCCAAAACCCTCCATGGAGAAGAGCTGAAGGTCCCCTTGGAAATACTTGGCATAGAGTCTGGAAATGGGCAGGCCGTAACCAAAGCCAGCCTGGTGGAGCGGGGAGAAGACGACAGGTGATTATGGTTGCAGAGGTCTCAGCGAACTACCCGACCACCAGACCCTACTTCCCCCAACATCACTCCACCCAGACATCAGGAACCCCCCAAACCCTCCTCCCACTTCTGGCTGTCACACGAAGGCCCTCCGCCATCATCACCAGGAGATCCAAGCAGATCAGTATTTGTGCAGGCTGCTTACTGGAATCCCCTGAACCCAGCTCTGGACAGGGAGGGTGGTTACACGGAAGGACTTAGGGAATTCCACCCACTCACCCACCTCCTCCACAGCCCCACAAAATCACCCTGACCAACGTGCTACCTGCAGGGACATCCAGGGGGGCCCGACTTGATTCGATACGTACCAGGGGTGTCCCGCCCGAGCCGGGCTGGGGGGTGGGCGCGGTGGAATACATGTAGCTGAAGAGCCGCTCGATCTTCCGCTGCGGAACCCCGCCACCTCGGTCGCTCATCTGTGCGATGGGACATCACGTCAGCAGCCCCTGGCGACTCCCCACATGCCTTGACCAGTGGTGTGCTAGCCACGCCCCTCCCCCCCCCCCCCCCACACTCTCTCAGGGAGAAATCCCAGTAGCCCAGCAGCGCCTGCTGCTGGCTAATACACAGGAAGCATCAATAGGCCAAGACAGGGTGCTCTGTCCAGCCCTCCTGACGGGAGGAAATGCCCCCGTGAGGCTGGGGGAGCAGGGAAAACAGCCTCAGGGTTCAAGCTGGAGGCTCCCAACCAAGGACTGGCTACAGGCATCCCAGAGATGAGCCGCAGAGATGAGCTGCACTGGAGGAGGGAAGCTAGACAACATTTGGGGATGTGGGCTAAATACCCCCCCACACACATGCTCCCCAAAGTCTCAGGTCCAGGGTGACAGCAAGTCAGATAGTCAAACAGAACTCAGGGGGTCTGCTTGCCCAATCCCCTATTAGCCACTAGACCACATCCGCTCAGTCTACCTGCTGCACTGCAGAGAACTCCCAGGACAAAAGTGAGCTCCCTGGGGAATTAGCCTGTGCCCCACAGTACAGCTGATGCTGAGGGTCCCTTTCTATCCCTCGGACCCTCAGTCAGGCCACCTACCTTGATAGAAAGATCTTCTTTACCCAGTGCTACCATCACCTTGATGGTTGGGAGTCGGAGGCTAGACTCGTGACTCTCCACGGTGGCTCGCATGGCATTCTCCGAAGGAACAGAGACAAGAAGCAGGTCATCAGGGATTTTATGATAGCCCCTCTAGCCTGGCCCCTGCCTGCCCTGATGCTTGAGGAAGGTACAAAGACCCCCACAATGCACCTATTTGTGCACTATTTGTAAGGGTAGGAAGTTCCTTCCTGACCCTGAGCCGGTCATCTGCAGATGCCCTGAAGCAGAGGCCTGATGGTCCTGGACTTACCATTAGTCGATTCCTTCTTTAAAATGTTTAACTAAAGCTAGGTTCCCTAGGCAAAAATCCTGCAGAAATGAGTTCCACGGGTTAACACTGTGGATGAAAAAGTGCTTTCCTTTACTCATCTCTTAACCAGAAGAAAAAGGTGACATATTCACAATCCCCTCCTGAAACATGGACTCCCTGGCCTCCACCTCACCCGCCGCCAGAGGCAGGAGCTGGAAACTCCGGTGCCTACTACAGGGAACCGTCGGTGGGTCTGGCAGACAGGATGCCAAGTTCCACCATGGTTCTCTCCAGCTTCGTCACCTCCTTGCGGAGCAAGGAGTGCTACAGGGGAAGGACCATAGAGCTGGGAGCCTTACCTTGAAGAGCTCAAAGAGCATGTGGTAGAGGTGAGACGGGACGTAGACAATGCGGATCGGCTGCTTGGAATTGTTGGCTACAAGGGAAAGAACATAGCGGCTGTAAGGGAAATGCTCCTGTAAGCTGTTGGCCTGACTCCCCCAGCCCAGGAAGGACTGACGCCCAAGGACGGCTCAGGTCCGTCTTTCAGGGCACGGTTTTGTTCTTCAGACACCAAACTCTCAGCTTAACACATACAAAGCTTCCCGCTGCGCAAAGCGGGCTGCAGCGGCCCCGAGGCCTTTCCTCTGTGTCTCTCGCCCTGCACCACGGAGGCCACCTTGCTTCCTGCAGCTCCCTTCCTCAACTGAGCCACTTTAGAGTCACTTCATCAATCTCAGCAGGGAGGTCGCTGATCAGCCACAGGCCAGGCTGGGCCCTGCTCCACGTGAAGGGCCAGCCACCTTGTGACAGCTTCCTTAGAAAGCTCCTTGCCCTTGGCTGCTCCCTACCAACCCCTGCACCCCACAAGCAACTCACTTTCCCGCCAGGCTCAATTGCTACCCCACGAGCATCCCCACCCACCCCCTGTCCCCAGGGGCTATGGGTCCCTCTAGACTCACCGCTGACCTCCTGGATCTCCAAATCGGGCGAGGCCATGTAATACTGGTCACACAGCAGCTTGGCCATGTTGTAGGCATCTGGAGAGCAGAGAGAGGTGGGATCGGCACAGATTCTACCCAAGAGAGTGGAGCTCAGTGCCTGCTTCCCCTTGGGACAAGCTCAGGACTTAGCAAGGGGATAGGAGACAAGGAATTTCAGCATGGACAGCGCTGGGAACGACAGACTGGAGCGGGATATTTACTCCCAGAACAAGGACAAGCTGGGCATCAGCTGGCTGAACTTCCCCCAGGCTGCCCTGTGCCAGTGTCCCCTGCTTGGCAGGGACGCCCCTTTTAGGGACAAGGGGAGCTCAGTCACTGTGGCCCACCAGTGCTTGGCGTCTCTGGGGTACCCCCAAGGCAGTCTGACATCTGTCACAGGAATGCTTGTCCACCGGCATCTAGGCTGAGATCCACCGAACTCGTCACACAGAGAAGCTTCCAAACAAATCGTCTTCAGCCCCCGCTGGTCTGGCACAGATCAGAACCGGCTCCCCCAGCTGATCTCCCAAGCCAGCCAGTGTCCCCTCCGAGCCTCCAGTGCAACCTCATCTTGGTGAGACCCTTTAGCCTGCTTTGCTCCCCCACGCAGGGGCCCCCGCCCTTTTGTAGGGATGCTGCCTCTCAGCCATTATGGGGCACGGACCTCTCACAACCTCGGACACGTCACAGTGGGGGTCGATGCTGCCAATGTGCTTGGGGTGAGCAGGGTTGGTGCTGCCATCAAAGAGCAGGCCTGCAAGGAAAGAGACGGGGGGGAAGACGAAGAGGGGAGATGTGCGTTGATGGGGAGGACAGACTTCAGCACAGATTGGAACATACAAGTCTGAGGGGGTCCCCAGAAGGATCAAGAGCATGCATGACAGTTTCCATCTCTCCTACCCTGTCACTCTGTCCCAGTACTCCCCATCCACCCACAAATTCCACCCCTCGGCCCCAGTCCCCTGCTGAAATCTCCCTGCTTATAGGGTCTATTCCCTGATTCCTTCTAGTCTAGCCCAGAGGTCTTCCCGGGGGTACATCAACTCATCTAGATATTTGCCTAGTTTTACAACAGGCTACAGGAAAAGCACCAGCGAAGTCAGTACAAACTAACATTTCATTCACACGGTGACCCGTTTATACGGCTCTCTATGTAAGGACCATATTAATATTCCATTGATTTATTTTATAATTATAGGGTAAAAAGGAGAAAGTCAGCAATTTCTCAGTAATAGTATCCAGTGACTCTTGTGCTTTTAGGTCTGATTTTGTAAGCAAGTTGTTTTTAAGGGAGGTGAAACTTGGGGGTGCGCAAGACCAACCAGACTCCTGAAAGGGGGTCCAGTAGCCTGGAAAGACTGGACGTACATTTTCAATCCTGTGCCCATCACCGCAGGATCTGATCCCTGCCTCATTCCACTTCTCCTCTGCAGCCCACCCCTCACTCAGTCCCTTCCACTCCAAGGGAGACAGCAGGCTTGGCTGGGTGCTTGTCACTCACTGTGCTGGTTGATCAGCATGCGGATGGAGATGCGGCTCAGGTAGAAGCGGTCCAGGAAGTACTGGATGTTCTGGTTGGACACGGGGTCATCCCCATAGGCCTCCTTGTACTCTATCACCCCCTGCGCCATGGTGGGCACCACGTCATTGTGCCGGTTACGGATGGTGATCAGGGCATCCGTGAACCTGGGAAAAGGAGGAAGGGAAAGCAGGGGGGGTTAGCCCATGTGAGATGAGATGTGCCTCATCATAGAGCGAGGCGAGGATACAGCCAGCTTCCCAGAGCCTGGAACCAGAGGGCTACAACAAGGAGGCAGGGGACAGCAAGACCCCCAGTACATTCCAGGGGGGCACAGCAATCCAGTCCAGGTTCCCCTAGGCTGAAGGAGCTCTCTCCCCCATTCTAACCCTAATGCGGGCGCAGCTGCCTGGGAAATCCCAGAGCAGATTCCACCGCACAGCTGACATGGATCTCCAGGGCACATGTAACATCAGAGATGGCTGAAGTGCCATAGCTGGAATTCAGCTCTGGACTGGGGGGGTATGGGGGGCTGCGGAGGGAGTTGGGATCTGTGATAAAATTTCAGTGACACTGACGCCCAACCCCAGCCCGAGCGGAGGTCCCTGCCAGGATCTGGGAGCCGGAGGTGGGGCAGCAAGAAAGCATGACTGTCCTGTTCAATGCGGCCATACAAAAGGAATCCCTAGTCAGGTATCGGTCCACTGCTAGATGCAGAGGGTAAAAATCATAAACAGCAATACAGAGGAGGCAACAAAGTTCAATAGGGATTCCTGTTGTGTATCTGGAATGAAGCAGGATGACATATCCATCGCATTGGAATAGAAAATTCACCATTTGGAACAAGGGAGAATGCGAGGGCCCGTATAACTGACATCCAAGGGCGTTAAAGGAACCAGCTATATCACAAGTGTTAATTTTTAACCAATCTGGGAAAACAAGAGAAATTCCAAATTGGAGGCCTGCCATTGCAGTCCCAATATTTAAAAAGGGGCAAAGGGATGACTCAGAGAACTATAGATCAGTTAGGCTGATGTGATTCCCCGGCAAATAACAGAGTCTCGATTAACTGTTCTATCAAAGAATTAGAGACGAACAATACAACTAAAGCCAGTCAGCACGGTTTCATGGAAACGAGGTCTTATCAAACAAATCTGTTATCTTTTTTTTTGACAAGATTACAAGTCTGGTTGATAAACTGCGCATAGTATCCTTAGATTACTCCAAGGTGTTCGATTTAGTACCAGATGACACTCTGATGAAAAAAACTTTGTATTTTATGGAATTAACAAGGCACCCGTTCGATGGATTGCCAACCGGCTCAGTGACAATGTTGTTGTTAGTGGGGAGATATCACTGAGTAGGGCAGGGTCCCCCCAGGTTTCTCACAGGGTCCCCCAGGGACTGGTTCTTGATCCGGTGCTATTTGACATCTTCTAGATCATTGATAAAAATCATATACAATTTTTGCTGGTTAGGTTTGCAAGATGACACAAAACCATGTGGAGTAACAGATAATGAGGAGGATCGGTTAACGTTACAGAGCTCTCTGAGTCACCTGGTCACAATGTAACACACTCAAATGGACGTTTACTCATCTGGGATGAAAGAAAAGCAGATTACACCTAAAGGAAGGGAGACTAAGTCTTGGGAAGCAAGAACTCACAGGAGGACTTCGGGGGAACGCTGCTGCTAAGGGGCCTAACGTGATGCTGGTGTGTATACAGTGGGATATCAAGCAGAAATAGACAAGTGCACAGCATTGGCAAGACGGCTACTAGAATACTGAGTCCATTTCCGGTCTCCACGCTTAAAGGGGAAGGCGGACACAGGGGAGAGAATTCAGCGGCCGCACAAGTAAGTCTGGCAGCGAGAGCTTAAGGAGCTCCACTTAGTCAGTTTACGGAAGAGCAGGGTGAGAGGTGACTTGGATCACTGTGTTAGGCACCCGCGCACGGGAAAGATATTGGCTAGATGGGGGTGGGGCGTTGATTTTGCTGACGCAGGCATAACAAGATCCAATGGCTAGATCCAATTCAGCCTTGAAATAAGCTGCAATTTGCTAGCCAGGAGGGTAATTCAACACGGAGACAGCTCACCAGAGGGGTGGACTCTCAATCACTGGAAGTGATTCAATCCAGGTTCTGGGAAAAAGCCTTTGGCTTGTGGACACAGGAGGGCAGACTGAAGGGTCCCTCCTGGGCTTAGTCTGTTAACTCATTCAGCCCACACCCAACTTACTGTCCCAGGGTGCCTTGGTCCTCAGGGTCTTTGTCCAGGAACTCCATGATGTCCAGCAGGCTCTGAACATACCTGTAAGGGAGTGGGGACGAACAGGGATGCAGGTTCCATTTATATTCCATAGCCGCATGTTGGGAGTCCCGATCAACGCAGAGTGGCCCCGATCCCCGTCCTTCAACTGGCAGGCGCCCTGGAGAGACTGTGTGTGACGGCAATGCCCCACTACCCGCCTCCGGGGTGGGGGAAGAGGACCCACAGAGTCTAGGCAGCGCACTTTACAAACAGGAATGGCTTCATCCACTGCTGAAATGCAGCCAGCTCTGAAGTGGGAAGTAGCAGCACGCAACCCCCCCCCCCCCCTCAAGAGTTTAGGACAGGAAGTGGAGAACACTCTGGGATCTTTAACAGGCAGGATCACTGCTTGGCACCTCCAGCAACATAGCCCCCCCATGCAACGCAGCAGGCACTGGTTTAGTGCTGAACTACGGGGGAAGGCTGCCTCCTACTGGAGCCACCACAGCGTCCAGCAGGCACCTGGGCTTCCTGCAAAGGTCTCCCCTCCAAACACCAAGCCAGCCCAGCTTCACCTGACAGGATCTTAACCTGCAGCCATTACAACTCGGGCCAACTGAATCGAGGGCATTCCCCACCCACTACGGCATATTTCAGAGGTCCATCTCTGGGAGCCCAGCCTAGGCAGAGCTGCTCCCTAACCCACTGCCTACCATCCCCTAGAGCACTGTCACCCAGCCCTCCTCCCACATAGGGACAGCAGAGACGGGCCTAGCCTAGTGCCTTGCATGATAGGAAGTACAACCGGTGAAGAAGGAGCACAGAGAGCGACTTCCCGGGCCTGCCCCATGCCAGAGGCTTTGGGACAGGCAGCGCACCTTGCCCTCTGCAGCCTCAGCTTATCGGGAATGTCTGCCAGTCGAACCGGGAGCAAGCAGCCAGTCAGCACGGTAGCAGCCCATCCCCTCCCCTGGGTTACAATTTCCCTCCAGACACACAGCTCCTTCCAGAGGGCACCATGACAGCTGCAAGCACCTAAGCAGGCTGGTCGTAAGCGTGGGGATGGAATGGTTTCCCAGGGCTCTGATATATTTGCTTGGGGATTTAGGTTACAGGGAAGCAGCTGCAAAGGCACCAGTCCTGTGAGATCAGGAAGTTTTGATCATGGGATTCCCAAGGGTGCAGGAGGATGAGTACAGGAGCGGTTCGCCTCCAGAGATGACGGGGCAGATCCCGCCACCAGTCACAAGGGGATTAGGGATGTAAGGAGAGTGCTCATTGGGGCCCCATCACCAGAGCCACCACGCAGGGCAGCATGGTGCAGGGCTTATGCCAGAAAAGCAAGGACTGGAGTAGCAGGAGTGCCCTGTCCAAGTAGAGAGAAGGCTGGTCTGGAACGGAAGGGATGTTGGAAGGTCAGGGTCCTGGAGCAGTCTAGATATCACCGGAGCACCCAAGCATGTGGGCAGAACTGGGGGGGGGGCCCTAGGGCTGGAATAGCAAGGGGGGGGCTGCAAGGAAGGACTGGAGTGCGTGGACATACATGGGGAGCCCAAGGCAGCACAGAAGGGCACTGGCAAAGCTGGGTGTAGGGGGCCCAGGGCTGGACTAGCAGGTGGCCTGCAAGGTCACTGATGTAAGGAGGCTCAGAGGGGCGGGAGACACTGCTTGACAGCATACCCTGCTGAGTGCCCTAAGGGGTGCTGCGATGGGGGCTCCCATGGGTCTCCGGGTCGAGCCTCCTGAGCAGAAGTGACACACCACAGAGCTTCATGCTGGAGAGGGGTTCAGCCAGGGGACCTCTCAGACCCCTCCGAGCAGGGGCTGCTTGAACAGACATTGGGGGAGGGGGGGAGGAAGAGATGGGAGGGCTGAAGACATTGGAGCAGGCAGCAAAGGGTTAATGGCCAGCCCCATGGGATCACTGATGCAGGAATGCACCTTCCAGGAGGGCAAATTCCAGGGTGCAGCTTAGCTGCAGGCAAGGGCCAGGTTACTATTAACTCAGGCTCCTGCCCCCCAGCTCCCGGGGGGATTCAGCTGGTCTGGGCAGCCTCTGGGGTGAAAAGAGGAAATTGCTGGCTGCACAAACAAGCCCTCACGTGATCTCCAAAGTAGGACAAAGTTCGGGCTGCTGCTGTCTGGTGGGCAGGGGCCCGGAACTGGGGGGGGGGGGTCTTAAAGGGACATTTCCCATTTCTTCCCCCTCCTGTTGGCCTATGGACCCCCAAACCTATAAGGACCTGACCAGAGCAGAGCAGCTGGTGCCTTTGAAATGACAACAACTGAACCATACCAGTACAAGGGGGAAGAAGAAATCCAAGCATGGGCTGCCGGCCAGCAGGCTTTCAGGTATTAAATACAGTCGCTGCCCCGAAACCTGCAGTACTCAGGGTGACCTGGCCGGGGCGCCACAATGGTGGGAGTATCAGGGAGCACGCACTTCCCCCAAGGTTTGGAAATCTCCCTGCTCCTCAACTAAACCCAACTGGGTTCTGCCCAGGGCTGGGCGAAGCGTTAAGTGAAAAACCCCAACTGTTACGTGTTGGGCTGATCCTGCTCAGCTGGTCCATTGTCCTGGCACAATTTAATGAGCCCACGTCTAGTCTAGGAAGACATGTTTTTCAGCATGATCTGTCAGCTAGCTGTTCTTTACAGGGGTTAAGCCCTGTCTACACTAGAGGTCAAAATGCAGTAGCTAACTAGTGTACACACAACCTGTTTTCCTAGGCTTGGGCTACACTAGATAATTGAGTCGGCTTAACTACACCCCTCAGGGCTGTGAAAAAGCCACACCCCTGACCAGCGTAGTTAAACCAATCTAACCCCCAGTGTAGACAGTGCTAGGGCGATCTGAGAATTCTTCCATCAACTTAGCTACTGCCTGTCGGGGACATGGAGTACCTACGCAGATGGGAGAACCTCCCATTGGCGTAGGTAGTCCCTACCCTGAAGCTCGACAGTGGCAAGCTGTGCCATGGTAGCATTTCCAGTGTAGATGAGCCCCTAGTCTAGAAGTGGTCTCTTGCGTATACACTGCCTCAGTCCCCAGTTATCACTGATTTGTCTCCCCTAGCCCCCCGCCCCCGTGCCATTGCACGCCCCTGCACTCAGTATGTCCATTCCAGAGCCCCTCAGCTGGCAGGGTCTTTGAGCTGCCTTCCTCATTCTCCTCCTGCATCTGTTACATGTAAACCCAGACCAGGTGAGCAAGGGGCTTGCTGAGGAGAGTTGGTGGGTGCGGTGGGATATGGGGGCAGACAGGCAAAGGCTGGCAGTGTCTCCCTACACACACAAGCTAGTAGTGCCATGCTCCCCCCCACCCCGGCTAGCAGTGCCGTGCCCCCAACATACACACAGATTAGCAATACTGCCCGCCCCCACCCCCTTGACTGGCAGTCCATCCTACTCACCAGCTCTGCACCAGCTGCACCGAGGGCGTGCTGATGACCCGGTCTGGCAGCAGGTTGATCTCCTTCATGATGTTGGACAGCCGGACAGGCAGCTCCTGGCGGAGGAAGGTGAAGGAGGTTTTCTCGCAGGCATTGCTGGACCCTAGAGATAGAAGCCCCACCGTTAGAAAAGCAGGATCTCAGTGACCCCCAGCCTGATGACAGGGAAGTAGGCACCTATCCCTTCAGAAGACACCCACCTGTCCTGCCCCCAATATCAGCTCAGGATGGTACATCAGACCACCAGTTGGACTCCCAGGCTCTCACCCAGAGCATTTACCTGGTTCCTCCAGCCCCTTCCTCCACTACAGCCCCTTGCATCAGAGGATCTCATGCTGATCCCCAAACATTACACCTCAGACCCCCACGCTCCCCCACTGAGTACAGCTTTAGCCAATCTAACCACTACGCCACACTCCCTTGCAACAGGCTGAACTCCATCAGGGTCTTGGGCACAGCTCTCGGGATGGGGAGGGGGAGGAAAGCTGTCCCCATCACTTCACACCTCCTGCCAATCGCAGACCAGCCCTTCTCATCTGCTGCTCCCTCCACCAGAGTCACCTCATCCAGCTGCCAAGCTCCAGCAGGGGATACTGGACAAGAGACTCACAAGGGAGGCCAGGTCGCACGCTAACCCCAGGCTGCAGCCCATTACTGCTCAACTTGCCCTGCCCAACGTGGGAAATGGGGAGAATACCCCTATCACTTTGAAGGCATGTCCACGAGGCCAGGGCAGGTGGGGTTATCTTGTGGTTTGAGCAAAAGACTGGAGTCTGTGCCTGGCTCTGCCACTGATTCACAGAGTGACCTCAGGCATGTCACCTAACCTCTCTGTGCCTCGGATCCCTCCATCCATACACATCATTCCAATCACAGGGCCTCCAAAGAGTCCTGTACGGTTATATTTCATCACTGCCTTCCCAGGTTGGGAGTGGGCACGCTGGCTGCCTTCCCCAGGTCCAGGAGCCATTTCTCAGGCTCCCTCTCTGGAATCGAACCCTGGCTCCCTGTTACCCGTGACAGGCACAGGAAGTACCATTGAAAGGTGCCAGGCCAGACTTTCGAATGCCTTGCCACCACCACGGGGGCATGTGTCCATCCGTACAGTGGGGGTAGCAGTAATAGAGAATTCAGCCCTGGGGTCCCCAGGGACCACAGAAATTGCAGCACTGGGTCCTCGTAGCCCCAGGGACCAGCGCCTGGCACACGTGGCATGCGCGGCACTCAGCGCACACACAGTCCTGAAGCATCGCGGCGTGTTCCTGAACTCTGACGTGTCCCGTGCTTGGCTAAGCAGGGCACGGCACGATGGCAGGCTGCCTAAGGAGAGGTCTGCCCTGCCGCAGAATGACAGAGACGCCAGGAGCCTTAATGACCGGGGAACTCCCTACACTGGCCAGCAGAAAGGAAACTAACCGCCTCACTGGCAGCAACTCCAAGTTCTGCAAGGAATCCAACCAACAAACCCACCCACAGTCAAAAGCACCCGAGTGACCGGGACCTGGGCCAAGAGGCTCAAGGAGGGTCTGGAGGAGGAAAACAAAAAAATAGTGGGTGATGATTAGTGTAAGATCCCAGCAGGGCTATAAAATAGCTGCAGGGAGAAGAGAAGAGGTGGGAGGCTGGTAAACAAGGGCATCACTCTGTAGAGAGGAGTAGCGGGGTGTGTGTGTGTGTGTAACTCACACGCACACAAATGTACAGATGTAACCTGAGCTCCTGCACGTTCGTACATCCCTGGCAGTTTCTAGCTAAACAACGGCAGGGATTGTTTGGCAGGCAACGAAGGCCATTGACGCAGCACTGCAATGAGACCAGGAGAGCCAGACAAGTGGCTAGTGGAAGGGAGAGAAACGCACACATACACACACACCAGCATGCGTGTCAGCAGGTTGCCATGCAGCGCCAGCCAGCCAGGCCTGGCAGGGACTTTGTCTAGCGTTTTGAAAGCCCCGGCAGGCCTGACATTTGTTCTGGAATGAGAAGCCACGCGAAATGGACACGGAGGGCAGTGAGCACTGGGGGGCTGGGAGCTGCCTCCGGGTGGCAGGAACAACGAATGGTTCTAGGACAAGGCAGAGGGCACCGGCACCCTCCCCCTTTCAGCGCACATCTAAGGACAGCCAGAAGAGAAAGGGGTGCTGCGGTGCATCTCAAATACTTTACGGCAATTAACCCCTTCGCCTTTTCCTATCTCCTTCAGACCGCGGATCTCCATGTACATCAGTGAATCCATCTTCTCAGCCTGCCCTGGGCTGTGGCTCAGTCTCGCTACCCCCATGCAACCGCTGGGGAAACTGAGGCACAGAGCCAGGAAGGGAGTCGGCAGCAGGGCCAGGAACAGAACCCAGGAGTCCCCTGCTCTAGCTAGTGGGCTGGGAAGCAGCAGGGAGGGGCTGCGGCTGCCTGGAGAGGGAGGGGTTATATCCCGAAACCTCAAAGAAAGGCAGCACCCTGTTGTTTTCAAAGAGGATTTTCCAGGGGGGAGGATCCTTGGAGGGTTTGGGTGTATCAGAGTCAGACACCCCAGAGGGGGGAGGGAGGGCAGAATACGTGGTGTGGGGGGGATGGACGGAATGTGTTCCAACATGCAAAGAACAACCTCTCACCATCTCCCACAGCTGTTCCTTAGAAGAGCGGAGAGCAAGCCTTGCTGTAATTCAGGGACAAGAGTCACCGTCCTCTCCTCCCCCCACAGCTCCTGCTTGTAGGGGGGGGGGGGGGGACCAATTAAACCACTCCCTACTCTCCCTCCACTGATTTCATTCACCATCCTACCCACTGGTTTCCCCGACATCTTCCACTCCCCAGAGAACAGGATCATATGGGAGATTTTCTGCTTCCAGCCCCTACTCTCAGCCCTATAGTCCTTCTAGCCCTTTCCTAGCCCCCCTACTTGGTAATGACTCCCCCACATTGCATCACCAGCGGGGCCAGCACCAGCGATCTCTGGCACCAAAAGCCCAAACCCCGACCCACTGAGCTAGAGGGGCAAATCAACCCCCCAGCCCCAAGAGGGAATCACTTAGCCACTGTGTTAAGCCCACGCCCCTCAGGAATTCAGAACCCTGGTCGGGCCACTATTATGGACCTCACCTTCCCCCCAACCCCATCACTGCCCCCCACAGCACCACTGCCCCATAGCCAGATTGCCCCTAAGCCCTGGGAGCAGGGGATAGCTCCAAAATCCCTGAACTGTTCTAGAAAGAGCTGCTCCCCACTCCTACCCCAATGAACCTCCCTTCTGTCCCCGGGGGGGGGGCATTTACCCAGGGACTATTCCACAAAGAGAATAGGGAAAGCCAGCCCCACTGCTACCCCCTTGCCCCAGCGGGCGGTTAGTGAACATGAACAGCAGGGAGCCCCTGATCTCCCTGGCTCCATGCCCCCAAGGGTGGGTGGGAGGGGAATAGCAATGTCCTACGCTCAGGGCATACTGCCAACAGGGCAGGGAGAAGGCAGCCCTGCCTCCAACCTGCCCCATGGATCCCTTCCCCTGCCACCCCAGGGGTCTTTCGCCAGGCAGGGAGCGGGGGCATTGATTCCAGGCCCGGAATTGCCCCTTGGCAGTGGGGGGAAGAGGAAGAGACTGTCCCCCTCCTGCCCCATGGCCCCCCAGCCCCCGGTGCCAGGGGGGTAGGTACCCAGGCAATGTGTGTGTGTGTGTTGCGGGGTGTAACTACCACAGTCCAGGAACGGCTTCACAAGGGTAGAGGGGGAGCCTGCCCCTCACAAGCCCCCGGGATACTTACCTGGGGGGGGGGTCTATGCACCGGGGGGGAGGGGGCGGGGGGTACGTGGCAGGGACAGTGGCATGCACCCGGATGGGCAGTGGAGGGGGCTGGACCCAGGCGGGAGGCAGAGGGGTGACGTACCCCAGGGAGCGCACACAGGGGGGAGGAAAGGCCCACGGCGAAGGGGACAGATAGAGCCAGAGGGTATCTACCCAGGCTGGGGAGGGAGGATATTGACCCGGCGATGGAGGCTGTATGAACCCGACGCTATTTACCGCCGCAGGAAAAGCCAAGGGGGTATTTACCCAGGGAGGGGGCACACCCTGGGGGTATTCATCCGGGAGGAAGGGGCCCGGGGGCATTTACGAGAGGGAGGAGCCCGGGGTATTTACCCAGGCAGGGGTGGGGTCTGGGGGGGGGTATTGGCCAGGGCAGGGCCCGCGGGGTATTTGATGGGGGAGGGGGGGAAGCAGCTGGGGGAAGGGCCCAAGGAGTGTTTGCCGGGGGTGGGGCCCCGGGGGGTATTTACCAGGGGGGGTGTTGGCCGGGGGCGGGGCCCCGGGGGGGGGCAGCTGCCCGGGTGGGGGCGGGGCCGCGGGGTATTGGCCGGGGGCGGGGCCCCGGGGGGGGGCAGTTGCCCGGGTGGGGGCGGGGCCGCGGGGTATTGGCCGGGGGCGGGGCCCCGGGGGGGGGGCAGTTGCCCGGGTGGGGGCGGGGCCCCGAGGGGGGCAGTTGCCCGGGTGGGGGCGGGGCCGCGGGGGGGGCAGTTACCGAAATCCAGGAACTGCTTCATGGAGAGCGGCGAGGGCGAGAACTTGCTGAAGTGCTCGATGTAGGTCGGGGCCCCGGCGGCCCGCGCCGCCTTCCCCAGCAGGGCCCGCAGCAGCCGCATCGCGCCCGGGGCCCCCGAGCCACTGACAGCGGCCTGCGGCCCAGCCCGCGCCGGCCCCGCCCCCCCGCCGCCCGCCGCCAATCACCGCTCAAAAACATCCCCCGCGGCCCAATGGGGAGCGCGCCCACCCACGTGCCCGCCCCGGGACCCGCCCATTAACCCCTCCCTGCCCGGGGCCCGTCTGTCCGCCCCCTCTCTATCCCCTTAACCCCTTCCTGGCCAGGGCCCTGCGGCCCCCCCATAGATCCCCCCCGCCTCCCCTTAACCCCTTCCTGGCCAAGGCCCTGCGGCCCCCCCCATAGATCCCCCCCGCCTCCCCTTAACCCCTTCCTGGCCAAGGCCCTGCGGCCCCCCCATAGATCCCCCCCCGCCTCCCCTTAACCCCTTCCTGGCCAGGGCCCTATGGCCCCCCCAGACCACCCCCATCCCCTTAACCCCTCCCTGACCAGGGCCCTACAGCTCACCCTAGACCTCCCCCCATCCCCTTAACCCCTCCCTGACTAGGGCCCTACAGCCCCCCCCAAACCCCCCATTCCCTTAACCCCTTCCTGGCCAGGGCCCTACAGCCCACCCTTGACCCCCACATTCCCTTAACCCCTTCCTGGCCAGGGCCCTACAGCCCCCCCCAACCCCCCATCCCCTTAACCCCTTCCTGGCCAGGGCCCTATGGCCCCCCCAGACCACCCCCCATCCCCTTAACCCCTCCCTGACCAGGGCCCTACAGCCCACCCTAGACCTCCCCTCATCCCCTTAACCCCTCCCTGACTAGGGCCCTACAGCCCCACCCAAACCCCCCCATCCCCTTAACCCCTTCCTGGCCAGGGCCCTACAGCCCACCCTAGACCCCCACATTCCCTTAACCCCTTCCTGGCCAGGGCCCTACAGCCCACCCTAGACCCCCACATTCCCTTAACCCCTTCCTGACCAGGGCCCTGCTGCCCAGACCAACCTAATTTAACTCCCTTCCCTGCTCGCTACCCCCTCCCCAGCCCCCTCAAAGCACTAATGCCCTTGGGCAAGGCCCTGGTAGGCCCCGGACCATCACGACCAATTCTGGTCCTGCATGTTCAAGACAGAGGAATTCAGTCTGAATCAGGGCTGCTAGCTCAATCGGGGAGACGGCAGAGCTGAGCTCACCTCATGAAGTTAAAGGAACTCGGCTTGTCCAGCCCAGCAAAGGCTGAGCCGGGAGACGAGCGCTCTCTGGACCTACATGAGGTGGCCCCAATGAAGCTTAAGGACAATGTAGGCTCAAGAACAAATGGGGATAAACTCCCCAGGAGTAAACTGATGCTGCAAAGGAAAAGGTTTCTAACCCCCAGAGGAGGGCAGCTCCGGAGCAGCCTCCCAACAGCGGAGGGGTTCAACAATGTAAATGTTTGAAACTTGAGACTGATTTATCAACCCCTATGGTAGCAGGGGCTGCGCTCCGTGACCCACCCATTCTCCCTCCAACCCAGCAGGCCCACAACCATGAAGGTATTTAGATGCCTAACTCCCACTGAAATCAATTCGAGTTAGACACCTAGATCTCTTTGAGGATCCGGACCTCACTCATCAGAGCCCAGAGACCAAGCTCAAGAAACCGCTTGTTAGGATATAGATATTCAGGCCTGTCTGCAAAGGCCTGTACTTTAAGAATTTAGGTGTATTCTTGTCACTTGGCTAGTTATAGAGGTATAAAAGAAAGAATCAAAATCACTGTCTGCCGGTGTAAGGTCCTTCTCTTACTATGACAGTCTGAGGCCCTGTTCTTAGGCTAAGGCCCTTGGCTAAGCAGCAGAGGCAGCCATAAGCTGGGAAGCGACCGGTCACCTCCTCACATTCCAAACTAGTCACATTGAAAGAAGGTGCTATTGGGCTGTTAGGATACAATCCTGTCCTGATAGTGCCTATCGCCTCCAGAGAAAGGGAAGTGCCTAGAAGATGTAAAAGGAAACTTAGTTTGATAGCATCCTGCCTGGCAAGAACTCACTTATCAATAGCTGGGATGTGAAATCCTCACTTCTGTATTGTTTTGTCATTATAGTTCCCACTTTGCTATTGTTTGCCAGTATAATCTCTGTCTGGTTCTGTGATTGTTCCTGTCTGCTGTATAATTAATTTTGCTGGATGTAAACTAATTAAGGTGGTGGGATATAATTGGTTACATAGTCATGGTACAATATGTTAGGCTTGGTTAGTTAAATTTCAGGAAAATGATTCAGGAAAATGATAAGGTATAGCTAAGCCGAACTCAAGTTTTACTATATAGTCTGCAGTCAATCAGGAAGTGAGGGGGTGGGTGTGGGGAGGGGAAATGGGAACAGGGAATGGGGGTGGGGAAATTGGAATCATGTTTGGCTAAGGGCAGGAATGGGAACAGGGACACAGGTGTAAGGCTCTGTGGTGTCAGAGCTGGGAAGGGGGACACTAAGGAAGGAAACTGGAATCAAGTTCACCTCAATAAACGTCAAATTGTTTGCACCTTTGGACTTCGGGTATTGTTGCTCTCTGTTCATGCGAGAAGGACCAGGGAAGTAAGTGGGTGAAGGAATAAGACCCCTAACACCGCTCCTTCCCCACCAATACGTCAGAAGCAGGAAGCCTTCCAAACAATCAGGGGGGGCCACTGGATGATCGAGGTGCTTAAGAAGCACTCAAGGAAGACAAGGCCATTGCGGAGAAGCTAAATGCGTTCTTTGCATCGGTCTTCACTGCAGGAGATGTGAGGGAAATTCCCGCACCTGAGCCATTCTTTTTAGGTGACAAATCTGAGGACCTGCCCCAGATTGAAGTGTCAGTAGAGGAGGTTTTAGAATAAATTGATACATTAAACAGTAATAAGTCACCAGGACCAGATGGTATTCACCTGCGAGTTCTGAAGGAATGAAATCATGAATGGCATGGAGAAAGTGTTACTTGCTCCTTCACATAATGCAAGAACCAGGGGTCACCCAAAGAAATGAATAGGCAGCAGGTTTTAAACAAACCAAAGGAAGCATTTCTTTGCGCAAGGCAGTTAACCTGTGGAACTCATTGCCAGGTGCTGTTAGGAAGGCCAAAACTATAACCAGATTCAAAGAAGAGCTAGAGAAGTTCCTGAAAGACAGGTCCACCCCTGGCTATCAGCCAAGATGGTCAGGGATGCAACCCCATGGTCTGGGCGTCTCTAGCCTCTCTTTGCCAGAAGCTGGGAATGGACCACAGGGGATGGATCACTGGGTGGTTGGTTGTCTGGTCTCTGCGTTCCCTCTGAAGCATGTGGTGCCGGCCGCTTTTGGCAGACAGGACACTGGGCTAGCTGGACCCTGGGCCTGACCCAGCGCATGTCTTCTTGGCCAATCTGCCTCACCCCACAACATCACTGCCCTGACTGGGGCAATAACCTTCCACAGCTGCAGCTCCCCGCGGGGTTTCCAAATCTCACTACCGCAGCGACATCTGGCGGCCAAAGAAAATATGACCGCTCCTGCCGAGATTCTCCCGAGGTCAAACCCAGATTATCATCATTGGTATTGGGGCAGCCCCTAACAGCCCCCGCCCCGGACCAGGACCCCTGTGTGCTAGGTGCTGTACAAACACAGATTATTAGTTAGATTGCCCCCCTCCTGCAGCCCAGCCCCCACTGCACCATGCTTAAAAAAAATGCATCTTTCCTTTCTAGGTGTTGCAGTTTGCAAATGGGTTAATGTCAGCACCCAGCGGGCCAGGTTCTGTTCCCCAGGATGCTGGTGAAGTGTCTTCCACAATTTGGCTGTAACGAATCCAAAGGAGGATTCCTTATTGAGGCAGCTGGCCGCTAACGGACCCTGGTTCCCAGGCTAATCAACAACCCACCTTTGCTGCCCAGTGTTACCATGTAGGTCCTGGCCTAGAACCCAGTTCCGAAAGAGGCTGTAAATTAGACACCGTTGCTCTGGCTTTGTGCTGGCAGAAGCGAGAGAAGTATCAGGCCTGGTGTCCTGCGACCCCCTACCCCCCAACCTGAAGCTCCATTTATAGTCCAGAAGGTGTTTGGTAGGGATGGGCAGGATGGCCCAATAGGGAGCACCATGAATAAGCACCTAGGAGTGGTGAGTTCTAGTCCCAGCCCTGCTCCTAGCAACTCACCTTCCCTCTCTGTAAAATGGGGTAATGAAACTGACCACCTTTGTAAAGCACTTTGAGATCTACTGATGAAAAGTGCTATGTATGGTGAATACCCGGAGTGTGCATCTGTGGTTTAACCCTGGGGGTGGGGGTGGCGGGGGCGGTGGAAGGTGGACTGTAGGAAACTGCATGTTACAAATCAAGGAACAATTTTTATTTGACACCATCATAACCGCTCAAGCATATTCACATCAAGGCGCAGTGACTCCAGCCCTCCAGTACCATAAAAGAAACGAACTCCAGTGATCAACAGCAAAAAACCCCCAAATACACGGTATATTATACCCCCAAATATTAATAATTTAATACCCCCAGCCGAGGGCACAGAGGGAGTGTCAGAGAGTGGTCAGCGTAGGAAACTCTCATTCTTGCAGGTTCCTTTATTGTAAACCAGGGTGACACCTCCCAATTAAAGCATTGTGTGATGCCTGCAAGAACGCCCCCTAGCAAGAGCGCACAAGCGGAACGTGCCCAGCGGCTAGGGAGTGCTGGGAACAGAACGTTTCATGCCCATGGATCCTTCCAGCCGACGGAGCATGAAAACTCAGCTGCACGGTTGGGATGGGAAAGGGAGGCCCGGTGATGCCTGCAGCAAGCTGAGGGGGCCACGTGGGGGCAGAGTGCTGACTGGGGCAGGATCAGCGGTAACCCTGTGAAAACATCCCCTGCCAGGCCTTTCCTGTTGCAGGACCCCTGGGGTCAAGCCCTGTGCTACTCCCTAGGAGTAGCTGGAGAGGGGACCACCGGCTCTAGGCTTAAGCAGATCCAGCCACCAGAAAGTGGGGACCATGAAGGGGAGGAAGCTGGTGCTGCAGCTACAAAGAGCCATGAGGTTCCCCCGACTTAGCAGCACCTCCCTAGACAAGGGCAGATTCAGCAGGACGCAGAGCAGACTCTTCTCTAGTTGCATCGGCTCCAGCAGGGATAACGGGGCGGGGGGGTGTCAGCAGGTGGGGCATAGCGCCACACAGGGATCAAGGCTGCAGTAGCCTCAAATCAGCCCCTGCAGTTTAAGGCTCAAAGCAAGATCCCAGCCTGCAGCCTTGCCGGGGGAGGGAGTTGGGGCGCACAGGGCCCAGAGTCTGTTCCTTCAGAGGAGTCAATAAAGATCGGGCAGTGTTTGACCCCTGCATCCGGCTGGTTACACAGCAAAGCCTTAGCTGAAAAGAGCCCTTACCTGTCCCATCCTTGGAGGGGAGCCGAGACCTGCTGCTTGCAAGTCGATGGGGAGGGACCATCCCGCGGGGATGACAAAGCCTGCCCTTGCCTCCCCCCACAACGTCCACCCTTCCCAAACCAAAAGCATGGCTCTCCATGGGCTGTACCCCAGTAACAATCGGAGAACAGCTGCTCTCCGCCCCAAACAAAGAACGTCCAGGGGACAAGCAGGGAAAGGTACCAGTAGCTCTCACATAAGAAATTCCAGTGGCAAAACATCCAGTGTGGCGCACGGAGGGGGCTGTGATGAGGCTGAAGGGTGTTGCCTTGGCTCACCCCCCTACAGGATCAGGGGTTCCGAGTATGGGAGCCGCTTCCCCTCTTCTGTCTGGGTGCAGAATGCCAGGGCCAGTGCCTGCGGCTGAGCGCGGGCGTTGGCGGGTGCCGGGGAGAAGCAGCGACCCTGAACGTGCATCAAAGACCGCACGGGTCAGGGCGAGTGTCTGTGTGCTGCATTCACCGCCACCCGAGTGAATCGGTGCAAGTGAGTTTGTGCACGAGGGGCCGTGCGTGCAGACGGATCCCGGAGGAGGAGCGTGCTCCGTGCACTAGTCAGCTGTAGGCAAGCATGGGACAGTGGTGGGGGTGTCATGTGGTTCGTGGGCGTCTCGGGGTCTTGACACAACCCACACCAAAATGCTGTAAGCTTCCAAGTGTGTGCGGGGACTTGATTGCACGAGAGCTCATCTCCGCAGGTATGGGTGTACGTGTGTGTGTGTGTGCGTGCGCAAAGGGCAGGCAAAGCAATGCTCTGTGCACCCAAGAGCATCGGGTAAGACCCAACCGTCTGTGCACAAGTGCACGGCCGAGAGGCCGAGGGGCTGTGCGAGACCACACGCTGTCTGTGCGTAAGGAGGCACTTTGCAGTACACGCGAGCGTGACAGAGAGCGAGAGAGCTGGGGGCGGGGTGAGGGCTGGGGCCCAGACCGAACACACAGCAATGACGCCCAGGCAGAAGAGTGTGTCTATATGTGTGAAATAATCCATTTGTGCAAAACAAAAAGCCCCTCGTGTTCCCACTGCCGGGTCTCGTGTTGCACGGCTGCTCCCAGGCCCCTCGAGAAAGCTTTGGGGTTGCCGTTCTATGCGGTATAACTTAGGATAAATAACATGTCCTTCGCTGACAGGGGGCTGGTCCCTGGGCTAGTTACACATAGCAGCGACGTGGTCACGGGGCAAGCCGAGCAGACAGGGTGGCGGGAGGGGGAGGGAGGGGTCAGTAGTACTTCTCCGACTCCTGCCAATTTGTTACCCAGTGTTTCTTGCGCTTCCGGGGCAGGAAGCCGTCAGCAGGCCGGTAGCGCTCCTCCTGGCGGATCCGCACCGCGTGGTACTTGGGCATGATCCGGTAATAGCGGGTCCGCTTGAAGAAGTCACACTGCGCAGAGGGGAGAGGAAGGGGATGGAGGTTAACATCAAATTTCAATGGCCAGAGAAAGAAATCAGAGCGGGAGAGAGAAATCAGGGACAGAAATCAGAGCGGGAGAGAGAAATCAGAACGAGAAAGAGAAATCAGGGACAGAAATCAGAGCGGGAGAGAGAAATCAGGGACAGAAATCAGAGCGGGAGAGAGAAATCAGAACGAGAAAGAGAAATCAGGGACAGAAATCAGAGCGGGAGAGAGAAATAAGAATGAGAAAGAGAAATCAGGGACAGAAATCAGAGCGGGAGAGAGAAATCAGAACGAGAAAGAGAAATCAGGGACAGAAATCAGAGAAACATCAGAAGGAAATCAGAGAGAGCACGCGAGATCAGAAAGAAAAATGAGCGCAAAATCAGAGAGATGAAAGGGAGAAAAAGACCAAAGAAAAGAGAGAAAGAAAAAGATCAGAAAAATAAAAACAACTACAACAAAAGGAACAAGAGCAAACGAGAAAAGAGAGACAGAGACAGACTTTGACTCTTTCCCTGGCAGGAGAGACAACAGAATCCAGAGGCTGCTCTGAGAAACATTTGGTCAGTGACGCTGGAAAGGCGGAGACAGACATTAGCGTTAGTTAAACGGCAGCACAGTTGGACAGACAGCCACAGCTGGACGGCGTGCGTGGAATTGCTGGTTCTCCTTCCCGTCTGCAGTTCTATCCCCTGGGCAGCCAGCGGCGGTTTGGTCCTTCGTGGGAAGATCCCGACTCCCTCATTCGGCATCAGCGCCCCCTAGTGTCACAGCAGCATCCTGGGCCCCTGTTCTACCCTTCTCTCGATTCGGGTTTCTTCTGACTCTGCCCACTGGTGCAGCTGTCCCACGCACAAGGCTCAGCCCGCGCCACCACACAGGTGAGGGATAGTGACGCGTCAGGCACGAGGGTGGCGATGCCCTTTTAATCCAGCCGGGCAACGCGTGCAAATGGTCACGGGGTGCCACAAATGTGCAGCACCCTCTCCCTCCTCTCCCCTCACCCCGAGGTTTGGTGCTGTACCCTCCCCAGGTACTCCTCTTTTGCATCATCGGGGCTTATACGGCAGGGCCCTCGGGGCAGATCCCGAGCTAGCAAAGAGCGAGACAATCGCAAACGTGGGTTGGAGCCAACCGAGTGGAACAGCGGATACACACACACACAACCACACACACACACACACACAACCACACTCTGAGCCCCCATGGAGCCTGTGCAGAGTCCAGCGGCAGGTGGAGGGGAGCCAGGGAAAAGCAGAGTGGGATTAGGGTTAGGGGCGTGCCAGCGAAAGTGCAGTCAGATGATTTGTTGCTTGGCTGCGAGGGTATCACACCAGACCACACACAGAGACTCAGTGGAAACTCAGTGGGCCCCTCAACGGAGAGATGCAGCCCAGACAGGGAAAGGGTTAATAGGAGAAGGCATGACAGAGACAGGGAGGAAGTGAGAAGTCAATATCCCATAGGCCCCGCCCCTTTGTGTGTTGCCCCGCCCCCCGTTCATTACCAAGAGGATGGAGTGGGCTCTCAGGGCAAAGGGGCAGCCCCGAGCTAGTAGTCATCAGTCAGCCGCTCCGTTTCAGACGGCTGGATCTTCATCTCCGCCTTCTGGCCCTTGGCCTCGTACATGGCGCGGGTGCTCGCCCTCCGGAAGAAGCCGCACTACGAGGAAGCAGGTGACACCGGTCAGGGGCAATGGGTGGCGGGGAATCCCTTGGGAGGAAAGGCTCCAGCCCACAGGTGGCTGCTTCTCAGTGGCAGACAGGCTGATCTCTTGCGTGTATCGATTGATAAAGGGCTCTGGGAACCCTGCGTAGCAAGGCCGGATCGGGAAGGTGGGTTGGGGATATGGACGTACTTCCTAATCAGCTGGGTCATTTCGGCTTCCCATTGAACAAGCTCAACTGAACTCTGCTCTGAGAGACGGCCCCTTCTGACTCACCTGATCTGCTCCCCTGTGATGCCTGAAATACCTGTTCGCTCCCGCTAGCCTAGTGGAGTGGAAGCAGCAATCCGGATTCTATTCCGGATCATGCATCATCAATTAAGTTCCTACTGTGCAACTGAAGGGGGGGAAAACCAGCTTAACTCTCAGATCCCCAGGTGGCACTTGCAGGGTTAGGAGGAGTCTTCCCCAGGGCCCCCTCCAGAATTTGGAGCAGCCCAGTGGGGTGGGAGTGGAGGCAAAGGTGGCTTTACACCACCTTTTAACCTCCAGGATTCTGGGGCTGGTGGGATAAGGTAGAGCAGGCCATGGGACTGCTCTAATTTACACCCCAAGGAACCATCGTGCAGCCGAGAAAAGCTGGAGCTCAGAGCAATGCGGCCACACCCCGACCATCTCTGGAGCATGTACCTAGCATATTCTAGTGCTGGGAAGAGCGCAGGGCAGCAGTGTTGGGGATTCCCCAAGCTGGGGTGTTCTCTGGGGTTTCCAGCTCCTCTATGCCGCCCAGTATCAGGGCTGCTATCTTGCAAAGCCGTCAGCCGTGATCCCCGAGAGAGGAGAAGTCGCTTTCCAAAGCTGAACTGTATTTAAACAATACAGCCGGAACACCAGACGTGCAATCCCACGGGGGTATTCACACAGCTCAACTGGGCCCAGGGGAGGCTCGCGGCATTCCCTGCTCCGAATGCACGCTGGACAAGCCCCAGAGACAGCAGGGGTTGAGAGAAGCCCAAAACTTCCTCAGCCCCACTCCCAAAAATGGCAGTTTATCCCAATTTGCTAGAACCCAGTCAAGCTAAGCAGGGGTGGAACGGAGAGCTCCAAGGAACAGCTCAGATGCTGCTGCAGGGAGTGATGCTAGTGATTCAATAGGGGGCACTGTTCTCACTGAGCCATGCCCTGGTATAAAGCAGAGGCTCCCGACTGCCAATCATTCCCCGATGCTTCATATAAGTGGGGCGTTAACCCCATTCCACCTGGGGTAAATACAGTCAGTCTCCCTAAATCCCCTTCTGATGCTCTTCTGCATCCTGTCTGACAGTCTAGTTGTGTGCTGCTAAACAGCGGCCACGATCCACCCCAGAGGTGGCTGCATCTCAGCGGCGGGCGAAGAGATCTCTGTGTGTCGTCTGCAAAGGACTCCAGGACCCTTCACGGTGAAAGGCTGCGGGGTCGCCAGCCTAGCCTGAACCTCTCTAGGCTGAGAATCTCTCGAGAAGCAGCTTTCTAAAGGGCCCTCGCGCTGCTGAAATTGGGGGCCTCGGAATGCGTTACGGATGCGGTCACCGGGTTGCAAGGCTCATGGTCCACCGGTGTCTTGAGCATGCCAGGCCTCAGCGCTGTTCCCACAGCTCCGTCACTCACTCCCAGCGGCTCCTGTATCAGCCTAGACAGAGAGCAGGAATCCCTCACCCCCCGCCCTGCGCTCCGAAGGGAACAGCAGCCCCTCTCACCTTCCACAGCAGCAGGATGATCAGCCCCAGCAGCAGCAGCCCTGCCCCTACCGCCACCAGCACCAGCCACAGCTCGATCTCCACCGGCTGCTCCTCGACCAGCTCCGAGTCGATGTCCACGAAGAACTGGGAGCCAAACGCAATGAACAGACAGGATGGGACGGCAGCTGCACAACTGTGCACCTGGCTGGGGGGAAGCTCCTGGCTATTATCGTCCCAGCCTCTCCCGGCAGGAGGCGCTGTCGGGGGTGGTGTAGAAGCACTGGCTGTGAGCGGGGGGGGACGGGGGGGACTCCCAGCTACTCCAGTTCCAGTCACTTCCAGCAGGAGGCGCTGTCGGGGATGGTGTAGAAGCACTGGCTGTGGGCGGGGGGGAACTCCCAGCTACTCCAGTTCCAGTCACTTCCAGCAGGAGGCGCTGTCGGGGATGGTGTAGAAGCACTGGCTGTGAGCGGGGGGGGACGGGGGGGGACTCCCAGCTACTCCAGTTCCAGTCACTTCCAGCAGGAGGCGCTGTCGGGGATGGTGTAGAAGCACTGGCTATGGGCGGGGGGGGGGGGGGAACTCCCAGCTACTCCAGTTCCAGCCACTTCCAGCTGGAGGCGCTGTCGGGGATGGTGTAGAAGCACTGGCTATGGGCGGGGGGGGAACTCCCAGCTACTCCAGTTCCAGTCACTTCCAGCAGGAGGCGCTGGAGGCAAGAGCAGGCAAACACACGCCCTGCACCCAGAGAAGGAAGCAATCCGGGCTGACTCACCCGCACCGTGTGATTCTTCATGTTGATGGTGGGAACGTTTGTCTTGAGGAACAGCGTCGCCAGCCCATCCACCTTGACACGGTCAAAGTCACTGAACTCCTGTGGAGGCCGGGGTGGGGGGACGAGGGTGGGGAGCATGAAATGCGGTGGCTTGTAACCTGGGCCAGGAGTGTATCTCCACTTTAACACAGCCCCCCCCCAATCCTTCTCCCCCACCTTGGTGCTGATGAACCCCGACGGCCCTGCAGGCCCAGTGTCGTCCTTGGAGCAGATACTGCCTGGCCAAGCCCAGGCGAGAGGCAAGCTAGGCCCTCTGGCTCATTCTGCCCTCGGCCCCGCTGCAGAGATTGCTGGGAATGGGGACGAGCGATGCCAGCTGGAGTACGGGATAGAGGGGTGGCCATTGCCGCTAGGAACCCAGTTGAGACCTCCCAACTCATTGCATGCAGTGTCTGGTCACTGCCTACCCTCCATCATATTCCAGCCAGCAGCCTAGAGGGGCTTGGCACCACAGGGACCCCGGCAGTGCCGGACCAACCATCCATCCCAGTACCCCATCTCTGACAGCAGCCAGCACCAGCTGCCTCCGGGGAAGGTGCAAGAAACCCCTGCAGCGGGCTGATGTGGAGCAATCTGCCCGGGCGACCCTGCTCTCACCCTGATAGTGCAAGATTAGCTTAAACCTGAGTTTGTTAGCGTTTACAGGGATACTCCTGCTATCCATATAAATAGCCGAGCCCTCTTGTAATTTTGCTAAGTTCCTGGCTCCAATTTTATCTTGTGGCCATGAGTTCCGCCGACTAATTGTGCCTAGTGTGAATCTGTCTTTCGTGAATTTTAAATATCTCATCACTGATTCCCCCCCCCCATTGATAAAATCCGCCCTCCCAGAGCGGTAGGGGACCCTGGGCAGTTTGGTGCTGACCTCAATGAAGGTGCTGTTCCACACCCGTGCTCGGACGCTGACAGTCGTCGTGTGCCTGGAGTCCTGGATGGGGCACTGGAACCAGATGCAGCGAGACGACCCCTTAGAGCAGCTCTGGGGGCGGGCAACAAAAGAAGCCGGCGTGTTAGTGGGCGGGTCCAGGCGGATGTACATAGGAGGGTCTTGCCAAGGGGAAGCGTCTCTGTGTCAGAGCAGCTCGCCCAGACAGTAACGCCCATTCCAGGCTGGGCTAGGAGCTTGTGAAGAGAAGTCGGGGTGCGGGGGGGGGAGCTTCTGAAATGAATCAATGCTGGATGGTTATGCCCCCAACACCATGTGCAGAATATCGATCAGTTACAGGCCTGATCAGCTGACACTCTTTGACACCACACCATTGTAACCCAGGCAACTGGCTGTGGGAGACAACTGCCCTCTAGTGGGCACAATCAGAACTACTCAACCACGTGTCATAGGTCTCACACTGCCACCAGCTAGCGGAGATTCCCCCTGAGTTCTTGGGCTTCTGGAGCAGGTGGAGCTGGGGTCTATCCCAGGGTCATTGTCTCTGGAGTTGGGGTCCGTGAAGGACAGACTATGGATTGCGCTGGGTGTGTGAATAGTGAGACACTACCAGGGACCCCAGCTCTCCTCCGGGGCCGGGCTGAAGCTGCCACAAGACCAGCACTCACCAGCAACGTTTCCGACTTGGCTTTCTTGGAGGTGGCGAGGATGACGGGGGGCTCGGCCTGCAGCGCCGTCTCCAGGTCGCGCTTCTGCCGGGCAGAGCTGGAGAGGAGCTGAAAAGGAAGGGAGTCGGTTACACGCCTCCAGGGTCTGCACCTCATGGAGGGCTGAGCACGCTCCCGCACCTGAGGACGCAAAGCAGGGCAGAGGGCGCACGGGTTGGCGACCCCTCACCAGGGCTCAGAGTCCACCTACCTGGCCCCCCACCTCTCTGGGGCAGAGGACACAGGAACCATTGGCCTGACTCCCTCCGCAGGAGGTCTCCAGGGCAGAGCCTCCAGGGTGGTGTTGGCTGCAGGCCATGCCTTCAGCTGCTGCCCACCGGCGCTTTGGGATGGCGCTGCTCCCCGCGGGGCGGTGGGTGCCGGTGCAGTGCAGCAAAGTTTAGCTGCGGGGTGGGGAGAGGTGGGGCAGGGCAGGGCGAGCCAGAGAAGAGGCCCGAAAGGCGAGGGAGAGGGCGCGCCGGCGGGCAGGGAGCAGGGGCCGCCGAGCCTGACTCACGGTGAGGTTGAGGGGATTGATGACGCCCCCCGGTGGCTGGCAGTGCTGGCCCTCGTTGCCGCTCACGAGGATCTCCGTGGGGTAGAGCAGCCACTTGCCGTTGTGGATTTCGTAGGGCCACTCGAAGCCCAGGACGATGGTGCCCAGAGAGCCCAGAGACTCCCCCTTGGTGCTCACCTGCAATGCAAAACCCAGTTGGGACATGGCCACCGCCTTCTCCCCCGGCTACGCTTCCCCATCGGGAGCCTCCGTACCTGGAAACTGAAGCTGACCGGGCTCCCCACATCCAGCTCGCTCTTCATGGCGGACTCCCCCATCACCTTCCCGCTGAAGGATGTCTGGAGGGGCGGGGACATCCTGCCAGGGAGGAGAGCAGCTGGGGTCAGCAGGGCAGGGGTGGGGAGACTGCTGCTGGGAGAGGGGACGTGGGGCGTAGGAAGGGGTGATTTGCTGGGGTCTGCACGAACTAGGTTCAGAGCTGGAAGTGGCAGGCTGGGCTTGGGGGGCCCTGGGCTGGGCTGGGCTGAGCTTGGGGGGCCCTGAGTGGGCCCAAGCCAGGCATAGAGGGCCTAGACCCAGGAGCAGCCCAGGCTGGGTAGATGGGAGCAATGCCTGGGGGTACACAGGGTCTCTTCATCAATGGCTGTAGAGGAAACACACTCCTGGGCTAGGCCTCTCGGTTCTAGGCAGCCCCAGCCCCTGCCCAGATTCCTTATGGGGCGCCAGCCTCTGAGCAGGGCGAGATGTGGGGCCTAGCACCCCCAATTCACACTCCCTGCACCCAGTTCTCACTGGAGACAGAGGTGCCTCCCGGGGGCTGGAATTCGGGGACCCAAGAACCCGCTGAACCGAGGGGGGCACGAGCCCCAGAGATACGCACAGGGTGAGAGACGCCTGGACGGTGTAGTCCACCTGTAGCTCGGCCCACACTGGCTCCAGATCCTCCTGGTAACTCAGCCTGCCGGGACAGGGCAGAAATAACAGCACGGGGCAGTTTGCACCTCGCTCCCTGCCCTGGAGCAGAGCTACAGACATACACGAGGTTCTTCAGCCAGACCCCATCAGCCTCAAAGCCCGTAGGGGGCGCTCGCTGAGCCCTGAGCCAATGCTGACCCCAGAGCGGTGCTAGGGGGCGCTGCGCTGCAGGGAACGGTGTGGGTGGCTCAGTAAGGGGTCGCTCTGCACGGACTCCAATTCCCCAGCACAGGGATAGGGGGCGCTGTAGGTGCGATTTTTCAGAGTTGGTCCTGACTCCTTGTGCTCATTAAGGGCCCCATGGCACTTCTGGACGCCCCGTGTCCCGGCATAACTCAGGGAGTTGCATTCCACCTGGCCTGGGGTGTCAGCTGGCTACAGCATTCGCTTTCCTTTCCTTTCCGAGACTGTTGCGTGACGTTGCTACGTGCTGTTAATTAACTGCCCCGTTCCGCCCCAGAGGTGGCCGCCTTTCTGCAGCAGGCGAAGCAATCCCTGGGCATCGATGGCAAAGTGCTGCAGGGGTGTGTGTGTGGGGGGGTGGATTGTTCACTATGGAAAGGCCTGGCCTGGCTTCCTGTTTTCTCTCCTGCCAGCTGAGCTGCTTCCCAAGCTGGTTTAACTCACTCATCCAGCACCCCTCCCCCTTGCAGATGGACCCCCCAGCACCCGCGCCCCTCCAGGGGACTCACGTGGAGAGCTGGAGCTGAGCCGTGACCTCGCGGGTGTCCAGGGTGATGCCGATGGCTTCGAAGGTGATGATCAGCTCTGCCTGCACCAGAGGGGACAGAGCGCTGCAAGGCCAGGCCCCCGTGGGGCCGTGCCTGGCACGGGCTTTACCAATCAAACTGGGGCCCCCCCACCCTCCTGCCACAGACCCCTGGGGTGGGGGAAGCTCAGATCTCATTGAAACGCCCAGTGATCACCCACCATGGGGGCCGTGGACACCTGGCACCCACCCCCACCCACGCTGCAAGAGTCCTAAGGCGGTCGGTGCCCACAGGCTGCCATGCCCTCCCCCAGGCTTCTTGTCCTAGCCCCACCGGCCGCCCCACTTGGCGGTGCCCCCTTCCCCCTCCCCCATGGGACTCTGCCCTCTGAGCTGGGGTGTGGGGGGCCAGACGCCGCTCACCCTCTGGTTCTTCTTGAAGGGGTTTCCCAGGTCACACAGCACCGTCTTCTCAAAGGTGCAGGCGCCGCTCTGTGGGGCGGTCAGGGGAAGGGGGCGTCACCATCCGCTCGGCCCCTGAGCCCAGCCCCGCCACAGAGAAACCTCCCCATCCGAGCGCCTCCTGCCCCATCCCTGTGCCCTGCCGACCCCCGCAGCCCACAAAGGACACCACCCCCCACAGCCGCCCAGCTCTACCTGAGAAGCAGCTGCCCCATCTGGGAGCAGGACGCGCCAGAGGGCCGACCCTGGACCTTGATACCCGCCAACCCCGAGGGTGCCCCCTACCCCATCCTGGGAGCAGTGCACGGAGAGAAGGGAAAGCCAGCCCCATATCCCACCCCCCAGCCCATACCCAGGGTGTTGGCCTCCAGGCTGCCTGCCCCCCCCACCCCAGTGCTAACTAGCCCCAGTTGGGGGCACAGGCCCCCTCTCTCCACTGCACGTCGACCGGGTGCCCCTCGCCAGCCCCGATGTCGCACGGCACCTCACAGCGGTGGGCACAAGCCACGTCCCTCCTGCCCTCCCCAGGGGCTTTAAACCGGGACAGAAACCAACCTGGGGCTCGGACGGACGGACAGACAGACAGAGGGCTCCTCCACCTGCAGGGCTGGGGGGACGGCTGGTGAATCCCCCACAACACACACTTTGCATCCTACCCAGCTGGGCCCAGTCCCGAGCTCTCTCCCCCCAGCACGCTCCTGGGCGGGGCGCGGCTGCCGGAGGGGAAGAGGGGGGGGTTGGCACAGAGGAGGGGCGGATGCCATGGCAGCAGGGGGAGCGTCCCTCTCAGCGCGGAGCGAGCGGGGAGAGCAGCAGGGGAAGGGGGCTCCTTACAGGCCGGACGGATGAGGGCAGCAGGGCGGGGGGCACGGTGATGTTGAGCTGGGCCTCGTGGGCGTCCTCGCCATCGGTGCCCGTCGAGGGGGCGTTGGTGACGTTGACGCTCAGGTGCAACTTCCGGACGTCCCGGCTGTACTGCAGCACCTGGGTCCCGTTCAGCCTGCGCCGGAGAAGGGACAGCGCTCAGCCCGGGGGCACCGGCCCCCCAGCCACACGGGCAGGGGGTGGCCCTCCCCCGACAAGAGGGGAACTTCTCGGGGTCCCACCAGGAAAGAGACACCCCCGCCCCCTCCCCCTGCCAGCCAGCGGGGCCCAGGCAGGGATGCTTTCCCCCCAGGAGGCTGTTTAGGCCGAGGCAGCTCCCCGCCTTGAGCGGGCTCCGTGTGCCCGGGAAGGGGGCAGGGTGCCCGGGCAGGCTCCGCCCGTCTCTCACCGGGGCAGCGGCTGGTTCTGCTCGTTGACGAAGGCGAATTGCAGCTGCAGGTTGCTGTTGCACTTGTTGTCCAGGCCGCATTCTTTCTGGAAGTTAATCTGACAACGGCATTGGTCATTCACTCGGGCTGCCCCCAACCAGCACGGGGCCACCCACCCCGCTGGGCGGGCTCTGACCCCAAGACCATCAGCATTCAAGCACGGGGCCTCGGCCGCTTGAGCTGAGGGAGGCACTCCATCAACCAGCAGCAGCAGTAGGCCGTTATCCTGTAGTTGTCCTGGCTACTCGCAGGGATGTGGCACACCCCGGCGCTAGTGTGGATTATGGAAACGTGTTTCCGTTAGAAACCTCCCCACGGAGGGGCAGGACCTCAGAGTTGGGGGCAGGTCGGTTATACCCAAGCAGCTGACGCCTCCCTCGTATTCACATGGAGCCAGTGTCAGAGCCAGGAATGGAACCCAGGAGTCCTGGTGCCCAGTCCGCTGCTCAGACCCCACTCACATAGAGCCAGTGCCACAGCCGGGAATGGAACCCAGGAGTCCTGGCACCCAGTCCACTGCTCAGACCCCACTCACACAGAGCCAGTGCCACAGGCGGGAATGGAACCCAGGAGTCCTGGCGCCCAGTTCCCCTGCTCAGACCCCATCCCCACAAGCCTCCCCCTCCCACACCCTGCAGCGGAAACAAGTTCAAAGCCCTTAAAGCAGGCGCTGCATAGGTGCCATTCCCCTCGGCCCGGCCCAGCTCCCCCCTTCCCTGTCGCTCGGCAGCTCCGGCCCACCTCGGTGTCGTTCTCCCGGGGCTGATCCTCATTCAGGACGGGGAAGGCGCTGAGAGAGCGGGGCCCCAGCTGGAAGTGCCTGGGCTTCTCCTCCAGGGAGTAGTTCATGTGCAGAGCTATGGGATGCAGCTTGTCCCGGATGTTCTCCTGCAGGAAGGACGGCGGGTTTCGTTGCCGGCAATAATGGCGATCCCGCCCCGGCCGGTGCAGATCAGACCCAGCGACTGGGGCTCCCTGGGGGCCGGATCCTCCAGGCCCCCCCCATGCACACTGAGTCCCGATTTAGACAGGGGGTTCTTGGCTTTTCTGCTGCCAGACCCTCCCCTCCCTTGGCTCTTTATTCCCAGATCCTGCAAGGCCCCTCCACGCCCCAGCCCCAGGGGACAGCTAGCCCCAGGTACTCAGCTGTCTCCCACCTGTTGCCAAAACTTCACACCCTCCCCGCGCTGCCCTGTGCTAAGCTCGGTCTGCGCTGCCCTCTGCTCACCAGCAGGAGGAGCTGCAGGTCATGGCACTTGGCGGCTGGCATGGTGAAGACGCCCTTGTAAACAGCGGAGTGCGTCCCGGCAAACCTCACCCGGGCCGGGCGCCGGTCTTTGTCAGCCTCCAGGGTGTACAGCAGGTCTGGAGAGAGCAGGGGGGGTGAGGGGGCTCAGAGATCCCCCCCCCCGCCCGCAGCAGGGCAGCCAGGCCCCATGGAGACACAGGGCAAACGCTGGCCATGCACACACATGGATGCTCACCTTGCACACGGGCACACGCACAGACACACACCATTACAAGTGCACGTGCACCCCCGCACCCCCCCATCGCACATGCACACACCAGTGCGTGCACCATTACAAGTGCACGTGCGTACCGGTGCACACGCACCCACACCCATTACTCAGGCACGCAAACGTGCACCTGCACCACTGAACACACACACACACAAACACACACCAGTGCCCATGTGCAAAGACACTCACCGTTGCACACATGCACACACACACCACGGCATGACCTGCACATGTGCACACACATATACACCACTGCACACATCCACACACTAGTGCTCCTGTGTGAACACACCCGCCATTGCATGCAAGGGAGACACCCACTGCTGCTGCAACCCCCCCCCCCCCGTTCCTACAGTTCAGTGGTGCTGGGGCAGCCCCCTGGATCCTGGGAAACCCTCCCCCAATCGCCTTTTCCATATGCATCTTGCTGTCCCACCACACCATTGCACATGCACACCATTGCTCACACAGTGCGTGTGCACACCCGCTGGTCACTTTGCAGCGCACACCCGCCATTGCTTCTCACTCAGGTGTGTGTGGCCACGTACACTCACCCACCCCCTCCCGCCCCAGCCCACTCACTGATTTGCTCCTTGTACGTGGGGTCCCCAGCACTCTGGTTGTAGGAGAAGCAGATCTGCACCTGGATGCTGCGGGGGCGAGAGAGGAGGCCGGGGTCAGCGACAGCAGGATGGGGCAGGATCCCAGACACGTCCCACTCGCTCTGGCCGCAGACACAGAGCCCACATGGATGCTACGGGAACAGGGACTGCAGGGCTCTTCCTTGCCCACGTGGAGCTAGCCCCATGAGCCCCGGGGCGCTATTCAGGGGCCCTGCCAACCGGGGGGGCACGGACGACGATTTTGGGGGGACCCTTACCAGGAGTCTGGAGTGCACTTGGCCGGGTCCACCAGGCTGGGGCTCACCGTGAAGGTTTTGTTCAAGATGTTGATCACAGGTCGAGCTCTGGGCAGGCAGAGAAAGGGAAGAGATCAGCCGAGCCTCCCTCCCACCAGGAACCGCCGCCAGCGCCAGGAGCTGCCCGACGCCACCCTGCTCTGCAGCAGCCAGTGCTCCCACCTCCCAGCAGGGGGTGGGCTTTGGGGGGCACAGTGGAGGGTTTTGGGTGGCGGTGAGGGCAGTCTCTGTCCCATATAGAGGCTGGGATTCTCCTTTCTCATCACACCATTCATGGCTCCTTCTCAGCGCAAGGCCCCTCCGCGGCTCAGGGGACCCAAAATCTTGGGGTACAGGGCTAGACGGCTCAGGGAGCTGGCAGAGAGATATTGAGCCTTTCCCCTGCTTTCAATGCACCCCAAGACAGGAGTGGCTGAAAGAGGCCCGCTGTCTGGTCAGGGGGCCTGGGTGACGTGAGCACGGAGGGATTTGGGGCACCAGCCCTGTCCCTGTTCGGACTGATGGCTGGCGAAGGGCTCAATGGGCCATGGAGGCGAACGCCCCACTGGCGCCTGTAGGGGGCAGCTGTGCAATACCCTGAGTCTCCCTCTTTCGCCACCCCCAGACCCCCCCAATCCCACCCCGTACCTACACCTGCTTCTGACTCCTGTTCAAGCGGAGCAGCCGGTGCCTCCGCTGAAGGTCCCCGGTTCAATCCCCACTGATGCCACCAGAGCCCCCTCCCGCCCCACACACACTACACCCCATGCTGAGCCCCACACAATCCCCCTGTACTTGTGGGTCCAGAGACCAGCCTCAGAACAGCACCTGCCCCTAAGAAGCCACCCCCGGCCTACCCCTGCAGGGGAAAGGTTGCCCTGGCAGCATGCCCTGTCCCAACCCCAAAGCCCCTTACCTGAGCAGAGCTATCTGCTCTGACAAGCTCCCCACTAGCAGATCCGGGTAGGAATTTCCGTCTACGTCCAGCCCCCCACTCAGGGAGTACCCGAAGGTCTGGATGCCGGATGGGCCCAGCTCTGCCCCGCTGATCACCTGCAGGGCGGGGGATGGGGGAGGAAAGGGAGTCACCTGTGGCCACTCCAGGACCACCACCACGCCGCACCCCCGGGCCAGCAGTTCAGTGGGGTTTGGGGCAGGACCCTGGGGCCATCCTGGGAATCCCAACTGCCTTTGCCCCGTCCCACCACCCTTCTAGGACCATCCCATCCCACAGCCATCATCCACCCACAGATTAGGGAGGGGAGCATTCTCCAGCCTGTTCCTGATGCTAAAGCTTCCCTGGCGGGGGAGTGGGGAGGGACTGTGCCAGGTGGGGCCACCCCACAGCTCTCTCCCTGGCCAGAACTTGGCTCTGCCCAATGGAATTCGCCCTTTGCAAAGCGCCCCCTAGGGGGGACATGGGGCGCGCAAGGTGCCTTTACCTGCCGGGGCTCGGCCACCAGCCCCCCTGAGCTGCTGTGGTAGATGTAGACCTTGCCAGGGCCCTCGAAGGGAGCCCCAATGGCGATATCTGTGGGGAGAGGCAAAGGGTCACACAAGCTCCACCAGAGACCCCAGCTCCTCCAGCCCCACAGAAGCCATCTCCAGCACCTCACTAAATCCCCACCACTCATGAGCCACCCCAAACTCAGTTCATCCCAGAGGCACCCCATTCCCCCAACCCCACAGACCACCCTGAGCCCCCCAACCCCCACACCAGCCCCAGTGCCACCCCATACCTCCACACCACCCCCTGAATCCCCCAAACCACCCTGAGCCACCCATACCCGCCAAGCCCCACATCTGCCCCAGTGCCACCCCATACCCCCCAACCCCATACAAACTCATATCCTGACTAAACCCTGTGCCACTCCCAGAGCCCCCCAATGCCACTGCACACCCAGACTAAACCCCACGCACACCAGAGCCCCCTGATCCCACCCCAGAGCCAACCCATACCTCCACACCACCCCTGAGCAACCCATACCCCCAAACTCCACACCACCTCCTGAATCCCCCAAGCCCCACACTACCCCGAGCCACCCCATAGCTCCCAAGCCCCACACCATCCTGAGCTCCCCCATACCCACACAACCCCCACACACACCAGAGTCCTTTAATCGCACCCCAGAGCCTTCTCATACCCCCAGCGCACCCCCAAACCCCACCACACCCCAAACCCTGCAACCACCCCCCCACCACACCCTCCCCGCTACCTCTTCCAAGAGCCACCCTTATACCTCCCTGGCCCCATGGCACTCTAGTGCCCCGCGGACACTGAGTGAGGTCTCCCATCACAAGCCCCCTGAGTGGGAGGGGCAGCCCCACGCACCCTGGAAGCCGTCCTGGTCGACGTCCCCGATGCTGGCCACAGCAAAGCCGAAGGCCGAGTTGCTGGGTCCCTTCAGAACCAGGCTGGACCAGTTCTGGAAGCGGCCGGCCTCATTCATGTACACGTAGACGGCGCCGCCCACCTCTTGCTTCCTCTCGAAGTAGTACGGGGCCCCAATCACCAGGTCCTGCCACCTGCCAGCGGGGACAGGAAGGGCGGGGTCAGGGCCAAGGGGTAACAGCAGGGCCAGGGGCCAAGGACGACTATGATGGTGGATCAGACCCGGTCAGTGCTCTAGAGACCTTCCCGCCCCAAAGAGATGGGCTATGGAGATCCCCCACCAAAGCTACAGGCTTCAGAGACACCCCCTCGAAGCTATGGGCCATGGAGATCCCCCAAAGCTATGGGCCCCCCTCAAAGCTGTGGGCTATGGAGATCTCCCAAAGCTCTGGGCCCCCCTCGAAGCTATGGAGATCTCCCCAAAGCTATGGGGATCCCTCTCCTCAAAGCTATGGAGCCCCCCCAACTCCAAACTCTGGGTCCCCCTTGAAGCTATGGGCTACGGAGATCCCCCCGAGCTATTGGCTACAGAGACCCCCTCAAAGCTATGGGGGCCCCCCCAAGCTATGGGCTGTGGAGACACCCTCAACGCTATGGAGCCCCCTCAAAGCTATGGACCCGTGGAGTCACCACCCCATGCAGGTCTCCGTCATGCAGAGCAGCCCCTCTCCTCAGGCCGCTCCCGCTCGCGGGGCTGCAGAGCTCACCCATCGTTATCGAGGTCCGCCAGGGCGATGGCACTCCCGAAGTAGGAGCCCACCTGCTCCCCAGGCAGCACCAGGCTCTTCTCCAGGGTGTTGCGGGTGTCCGTTAGCAGGTACACGGCACCCGCGTGCTGGTGGCGGGGAGCTCCAGTCACAAGGGTCACCTGGCTCCGGTGCAGGACGGCGCTGGCGGCTTGGACTGTGTAGCCTGGAGCAGGGTGGGGACAGGCGTCAGGCCTTGGGAGCTGCAGGGCCCCTCGCTGGGAGGGGCAGGGGGGGATCACAACCTGGGGGGATCCAGTGCAGTGGGGATCCCAGGCAAAGCACAGCTGGGACGGACCCTAGCTAGCAGCTACGGACAGCCGCATTGCCCAGAGTGAGTGTCTTTGCATGGACAAAGAACTGGTGCCAACCCTGGTCCCAAACCTGAACGGACCCATGGAGGGGACAGGGTTGTGCGGGCCAAAGCACCAAAGCCCACTGGAGTCTTAAACAGGCTTTAGACCCGCCAGACTGATCCCCTGGCAAGCTGATGCCCTCTCTGTATCACCAGTGCACTTGTAGGCTGCCTAGCGGCAGGGCAAGCTGCCCCCCTAGCCCTGACCTAGAGGGACCCACCCTCGGCATGAGCTGTCTCTGGTCCAGGCAGCCCTTGGCCTCCCTGCTGAGGCTGACAGCCAAGGGGACAATTAGCAGCAGTGGGTTTGGCGTGGAGGATGCTGGGAAGTGGACCGAGGCCCAGCAAGCTCATGGCACGGAGGCTGCAAAGGCCCCCACAAAAGACACCGTCGCCAGCATCCTCCTGGCCCGGGGGAGATTTCACTGCCAGCCCCAGAGGGTCAGGGAAGCGTCTGGGCTTTAAAGGTGCTTCCCTGTTCCAGTTCCCATTTCAGCATGTGTCTGTGGGGAAAGGGGCATCAGAGCGGGATTCCCTCTGGCTCCCAGCCCACTAACAGCAATGGGTGAAGCACCCCGCTAGGCTGGACCTGAGTGGCATGACTCCGATGCCGGGAGCACCTGGGCTTGCCAGCAGGAAGGCCAGGCCCACCGCGCCGCATCGGAACTCCCTCGCAGGAACAATGAGGAAACCAGACAGCCAGTTTACACCTGGGGAAACTGAGGCACAGAGCGGCTGTCTGACTTGCCCAGGGGTCCTATAGGGAGACAGTGGCAGAGCTGGGACTAGAACCCAGGTCTCCTGAGGCCCTGTGCCCTTCTCTATCCCCGCCCCCAGCGTTGTTACATGGGGAGGGTAAGGTGGGGGGGTGAGGACGTCCCTTCCAGACGCAGCGGAAGGTACCTATGTAGATGTTGCCGTTGTCATGGTTGGGGTAGGAGAAGTCGACCAGGTCCCAGCTATCTCGCTGCAGAACGTAGTTCGTCCCTGCAGCCGGGGAGGGAAACATGGAATAGTTCAAGCCAGAGGCAGGCGGCAGCAGACACAGGAATCTCTCCCCATCCCCATCCCCATCCCCAGCCGCTTCCTGGCCTGTGCTACCTCCCTGGCACAGTCCCTGCCCCTTTCCCTCCCCATCAGCCCTCCGCCCCTGGCCGAGCCACTCAATACTCGTGGTGTCGCCGGCTGAGCATCCCTCGGGCAGCTGCGGCCACATCGAGGGTACGTCTACACTGCGATAAAAACCCTGCGGCCCCGAGTCTCAGCCTGGATCAGCTAGGTTGGCCTCGGGCTGCGGGAACCTGCAGTGTAGACCTTTGGGCTCGGGCTGGAGCCAGGGCTCTGGGACGGAGCCAGGCCTCTGGGACCCTCCCCACTTGCGGGGTCTCCAAGCCCAGGCTCCAGCCCAAGTCCACACACCTACACTGCAATTTTACAGCCCCACGGTCCGAGTCAGTTGATCCGGGCCAGCTGCGGCCGTGCCGTGGGTCTTTCTCGGGGTGTAGACGTACCCAGAGAGGCCGCATTGGTCCAGGCAGATGGGCCGGGGGAAGGGCAGTGCCGGGGTGAGGGGGCGGGAGACCCAAAGCAGCCGGCGCCAGCACGGACCTTGCCAGTTGTAGGCGCCCGGCGCGCCGAAGTAAACAGTGTTGGCGGTGAAGCCACCGCTGGTGCCCATCTGGCACATGCCAGTCTCTTCAGTGTTGGAGTTGCACATCTCATTGTGGTAAGTCTGCCAGTCGTCAGCCAGCTCCAGCTGCAGGTCATTGCCGCGGACGTAGCACTTCCCCACCATGCGCTGCTGGTCTTCGTTGCCAGACAACAGGACCCTGGTGTATCGGTGAGCGCAGGCCTGGGGAGCCAGGAGCAACCGGGGTGAGTGCCAAGCACGCTGCTGTCTGGGGCTCGCGGGGCACTGGGGCTACCGCATAGGGGTTGGTATCCTGGGTCAGCCCAATGGGCCAGAGCTAGCCACCTCCAGGGACACTAGTCCGTATTCCCAGATATCCCACCTACTACCCAGACCGTGGGAAAGCAGAAGTCCATATACCCCCATATCCCACCTCCTGCCACTCCAGATCAGACCAAGGTCAATCTTCTCCAGTTCCCCACCTCTTGCCCTACTGGATTGGAGCAGTTGTCCATCCTCTGCTGTGTCATACTTTGTCCTGTACCAGATCAAACCAACAGCACGGCAAACCTGATACCCACCTCCAATCAAACCATAGCTCGGGCCCACCTATTCCAACGTCCTGCCTCCTGCCCCCAGAAATCAGACCAACAGCTCCTCCTGGCTCCTGCCATATCTAATCAGACCCTTGAGTCAAGGCCACCATCTCTTCAAGTGGCCAATACCTCAGAAGAAGGCCTGAACCCTCGTGAGACTCCAGAATGCTGTACCCTGGCGTAAGGTGGGATCCCTTCCTGATCCCAGCTGGCAATCAGCATGAGCCCTGGCGCCTGGCAATCACCAGGCCCTTGGAATTAATTTATTACTATTATTTGTATTCCCACAGTCCCAGCCACGGACCCGACCGTGCCAGGTCTGCAGCAGAACAAGAAGTGTAACTGCAGACGCTATCCTCATTCAGCCCAATGCATCCCAGGTAGAAGCAAAAGCTGCATTACCCTTCTTCCCCTCTCTGTTGGGCTGGGAAGGGGAAGCACGCGTATGCCATGCTAACCCAGCGTGGCCCTTTGGGCTCAAACAGTGCCGGCTCATCCATTTAGATTCCCAGGTTCGAGCCCCGCACCCAGCCAGACGAAGGCATAGAAATCATAGGACCGGAAGGGACCTCGAGAGGTCTTCTAGTCCCGCCCCCTGCGCTCAAGGCAGAACTAAGCTAAGCACTGTTACACAGAGTGAGAGATCCAGCCAGAACCAGCAACGCTGGCTGTCTCTAGCAATCGTACTTACATAACCCTATTAGTGCGTTATCTGAGCACCTTTGGTCTATTTATCCTTGTGAGGTAGGGCAGCGAAAAACAGAGGAGGACCTCAGAGGCTAAGTGATTTGCCCAAGGTCACACAAACAGTCTGTGGCAGAGAAGAGACATGACCTCTGGTCTCCCAAGCCCTAACCACTGGCCAGCCTTCCTCTCCTCTCCTCTCCCACCTCATGAGATTGTTCCCTGGCCGTAGCCCCCTAGGAGCCAATGGGTTGGTTGTGGGACATTCTGGGTGGAACGGTCTGCTCTTCACTCAGCGCCAGTAGTCGCAGACATCCCCGTTCCGCCCCTCGGGGACCTGCCCTCCCAATCACAGCTGTGGAGATACAGCTCCTGTTACCCAAAGTGCCGTCTTGCCTTTCGGCTAATTTAATTGAGGCCTTTTGAACCAATCTGAGGATTGGCAGATGAGGGGGAAGATGGAAACTGCAGCTCCACGAGCCAGGCAAAGATCTGCCTTGTGAGGTGCCAGGGGCAAGGACAGGGGTGTTTGCATGCAAGCTGGGGTGCTCAGTGCATATAGCCCCCGATATCCCACTCCTACCACTCCAGGTCAGAGCAGCAGTCCCCATAGCCCAAGAGCCCACTGCTTAGAAGCAGTGCCAGTGGATGCATGCGTATCGGAGCGTGCATGTACAAGGGGGGATGGGTTGGATGTCAGTGGGCATGGCATAGGTGTGAATGCCTATGCAAAAATCGGGGTACGTGCGTACCTAAGCATGCTCACTTGCGTGCAGGGAAGCGTGGACGGACATTGGCTGGGTAGTTGCGAGGATGGCAGCCGCAGCTGGAAAGCCAAGGACAGAAGGACCATGGAGTCTGAACACGCTGAACATAATTAGTCCCATTTTACAGATGGGCAAACTGAGGCAAGTGATTTGACCATAGTCAAGATCAGGGTCCTGATGCACTCCACTGCAGGGGTCTGATTCCCCACCGTCATGCACCATGTCTTGCCAGTTACACACCTGCTGGGGGGAGAGGGGGGTTGGCATGGAGCCTGCGGGTGAAGCCGACACTCCGCTCTCTCTGCTCTGGGTCAGATCCCTCTTGGGGCTCAGTCACCTTCAGGGGAGCGCATGGAGTTACGCCAGGGGTCAACATGGCCCGCTGTGGATACGGCACAGACATCAGGCACCAGGGCCGTGACACCAGCCGCAAATGTGCTTTAAAGAAGGCAGATGGGTCTGGAACTAGAATCCCTGGGGAAAGGGGGGACAGAGGCGGTAGGGGGAAGCTTCCGGCAAATGGAGTAGGGGCAGAGGAATAGGAGGAGTCGGGGGAGCCCCCACAATATTTCCATTGCGGGGTCGCTAGCCTCCCCTGACCTCCGCCAGGTCTGCCCCCCATTCCTGAGCCTCTGAATTGGGGTTTCGGACGGAGAGCGCGAGCTCAGGAGCGGCCTGGGACCCCTGCCAGCAAAGGGATCGGAGAGAGAGCGAGTGATCCATAGCCCATCACCAAGGTAACTGGGCCCTTTAGGCATCTATGGAGCTGATTCTCCATCGCCCCGCGCCTCAGACGTTAACTACACAGGGCAGAGCGGGTGTCAAACGTTACCACGGAGCAGACGGTGAACCATCTGCCTGGTATAAACAACGGGGCAACGGACGGCCAGACCCACAGATTCCCGCAGAGCCCAGTTATCACCGGGGTGGGCCATGGATCTCCCAGAGACCGAGCAGAGAGAACTCTGCAGCCAGCCACTCAGCAGAACTGCAGCCGGCAACGGTTAAGCCCCGCTCCGCTCTGAATCCCCCAGGGGCTGCCTTCCCCTTTTAGTTCTGGATTGTTTCACGTTCTTTCCCACGCGGCCTCAGCCAGAGGCCAACGGGCTGAGCAGCTGGCACCGAGGCTGTTGCCGGGGTTTGGTTTCCTCCAGGCTGCCATTGCAAGCTGGAAACCGGACCCTCGCTCGGTGAAAGCCCAGCGAAAAGGAACGGATGGGAGCGAAGCCGACGAGACGGTGAGGGAGGGGTGGCGCAGAGAGAGGGAGGCAGTTGCATGGTTTCAAGCCCTAGAGAGAGCTACACCTCTGCAACTAACAGGCACTTGCCTTCTCCTTTAATGCAGAGGGGCTGCCCACAGAGCCTACAGATCCCAGCATGCAATGCTCCATGCAGCAAGCCCTCTGCGGCAAGTTGGCGCATTGCATGCTGGGACTTGTAGTCTCCACAGGCCGCACCTCTCTACTAAGTGTAATTGCAGCTGCAACCTGCTCCATTACATTGCTCTTCTGCAGCCCCTCCTCCTCCATTCATTAATTCACCCTCATATTCCCCCACCCTGTGGGGGCAGTCAGTATCGTCAGTCCCATTTTACAGATGGGCAAACTGAGGCAAGTGATTTGACCATAGTCAAGATCAGGGCAGGAATGGAACCTAGGAGTCCTGATGCACAGGGGTCCGATTCCCCACTGCCGTGCACCAGGTCTTGCCAGTTACACACCTGAGCAAAGTGCCACCAGCGAGTGACCTGGGGGCATTTCCCACCCACTTTGCCTGGGCGTGATGCCTGACACCGAGGCCGGCAGTGGAGAAGCAGGCCTGATGTCCCCTGCTCTAAACACTAGGCCATGCTCCCTTCCCTCTCGTTTTGTATTTGCTTTGCACTGGTGTAAATGCTGTGCAAGGCACGTGCAATGGTGAATCATGTCCTAGGTGCGACGCTCAGGCTCCCCCACCAAAGCCCCTCAAGGTATCCCAGCGGGCCACACTCACCAGCACTCTCCCCGAGGGCTGTCTCTGGCTAGCGATGGTCACCCCCAGCCACATGTCCTTAATGATGTTCTTCCGTGGTTCACCTGGGCACATGGAGCAGAGAAGACAATGACGCACGAGCAGTTACGGCACGAGAATGCGTAGCCCCCTCCCCCGCTCATGTGCCTGCCCTCGAATAATGCAATCGGGACATGGATCCCTCCAGCAAGAGACCCTCCCGGGCAGGGCTGGAGTCCCCCAGCCCTCTGCAGCATGTCATTGCTGTGAGTGAGTCACCACAGAAGAGCATGGGACAGTGCACAGGGAAAGCCCAGGACTGGGAAAACGTGGGGCTGCCTGCCCAGGAGAGCATGCTACCGTGGGGCAGGACTGGGGGAACAGACAGAGCTTGGGGTGGAGAAGGGGACATGTACGCAGTGATAACGGGGTTGTTCTCTCCTCCCTTTCGGAAGCCCTGCCCTGGACAGCCCGTTATCCAGCTTGGGTTCAGCTCTTAAATGGTTAACAGGACCCTCGCTGCACCCCGTTGCTCCCCCATCTGCCAGCAGAGAGAGGACAGAATGGGGTCAGGCATCTGAAGACAGCGACATCCCCGGAGGGGGAGCATCACCCAAGACGGGTGGTATTTAACCCCCACCTCCCGAGTTGCTAGGCTGGCTGAGGGTGGGTTGCCCTGGGTGGGGCATAGGGGGCTGAGAAGCGCTGGCATACTCTTCTCCTCGATGTCCACTCGCTTGCAGTCGTTCGTGGAGACACTCAGGGGGCAGGAGTACATGGCCCCCGTCCGCGTGGCGTTCTCCGTCCCAGCTGCCACGTCCTGGGGCGCTCCAGCCAGCAGCCTGCCAAAGACACAAGGGAGCAAAGGAGCTCAGAGGCCTGGGAATCGTAACCCTAGTGCTTTGCACCCTCCCTAGAGCAGCCTTCCCCCCTGGTATCTCACAGTGCTGTGCAAGTGTTAAATCCTTCCTTGCAACGCCCCCCACCCCCCACCACACACACAGAGGCAGCAAAAAGAGAATCAACTTCACTCAGCAGCAAAATGCAGCCACCTCTGGGGTGGAACGTGGCTGCTGCTTAACAGCACACAGCAATGTACCATAACGGGCAAGAAGCTTACAGGGGGCCTCGGACCCCCGTTGTTATCGTTACAGTAGTGCCTGAAGGCCCTGAGATTGGGCTAGGGATGTACAAACACCTAGCTAGAGACAGGCCTGGAGGGAACACGGCTGCTCACCAGCGGGAGAGCTGTTTGTCACAAGGCCGTGCTGGCCGTGGCGGCAGCAGGCAGACTGCAGTCTCTGCACGCAGGCCCCAAAGCAATCCACGCCAAAGCCCGCACTGGCCTTTCCCCAGGGACCAGCATACCAGGAGCTAATCCTGAATGCAGCCTGCCGGGGGAAAGGGCAGCCGGAGCTGCATCGGGCCAGCCAGCCTGCTCTGCCCGTTGATCAGCTGGGCATTCTCCTGTCAACAGCTCATCTCTGTGTCAGTCAGACCGTCTGTCACTGAGTGCTCGACCCCCGAGCCCCATTGCCCCACTGTCAGTCCGACTGTCCGTCATCGAGGGCTCGTTCCCCGAACCTCAGCGCCAGTCAGACTGTCCGTCACCGAGGGCTTGTCCCCCGAATCCCGTGGCTCCCGCGTCAGTCAGACTGTCCGTCACCGAGGGCTCGTCCCCCGAATCCCATGGCTCCCGCGTCAGTCGGACTATCCGTCACCGAGGGCTCGTCCCCCGAATCCCGTGGCTCCCGCGTCAGTCAGACTGTCCGTCACCGAGGGCTCGTCCCCCGAATCCCATGGCTCCCGCGTCAGTCGGACTGTCCGTCACCGAGGGCTCGTCCCCCAAATCCCGTGGCTCCCGCGTCAGTCGGACTGTCCGTCACCGAGGGCTCGTCCCCCAAATCCCGTGGCTCCCGCGTCAGTCGGACTGTCCGTCACCGAGGGCTCGTCCCCCAAATCCCGTGGCTCCCGCGTCAGTCGGACTGTCTGTCACCGAGGGCTCGTCCCCCGAATCCCGTGGCTCCCGCGTCAGTCGGACTGTCTGTCACCGAGGGCTCGTCCCCCAAATCCCGTGGCTCCCGCGTCAGTCGGACTGTCCGTCACCGAGGGCTCGTCCCCCGAATCCCATGGCTCCCACGTCAGTCGGACTGTCTGTCACCGAGGGCTCGTCCCCTGAATCCCGTGGCTCCCGCATCAGTCGGTCTGTCTGTCACCGAGCGCTGAGATTACTATTACACTCTAGATCCGTTTACATAATTTCACTCGTTCCCTGTTTCGGTGGGAGCAGCAGCAGGAAGCTCTATTGCCATGGATAGGTATTATTTACGTGTGCGCGCGTAGGGGTGGGGTGCCAAAGAGCCCATCTCAATATTAATTCACTGCAGTTAACGTCTCCCTTCCCGCTTCCTGCCGGCTGTGCGCCTTGCCTGCTACCGCTCACGGAGAGTCAGCCAGGTCGCACCGGAGAGTACTTCAGCCGGCCCCGAGATGTCTTCATACAGGACAGGGAGCTACGCCCCAAAACGTCAACCTTCCTCGCACCCTCCTCCTCCTCCTCCTCCTCAAGGAACAGATCAGGGCAAGCGTTTCCTAGCAGCTACACTTCCCAGGTGATGCAGGAATGGGGCCCCACTAGGGGAGGCAGCTGGGTATCACCATGACAAAATTATCTCCCCCCACCACTCAATGTCTCCCCGTTAGGAGACTGCGTATGATTGAGAGGGACAAGGCATCAGGGAGGGAAGAAGCCGAGATTTGGTCCCATCTGGATTCCTGGGCCCCCCAGAGGAGTTCGTTGCCCCTCTGCTGTGCGAGATAGCAGGTGGCATCCATCCACCAGAAGCCAAAGCACACATCCCCTCCCACCGGGCACCCCCTAAAGGAGTCGGTGGAATAGCCCCGGGCTGGACAGCGAGGGTTTGTACAGACAGGCGCTCTCAGCCCTCCCTGGATCCATTTCTGCACCGCTCTCTCTGAGCTGGCACTAAACCCCGATGCAGACCAGTGCGCAGGAACAGGATGAGACCCAAGGTCCAGCTAACCCAGTATCCTATCTCTGACCGTGGCCAGTACCAGAGGAAGGTGCAAGATCCACAGAGTCGGCAGCTGTGGGGTAATATCTGCCCCACATGAAGGTCTCAGCCTGACCTCTGACAGAGATCAGCTGAAGCCCCCTAGCCCCACAGTTAAGATCTCTTCCAAACTTTCTGTTGTCGGCCTCCGATGCACACAGCGGTGGGGCAGATGACGCAGGTTAGGTGGCTGGTTTTACAGTCACTTCTCGGGAGGCAGATTTCCACTTTAAACAGCAAATCACTGCCTAAGTGTTTAGGGCCAGTACCGGGTTTACAATGGCACCAGCGGCCCCATAGAGCCGGGCCCATGCTCAGAAGGGGGCCCCAGCCTGCTCTCCTTGCCCTGAGACCCTGCCAGCCCACTGGCTTACCATGCCCCATCATTTGCTCCTCTCGGCCTGCCCACTGGCCAACCGAGGGCTCCTCTCCACCCCCCTGGCCCCACACCCCAGCTTCTCTCTGCCCCCTGGCTGGACCCCAGGGCACCTCCGGCTCTGTGCTGTCTCTGCTTCCCACCACCTGTGGGGCCCCACCTGTCTCCCCGGAGCTGAGCCACCTGGGACTGGAGCAGAAGCCTGGCCAGTCTCAGCAGTCAGGGGCAGGGGGACAGTGTGGGGGGCTTGGCTGGGCCCCTCCAGGCAAGTGGGTCCTGAGGGACCCCGGCCGGGGCAGACCCTCGCGCCAAACACAGTTGCCTCCCAGCAGGGCCAGGGAGTGCAGCCAGGAGGCAGGGAGTGGGTAGTCTGGGGGTGGGGGGTGCTGGGCTGTAAGGGGGCAGGGAGGATCTGTGTATGCTGGGGCACTAGGGAGTGGGGGATCTGTGGGGGGTGCTGGGCAGAGCAAGTCCAGGGGGGCTCTGGCCATAGGGAGTCAGAGGGGTGCTGGGCTGGGCGGCTGTGTGGCGTGCCATAGGCCCACCCCCGACAGGAAGGGGAATGTTGGCAGCACAGGGCCGGGCAGGACAGGACACTGTGCATCTGGCAAAAAAGTAGTGCCCTTATACTAGGCTGGGCAGAGCGGGGCCGCTCCTGCCATACCATGCCCCTGGCCAGCCCCTGGCTCCAGGGACTGATCTCCCCGCGCCCTGCTCCACTGACCCCATGGGGGCCCACAAATATATTTGGCGCCGGACCCACAAAAGGTTAATCTGGCCCTGTTTAGGGCAGGGTGGGACCGCACTGTGGCAAAATTTATCCCCCCCCCAATATTCAACCGTTTCAGCTGCGGCTTTCTTTACATTCTTGCGCAGAAGTAGGCTCCTTCCGCAGCTCGGCTCTCCAGAGCTTCCAGCAACTTTCCACCAACTTGGAGGAAGGTGGGAAGACCACACAGCCTGGCCTGGAAGCTGGATGGAGATCAAAAGCTTATGCCAAGAAACCCAGGGTGGTTTGGCTTTTGCAGAATCTCACTCTGGGTTTGCAAGCCCAAAACCAAGTGGGAATTAGATCCGACTCCCATCTTCTCCGGTCCAGCCAAGACCAGGGGAATTTCTCTCTCTCTGTCCAGTTAACTCCACATCAGTAAGTGTCGGAGCATCTCCTGAACCCAGATGGATCGATCCCCACAGCCCCCTCTGCAAGGTAGGGAAATATTACTAGACCCGTGCAGAGATGGGGAAACTGAGGCACAGAGCGATTAAGTGACTTGCCTTCGGTCTCATCGGGAGTCTGTGGCAGAATCTGGAGTAGAACCCATGTCTCACCCATTGCCCGCCTGTCACAGCACACTCATCTACTCCAATCCCAGGGCACGGATGGCAGCCTGGGGGTGGGGGGAGGGTAGTTATTGAAATTCTACCTGTCTGTCTAAGGTATTTAGATGGGTCCCGGTGCCATATCATCTGCACCTCACAATCGTCACTGTACGTACCCTCATGAGACTCCAGGGAGGCTGGGCACCACTGTTATCATTTTACAGGCCAGAACCGAGGCCCAGGGAGGCTAACAGAAGTTAAGGGCTGAAATACCTTTGAGGATCTGGGCCCAAGGCTGTAATGGAACAGGAATCTGGGTCTCCCAAGTCCTAGGCTAGGGCCCACTGGCCCATCCTTGCTCTCTGGTCAGTTATATTTGCACGGCTGCCGGCGACGTACGGCATTTAATATCCTAGATGTGTGTGTGTGTGTGTGTCTTTCAATTACACGCTGGCTCTGTACCACATGTGCTGCCTGGTGTCGATTTGTTTCTCCCTACCACACAGCTGCCAAACAAGAGACAGACGGAGAAAGGGCTGATAATAGCTGCTGGTGGGGGAGGGAGGGAGGGAGAGGAACCCGTTTCCAGCTGAGATGCAGAGTCAAGGGGGCTGGGAGATACTGGGATGGCTTGCACTGCGGCGGAGAAGGGTCTCAGACCCGCCCTGCTGGAGCAACGGGAAAGAAGCCAGAGGGATTAAGTGACTTGTCCAAGGTCCCACAGGGAGGCTGTGGCAGAGCCTGGAATAGACACCCCCCCACACACACACATCTGCGGTATGAATTTAAACCTTCCCAGAGCACCGGGACTGCGAGGGTGGAAAGCAGCCAAGCCGAGTTAGCTCTGAGTCAGAGCTGGCTGCCTGAGATGGAAGAGGTGAGCCCTTCCCCCGCTCACCCACCTGCCATTCCCTTTCCTGGGCGAGTCTCGGCAGGTCCATGGTGCATATGGGGCTGCGGACTCGCCGGAAGGCGCAGGCAGATAGCAGCAGCCTGCTTATCGAGTGACTCAGGTGCCCACGGCTCAGGAGGGGAAATATTTTCCTGACAAGTCACTCCACTTCCAGCTTCACTCACACAGGATGCCAGGGTCAGAGGGGAGTGAGTCAGCTTCCCTGTGCCAGGGCCTCATGCCAACAGGGAGTGCAAAGGCAAGGGGCGGGGGCATCCAGGGGCAACGGAGTCTTTTCAAATCAGCAGCAGAGAGCCATTTAAGGAAGGTGCCCAGGACCCCAGCTGCAGGGGAAATTGACCATCATGGGGAGCGGCCAGTTCCGAGTCCATAATGAATTTGTTCCAAGATGCACCAGCGCAGATCTTGCTTTATTTTCCCCAAGCTGGGTACTTTAGCGCAATATTTGGTACCTGCGCCCGGGAAGGGTCTGTCGGAGCGCTGAGGTGGCCTCCCCAAGAGAGCGAGGTATCGTAGGAGGGATTCGGGACGGGCCTGAATCACCCACCCCTGCCAAAGGTGAATTTCAGATCCCAAACTCAACTTTGCAAGCTCAGGCAGAGCAGGGTGATTCCGAATCAACGGCCAGGAGGCAGGCCCACGAACGCGGACCCTGCCACCGGACAGCGGCAGGCAAGCTGGGTTCTTCACAGAGATCAGCCCTCCTGGCAGGACAAGTCCATATGCCCGATGCTCTTGGCAGTTACAGGAAACATGCTGCCATTCAGGGCGAGGAGCTCTAGCCCCAGCTATAAAGGGTTAAACGACCCATCACTTCCCCAGCAGATTCATGTCCCACATAGGTAGCAACTGCTGGCTGCTCCCGTCTGATGGCTCTTGGGTGATAGGAGTTTGGGGGTTCTCAGTCCAACCCATGCTGGGCCAGTGCCCACATGCATATGCCCCCCCCCCGGCCACTGCAGCTGGGATTAATTGTTCCTGGGGAGTCAGGCCCAGGGGAGAGGGCTGGGAAACTGAGCCCCGTATCTTGTCCCTGTGGGTTGGAATGAGACACGCTGGTGAAACAAGGGTTGAGGACAGATTTCCCCGCGACGGACCGAGAAACAACTCGGGTGCAAAAGGCAAACAGCTGCAGAGAACGGCTACTAGGGCCATCGAAGGAACAGAGAACCAGCCTTACAAGAGGAGACTTAAGGAGCTTGGCATAACAACACACAGGCTGAGAGGGATCTGATCGCTCTCTATAAATACATCAGAGGGATAAACACCAGGGAGGGAGAGGAGTTATTTAAGTTAAGGACCACGGCTGGCACAAGAACAAATGGATACAAACTGGCCATCAATAAGTTTAGTCTTAAAATTAGACCAAGGTTTCTGAGCATCAGAGGAGTGAAGTTCTGGAACAGCCTTTCAAGGGGAGCAGTGGGGGCAAAAAAAAACTAACAAAAACAAACAAACCCTAATTTGTTTCAAGATGGAGCTTGACAAGTTTATGGAGGGGACGGTGTGCAGAAGTGGCCTACAATGGTATACAGCCCATCCATGACTGCTAGTAGCCAATGTGCCATCACCGGCCATTAGAGATACTAGACGGGGAAGGTTCTGAGTTACTACCGCGAATTCTTCCCCGGGTGTCTGGCTGGTGGGTCTCGCCCACGTGCTCAGGGTCTAACTGATCGCCCTATTTCAGATCGGGACGGAATTTTCCCCCAGGTCAGATTGGCAGAGACCCTGGGGAGGTTTCGCCTTCTTCTGTGGCATGGGGCCCGGGTCACCTGCTGGTTTGAACCAGAGTAACGGGAAGTCTCTCGGTCATGATTTGAGGAGGTCAGCAACTCAGCCTACCGCAGGATTGAGCGGGTGAGGGGCTACGGCCTGCGACGTGCAAGGGTCAGACTAGATGACGACGATGCGCCCTGCTGGCCTTCAAGTCTCTGAGTGGTCTGTGTTTGCGCCCCAGGGCGGCATCCGCAGTGAACCCGTGAACGCCAGACCCTGCGTCCTTGGTGCGTGGAGCACAGGGGAGAGGGCTGGAAGGAGCCACCGCCCGGGCTTCCTGCCCACTGCGGCCAGGGCCGAAACCAAAGGGAGCCCGCTGGGAGCCGAGAGCAGCCCGGGCACCAGCGCCGTGACCTTGACGCAGGGAGGGGCCCTGCGGGAAAGTGGTTTCTGGCATGCCCAGGAAGGAAGCCCTGGCTGCTGGACAGCGGTGGGACCGCAGCGCTCAGGGATCGCACCGTCAGATTCCGTCATGCGCCCCCAGCCGGGGCTTGGCCCATCTCAAGGCATCCGGGGAACCTCCCAGCAGGAGGAACCCATCCCATCACAGAAATCAGACTCCCCTTCCCTGTCTGGAGGCTCAGCCCAGGCCAGGTGGGCCCAGAATTGCACTGCCCCTTTCTCTACCTATCAACCCCCGAGCAAATTCCCTCTGCCTCTTCTCCGCCCCTCCCCACGGGAATCAGTGCCAGGCTGGCCTGGACCCTGGGGCAGGCCCAGGCGCCTCCTGTGGGGAGGAGGTGGGGTGGGGTTCGTGGGAAGGGGGCTGCAGTCGTGGAAGAGCAGGCCGGGGGAGCGGCTCTGCCAAAGGGCAAGTGGCCTGGCGCAGGGCAAGCAGGACCAAGCAGCCAGGAGGTGCCTGGGCCAAAGTACCTGGGCCAGGGGCCCACACAGAGCCTTCATCCCCCGAGGCCTGGGGGAAGCCATCCCACGTGCCAGCTGCCCCCCAGAGCAGGAGAAGCAGGTTGAGTGGGAACCAGCCTGCAGGAGTCAGGGGGTCCCTCCTGCACAGCAAGAAGAAAACCCGGCTCCAAGGCAACTGCTCGGCAGAGCCGGGCTGAAAAAGCTGCCCTGTGCCAGCTAAGCCAAGAGCGAGCTGTTCAAATAAAGCCCTGGAGCCGGGCCAAGCCCTTGGCACGGAGAGAGGAGCTGGGCCAAAGCCTCACCCCAGCAGTCAGTAGTTAACAGCACATCAGCTTGCAGATCGGCCCCACATCCGCTGGGCAAGAGGTGCCACCCACCCCCTTCCTGGGGCGAGATGGGAGGTGGCAGCCGGGGAGGCGAGAGGGCAGTTTGTCCATCTCCAGCTACTTCCAAACCGGAATCGCCTTTGCCGCCATTAAGGAATTCAGCTTCACACACACCCCTCCTCTGTGGGAGTTAAGTCATTATTATCCCCATTTTACGAAACGGGAAACTGAGGCACAGAGAGGGGAAAGGACTCACCCAAGGTCGCACAACCAGTCAGTGGCGGAGCTGGGACTAGAACCCAGGGTCCTGGAGTCCCCTGCTTTAACCACTAGACAACGGCCCCTCCCAGAGCCAAAAGCAGAACCCAAGAGTGCAGGGTCCTAGTTACCTGCTCTAACCACTAGCCCCACGTCGGGGCATCGAGGACACGAACATCATCGCCACAAGCAGATGGAGGGGGCGTTCATCAGCAGAAGGAGCCGCGGGGCCTAGAGAGCAGCGGCCGTGATGTCAGAGGGGATGGGCGCCATCCACGCAGGAACTTGCGGGCACACGTCTGGCAGGGCAAGATAAAGCAAATCCCTTCCTCCTAGGGCTCATGCACCCGCACCCGGCAAAGGACAATAACAACTCCAAACAGGGAATGGGGGCGTGCACATCCCTCAGGCAGCTGAGAGACCAAGAAGGAGGTGGTGTAGGATCCCGGGGGGAGCACAGAAGGGGGGGCTTTCCAGAGCAGGACTAGATCCCTTAGGAAAGTGGGGTAGAGAGACAATGCCAATCAAGCCCAAATGCACGTGGATCGCTTCCCGTCCCCAGGAGAAGGTGGCAAGGGTGGAGTTCAGGGGTGAGGTGGGCTACAGAAACAGGGATAAAACTAACCCTCAACAGAAAGCAACTGAAGGAGGAAGGATGGTCCAGTGGTTAGAGCACTAGCCTGGGACTCAGGAGGTCTGGCGTCAATTCCCGGCTCTGCCACAGCCACCCAGTTTGACCTTGGGCAAGTTACTCAGTCTCTCTGTCCTCAGCTCCCATCTGTGAAATGGGGGGGATGATACCAGCTTTGCCCTGCCCCACAAAGTGGGCTGGGGGATAAATACGTGACAACTGGATGGTTTGATGGAGGCCCTAGAATATCGCAGAATAGGGTGACCAGGGGTCCCAGTTGTATAGGGACAGCCCCGATATTTGGGGCTGTGTCTTATATGGGCACCTATTATTCCCCACCCCCCTGATTTTTCACACTTGCTGTCTGGTCCCCCTACTTCAGAAGAGCCTCTTCATCTTCCCGCAGAGGAAGACAAAACTGAATGCACGTGGATCGCCTCCCAGCCCCAAGAGCAGGGGGGCAGGGTGGAGCTGGGGGTGTCCATCTGTGAAGCAAGGCAAAGGTAACCTAGGCAGTGGGGTGATCTGGGACCGCTACTGACTCATTGTTTCCTTGTGCTCCCTGATCTGGTTTCAGCCATCTCTGGCACTGGATCCTTGGGGCAGGGGCTGGCTTTTTGTACAGCGCCTAACACAGCGGGGGCCTGGCTGAGGACGGAGGCTCCCACATTAGCCTCAAAAGGTCGCAGAGAACAAATTCTTCTCCTGCAGAAGGGGTGGGGGGCAGCTAGTGAGGAGGAATCTCCAGGCTGCGCAAAGGCAGGGACTGACTTCCCCTCGTAGCCCGAAGTGGGTGGTCCTGGCTCGGCAGAGGGAGGGTTGGGGCGGGGGGGGGGGGGGGAAATCTAGCACTAAAGCCGCGTGAATCTCGGCGTGGAGCGAGCGCATTCCTCCCCGCTGCAGGGCTATCACTCACTCTTCTCCCCATTATAAACATATCCCCCAGCCTGCCGGGACGCCGGCAGCGGGAGCAACCGCCTGATCCTTGCCACTGCTGCACAGCTTTCAGGAGAGAGAACTATCCCCTTGCCACTCCGAGGCCGGCTTCCCTGCCTGCTAGGCCACCTGCCGCCCAGACGCTGGACAAGGGGCTGAGCCCCGTACGGCAGAGCGACGCTCACCAGCACTGGGAGGAAAGGGAGGTTTGCTCAGCCAAACTAGCAACCCCCACAGAGCACTCTGAGGGTGGATGTGGACAGTACGCCCCCACTTCCCCTTTCAGCAGCGCTTCTAGCCTCAGGCTTCCCCCTGCCAAGGGAGGCCTGGAGATGCTCTTCCCCTCTGGTCCCGGTGAGGCCGTTCTGGGAAAAATCCAGCTGCCTTTCCTTAGGACGGGTGGTTAAAGCTTTGTCCTCCCACCTGCCCCGACCCCAGACTTTTGTAGGTCTCCTTCCGGGAATGCGGAAGCCTCAGCTGCAGAGTGGGGGTGCAGAGGAAGTGGACGGCGGGGAAATGTAAGCAGATGACAAGCCCTGATGTAGGGGAGAGCCCCCTTCAACCTCTGGGCCCCAAGTTCAGAGTTAGGGGTTTCGTTTGATTTCTTCCAAGCAGAAGACTACGAGGCAGGAGAGCTGGGCTCTGTTCCTGGCTGTGGGAGGGGAGTGGGGTCTAGTGGCTAGAGCAGTGGGGACAGAAGCCAGGACGCCTGGGTTCTATTCCTGGCTCTGGAGGTGCGGGACCAATTGAAGAGTTTGGACCCATATCCAATCAGTCCAAAAAGCCTCCGATATTTGGGGTGGGGAGGGGGAAGAAAGTTTGTTTCAGTTAGGGTCACCCCCACCGTTCTGGATCCCTGCTCCCCAGGAATTAACAGACCACCTAAAGCGGGCAGGATTCCTGCATGAGCTGCTTTCCCAGGGCGGGTGACGCAGCTGGGAATCCCTCCAGCACCGAGGGACATCAGGGCAGACAAAGCTGGTGGCTTTGTCAGGGTAAACACAGATCCCTCAGGCGGGGGATAATCCTCCTGGAGGAAGGCGCCCATTCGGGGAGGCTGCAGAAGGATTCACTAGCCAGGGGAGAAGGGGGGTTGCCCACACCCTGAAGCAGGCAGGGCTGCAGCACGCTGGAAGCGGGGGGCGGGGAAGGGAGCAGGCAGGAATGCAAGAGGTCGCCCCCACCTCCCCGCTGCCCTGGATCCAGTGTTGGCTGGTACGGCAGGGACCGGTGGTGACTCCCCCACAGGCCCTGGCTGGGGGAGGGGAGCAAGGTGGGGAGGGGATGCAGGCAGAGAGGCTCCCATCTGGCCCCAGCCCCTGGAATTCTCTCCCATCTCTCGCTCAAGGCACGGGCTGGGCGCTGCCCCTGCTCGCCTGGCAGGCCAGCACACGCTTCGACCGCTGACATTCCCCCTAGCTCCCGGCTATAAAAAAATCCCAAATACCTGGCAGCGTCGGGAGCGCCAGAAAAGCCAGGAGCACGTGGGCGCTGGAGCAGCCAAAGGGGCGTGGATCGTGCCGGCTGTACTGGCCTCGCTCCTGCAGAAGGACAATGGGTTGGACACGAGGCACGGCTCTCCTCAGCCAGGCGGTTGTCATGCCCTGGGCTCTCAGCAGAGCCAGCCGCCTCCACCCAAGGGACAGAGCACTCCCTGCTAATGCTAAGATCCAACCCCCCCAGGGCACCTTTCACCCCGATGCACTTTACAAACAGCAATCCCACCACCAAGATGCAGCCACCTCTGGGGTGGGACGTGGCAGCTTCTTTCGCCAGCATGCAGCTATGCTGCACTACATTTTGGGCCAGTGCTGTATTCACTCAGAATGACTGGGGAGGGTGGCGGCAAGTGAACCAGCCGGGATTTGGCCTGGACACCCTGATCTGTGCTTTAACTTGTCTTGCTCTCTCTCTCTCTCTCCCCTTATCATCTCCAGCTCCTCTGGGCTGCTAGCCCAGCATCTGCCCACCTGGCAAGAGCCCGGGCCCGGAGGAAAGAGGAAGTGGAGACCGTGCACATGACACAATCCCTGCACTGTGCGGCTTTCAGCCTCCACGCACAAGCCAGAGCAAAGCAACCCCTGGTGTCCTCCGCAGACACCCGGTGCAGGGAAGCACCGTGCACAGCCTCAGCTCCCGCAGGCAGGAAGCCATGGGGCTGAGTGCACAATGGGGCAACGGGGCCCCCCCAAGAATCCCTGCCATCCCCATGCAGTAGGCCCCGATGGCCCTGCCCTAGCAGCCGTCTGGGCAATTTTCAGTCCCCGTTTGAAGAGGCCTCCAGCTACTCTGGACTCTGCCCCCTGCATCCCCGGGTCCAGGTGACGACAGACCCATGTGACATGTCTCAACAGCTCCCCTTTGCCAAGGAGGCAGAACAGGAATGGGAGGCGGCCCCACTCCGAGCCTCCTTTATCTTTAGTGCCTGCCCATCAAACAGCGCTCAGCTCCCCTTCAGCTCCCAGGATGCAACAGACCTCACCGCACAGGGCACTGAGACAGGCCCTAGATCAGCTTGGATACAGACTTCCCCCAGTGTTGGCCTGGGATTAGATCCAGAGGTCTTGACTTGGGCCCAGCACCCCGTCAGGATCGGGGCCTTGCTGAGCAAATACACACGGGGTCCCTGCCCCGTGGGGCTGTCAAACCAACGCAAAACTTCATGCGTGCACACACGTTTCTCTTACGTTTGGAACCGGTGCAGATTTACAAGCAGCCTCTGTCCTTCCTGATCCATCCCGGCCGCTCCCCCACAGTCCCCAGCCCAAATGCTCGGATGAATGTTGCTTCACGGAACCCACCCAGAATCTTGCGTGATTCACCCCGCACCCTGGTTCGTTTTCGCCGCTCCGCGTCTGCCCTCCTGTCACTTTCTAAGGCCTTGTCTACACTTAAAACACTACAGCGGCCCACTTCCATCAACGTAGATAAGTTCCTGGAGGATAGGTCCGTCAAGGGCTATCAGCCAGGGTGGGCAGGGATGCAACCCCATACTCTGAGTGTCCCTAGCCTCTATTTGCCAGAAGCTGGGAGTGGATGACAGGGGATGGATCACTTGATGATGACCTGGTCTGTTCATTCCCTCTGGGGTACCTGGCATTGGCCACTGTCGGAAGACAGGGCACTGGGCTGGGCTGTCTGACCCACTATGGCCATTCCTATGTTCTAACCAAGCAATGTCTACACCGCTCAGGGCTGTGGATTGTTCCCCCCCCCTCCCCCGTGAGCATTGTAGTTATGACCACCTAATCTTCTAGTGTAGACCAGGCCTTAGTCTCACCATCCATGTGCTTTAGGACTCTGTAGCTATCACCCTTCTGGTCCCCGTTATCACAGCACCCTGAGCAGTCCAGGGCTGCTTTACCCATAGAGTTGGCATTTTAGCTTCTCAATTCTTTTTCTTCTCTTACCTGCTGTCCAGACAGTAAATCCAGACCAACCCCCTCATCCCCAACCCGCACTCTCTTCCTCCTCCCTGAACGCTGTGGCAGACCCATCCCTGTATTGCAGAGCTTTACTTGGGGCTTTTTACCATCGATCCCGTTAAAGAAACAAACGGATCCACTCTCCTCTAAAAGGGAAAGCATCTTCCTTGAAGCTCGCAATCCCTTGTCACTATCCCAGAGCAACGATAAAGAGAGTGAATCAGTTTATACGCTTTGTAATTACTGGAAAGGACGCATTATTGGCCTGCCAGCGAGCCAGGAGATGGCTGGAAGGCAGGCGATGGGCAGGTTTTTAAACACCTAGAGATTTTAGGAAGGGCTCCAGCCCAAGAAGAGGTGGGAGGGGGCAGAGGGAAAGTGAGAAGTGGCAGCTAATGACTGACAGCAGCATGAATTCTGGCTATTTGCAAAAGGCTTGTAAAAGAATTTCCTGAATTAGCAAAATCCTCTTTGGGGGAGGGGGGACGGGGGGTACCGGAGAAATTAAACAATTGCTGCTACTCCAGATGCAAAAAAGAACATCTCTGAGACGACCAGACACTGCGTCCCCATGCTCACTTTTATTATTTACATTACAGTATCCAGCAGACAGCGGGGCCCCAGCTTGCCAGGTGCCATACAGAGCCAGAGAAAGAGATGGCCCTGAAGAGCTCACAGGCTGGCAGCTTCCACTTCTGGGCATCCGTTCTGAGACACCTCATGGTCAAGGCAAGAGCGGGGAGAGCATAGGCACAAAGAGGACAAATGGGTTGTCCAGTGTCTCTCAGCAGAGCCAGGTCTCCTCCACCCCACTGTCTTACCCACTGGTTACATCGTCTTGCCAGAAGGAGCTAATGTCTAAGAGCTTAGCTATTGGACTCGACCAGTAAATTGGGTGTCAATCCTCATGCTTCAGGGCATGGAGTCAGGCAGGAATCCCCCCGCGCCCCCTCCCCCCCGATGCATTGTACAGGCCAGGCGTGCTAGGGTTTGTGGTTTCTTTGGTGCACCTTCCTTTGTAGCCTCCAGTGTTGTAGACAGGCTGGGATGGATCAGTTGGGCAATTCCTGGATTTCCTTCCTGCCGCCCCAGTCCACAGGCGTAATTTCTCACAGCTTTGGGGTAACAGAGCCAATGCACCCTCCAGATACCAGCCAGGCATCCGCCATGGATAAGGAGTCTCTCCCCTGCATAGGCTGTCATTGCCTTGAGCACCAGGAATGCCAAGAGATCATCTCTAAGCCCTGCTGTCCAGATATGCATTCCCTGAGAGACGGGCCCTTCCCCACACATTATTGGCCTAGCGCTCACAGGAGCAACGCCGCTGTGCCCTATGCAGCTGGGCACAGGGAAGGACCTAACCTTGCTGCTGCCCAATCTAGTCTTTCAAGGCAGGGCCTGAGGCACGCTCAGGGTCAGTGAGACACCCCCCGCTCTGGGCAGGGGAAACAAGGGCCTGATTTGCTGAAGTAGCCTCTTACCTCTGGGCGCCCAGCTTGGGATGCTTAAGGCCCGATCTCCAGAGCGGCTCAGCTCCTGGAGCTCCCGTTGACTTCAGCTGCAACTGGGGGTGCCCAGCACCTCTGAAAATCCAGCCCTTAAATGTCTCAGAGCGGGCGCCCAGAAGTGGACACAACCAGACTTGGTGAACACGTTTGCAAACACAGGTCGAGGTGAGTTACCTAGGGTCACCCAGCAGCTCGGCGGCACGGTTAGAAAGAGAACCGAGGAGTCCTGGATGCCAGCCCAGTGCTTTAACCACAAGGCCACTCAGAAACCAAAGCGGTCCAGCGATAGGCAGCTGAACTGATCAAAGGAGAGACTGAAAAGGTGAAAAGTAACATTTTCCAGAGTGCCTGAAGTGACTTGGGCCCTTGGGGAACAAACATTTAACAACGGGCTCTGCACTCCAGCAGAGAAAGGTATAACACTCCAGTGACTGGAAGCTGAAGCTAGACAAATTCAGACTGGAAATAAGGCATAATTTTTTTTTTTTTTAAGTGAGAGCAATTAGCCACTGGAACAACTTACCCAGGGTCAGCCATGGTAGATTCTCCATCACTGACAATTTTTAAATGCAGATTGGATGTTTTTCCTCAAAGATCTGCTGTAGGAATGATTTTGGGAAAGTTCTCCGGCCTGTGCTCTACAGGTGGTCAGCCGATGATCACACTGGTCCATCCTGGCCTTGGCATCTATGAAAGTCCCTTTCAAAAGTGAGCTTACCGCTGCACTCACAGGGTCAGTGAAACATCAGGGTTCTAAACACCAATGTCCCTTTTAAAATTAGTTCCCAAGTTACTCGGGCGCTTTGGAAAATTTTCCCCGAGAGCTATTTAATGTGGGAATAGAAGAGACATGGCAGCAGCGTCAAAAATAATGCCTGGTGCAGAAAATGCCTGTCAGTTCTCCCTTCCCTCTTCCCCAACAAAAGGAAAAGAGGACAGCAGATGAAATTCAAGAGATAAAATGCAAGTGGATGAAAGCACATCTTAGTACGGGCCCCAATCCAGCAAGCCACTTAAAACACAGGTGAAACGTTAAGTAACGCAAGTTGTCTCATTGAGATGAGTTGAGCTAAGAAGCATACATGTGTTTAAGTGTTTTGCTGGATCAGAGCCATAATACTCATGCTTCAAGGCATAAGCTGGCTGCAAACTGACAGGGGTCAGGAAGAAACTTCCCTTATGGACAGGTTGTTCCATAATTATCCATTATACTGTTTCATCCTCTGAAGCAGCAGCAGGTGCTAACCATGGTCAGAGACAGGTAACTGGACTAGGTAGACCACTGATCTGATCTGGCCTGGTGATTGTATGCTCCTGCTAAGCACATGATGAGCTGACTTGGAAATCCAGCTCCTTAATGATTCAGATAGCCAGTGCGCTCTCTCCCATCTGTGTCACCCTGCTCTCCTGGCAGCCCAGCCCCACCAGCTGCAGAACCAGCTGTCCCTTCCACACCCACTGAATCCAAGCCAGGATTTCAGGAGACCCTCTGTGGTGCCCGTGGGCAGTGCAGGCTGGGAGCCAGAGAGACCCACAGGGTCTGTCTGTATCCGAGCACTAGGGAAGAGGACCCAGGTGGTCAGTTTGCTTCTTCGCGTAAAGGGGGAAGTGCGTTCATGTCAGACGACCAGCGCAGCTAGGTGACTGGAGCGTGGTTGACACCGGATGCTTCACTGGAAAGCAAACTGCACTCACGAATCCCTCACCAAGTGTGCAATGCAGCAGATGGGGTGCAAACAGCCACCACTGGCCCACCCCTTCTGCACCCCAAGCATGTCCTCTGGCCTGCAGTCTGCTCAGTCTTGTTATCCCAAAGCTAACACAGGTGAGACAGAAAAGCTCAGCCCCAGGGTCAGGGTTGCAAAAGCAGCTGTTGCCCTTCGGACTTTTCTTTGCTGCCTTTCTCTGGAGAGCCCCAGTTACAACACCTCTGTCCTTCCAGAGCCCTCAGTGCCCACTCCCATGGGACCTTCCCGGAGCAGAACATGGAGAAGGCTCCGGTGTCCACCTTCCAAATCCTCACCCTGGGTGAGCCGCGTAAAGGGGGCTGCTGTGGAATCTGGCTTCGGTGCATCACTTTATCCGCAGAAAGGCCCGAGTCGCCAAGGTTTGGGCGTGGCTGAGGATTTGGGGTGATGGAATCATGGGCAGCATATGGACTCCTAGGGGGATAGAGGCAGAGAAGAACCTCGCGAGAGTCTGGATTTTAGCTCCGCTCTCGATCCCTCTGGGCTTTTAGCTGTTTCTCAGTACTCACCTGTCCCCCACCCCCTTGCAGTCCTTAATGGATTTCTTCTCCCAGCACCCTGGTGAGGCAGGGCAGGGATCAGTGTCCTGAGCGGCGAAGGCCCAGATCCACAACAGAGCGAGGTGACTAAATACCTTTGTGGAGCTAGACCTCAGTGACTCACCCAGTGCCACCTAGGCAAGTCTGTGGCGGAGCAGGGAATTGAATCCACCTCTCCCAAATCGTAGGCTAGGGCCCTAACCACTGGGACAGCCTTCCTCTCTAACAACCCCTCCCAAGCGGGGTAGAGCCCAGCAATCACCAGGCTTCCCCAACACACTTTGTGAGCCAACATTTCCCAGCGCGGAGCCCGCAACCCGTGTACTCCTCCTCCCCAGCAGCTGTTCTTGAGAGAGAGAGAAAACCATTTCACTCCCCCTTTAAAAAAAATAAATAAAAATCCCACACTTCATCAAGAGCATTTCCAATGAATCTTTGGAATGCACAGCGGATGCCTGCAGCCCATGCAGCTGCTGCAGTGAGAGCTCTCCGCAGGGCACCCAATCCCCGCTTCGTGCAATGGAAACAGACCCTTCAGCTGGCTCCCAACTTCAAAAGCCGGGGGAACCTGACTCCTCGCTGCCCCGCACCTCCTGCCGACATCTACACCGGTGCAAAATGACCCTGCCACGCTACGGAATCAGGGGAGCATTTTGCACTGGTGTCGATGACAGCATAAGGCCACCAGGAGAGTTCAAGGGTGGAGGGGACCCAACTGGGTCATCTAGCCTGACCTCCTGTCTGCCACAGGCCACCACCACCCAGCATCCGCACCCCAAACCCAACAACTGAAGATAGACCAAGGGATAGCTCAGTGATTTGAGCATTGGCCTGCTAAACCCAGGGTTGTGAGCTCAACCCTTGAAGAGGCCATTTAGGGATCTGGGGCAAAAATTGGTTGGATGATTTAATTGGGAATTGGTCCTGCTTTGAGCAGGGGGTTGGACTAGATGGCCTCCTGAGATCCCTTCCAACCCTGATATTCTATGATACAGGAGCCTAGACTGTTATGTGCGACAGGCAGAGATTAGGAAGGAGTGAGGGGCACCAGCGCCAGAGGCCCCCATAACGGCAGGGAATTGACCAAGTGAGATACACCCAGAAATCCTGGCAAGCGACCGTCACCCACACACTGCAGAGGAAGGTGACCCCCCCGCCAAGGTACAGGCAGGGGTGCTGGAACAGTTTGTGCTGAGAGCCATTGAACCAAACTGTAAACCCTGTATATAACAGAAACCACTTCAAGCCAGGGGGTGCGACAGCAGTTCCAGCACCCATGGGTGCAATGCAATCAAGCTGCCACGACTGTACAAAAATACTACAGCTGGATTCTCCCACGACTCACAGACTCTAATCAGCCAGTCCTGATTTACACAGGGATAAGGGAGTCAGGCCTTTGAGAGCACAAAATAGAGCTCTCCAAGAGAGCTGGGGGTCCAGGGTAAGGGGGGAGCTAGTTAATCAAGAGAGAATCCACTGACTGAAAGGCTCTTTTGCAAGGGTTTAGTAAAGAATCACAGGAATGTTCAACAGGTCCCTGGGAAATTTTCCTCCCCTCGCCACCAGCCTCTCACCCATTCATACATCTCCAGAGACGCTGGAGGGATTTTTTAGGGTTCATGGCCCTGCAGTTATACTCCAGGGCAAGGACCACAGAGGAAACCATTAAAAAGCTCCATCCACCCTCCCTCTGCCGAGAGATCCGGGACGAACACGGTAAAGGCCCAGGGCTGCTCCCATGGCAGCCTGGGTTAAAATGGGAATGTGCCAAGATTAGCCGGAGAGCTCTTATTCACCCTCTTGGGCTAGGAGGTTCTGGGTGCAGGTTGGACTTCAGCTCCTGTTCATTGCCTTACCCCGGGAAAGCTTTCTGGAGGGCAAAGCTGACTGTGTCACACAGGAACAGGGTCCGGTCTGCATCGGCAGCTGGCCTCCAGGGATGCCCCTGCAGCCAGCTGCTAAGGCTGATCCTGCAAACCTTACCCAGGTGTGTAAACTTTATTCACGGTGACCCAGGGATTTCAATGAGGAGTGAGTCAAGTTAGCCCCCCCCCCCCCCGGTTTGCAAGATTGGGCAGCCCCATGCAACCACAGGCTGGAGGAGGGGTGGGGGGTGCAAATTGCAAATAAATAATAATAAAGTCGTGCACCATTGCTCCAGTTGCAAAGTTGGCACCCCCTCTCCCCTCCACACCCCCCCAAAACGCTTCGGATCCCCTTTCAGCCGAGACTTCCAGTTCACAGCCCACCCCCCGCCCTCTCCTCCCAAGCAAAGCCGGGGCGGGCAAGCAAAGCAGGCTGAAGGGGGGCTGCACCCACCCCAGCAGCTGCTCGAATGCGACCCCCCAGCAATGATCCCCGGTTGCGAATGACCGGGGGGGGGGGAGCTGATCCCACCAACATCCCGCCTTTCCCCTAAGCGGGGGGGGGGGATCCCCATGAGCTAGGATCGGGGGCAGGTTTGCCGGCTGGGTACTCACAGGTATCTGTCCAGCCCGTCCGTCTGGTGGTGCAGCGCCACCGAGAAGCCGAAGAAGCTGCCTTCGGTCGCCCCCCGCTTCAGGACCAAGAATTTGGTGTCCAGGTTGAAGGCGGAGCCGCCCGGGCTGCAGAGAGCCCCCCAGACCAGGCAGAGCCGCACCAGCCGGCGCCCCCAGGGCGGCTGCTGGCGGGGCCCGGGGCCAGCCCTGCCGCGGCGGCAAAGCTGCAGGTCCCCCGGAGCCATGACGGGCTCGTCCCCGGCTTCCCGGCCAGTCCCCCGCGGGGCAAGGTCCGCAGCGGCAGCCCGCAGCCTCCGGTCGCCCCTGCGCCGAGCGCGTCCCCGGGCTCCAGCCGGCGCGGGCGGGGGCCGAGCGGGCCGCCTCCTCCGTCCCCACCTTGCGCGGCCCTTTTCTTCCGGGGAACAGGCACGATCGCGGCGGCCCAAGAGTTTAATTCTTAAAGGGGCCGTGCCACTGGGGAGGGGCGCTGGTTCCTAGGTGGGAGGGGAGGGCCGGAGGGGGGGGGCTGGTGTGTGTGTCTCCCCCCACCCCCCATGCTCAGGGCGTTTTGCAGGCGGATACAGGCGTTTGGACACAAGCTTTCAGCCCTGGGTGGCCATTGCAAGCGCCTCCTGCTCCATCCCACCACCTGGAGGGATGCTTTGCCCCCCCCCCCCCGCCCTGGAGCAAAGCCCTCAGGGGCCAGTGACAACTCTCAGCCCGGGGCAAGGCTCGCCGCGATCAGGCCCTCGGGCACCAGCCCCCTCGCCCTGCCAGGGAAAAGGAAGTCGCCCCGTGCGGTTAGTCCAACTCTGCTGTGACTGGGTTTTGTGGCGAAAGCCGGAGGACGCAGAATTATTGGAACCCCGGACGTTTTATCTTGGCCTGGCGGCCTTGGGGTCGGGTTCACAGCCCCGGAGACACCGAGAATAAATAGGGCTCTGAGACCAAGCGATCCCCACGCAATTTCCAACAACATGCACCCAAGCCTGGCTTAACAGGCTAGCCCCTGGGGGCAGGAAGGGAGGTTTGGTCCCATTCAGCCCTCGGCCTAGTGCAGGCCGCTGCGGGGTGGGCTAATCGAAGCCAGATGTACTGGTGTTTGTGAGAAGGAAGCTGCTGTGCTGAAGATTGAACTGAAACCCACCAAGTCCCTCTCCCCTACACCATGGAACAGCCCTCAGATGGCAAAAAAAGTTAAAAAAAAGAACTAGATAAGTTCCTGGAGGATAGATCCATCAATGGCTATTAGCCAGGGTGGGAGGGATGGTGTCCCTAGCCTGTGTTTGCCATAAGCTGGGAATGAGTGACAGGGGACGGATCACTTGATGATTCCCTGTTCTGTTCATTCCCTCCGGGACACCTGGCATTGGCCGCTGTCGGAAGACAGGACACTGGGCCGGATGGACCTTCGGTCGGACCCAATATGGCCGCTCGTCTGTTAATAACGTTCCATCCGTACTGACCTTAATTCAAACTGGCAGCCTATCAGGGAAAGTCCCCCAAGTTCATCTCCCACCCTGCTGAGATGGGTGGGAAGCAGTTTTCCAGTCCTGGGAAAAGTTTAAGATTTCAGAAAACGTTTCCCATCCCAACTCAAGATGAAAAGTCAAAAATCTCAAAACCATTTGCAAAAATCTTGGTGTGTGTGTGTGGGGGGGAATTGGTTTGTGTCAATCAATGTTTCATTTAGATAATTGCCACACATTTCATTTTGATTTTGACCCCCTTTTAAAAATTGTACTAAAATTCGCTGACATGTCTAAGTAAAAAAACATTTAAAACCAGAAAACCAAAATGTTTCATTCAGAAAATGTAGCCACGGGCCGTTCTGATGGTTTTTTCCTTTCACTTTTCCTTTTTTTTTCTTTTTTTTCGAGTTGAGAAATGTGTCAAAACCAACGCTTTCCCGCAAAAAGTCTCAGTTCTCATGAATCAGTGGTTCTGGATGGAAAACATTTTACCAAACAGAAAAGGAGGACTTGTGGCACCTTAGAGGCTAACAAATTGATTTGAGCATAAGCTTTCGTGAGCTACAGCCCACTTCATCGGATGCTACACGGCTGCTACTCTGAAATCTGTCATTTCATCAGACAATTCCCAACCTACTCTACAGCTTGGGCAGTTTTGAAAATCTCCCTAGGCACCTGCCTGCAGCTGAGATCTTTGAAAACCAGACCCTGAGTCCCGTGACCAGCCTGCCAAGCCATGCAGCTTGTTTTGTAATATACCCTATACATCTACCGCGCTGCATTGAACGCTGATTAATAAATATTAAGTAAGGCAAATTAATGCAAAATTGCATACAAAAGTAGCTCCTCTGTCAACCGATTTCGGGAGAGCATTAAGCATGCAAAGTTAATTGCTCAACAAAGCCAGGAAACACCAAGGCTAAAGTTGCTTACATAACCTTAACTGCATCCCCTGGTGTGTATGCATTATACTACAGTCTTTAATTGAATGATCACATACAATTATTTCCACAGGACCCCAGCCTCCTCCAATATCCAGGTGGGAGGGTGTGTAGTGAATGGAGCCCCTCCTCAGCTCATCTGCCTCAGCCCCCAGGACCAACACTGAACCCCAGGTAGTTTAAACACACCCTCTTTGACCACCACCCAAAGGCATGAGCGTTCTGGGTTACAGTTCAGCTTTCTCACAAGGCATGTGGTAGGCGTAGCACGTAACACACTGCGGCGTGAGCACTTAAACCCAACGACCCTTTCCTGTTAGCCCCTTGCCACCCACTTACACATGGAGGAGGCAAATGGGAGTTTGCAGCTTGGGAAAGACAGACACAGACAGAGAGTTCACCATCTCTCACAGACCTCTTTGGTTGCACGGACTCCCAAATGGTCCCCGTGGGTGCACGCGTGGCCCAGCGTTGACCAAAAGAATGATATGCAAACAATTGTTTCTATTTATGAAAAGTCATCAGGAGGGAATTTAATTTCCACAGAACTGATTCTTTCGTACATGGTGGGTAGCGAGACCGCAATCACACTGCGGGCATCTGCCTTCTTCCCTGCTGTTCTACCTCATTCACACCCCTGCCTCATTCAAAGCACCAGGGGAGCTGAAATCTAGCAGTACGTCACGTGGTTAGAAACTTGCCCACACACAAGGGGCAGAGTTAAGGGTAAACAGGCAGCATGCCCTGGCTTTTGAACGGTTCACTGTGCTGCTTTAGGGCAAGAGTGTGTTTAACACCAAGCTTTGAGGAAAGGGTGGCATGCAGTTTTGCCAGGCTAAACTACATGCCACACGGGAAAAATTTGTGTTTGGGTGTTTGCCTAGAGACTGTAACTGCACACGGTGACGGCATCACCACAGCACCCTCCTTAGCCCTGAGACGTGACGGCATCTCCTCCATGATAACACAGCTTCTTGTCTCCGGCATTCAGACACGACTGCGTTACCTCTCGTATATTTGCATGCAGCATCCTTGAACAGCCGGCGCTAAGGTACGATTGCATCACATCTGCTCTGCTCCAGACGAGCACATGGGCAGAGAGTATGGCTCCACTGAAGCGTGCGGTTTGATTGTACAAGTCGAAGCGTATTGTTTCAGTGACAGGGATAAAAGGCGAAGTCATGTTTAGTTTGTCACACACACACACACACCCCCGCCCTCGCCCTCTGGCCTGTCTCTTGTAACCAAAACAGCAGCAGCTACATGGAACGGGACCCAGGAGGGTCTGGTGCTCACGAGAATCTTTCCTGGACCTTGGCCCTGGCCGCTTCATTCTCCGTCTCCCTCAAATCACTGCTGCAAGGCAGATTTTCTATGACCTGGAAGGACCCAAGATTGGGTTTGTACAGAACCGAGCACAAAGGGGGTCTGGTCCACCACGAGGGCTCGAGGCACTATGTTAATACAAATACTACATCATAATATTTTGCTAGGAAAAGGGAGCCACATGGGCACAGCTGATGTGTCCTTAATAGTAAGCTAGGCCTGAAACAGAAACAGGGCAAGTTTGGAGCTGAACTTTGCAATCGAGGCCAATCTCTAATAACAGTAACACTGGCTATGGTAAAAAGAAAAGGAGGACTTGTGGCACCTTAGAGACTAACCAATTTATCTGAGCATAAGCTTTCGTGAGCTACAGCTCACTTCATCGGATTCTCCCTACAATCCGATGAAGTGAGCTGTCGCTCACGAAAGCTTATGCTCAAATAAATTGGTTAGTCTCTAAGGTGCCACAAGTCCTCCTTTTCTTTTTGCGAATACAGACTAACATGGCTGTTACTCTGAAAACTGGCTATGGTGTATATGCTTCCACTGCCCTTCACTGGATAGAATCAGAACTGCTCGACTGTGTGTCATATGCCCTATATTGACAGACGTTGATGGAGAATCTCCTTGAGCTCCAGTGATTCGGGGCTCATGCTTTCGGAGCTGAGTTCTACTTCCACTATAGCTCTGAATGTCGTTCCGCGACACGTGTAACGTCCTAGATGACCAGGGCTTTGGCTAACCTCTCTAGCCCATTTCATCCAAGGATTTTAAAGCATTTTGCACCTACCAGTCACGTTTCACAATGTCCTGTGTTGCAGGTGGGGAAACTGAGGCATGGAACTTAAATAACTTGCCTGAAACCACTGGTGACAGAGGTAGCACAGACCACAGGAGCAGGCGCCAAGCCCCGTTCTTTCATTCGCTCTTCCCTCCTTCTCTTTGGAGCCACTGCATGGTGTTTCATACACCCGGCCCAACCCTTCGAGTCTCCTCATTAGGGGACGGCTGGAGACTTTGCATTTCCAGCCACAGCCGCCAGGGCCCTTTAGGGCTATGTCTTTATTATCTCTTCCCCGCTTTTCCAAATATTTGTCCATGCCATTGGGTGTGGGAGGGCTGGCTGGTTGGCCCCACCTTTGTGGATTTAAAGCATTGCCCTTGCTTGAATTATGGAGCAAAGAAGGAAGGAAATGTGTGAAGGGGAAGGCGATCGAGCCCCAAGGAAGTGAGGCCTGATTCTCAGAAGTACCAAGCTCCTGCAATTCAGCTGGACTTAGGACTCGGCCCCGCTGGGCAGCAGGTCCCTGGGATGATTCCCCAGCACCCTGTGCCTTGTTCAGTCATCTACGCCTGTGCAAAGAGCACCTGGCCGTGAACTCACTCTGAACTGGTGTAAATGAGGAGCTGGGCAATGCAGCATCTGCTCTGGCCTGCATGCAGCAGCTCTCTGCCTTCCCAAGTTCAGGCACTGTGGGAACGGCCACAGAGCGTGTTAGCAAGTCAGTGGCCCCCCGAGCCCCACAAGGCAAAAAAAATCACAGGCAGGTAAAGATGCCTCAAAGCCTTTGGCCTTGGGATCCTTCCAGGGCTCTAGCAGAAGGCTTAATAGCCAATCAAAGCCGGCTTGAACGCTATGGCAGGTATGCTGCCATGTGCCAATACAAATAGGCACACTGCCCATTTAATATCCTGCCAGATACCTCGGTGCCCCACCCTGCAATGAATCCGTTTCCTCTCTGGCTTCCTAGGAAAGGAAAGTGATGATGCCCAGCATTCCTGGGCCTGTAACAAAGTGACTCACTTCCCCCACGATGTAGCCAGCATCACTCCATCCACACATCCCCTTTGGAAAGGACAGGCCTGTAATTGCCTGGCAGTGGCTCCCCCCCTCCCCCACCTGCACACAAAGCCCCCCCCAGCAAACTCCTGGATGACTTCATGCCCCAGGAAAGAGATGCCCTTCCTGAAATGCATGAGCACCGTGCACCAAGGCTGGGTCTTGAATGGGGTGTGGCTGTGGTGGGGTGCTCAGATTAAGGTGGGGGCCTGTGTGTCAAGTGCCAGGGAACAAGGGGACCTCCATGGAAGCAGGTGCTTGGGATCCCGGTCCTGTAGTCAATGGGGACCTGAGTGGTGTGGGAGGGAGATGAGAGTCCTGGTTTCCCTCGGGTGAACGCAGCCCAGACCCTGCAGGATTTGCCATGCAGGGTCTGGGCTGTTGATCTATCCAGCCCTGCCTCTCCCCATCTGCCACCCCTATAAGAGGGCTGGGTCTAGTGCCCAAAAAACAATCCCTGGAATTTCTGGCTCAGGTGAGCCTCACACCTTGGGGAGCAAGTTGGGAAAAGGCAGCGATTCCAAGCAGGGCTAAACCGTCCCCAGCCAACATCAGCCGGGAGGCGCTGGAATGGGGACGTGTGCCGGGATCTGCCTTGTGGAGCAGGAGCAAAAGCAACGGCTATTTGGGGGTGGGACCCAAGACTCCCTTAATGCCAGCTGGCAAGGGCGGGAGGGCGGGGAGAGGGTGTCACAGGACTGTCCTGATTCTGGCACGTACATTCTGGCTCAGCCAAGAACGTCATCTCAGGTCTTAAATGAAAGCTGAGGTCACTCCAGTCATTAATATCATTGTGAAGTCTAGGTACTGAAACTATGTAAGAAATTATGTATATATAGTTGGAAAGCCTGCAAAAAAGTCATTGACAAGATGGTTTTCTTTCAAACAGGAGACATTTATTTACCTGTCCCCCTCTGTTGGATGTAAATTAAGCATTGCAAGTTAACACAATGGGGTGTCCATTTACACACGACTCAAATGGTCACAAGGAGGTGAGAAGTCAACAGAGGAGCAGCACACAGAGAAACAAGCCGGGTGGCGACGGGGCGGGGCGGCTGTCCCGTTTTTGAGCTGAGACAACAAGACGGTGGGGGCAGAAGACAAAGAAGACACCCCCCCTCCTCTACCGAGGAAGTAAATAGGGAGTGCGTTTTCATTCATGAGAACAAAAATCTTTGCTTGAAACACGATGGAAGATGTTGGGGCTGAGATAAAACTTCTTTAGATGAGAGGTTAGCCTACGTTCCGTTTAAGGTGCTAGAAAGCGTGTTACGATTTTGTTTTATACGGAACCTTTTGTTTCCAAGAGCCTGACTCACTCCCCCTTCGAGCTTGAATCTTTGGGACTAAACTTATCCTTGTTTTCACTATCTGAATCTATCGCTGAATCTTCCAAGCTCCCGTGTTTACTGTCCCGTTGGAGACAGGAGGCATGACTGTGAGTAGCCAGTGACAGGGGCTGGATATCAGAGGAACTCGGGGACTGGGGTTCACCTATTGTTAAGCGACAAGGCAAAGTAAGGGCTGGCATAGCCCCGCGGAGAGTGCTGGGGTGGCTGCCAGGCAACAGGTGTCCAGGAGCCGTCACCCAACTAAGCACAAGTAGGACTCCCTCACGGTGAAGATGGGGCATAACAAGGTGACTCTCAGTCCTGGCTGCCCTGAGAAAGAGTCACAGGGGGTCTTTGATATAATCAGCTGCAGGAGGAGATTGCCCTGGGAGAGGCTGGTGGAAGAAATGTGCCCAGGGACTGGTAGGACAAAGAACTGAAAAGAACAAGGGTTCTGTAACTCCATCCGTGAAGCAGGTGCTAGCACAGGGTTGGACAAACTATGGCCCGTGGGCCGCATCTGGCCAGTCAGATGTTTTAATTCAGCCCCCAAGCTCCAGCGGGGAGCAGGGTTGGGGGCTTGCCCCGCTCCGTGCGTGCCGTGGCTCCGTGCGTCTCCTGGAAGCAGCGGCAGCATGTCCCCCTTCTGGCTCCTATGCGTAGGGGCAGCCAGGGGGCTCTGCACGCTGCCCCCACCCCAAGTGCTGAGCCCACAACTCTCATTGGCTAAGAACCACTGCCAATGGGAGCTGCAGGGGCGGTGCCTGCAGACGGGGCAGCCGCAGAGCCACCTGGCCGTGCCTCCGTGTAGGAGCTGGAGAAGAACATGCCGCTGCTTCCGGGAGTTGCTTGAGGTAAGCACTGCCCGAAGCCTGCACCCTGACCTCCTCCCGTGCCCCAGGGGCTGATCCCCCTCCCACCCTCCAAACCCCTTGGTCCCAGCCCAGAGCACCCTAATGCACCCCACACCCCCTATCCCCAGCCCCACCCCAGAACATGCACCCCCAGCCAGAGCCCTCCCCCTGCACCTCAAACCCCTGTCCCAGCCCGGAGCCCCCTCCCGCACCCTGAACTCCTCATTTCTGGCCCCAATCCAGAGCCCGCACCCCCTCCTGCACCCCAACCTCCGATTTTGTGAGCATTCATGGCCCACCATACAATTTCCATACCCAGACGTGGCCCCTGGGCCAAAAATTTGCCCACCCCTGTGCTTGCACCCCAAGCGTCCAACTCCAGCAGCCCCGGAGATGCCCTTTAGGACCATCATTGTCTTCTTGGCCTTGAATGCTAAAGAAAGCAGGTTGTACCCTTTGAGCTCCCCTCCCCCTCCTTTGTCCATGGACCACCTGGCACTAGTGGAGACCCCAGCCACCCAACCACTCCAGACAGCCTGGAAGCAGAATCGCACCTGCCCCAAAGCTCTGGAGAAGCCCTGGCTGCGGGGCAGGGAGATGCATCACCCCGGGGCCAAAGCATTAAAGGGCCACATTATATCTGGTGGATCAACCTTTGTACAAAGTTTTTCAGCAGCCCAGGGGGACTGCAAAATGGCCAGCAACCAGGCTGCAGTCCCACCGGGATAAACCAGGCTTCCCGGATACCGCTCACTTCCGTGGCACGGGAGCTGGGAATTGACAGATCTTCCCCGCCTATTGGGAATCATCCCCAGTGCCCCGTCCTGGCATCGCTCCCAGCTCCTGTTTCTTATCCTGGGCTCATCTGCAAAGGATATTTACAGTAGCAGCCTCTCCGGGCTGTGTTTATGGAGCGCTCCTGGATGTTACTGAGAATGACAGGAGGGTATGGGACTGGCTGGCGATGGAAAAGATGAGCTAGTTTCCCTTGGGGGTGGGGGTGCAGGATGCGAGGAAGACGGGGATGGGCTGTGGGAAACACCGAGGGGACGAGGCAATGAAAACCAGCACCACAATGCTGCTGTAGCATTAAATAGCTACCTGCCAGACCCCCCATTTAGGGAGTGCCCAGTGCACTCTTGTGAACGTTGTGGCCACACGTGTGGCGTGAGGCTCTCCTTTAGCTCAGTGGGCAAGGCCTCGGGCTGCAGAGCAGAAGGACAAGGGGTCTAGCCCCAGCTCTGCTGGTGTATAATTCCTGGCAGAGTTAAGGTTGCACCTAGAGTCCGCTATGAGGCAGATTTTGATCCCTCATGTAAGAGCAGAGGGAGAGAGAGGAGGGGTGGGGGGAGGAAAGGAACGAAAGACCCTCCCCCTGGGAAATTCCCAGGGCTGGATCCAACGGTGGCTGGGACAGTTCGTGCACAGTTGGAGTAAGCTAAGCGAGAGCTTGCTGAAATTCGGGGCCCAATTCTCGCCTGCGCAGCTGCTGGGGAAGGGCTGGAGGGAGCGGCGAAGGCGGCTTTCAGCCAACTTTGTGCTCACAAGGCATGTCAGGGCCCTGCAGAGAACAGCCATAGTTCAGTGCCCCCAAGACACACCTCTGGCCTCCAGCAGGGCCAACGCAGAGCCCTCCCACCGGCTTGGGGGGCCCCGGCCCAGCGGGCCTTCTCCATCTCCTTTAACACCATTTGTGCAGCCAGAGTGGATTAAAAGGGCCTGAGAGTAACAGAATTGGGGGGAAGGGAGGTGGGGGGATTTCAAAATGGATCCTGTTTCTCACCACCCCGGTGATGGAATACGTCAGCCGCATCCCGGATCATGCCGGGAGTCGGGCACCAGAGGACAATGAAAGCCTCTCACCTGTTTCTTGCTGCTGAACTGGTCAGGCTGGTTAGGCCAGCGACCAGCCTGCAGAGCTGGTTGTCTGTCACCTCCCTGCCCCGTGCTGGTGCTCACGCCCCTGTGCTAGAAGACAGCCTCCGTGCCTGTGCTCGCCTGGGGGCCCTCCACTGAGCTGAGCCTGCCTGGCATCCAGTCCTGATTCACCTGGGGATGGGAGCAGCTGGGCACAGAGCTGCCTGGAAAAACAGGGCTGGGATGTGTCACACGGGGCTGGGGGGAGGAACGACCTACAGGAACGACCCTGAGCTATTGAGTCACCCAGAGGCAGGTTTTGTTTTCACCTGCTGCCAGGACTGGGACCCAGTCCCAAAGTGAGTCAGAGCTGAGGGGGGGGTTGGCATTTCTCAGCCAGGACAGGAAGGGAAGCAGCAGCCACAGCCATCGGAGCCAGGATGCAGCCTGCCACCTCTGCTCTGACCTGCTCGCTTGATTTCTTTCCTGTGCACTGTATGATCAAACAAATCCCTCTATGCCAGGGCCCAGAAACACCCCTCCCTGGCCTATTATAAACTAACGGGCCGCAGGCTGCGGGGGTTCGGCGCTGAGGCTCTGGTGTGCTCCCGTCCCTTCCGTAAAGGTCTCGGGCCCAATTGTCTTTGAGGTGATGGCATGGCCTTCCCCTGCAGCTGCTCTGATTTGGGACCGGATCCCAAGCCCGCTGGACTCCATGGGAATCTGTCCACTGGCTTCCATGGGCTTTGGAGCCAGCCCTTGACGCTGACCTGAGGGAGAGCAGAATCAGGCCCACACAGCCCAACTCAGCTAGTTAGTGGCAGTTTGTTCTCCCCTCCCTCTGCCCACCCCCCCCCCAGGAAACAGCTCATCTCGCCCCCACTCCAGACGTGTCGGGGCACGGGAGGAGGTGGCAGGCCCCGTCCTGCAGAACAAGCCGGGAGCGCCGAGATCTTTGACAAGGGGGAGCTCAGCGGGATCTGCAAAGGGCGAGCTGCAGCGCTGAGAGGGGGGCATGGCGCCGGGCTTGTTGCACCAGCCGGCACGCCAAGCTGCACTGTAGCCCCTCCAGCCCTCACGCTGTTGGACTAACACGCGTCCGCCTTCTCCGTCGCCCCCCCTCCCAGCGCCTGAAGGTGACATGGCAAGTCGATGGTGCGGAGCTGGAGATACAGCAGAGGGACCATCTTATCCCTATGTGTGTGCACAGCATCTGGCACCGCAAGGTCCTGATCCTCCGGCTGGGGCCTCGGGGCATTACCACGATGCAATTCACGAAATCAAACCCAGGTTCCTGCTCCCTACACCCTTCCCAGCCAGGGATACAGCAGAGATGCTCACGAAGCCCCCAGCCGGTGCACAGAGGCCTGGGACGCCAAATATTAACTGAGAACGCAAAGGAATAAACACTGATTTTAACTCCGCTTTGGGCAGGCATTTCCTCTTGAGACGAAATCCCCCAGCAGCCTGGAAGGCAGAAGAGAGGCAGCCCCAGGCAGTGCAGGGGGAGGGGGGTTTAAGTGCCTGCCCTATGAGGCTCCCAGCTTTTGACACTGACCAAAAGAAGACCCAGGACGCTGTTCGCACCCGGCTCGCTAGCGGAGACTATGATTTACAGCATCGATTAATGACTCGGGGGGCCCAATCGGCCCTGCTTTTCAGGGAGCTTTTCAGCCCCCTATACAAGATGAGACACCTCTCCAGCCCCCCCCCAAACTGAGTCACCCCCCAAATCATGACAGGTCTCGGCCACAGCATGCAGGGCTTGCCGTGCAGAGCGGCATTTGTGCACTGGGGAGGGCCGCGGGCATGGCCTTACGGGGTGGGAGAGCCACGACCCGACATCACAGGATATTAAAGAGCCTTTAAAAATACACCCCAAGCTGGCGCCTCCCTTCCCCTGCCCAGGGAGGAACGTCAGGAATGCGATGGGTTGATAAGGCCCACTCCCATCCCACCTGGCGGGAGGCTGTGCAACTGCCCCCCCCACCTGATGCCACCTGGTACTAGGCAAGGTGGTGATGCCCCCCCGTCCCACACCCCCCCCCCCTTGCTTAGCTCTGGTTGAAGGGGAGGTTGCACGGAGCTCGGGTGACAGGGCAGGGATGAGGAAGGGGATGGTTACACAGCAGCCAAGGGGCATTCACCCAAGCCTAGGGCCAAAAGGGACCCATGCCCAGACTGAAGACACTGGCCTTTGCGATGTCCAGCCTCTCCGCACCTGTTTGGCCCCAGCTTTGTTTAAGCAGAGACCCAGCCATGCCCAGTAGCTGCCGGCTTATTACTGATGAGCCTGGTGTGACAAGCTGGGACAGACCCAATCCTGCAGCCCCGAGCCCCGGAAGCTATCAAATCCAGGGATTCTACGTGTACAGTGGAAGGCTGCAGGGTCAGGCCCAAATGCTGCGAGAGGAGCTCCCTGCCGGCTGCCGGAGAGCCGGTGTGTTGCTTCCACAGTGGACAGAGGGCATAGCGGGGGAGGAGCAGCTCCCAGGGGAACTCCCCAGTGCAGGGCAGGCCCGGCATCAGATATTCAGCCCTGCACTGCTGCCCCTGGTGTGAGGGGGAATGGCTGGTGCGCCCTGGGCTGCAGAGCTGCCCAAGACCATTGTAAATTGGAGCAGCCTCGGGGCGGGTCTAACTTACACCCAGGGTTGTTGGATTTGGTATGCAGGAGTGGCCTGCGAGATACACGTCAGACTAGACTATCTGATGGTCTCTTCCGGCCTCCAAATCTATGACCAACTCTGGAGCAGCCCAGCATCCAGGGAGCACTCAGGTGATTTAAAGCCACCTTTACCCTCCCCCCTTCCCTGGGCTGTGATTTCTGTGTGGCACCTGGCCCAGGAACTCACAGCTCCGGGGCTGAGAATGAGGCTGGCTGCAGGAGCCTAGAGCCAAAGGCTGGGATCCCACCTGCAGGGGTAGTTATGTTACTGGTTCCAGGACCGGCCAGACACACAAAGAGCTGAGCGTGGAAAGCCTTGTCAATCCATAAGCTCCGGACCACTGAGAGCTGCAGGGCTGGGGCCCAGCCCACAGCAGGCTCGCCACATATGCTATTGTTCCACGCAGCATCCTGGATTCTGCTTGGGAGGGGTGGGGTCAGCGGGGGTGTCTGTGAAGGGCAGAGGGGAAGCCCAGAGACAGCCCCTTCCCAGGGGGTAAGGTCAGCCAAGCTGAAAACTGCCTTCACTCTGCACAGCAGCTGATCCAGGAGTCAAAGTTATGTTGCAACTAGAAAGGGACCTGGCCTGGGATCCAGTCCCAACCACAATCATATTTGCATCCTGGAATAAACTCATTGTCCTGCAAGCTGATGGGCTCACAAGCCAGGCTGCAATAGCTCCTGGCCTCGAAGATTTCAGGTCTGAGTCCCTGCTCTGGGTCGCTAGAGAGCTGGCTGTTCACAGCATCCTCTACCTCCTTGTGACCCCAGCTGGCTCCAGGAAACCTATCCCACGATGCAGGACATTCTGTGCCCTAGTCCATGCTGAAGGATCTGTTAACTGCACAGCGGATCCCCAGAGCACATCCTGCTCTCCTTCCCTGTTGACGTCACCTCTTGGCCTAGGCGTCCCTCCGCGAAGGAGGCTGCATCCCAGAGGCAGGAAGTCTTAGCAAGAAGCATTTACAACAATGCAGCCTTTTGGCATGGCTGGAGACAATGACTTCATGGGACAAATGGCGTGAGCACCTGACCCAGCAACTGGGACAGTCACCGGCTCAGAGATCTCTGCTGATCAAAGAAGATCAAAATGTTGGCAGAGGCAACCCCACCTGGTCTACACTGCATGTTCGTCCTAAGTGTTCCCACAGCCAATTCTTGCAGCTCTCCCATGCCAAGTCAGGAAGGAGCCGCCCCCTGGCCAAGGAGGAAGGTGTGGAGCTGGTCCCCGTAGAGTTCTTCCCCCCTCCGGCCAAGCCATCCGGAGCTGTGCTGAGCCAGTCTCAGTTTGAGTCATTTCCTCCAAGACAATCAGGACGACAGTAAGTTTCCCAGTGGCTTGGCCAGTCTCACCTGGAAGTGGCTCCCAATAGCTCTTACAGGTGACCCGGGCCTCTGATCTGAATGAATGTGTAAAAGGGAGAAATCGAGTCAAGACATAAATCCAATCTGAGCAGAAGGACCCTTTGTTGCACAGTTATCAAGTGACATTTGGCAGTGGGTGTAAGCGTCAGTTACAATATTGAAGCTTGTTTTCTGGTTGTCACTTGGTTCCCTGGAGGAATATAAAGCAGGATGATGAGTTTCACTTTCCATTTCTAGTCAGTTTCATTTTCCACTTCTCCTCCTTGGACTCAAGGTGGTCTGTCTCCCTGCAGGGTCAAGGGTGGGGGTGGGTAGGAGGGGGATGTTTAGATCCAAACTGATTTTACTAGAATCATGGAAACATTTATAGCTGTTCTTAAGGATGGTTTTACCAAATGTCCCTTAAAATTAAATGGGGTGATCCTCAAGGTAGGGACTGTGTGTTTATGCTGCACCTGACACAAAGGGATCCCTGATCCTGCGTAAGGCCAGGACGTGCTACTGTAATACAAATAAACGTAATTAACGAGAATACTGCCTGCCTTTATGGAGTGCTTTTCCTCAGTAGATATCAATGTGCTTTATGAAGATGGGCAGTATCCTTATCCCGGGTTTACAGATGGGGAAACTGACGCATGGGGAGGTGAAGCGACTTGCCAAAGGTCACCCAGTAGACTCGTGGCAGAGCCAGGATTGGAACCTGATCGCCAGCCTCCTGCTTTATTCACTAGGCCATGCAGCCTCAATTAAATAATAAATCAACCCGACACTTTCCCTTTAACTTTCTCTCCCCTCCAACACTGCCACTAAGAGACTTTTCTTGACCCTTTGTTATCGCTCCATCCTTCCCCGCTGCCTTTTTAATCCTCTCTCCTTTTCTCTCTGCTGGTTGAGAAAGGATGATTTTGTGATTAAATCACTGAACGAGGAGTCAGGACTCCTGGCTTCTAATCCCTGCTTTGCTGCTAACTTGCTGTGTTACCGTGGGCAAGCCACTTCCCCTCTCTGTGCTGCCCCATCTGTAAAATCCTAACCCGCTGCATGGGAACAGCTGGAGGATTAGAGTCTATAAAAGTCTTTCAGATCCTTGGATGATTTATCGAAGTGCAAAGCGTTCTTTCTACCGCCCCCTCGTGGCTGCTGTGGCTTCCTACAGATAAATACGCCATAGCTTCCTAAAGACAGTACAGTAGTGGATTAATTTAAGAACATAAGAACGGCCACACTGGGTCAGACCAAGGGTCCATCTAGCCCCGTCACCCGTCTTCCGACAGTGGCCAGTGCCAGGCGCCCCAGAGGGAATGAACAGACCAGGGAATCATCAAGTGATCCATCCCCTGTCGCTCATTCCCCGCTTCTGGCAAACAAATTTAGTCCCAGACAGCCTGAAGTTCTCGGTGGCGATGGCATATTGGGTATGTGAACTTTGAGTTGTCACTGTCCCACTCTTAGAGCTCCTGGAAAAACGGGTAAAAAATTCTGGGGCAAGTTTCGACATGTTGACATGGTCCTTTTGCAGAGTTTGAGAGTGACCGATCGTTTGTCTCCCTCCAAGACCATTCTCATTTCTTTTTTTCCCATCTTTTCTTGGTCTTTTTCCACACACACACACACACCCCCACTCCCCTTTTAATTTTAGAAGAAAAAAAATGATTGTCAAAGAATGAATAAGAAAAAAAGAAAAGGGATGGAAAAAGAACAGGAGTACTTGTGGCCCCTTAGAGACTAACAAATTTATTAGAGCATAAGCTTTCGTGAGCTACCGCTCACTTCATCAGATGCATGCAGTGGAAAATACAGTGGGGAGATTTTATATACACAGAGAACATGAAACAATGGGTGTTACCATACACACTGTAACGAGAGTGACCAGGAAAGGTGAGCTGTTACCAGCAGGAGAGCAGGGCCCGGGGCAGGGGGGGGACGGACCTTTTGTAGTGATAATCAAGGTGGGCCATTTCCAGCACTTTACAAGAACAGTAGAAGGGGAAATAAACATGGGGAAATAGTTTTACTTTGTGTAATGACACATCCACTCCCAGTCTTTATTCAAGCCTAAGTTAATTGTATCCAGTTACCTTTGTTTTTTTTTAAAAATCACAAGATGTTTTGTGAATGGACAATTTTTCATGGTTTGCTTAAAAGACCCCCCCCCAAAAAAAACCCCACAAAAACAATTGATTTTTTTAATTAAAACCAGCTCTACCCTTTATATTCCTCCAGCCACTTAACTCTCTCTCTGTCTCATCTGTTTGTGTCAGTCACCCATTACGTCTCACTCTTGGTTTCCTGACTCTTTCCCTTTTCCTTTACCCCAAACTGACCCTCTAAAAATATACAAAACCCCTAAAACTAAGTGTTTGTGATTTCACTAAAACAAATCTAGAGCGAGAGAGGGAGATGGGGCTAACATGTCAGCAGCCCACCACCCTCTTGATTCCTTTGGGCCTTAGCTTATGATACACTGAGCATCCTCTATTCCACTGATTCCTATGAGCCTACAGGGCACTCAGCACCACGCATGATCAGGCCCTTTGCTTGTATGTTGTATTCTCACACACACACACATCCTTTGTCTGTTTAGACTGTGAGCTCTTTGAGGTAGGGGCTGTCTCTTTCCCCAGCTTAGCGCGATGGGGCCCCTGTCTGCCTTATCCAGCTTTTCGGAGTGACACCCATTAGTGTAGTATCCTGGCACGCAGATACCACCTGTAAGAATGCGACTAGAGCAGGAGAGACTAGAATGGCTGGGGACTTTGGGGCATTACTGCCATAAAGGAATCATCATCAGGCCCAGCTCTAATCGCAATGGAAGAACCGGGCCTTCTGAGGAGATTAAAACCCAGACTGGATGATGGGCCCAAACTCAAACCAGATCCCAAACTCCCTGGGCACCCTGATCGGTTTAAAATACCCTCTCTCTCCCCCTGCCCTCTTGACAACCAATTCCTCAAGCTGCTTCTGAGCCCCCAGCTCCCGCCCTAGGTCTGGAGCAGAGAGACGCTCCGAGAAAGGCTATTTCCAGCCCAGCCTACAGCAGGGAATGCCACAGACTGTGAGAACAGCCTGCTCGTGGGACAATCCCGGTCTGATTTTGCAGGCCCCGGAGGCTCGGAGCAAGGATGAGCCCAAGCCACAGAGCTAGGAGGTGAGGTTCTGGTTTGATCCTGCTAGTCCTGAGAGGCACCCCCATGCCTCTCCCGTCACTCGCCGCAAGTGGGCAGCTCTCAGCGAAGGGGGCCGATGAGGAGCTGTCCCTGGCTTGTGTGGCACCAAAGAGGACACTAGATGGAGCTGGTTCCCCGAGCAACACACAAAAGTCAGACAGAGGGATGCAGTCCCACTGGCCCCGAACCTGCCAGGTCCTGCCCATCCTCCAGGGATTCCCCACGATCCACAGGCACAAAACTTGCCAGAAGGCAGGATCCCAAGAAAGGCAGATGAGTGTCGGGGATTCCTGCTGGCATCCTATCTGCTCTGGCCCACGGGGACTTGCTCATGGGCGTCTGGCAGCTGGGTCGCTGGTGGGAGAGTTACTGAGCTGAGAGATCCCTTTCCACCGCAGGGACAGAGAAACAAACAGAGCAGCAGCTGCTTGGACAGAGGGACACAGGGGAAAATCTTGGGCCAGATCCCCAGCTGGTGAAATCACCATAGCTCCACTGAAGTCAATGGGGCTGGATCCCAGCTGGTATAAATCAGCCATAGCGCCAATGAAGTCATAGAGATCTGCTGGTTTCCATTAGCTGAGGACCTGGCTGCTGCCCCTTCGCACAGGGCTCTGGCAGGGTGGTTCTTGCTTTGACCGTACCAATCATTGACACTGGGGTAAGCGGCGTTACGTTCCCGTTTTATAAATTACACGGGTACCTGTGTCCTGTCCTATGGGGATTCAGGCTTGTAGTCAAGGGCCACCAGATCCATCCTGTGCTCCTTTCAAACCTGGATTACGGGACACTCCTTGGCACATGGATTCGCTGCTCCACGCCCTGTTTATTTACCTTTAAACTCCAGCTTGGCATTGGAGCTCATGCGAGTGGGGAAGTGGAAGCAACAGTGAAAGCCAGTCTTAGTTCGCGTGTGTGCTGGACAATAGACTTCAGCCCTAACCTGCAACCCCACTGCTGTTCTGGTCCAGGGCTGCTCCTCTCCTGGGCTCTCCCCGGCCCCGGCCACAGCTCAGATGAGGCCCGTCTCAACCTGTAGCCCCAGCCGGAGGCAGGCAATGCCAGGAGAGTGGGAGATGCAGAGACCCAATCCCAAATCCGTTCCTATTGTACACGGAGAAGGCTCTACATACCTTTGCGCGTCATTGTGAAGTGGTCCATTCATCTCCATGAGAGATTGTCCCCTGACTGAGGACACTTCGTGGAGCTGATAATAGTTCCAAGAAGCTTGGCTTTCTCTGTCCATCTCTGGGGGTGGACTCACTCCCCCTTCCCCCAGCCATGATTACAGCACCTGTGTGCTTGTGCCATGCACTGAGTTTGCTCGTGCTCGTCTCCTCCCTCTTGTCTCAGCACCGTGTGCTTGGTGCATGCTTTTAGGGTACCTGTTCTCAGCTGCCAGCTACGATCCAAGTGCTCTGTACTGTGCCAGGCAGGGAGCATGCCCATTCCCAGCTCCTCACCCTGGTCTCTGCATTGTAGATCTGTGGCATGCAATGAGCATGCACCTTCTCAGCTCCCCACCCCCTCTTGGCATTGTGTGCTCAGGCCATGTGATACAGACCTGGCTGAGTTCCTCTAGTGGACAGTCACCAGTCTGTTGAAATTGGACCCACCTTGGAGCTCACATGCTTCCAAGCCAGCCGGGTCTGAGCAGCTCCAAACATTGTAACTCTGGGCCTCCACGGCACATTTCTGGGGGGCAGACCACCTGTCTGGCCCCTTTCCTTGACCAGCTGTCCTAGGCCCTGAAACCAGGGCTTGAACCTCCCAAGCCCCCCTAGACACTTCTGCATGATCCCCCTGGCGTCCCTGCTCTGGTTAATAACTTCCCCCTTTGGTGACCACATAGCAGGCCAGGTAAGGAACACCAGGTTCCTAAAACCACAGGCACTTTGCCTCTCAGAGCGTACACAGGAGTTACACATCTTTAGGTAAAACATCAAAGGCCCCATGTGCTCTGCCCCCTGAGGGAGAAACTACTCACCCCTTCTGCTGAGGAGTTCTGGCCAAGTGTCAGGTGGGAAGCCAGTCCTGCTTCTATCATTGGCTGATGGTTGGCCCTTGAGAGGCAGTGAAGCAGAATGGGCCCTTAAATAAAGTTTCAGTCCCCTCTGTCATGTGACATCACTGGTCAGCTTCAGAACCTCAGTCAGGTGGTTTAGCTGGGGGGTGGGTCCCTATTCCCCACCCTACTCCCCCCCCCAACCCCAGACCAAACTGGGAAGTCCAGTTCCCTGCACTGACCATTCCCTGTGGCAGACCCATTGTTCTGAGGATGGATCCCTTTGAATAGATTGTGTATTAGTCCCGCCAGGCTGGCATCTGGCATTACAATGAGCTGCCCCTTGGCATCTCTAGGTAGTCACAGTTACATATACGGTTGCCACCTGGCCAGTTTTTAACTGGCCTGGCTGGATTTTTTTTTACTGCTTTGCTGGTCAAAAGATGTAACATGCCGGGTGTTTTTTTGCTGTGCACACAGGTGACTACACGTGCTGCAGTCTTGTAACTACTGGCCACGCACATCATGACAGCCCCTGGGCCAGAAAACAGAATTGCTGCTGTCCTATGAGAATGTCTGACTTTTTGAAATGTGTTTCCCTTGTACTCCCCCGTCTGTTTGTATCCACCTGTTGTCTCTTGTCTTATACTTAGATCGTTCGCGCTCTGGAGCAGGGACCATGTCTTTGTTCTGCATTTGTACAGCACCAAGCGCAGGGAGCACCTGGGCCATGACTCGGGCTCTGGGGTGTTACTGCCATACAGAGAGTAAAAACTGGAATACAAAGTAGGGAAAAGTGCTTCTGATCCCAGCTAGATGTATTTATCTATGGGCCCATTGTCTAGTCTCACCTTCTGCATAACAAGCCAGAGAATCTCACCCGGTAATTCCTGCATCAAGTCCCTAACTTCCATTTGACCTATAGCATATCACTAGGCTTGGAAGGATTCGATTTGTATCCGTAAAAGTCACTGTACACACACACAAACTGATGAATTTTTTTCCCCATCAATAATCATTTAAAAGTACAGACAGGCAAAGTAAGCAAAATGCTTCCTAAGAAGTTATTAGGGATTAAAGGATATTTACTTTGTATATTTTGATGCTGTTTTAATAGTTACAAAGCTTTAACTTTCTGAATCTCTGCTACAATAATTATTGTTCCCCCCCACCCCCGCCACTGTCTGACCCCCTCCACCTTTGGTAATTACCGGCGACTGTGAACATTTAAATTGGCCAGAAAAATGCTTAAACCCCATAATTTCTCACAGCTGTGAAAATGTAACTAGATCAAAATAAAAAAAGGCTTAAAAATAACCATTGGTATCAGCCGTCAAAGCTATAAAAAAACAAAACCTGAATTCTGCCAAGCCTCCATACTGTTTAGAAAGAGCTCCTGGCTTTCTTTAAAGATGGAGAATCCCCCATGTCCCTAGACAAGTTGTTCCAGTGGTTAATTACACCGTTAAAAACATGCATTTTATTTCTAGTTGGAATTTGTCTAGCTTCACCTTCCAGCCATAGGCTCTCCTTATGGCTTTTTCTGCTATTCTCTGTAATCTCTTCCCCGGGGAGTTAGCTGTAGACCAGTGGTTCTCAACGAGGGGGTCTGGGGCCCCCCTGGCGGGCCAGGAGCAGGTTTCAGGGGGTCCGCCAACCAGAGAGGGGCTGGCCTTAGACTCACTGGGGCACAAAGTCAAAGCCTGAGCCCCACCAACCGGGGCTGAAGCCTGAGTAATGTGGCTTTGTGGGGCCCCCTGTGGCGTGGGGCCCTGGGCAACTGCCCTGCGTGCTACCCCCTAGTGCCAGTTGTGGCCGTGGAATTTTTACAGCACATTGGGGGCAGTGGGAGGGTCGGAAAGAGAAAGGTTGAGGACCCCCCCCCCCGCTATAGACCTCAGTCCCGTCACCTCTTAACTTTCCCTTGGATCAGCCAAATACGCCAAGCCCCGGTTTCCGTGCTCATTTGAAGCTCTTATTTATTCCCATCTCTCCGTTTATTCAATACCTGAAACCGGGGTGGTGCCTATTGATTGTGTGATGAGAGAGAACAAAAATCCTACGTCCCTGCTAGATTCTTCCTCTGCTGTTTCCTGGTTGTGCTCCTCACCTGGAGCCTGTTTGTAAAAAGCCAGGACAAAACGTGGGTGGGTTTTGAATGGAGGGCGATACTGTGCCTCCCTCCTTCCCAGGTGGGTGCGACCTGTTGAGAACACACGTTCGGCAGTGCCCCCGAGTGCCCAGCAGGTGGCGGAATTGCACTGTGCATCCTGTATCTTGCAGGGCCAATCCTCACCAGGAGAGTTTTAGGGAGAGTTTTAGGGAAGGGAAAGACAGGATGCATCCGATGAAGTGAGCTGTAGCCCACAAAAGCTTCTGCTCAAATAAACTGGTTAGTCTCTAAGGTGCCACAAGTCCTCCTGTTCTTTTTGCGAATACAGACTAACACGGCTGCTGCTCTGAAGCAGGTAGAGACTGAAGGTCTGCGTGTGATCGGATGGGAATAGAGAGAAGGACTTTAAAGAGAAAAAAAAAAACGGGGAGATCTCTCTGGAAAGAGAAATAAAATGGACCACGAGTGAGTGTCCGAACCGGCCTCCCCCCGGGGCCATTCAGAGTCCACATGACGAAACAAGGACATGAATTAACAGAGAAACACATTCATTATGCCCCCTCCCCTTTTTAAGAGACGGGGGGATGCAAGGACTTCCCCAAGAGTTCCGACCGCAAAACGAACGTGCCTCTAGCAAGCCAGGGCGTTATAGGAGGAGTACGGCCCATTCAAAGCAGGGCATAGGGAAGGCCGGAGTGAAGCCCACTAGCTCTAGTTTATCTGATTTTGGAGGGGAAAATGAAAGTTCAGGTGCCAGATTGGTGGTGGGGAGAGACCAAAGGATCCCCAGTACTGGGAGTGGCAGGACAAGGAGCTTTGCCCTTGAAGGATGCTGCAGGGCTTGCGGCAGGGCCAGGCCGGCCTGGGTGAAAGGACTCCAGGAGCAGATGTTCTCATGAGAGGAGCAAACAGGAGCGAGGGGCAAACCCACAGCGGGGCCCAGAAGTGCAGCGGCCAGCCTGGCAAGGGGCCACCTGCCTGGGCTGCTGCTGTTGGAAACTTGGGCACATTTGGGGGGGGGGGGGTTTAGAGGGTAGGGACAAAGCCTCCCAGAGCTTTAACTACTGGCACCCCGTGGAGGTGGTTACCCTCACCCACCCCGGCACACACCCTCCCCCAAAACACCCGCCAGACCTAGACATAGCCCTACAGACACCCCCGCAGACCCCTATAGACATACTCACCCCCCACAGACCTACACAGCCCCCTACAGACACTCCTACAGACCCGTATAGACATACCCCCCACAGACCTACACAGACCCCCATTGACCTATGCAGACACCCCACAGACCTACACAGACCCCTACAGACACCCCCACAGACCCCTATAGACATACTCACCCCCACAGACCTACACAGACCCCTACAGACACCCCCACCCCTATAGACATACCCCCCACAGACCTACACAGACCCCCATTGACCTACGCAGACACCCCACAGACCTACACAGACCCCTACAGGCACCCCTACAGACCTACGCAGACACCCCACAGACCCCTATAGACACCCCCCACTGACCTACAGACCCCTATAGACATACTCAGATCTAGACAAACCCCTACAGTCTACGCCCCCACAGAATTACAGAGACCTCTACAGACACCCCCCCAATCTACACAGACCTCCTATAGACATATGTACATCCCACAGACCTCTCTAGACGCTCCCCAGAGTCCTACACAGACAGACCCCCACAGACCTACCCAGATGGCTTTAGACATACTCCCCCGCCCCCCACAGACCTACCCGGAACCCTAGCCACGAAAACCTCACCCCGAAAAACACCCCCCAGATCCGCACACACATGCTCTTAGGGACACCCAAAGGACAACCCCCCCCCCGCCACACACACACACACACACACCCATCTCCATATATCCCTCTGGACCCCCAGGCACTTATACCCCTATAGACACTCTCCCCCTCTAGCCCCAGATCTGGAGCTGTGGCCCAGCAGCTGCCCCCTGCCTCCCTGCAGGGGTTCGGCCGACAGGGCGGCTGGGAGCTTGGATTTTTTTTTTTTCACCCACTCTTTGTTGTTGCAAAAAGAAAAGAAAAAAAAAAAAAAAGAGTCAGTTTTGCCTCCCAGGCAATATGTCTGGAGCCAATCGGCGCGCAGCATCCACCCTGCCCTGCACCATAATTAAAGGCTTGAAGCAGGCTGGCTGGGCTGGGGAGTTTTGCTTCATCGCCTCGCAGCAGCCGCCGCCTGTGGAGCTCTCAGCGGCTGGCCTGCGGGAGGAATGCTCGCCTGACCCCTTTGGGGAGCGACAGAGACCCCCGCGCGCGCGCCCCAGCGGATCTGGTGCTTGTCCAGCGGCTCTGGCCCGGGGAAGGGAGCGGATCCCGCCTGCCCCCTGCCGCACCATGAGTGGCTCCTTTGATAAGAAGATCACCAGCATCCTGACCGACCTCTCCAGCTCCCTGAGCTGCTCCAAGGATTCCCCCACCTTGCCCGAGTCCTCGGTCACCGACCTGGGCTACTACAGCGCCCCCCACAGCCAGCACGACTACTACCCCAGCCAGCCCTACAGCCAGCCCGTCAACCACTACTCCTACCACCACCAGTTCGGCCTCAACGGGCTGGCGGGGGCTGGGACTTACCCCACCAAGGCCGAGTACCCCTATAGCCCCTCCTACAGGCAGTATGGGCATTTCAGGGAGCAGCAGCTGCCGGCCCAGGAAGCAGGTAAGGAGCCCCCCGACCCTAGTGGTCCAGGGGCATGGGGGTGCGGGGGGGTGGATGTCTGGAGATGGGGGGGTGGTATGGAAAGGAGTCACTTCTTGGAGTCAGCAACAGCTCTTCCTTCCCCCCCCCCCCTCCGCCCCACTGCCTGTGTATTCGAATGAGAGGAGAGTTCTTGTCAATATCCCACACACACACACACACACACACACACACACACGAGACTGCCTCTTGAATCACACACAAGTGGGGTGGTGAGAGGGAGGGAGTTGCTGAAGGTGGGGGGCTTGTTTGCTAGATCCAGGTTCGGACGCACAACTTTCTGAACTCCAGCTCCGATTTAAAAGATTACTTTTCCCAGCCACCCACACACTCTCCCTCCTTTTGTCTCTGGCAAATTCCTGACCTTTATTTTCTGTGCCACCAGTCAGGGTGGCTATTTACCCTTCCCAATCTCCACCCCCCACAGCTCTCTCCCCTCACCTTTGCCCCTGCAATCTTAAGAAACTTCAGGACAACTCAGGTTAGTTGATGGAAAAGGAAAACCATTTTGGGGGCAGGGGGGGATAGGTTGTCTCTCTTTCCAGCCCAGGCTGCTGGGGTAGAGAGAATGACCCATGCCAAGACTGGACAGGAAGATGATGGTTAGGTAGCAGATCTGGGGGAGGGGAATATGGGTGGGAAAGTGTTTTATTTGTGAATAATCTTGTGGTTTTTTAAAGCGAGTCGGAGGTGCTGGGGGATTATAGGAAAGTAGGAAGATCAGAGAAGCCTAGAATCTGCTGCCCTAAAAGAAAGGGACGCGGGGAAAGGGAGAAATCGATCCTGCCCTAATTTCCACTTACTGAACAATTCTACCCCCACTCCCCCAAAAATAACGCTTGGGAAACATCCAAGCAGCTGGGACCTGAGGCTGCTTTAGAGACAGGCTTGTCACAACCCACCCTATGGGCTGGGAGAGGAAGAGAGGGGCCAATTCTGAGAACCAGTTGGTTTCCAGAAGATCAGAACCAGGTGGGGAGCTCCTGGGCAGAGAAACAGGCAGGCTGGGGTGAGCTGGGAGTTTGGGGAGCTAGTGAAATGGAGCCAAAGGAAGAGGTGGCCAGGGACAGGAAAGGGAAAAGGCAAGACAGAATGTACCAAAAGAAGAGAGAGGGAGAGAGAAAGGAAGAGAAAAACCCACCAAAGAGAGAGAGAGAAAAAACCACAAAAGGGGAGGGCGAGAAATGAAAGACCTTGCGTGCTAAAGAACAACCCCCCAAATACTCCTTTCTTGCTGTGCTTCTGAAAGCTTTTACCTGGAGTCTGTACAGCGACTTCTCCAAGTAATCAGCCCTTAACTCCTCTACAATTGTTCTCACTTGCCATACGTACAGTTCAGGTTCCTGGGTCACTTCTCACGCCACAGCCTTGGGGTTCTGCATCTGGGAGGTGAGGTTTTCTAGACGGAGGCTTAAATCTAGGGTGACCAAACAGCAAAGGTGAAAAATCGGGACAGGGGATAGGGGGTAATAGGAGCCTATATAAGAAAAAAAATCCCCCAAATCGGAACTGTCCTTATAAAATTGGGACATCTGGTCACCCTTAAATCACACCCCACCTTCCTCGTCTCTCCCCAGCAGGGATAAGGGTCAGAAACCACCTCCAAAGACTGGGGTTGTTTTTTACAACATTCTGGGTGGGGGCAAGTCAGCTGCTGAGATTCCGACATGTTCCCTTTTCACTTCCAGTCTCGGTGAAGGAAGAACCAGAACCGGAGGTGAGGATGGTCAACGGGAAACCCAAAAAGATCCGAAAGCCCAGAACCATTTACTCCAGCTACCAGCTGGCGGCTCTGCAGAGGAGGTTCCAAAAGGCTCAGTACCTGGCTCTGCCCGAGAGAGCCGAGCTGGCTGCTCAGTTGGGGCTGACTCAGACACAGGTAACTTCAAAAAGAATTAAAAAAAACCTTTCCCCTCTGCGTGGGGGGGAGCAAGAGAGAGTGCACTTGTTGCCAACTCTGTACAGCCCCTGGGTTTAGTGGGCTTAGATTAAAGCACTTACGCAATCAGACAGGGACCCATTGCGGAGGAGCCGGCTGTCTGAGACAGTGGGAACAAAAAGGTGGGTTTTCTCTAGGTATTTGGATACATTTCCTACCGCTGTGCTCAACCATGTGGGCGAAGAGAAGCCCAATCCTCTTTGCGCTCACCAGTGTCAATGCATTGACTTTAGGGTTATTCCTGACTTACCCCAGCCATCCCAGTCGGGCCCAGATAAATGAAAATGGATTGGCATTGTTTTCCCCCCCGATGGGGGAGATTTTTCCCCCTCCCCAAAGATGATCAGTGCTTAAAGGTTCAGGGCCCAATCTATAGCTCACTGATTCGGATCAAGTGCAGAGAGCCAACTTCAATTCGGCGTTCCTTCCCCTTCGTGTCGACTCACTGGATTCCCGGCACAGTTTGGTGAAGTGGGCCGAAGAGTCTAGCTCAGTGGTTCTCAACCTTCTTTCGTTTGCGGACCCCTACAAAATTTCAAGTGGAGGTGCGGCCCCACTTTGGAAATCTTAGACGTAGTCGGAGGACCCCCCAGGGCTCATAGCGACAACCTTTCGTGGATCCCTTAGACATCTGCGGACGACAGGTTGAGAACCACTGGTCTAGAAAACCAGGAAGAAGTATCCCTTCCTCTCTTTGGGCAGTGACGGATCTTTGGGTCCTGTCTGGATTTTTTTTTTCTTTTTTTTTTATGTCTCTTCAGAATTCAACCACTAATTTATACCAGAGCAGCCCTTGGGCTGGAATGGGTAGGACCATATCTGTGGATGCTAACACCACTTGGGTCAGTGGGGTTTTAGTTAGGGGTAATCTAGTGTAGACCCCAGAGTCAGGGGTTCCAGAACTCATTTCTTTGTGTGCGTCTTGCACTTGTGAATATGCTCAAGCTCTTGCAGGTGAGGGGTTGTTTTTTTTTTTTAAAGGAGTCTTTTAATACATTAGGCCCAGAACCTCAAAGGTATTTAGGGTCCTCAGTTCCATTGATAGAACGTTTAAGCCTGAAATAGTGGAATCCAAAAGAGATTATACCCAACCCCTCTATCCTTACTTCACCGTCACATTAGACTGCTACAGTATCTGTGGGCGGGGGGGCGTTGTGACCACGAGTGGCTGCTCTTTGTAAAGGGAAAGATTAATAGAAAGGAGTCTGAACAGCTTCCCCCCACCTCCAGATCGGAGATGAGTGAATCCCCCTCATCCCTCACCCGAAAATTGGAACATCTCCAAACTCTGAGGAGGGTCACATCCAACCCCACCCATAACAAGGGGCGATCTGCTTCTGCTGTCCCTTACAGGTCGGGCTTCTGCGGATGTCAACAGGAGCATCGCTGGAGTTAGGAATGCAGGGCTGGTCATAGATGGTGACAACAGGCTCACTTTTAATTGCCCAGATCTAAATAAAGTTCCAGGTCAGCGTGTTTGCGTGGGCTGTTAGCCCAAGAGCAGATGTTCTGTGCCATAAGGGAGGGCCTTACACCCTCTGAGTGATTGCGACATGATAGGGAGCTGTTTCTTTTTGATTCCCTTCTTTAAAAGGGGTTTGATTTGTTGTTGTTGGCTTGTTTATTTTAATGTGGTTGGGGATTCTGCACTGCAAGCTGCTTTTTGTCTCTGGAAACAAAGGAAACTCCGGAAAAGCTTTAACGAGGCACACACGAGCCCCTGACGGGAGCTGGACTTGGAAAGCGGTGCTTTTCAGGGGTGCTAAAATACTAGCTTGTGTTTGCACTCTAGTTTATTCCCTTGGGTTAGCAGGGGGGATTTATGATTTCTGTGCTTTTCTAAGGGGTGTTTATCATGCATGAAAGATCCCCTTAAATTGAAGCTGAGTGCCCCATGTATGGCATAAGGCGTGGATACTCCCTTTACAGCATAAATGCTACAGTAGTGCTAACCCCAAGTGTTCAGAAACCACGAGCCAGGCCTCCCCCTCAAAATCACAAGATCCTCTTAAAACTCATGAGATTTCTCATAAGCATTATTTTGGGGTGTTTTGAGCCTGTCGTGAACAGTCAGGTCATGTTGTCAGGCTTTTCTCTGCCATCTTGAGGGATAGAAACTTTATTTTTAAATGAGAGCGGAGGTGCTCACCTAATCACAGGATGCGAGGAGCTGGGGCTTTACGGAAACACCAGATATTGTGAAATTTGGCAACACTGACACTACGCTCCTTTGGCTCTTTGTTGGCTGTTCTATCTTCTCCTTCCTGGTTCTCCCTGTCACATTGGATACATCTGCCTTTCCCGTCTCACCCGCCTTCTTCCTCACCACCCTTCAATTTCTCTCTTTGTCTCCTCCTCTCCCCGGCGGCTCTTTAAGTGGAACAGGAACCCGCTCAAGTATTTGAAATGAACCCCATCAGGTTTGCCCCAGTCCCGGTTTCATCACTGTCCTGCCCGGCCTGGTGACTTTTGTAGCAACAGGGCCACTTATAAATGTCCAAAGGAACTCGTCATTAGCTGTCAAAGCAACAACCTCTTTTGGGGACAAACCCCTCCCTGCACCTTAGGCTAAACAGAGAAGCAAATCTGCCCACGCTGTGACATTTCTGTTCACGCGCCACTCCATTTGTCCCCCGTCCCCTCTGCCTCCCTTCGGTGGTGTATTGACCATGTACGTAAAAGGGACCCAGAAAGTCACACTTCCCTCCCTTCCTTCCTTCTCTAGGTGAAAATCTGGTTCCAGAACCGGAGATCCAAGTTCAAGAAGCTCTACAAAAACGGGGAAGTACCCTTGGAACACAGCCCCAATAACAGCGACTCCATGGCCTGCAATTCTCCGCCTTCTCCAGCCCTCTGGGACAGTAACTCTCACAGCAACCCTTCCAGCAGGAACCAGCTCCCCCAGCAGCTCCCCTACAGCTCTTCCCCAAGCTACATGGAGGAGCAGCACAACCCCTGGTACCACCACCAGAACCTCAGTGGACCTCACTTACCGCATCAAGCTTTGCCCACTAACACCATGCATCATACACCCCCCGGGCCGCCTCCCAATCCGGGGGCCGTGTACTAACCTCCAGCCTCCTTGGACCAGGGGAGCAAGAGAGGAAATTGTCACCGTCGCGGCCAGACCCTTCTTAAAACGTGGGTTTGTTTCCAGGACAAAGGCAGACACACGCAAACATCCCAGCCCGTCTCAGGACCCGCAGAGCTGCAAAGGGTTAAAACGATCAGAGGACGATCCACAAGCGAGGCAGGAGTGGTGGCGGGCAGGCAGGGGTGGGGCAGGGTTGGGGAAGAGGTTTTGGATTTTTATTTTTTGGTAAAGATTCAGAATTGCCAATTCCTTTTCACCCCACCCCTACTTTCTACGGGGTCCCCGGCCCCCCTGCACCACCATCCCACCCACCACCACCAGGCACAGTGAATGGGAAGATTCTTCCACCTGGAGCTCTGTGCCAGAGACTCACCTCTCATCTGGACAGAGGCCAAGAGACACCGCACGTCTCCAAGCGTTCGAAAACAGCACGACTGGTTTTTTTACCTTCCCGGGTGAGCTGTTTGTGGGGTGTCTCCTTGAGGACTCTGGAAGAACATCTCAGCTGGCAGGACTTCAAAAAACCACTTGGCTTCATCCACATCAGGGTAGGATTTTTCATCACGCCCAGATGATAGAGAAGGGAAAGTAATTGTCTCTGCGTCTTCCCTCTCATCCACCCTTGCAAGGGTCAGACTGGAGATGAAAGCACCATTTAAGCTAAAAAGAAAAATGCAATAAGAGGTACCATACTTTGTAGTCTTTTAAAAAAAATTCCATATATTCTAAATAAATAAAGTCAATTTTTAGATATGTCTATTGTACAGAACTGGACACTATAGAAACATTTAATAACATTATTGAAGGGACCATTGTTAGAGAGGACCAAAAGCCCAGCCGTGGGGAAGGGCTAAATTCTGATCTCATTTACACCAGTGTAAATCTTGCTCTACACCAGTGTTACTCCAGATTTACAGAGAAGAATTTTGGCTGGTGCAAACTGGAGTGCCAAAATCTCCGTACTGGATGAGGGCCAGATTCTGATCTCAGTAACACCAGTGTAAATCCAGAGTTACTGCAAGATTAGAGGAGAAGTTTGCCCTTCCGGGCCAGATTCCCTACTGGCGTAAATCTGCATTGATCTCAATGAAAGTCACACTGATTTACGCCAGTTGAGAATCTGACCTTCTGTTAGGAGTCTGAGAAAATACATAGAGGGGTTGTTTTAAAAAAATGCAAAAAATTATTTAAAGTGTTTCAGGAACGATTTAAGTTATTTTGAACAGGGAAATGAGCCTGTTAATGGTTTAAGTTTTCTCCGCACATCAGTTAAGCTCCTGTCAAAGTAGAATGTCTATTTTTTTGACAAAACAACAACCAAAAAGGGGAAAAAAAAAATCTCGGATATTTTTTAAAAAAATAATTGTATTTTTTTTTAAAAGCTGCCGTTTTAAGAAGCGTTCTCGTGTCTTCCTATTTATGTTGCCTTGTAGAAATAAGGGCAGATGAGGGGAAAAAATCATGTACAGAAGGTTCATTTGTATAAAGTTGACCAAAACAAGAGTTTTCGTTAACCTGGCTTGGGGGGGGAGGGAGAAGAGAGCTCCCTCTAAAGTCAGGGCTTTGTTCCAACGTCCTTTCTGCTTTGTTAGTGGACAAAACTGTATATATCGTGTTAATAAAAATACTTTGAATTTAAGATGGTCCAATTTGGTTTTTTAATCTCTGTGAAAAGGAGATTGAAAAAAATAAAGTTCTGGCCTCAGAACTATATCTCAGAGCTGTGAAGTGTAGATTTGGATAATACCCTCCTTAGGGGACCCGTAATATAATTTGGTTTGGAAGAGGATGAGGTCGGGAGTCCAATCCATGTGCTGCTGAAAGTCTATCACCAGTTATTAAGCTCAATACAGGAGCAACTGAGTAAACATCTTCGGCCCATGTTACACAGGAGATCAGACCAGACGATTTAATGGTCCCCTTCTGGCTTTTAAAACTCTGTAAATCTATTGAATTTGGCCCTGATCCTGCAAACACATAAGTAAGTGCTTAACTTTACGCATGTGCCTGGTCCCCCATTGACTTTAATGAGCTTCTCCTGTGTTTAAAGTGAAACATGTGTGCCGGATCGGGGCCTTTAACAAAGTTGGAGCAAGTCCTAAATGAACAAAAGCTGATTTCCCCCCTCTGCCCCTCTCCTGGAGAAGGTGACCTCTTCAGGGCACAGATGCAGTCAGTCAAAGTCAGCAAGAGCGGGGAAGTGTTCAGGAGTGAATGGTCGTTGAAAACATGCCCCCCCACCACACACACGCACTCTCTCTCTCTCTCTCCCTCCCTCCCTCTATCCTCATGGGACCTCCCTGCAGGCAGATCTGAGCACTCATTGGTAATAGTGGGTGAAAGCCAGGATTGAATAATCATATGTAGACAAACTGAGAGCAGGCTGATGGACCTGCACCATTTGGCCTGGAGACCAAGAACCTGCTACTCCCTGGCCTTGCAACTTGTGTTATCCAAGCTCCCACTTCGCACAGGTGTATATGACTGCACCAGATACAAACCAGTGAAGGATCAGTCCCAGAACCCACTCTCCCCAATCCAGAGATGGGTGTTTCCTTGGTGAACGACTTGCACACATTGTTCCAAGCCAACCTGAATTCAGTTCCTTCTTCCCTTAGGAGCTCACGGCCTCCTTTGGCCAAGGGAAGGGTCGATTGGTTGTTAAATAAACTCAGAGTGATTTGGTAACTTGTGATCATGCTGGCCAGGAGTTTCAAACGATTCCAGCACCTGTGGATTTCCCATGCCCTTGGTACCCCAACGTGCCGGGACTCTTTGGCAAACTGACATATAAGAGCCCCAGGGGGAGCTGAGCCCTTCTAAAGGTCTGGCTCCAGCGGTGGGTGAGGAGCCCTTGAAAATGTGGCCCTGAGCTCTTTTGAAAGTTTGACCTATTGTGTCCTGGCAGGTTTCAGAGTAGCAGCCGTGTTAGTCTGTATTCGCAAAAAGAAAAGGAGGACTTGTGGCACCGTAGAGACTAACCAATTTATTTGAGCATAAGCTTTCGTGAGCTACAGCATCCGATGAAGTGAGCTGTCACTCACGAAAGCTTATGCTCAAATAAATTGGTTAGTCTCTAAGGTGCCACAAGTCCTCCTTTTCTTTTTGTGTCCTGGCAGAAACTCTTTGGAGACGGTAAGTTTCTCTCAACCCATTTTTGGGGGGTGTGGGAGTGCGTGTAAAGTAATCAAAGCAGATTGCATTAAACAACAAATCTGCAAAAGGCAGCTACGTTCTCGTGTGCTCGGAATTGCTTGGTTCTCCCTGTATTTTCTGTCTCAGCGAATTCCAGCCAGGAGAGACAGTAGAAGCCTCAACAACAGCCATGCCTCCGGCTGGAATCCTGCCACACTGAAGGAAGCTGTAGATAATATCTATGGCTGGTAAGCAACAACTTTGGAGGGAGCTGTGTCTCTAGTGATGAGAGGAGGAGGCTGGGAATCACAGCTCTGACATCGACTCGCTGTGACCTTGGGTAAGGCGTTTCACCTCTCTGTGCGTCAGTCCTCACATCTGTAAAATGGGGGCAGGGGGACAGTCGACTGGGACTCTGCATGTGTGCATAACGCCATATGTGTCAAAAGTCCCACTGAGCTCCGCGGGAACTGGCATGGATTTAAAGGCACGCAAGTGTTTGCAGAATCAGGGCTTTAGGTTGTAAAGCCCACTGAGCGTTGGTAACGGGCCTGGGACGGGATCGTGCGGGGAGAGCTGCATTTCAAAAAGGCACCCAACAATTTAATAATGCCGTCAGCGGCACTGAGCTACAGATCCCCAGCAAAAGGCAAACAAAAAGGCTTCATAAGAACATAAGGACGGCCATACTGAGTGAGATCAAAGGTCCACTTAGCCCAGTGTCCTGTCTTCCAACAGTGGCCAATGCCAGGTGTCCCAGAGGGAATGAACAGAACAGGTCATCATCAAGTGGTCCATCCCCTGTCACCCATTCCCAGCTTCCGGCACACAGGGGTTAGGGACACCATCCTGGCGAATAGCCATTGAGGGACCTATCCTCCATGAACTTATCTCGTTCTTTTTTGAACCCTGTTATAGTCTTGGACTTCACAACATCCTCTGGCAATGAGTTCCACAGGTTGACTGTGTGTTGTGTGAGGAAATACTTCCTTTTGTTTGTTTTAAACCTGCTGCCTATTCATTTAATTTGGTGGCCCCTAGTTCTTGTGTTATGAGAAGGAGTAAATAACACGTCCTTATTGTTGCTTTACCTATTACGCCACTGTACCTATTGCACCTTGCTTCCAAAGACACTGAAGCACTTTGCAAGAGATGATCTCTGATTTGCAGAGGTGGAGGCCCAAATATTCCAAAGCAGTTTCCGGTTTTGGAAGCACTCCATTTTTCACGTCCCCACCCCAAGCCACCTACGGCCTGATTGTCAGAGGTACTGAACACCCTTTACACCAGTGATAGCCAATGGGAGCTCTGGCTGCTTTGCTCAGCCTATTTGGAAAGGCCAGAGCCTTCCGCAGTGTGTTACCAAAGCGTGTGATTTTTAGCATGCTGTTCAGTGTTTGTCTTAAAGCCCCAGCTGCCGGATTCATGTGATGATGGGACAATCTCGACTTTCATGAAATAACAATGACAGTTTCTAGCCCTGATGGCAGCAGAGAAAAACTGGGAACCCTGATCCCTGAAGACTCCCACAGCAGATGGCAAATAAAAGAACCTCCCCCCCACATGCATTCATTTTAAAATCTCATGATATTTGGGGGGGCTAACTCATGATTTCTGAATGTTTGGGGCTGGCAGTACTGCTTCATTATTTTATTCTCTTTCCCAATCGGCAGCACTGATACGAGTAATTGTGTCGGGGAATTAAAGCTAGTGCTGATCCATACGGGACACTAGCGGGGTTAGTGGGATCTGGACATCTTGAGTTTGCCTGAGGCCTTGAGGACATGCATAGGCATTTTGGCCAATCAGAAGGGTTTTTATTCCCTCCACTGCCATCTTTTAACTAGAGAAAGACATTTTAAAAGTTATATTCCTTGTTTAAAATGTTACGTCTGAGTTTGACTAATGCTCCAGCTTCCCTTAGGGACGGGAAATCAGCCACAATGCAGAGATTCTGTTTTGCTTGCCTCTCTTCCCCCAAACCCATGTGTCACATACTGGCCATACTTTGTGGCTTGGAGTCCTGTCGTGATGTGTCCCTTTAGGGCCACGCTGGTGTGCTGGCAAAACCTCCAGCAGCTCTGGATGTTAGCCTGGTGCATGAGTTGCTGGCAGGCAGGGCAGGAAGCTGGAGCTCTGCTGATCAAAGAGGGTTTCATCTCCCAAGGTGGGTGTGCCTGAAATTAGATGCTACAAGTCCCACACAGAGCTGAGCCCACCGAGAGGTGGCCAGAGCCATTTCCAGAGTGGAAAGCAGTGATGCGTCGCCCTGCCCCTCTAAGGTGTTTGTAACAACTAAACTCTTTATAATTAGCATTATAATCTAGTACTTTTCATCAGTGGCTCGCAAAGCACTTTCCAAAGGCCTTTTGCAGATGGGGAAACTAAGGCACAGAGCAGGAAAGTCACTTGTGCAACACCACCCAGCCGGCCAGGAACAGAACGCAGGTCCCCAGAGTCCCAGTCCAGCCCTTGAACCAATAGGCCCCACTTCTCTGAAGAACACCTGGAGGTTTTGTTGCATGTTTGTACAGCGCCTCCTGCCGCGGGGCTTGATTTTTCACTCGGTGCTGCTCTAACCCCCTCATCCGCCCAGATGGTGCAGGCATCCTTGATGCTGGCTCCCTCTAACCTCACTCCCGCTGGTTTCCCGGCGTACTCTGACTCCCTCTTAAAGCAGCAGATCTCAAGCAAGAATCAGAACTCGTGCACTGCATACATTACATGAACTTGTCAGGGGTGCAGCTATGAGCCAGTAGGCCAGGGAGCTCCGAAATCCCCATGACAAGCTGCTGAACGTGCCTGGCGGCCGGGTTGTCACGCAGTTCACGCACTGGGAGCCATCCATACGTGGTTTATGAAAAGCTTTTCTTTTGGTTTTTTTTTAAATTGCATTGAAGATCGAACCCTCCTCCTTTCGCCGGTCAATTTCTCCCTTGCCCCCAGATTTCCATACATGTTGCTTTAGTGGCAATGCTGAGTTATGGGCCCATTTCAGGCCCCGTCCAGCTCCGGCTGAAGCTCGCGGGAGCTTTCCCAGCACCTGTGAGCAGAATCGGGCCCCTCTGCCTTTGAGGCCACGCCAGGCCAAAGCAGCTTGACGTCAGTATGACGGACGTGACACAAACAAGCTACATAACATCTAGAGGTGGACCTGGCCTCGTGTTTGTCCTCCAAGCCGGAGGAGGGCTGGGGCCATGACTCATGGCTGGGGCAAGCACCCTGCCCCATGGGACTGAGTGCCACTCACCCCAGCCTGCCGCTGCTCCCGGCAGAGAGTCAGGCCCTGGGGCAGCTCAGGAAGGGGAAGACCAACGAGAGAGGCACAGCAGGGGAGAAAAGGAGAACTTGTGGCACCTTAGAGACTAACCAATTTATTTGAGCATAAGCTTATGCTCAAATAAATTGGTTAGTCTCTAAGGTGCCACAAGTTCTCCTTTTCTTTTTGCGGATACAGACTAACACGGCTGCTACTCTGAAACAGCAGGGGAGAGACGTCCCACAGAACGAGAGACACACAAAGAGAGCCAGGCGACCGTGGTGCTTAGGGAGTCAGTCACCTCCTCCCTTTGGCCCATTCATCCTTCAGCAGCCGAACGGAGATCGGGGCCCCTTCGTGCAGGACGCTGTACTGGGAAGCAGCGAGCTTGCTAGCTCGCTAGGGTTGGGCGGGAAGGGAAGCAGGGGGACAGAGATGGGGAGTGACTTGCTCAAGCGCCTCCTGTAAATAGGACTCCTGACTCACAGTCCACCTCCCGACCCACTAGGCTGCACTGCCTCGCAGCCTTTGCGCTTCCCTGCTCGCTTGGCCCGTCCTTCCAGCCCTGACAGAGCCGACCCCTCTGCTTTTGCCCCCTCCTGACCGACGTGTGGCCTTGCTTGAATAACTGCACAGTTTGCGTTGCTGGCCCACCAGCTGCATTACTGCTCCCTGGCTAATTAGTTTCTAGGCCAAGGGAATGGGGAGCTGGCATTTCTGAAAATCCTCAGTGCTTTTGAAAATCCTGGTGCATCCCCCTCGCCACCTGCATCTGCCGGGCTCCTGTCTGAGTCAGAGCACCGTCCAGGACTGCTTCTTCTCTCCCCAGCAAGCTGGGTGTCTCTTCCAGAGACAATTGCTGTTCCTCCCGCCGCGTTGCTGACCCTGGCTTGCACGTAGCTGGAAACACAACCAGAAGGGAACCCCTGCAGAGCGGACAAGCACCCCTGCAGTGCCGCAGGCTTTCTAGGTGAGGCTCCATCTGCCGAAGCACGCAGTCGCAGGGCTTTGACACGCACTTGTCTGCCCAAATCAGTGGCCTGCATCCCCTCGCGTTATTCCCTCCACTGGATTTCAGGGCTCCCTTATGCTCGTATTATCTGCGCGCATGAGAACCATCAGCTGCCTTACCTAGCTTCCCCAGCTAAAATGATGGCAAAGACTATGTTGAGTAACCTGGTGTGTGCTGGAATTATAAAGAAGGGGATTCCCCCAGCATTTGGGCTAAGCCTCACCACTTCCTTATAAAGGGGCCACCCCCCCCCCTTCAAAACCGCCCCCGCTGGTGGCTGATCGCCGATCTGATGGGGCATTAAGAGGTCGTTTCTGCCTCGTGTCTATTTCCCAGGCCGGAGGCCAGTCTGGCCTCGAGAAGAAGCCGGCTGGAGGAGTAGGAAAATCAGAATGGCACGGGACACGCAAACACTGCCATCGTCTCTGCTTCTTAAAAAAAACCCACCCGGCCCTCTCATGGCTCAGATCCGTCTTTCCACTGCCAGAAGCAACACGCCTCCTAACTGTACCGCGTCCCCTTCCTGCAGAGGCCAGGCGCCTGCCCTGGCCCAGGAAGGGGTGGGCTATAAAGGGTTAAGCCGAGACGCTAGCCTCTTGGGTTCGCCGGAGCAGCACGGTTTGAGGGCTGCGTGCAAATGGGATCTGTGTGCTGGCAGGCGGGCAGACAGCGTGGAGACACTGCGTTTTACGAGGGCCCGGCTGCCAGCAAAAGCGAGCGAGCGGCAGGGAGGGAGGGGTGAGCGAGGCGGGAGCCCAAGCCGCGTCGCCTGAAGTGAAACCCGTGTCGTAAGCGCAGCCCCCACCGCCACAAGAGCCCACCACCCTGGGTGCAGGGGCTGCGTGGGGAAAGGGCAGGGCTGCTCCTGCCGCAGGCCTGCTTAGCTGGCAGTTCCGCAGAGCAGCCGGGCTTCTGCAGCTTCCCTTCGCGGCCCACTCCTCCTGCCCTAGCCCGCGGGCCCAGACGCCATGGGGATGGGCGCGGGGGCGGGGGGGTACGAACCTGAACAGAAAGGCTTCGAAGCTGCTCCTGCCACCTGCCCACTTGTTTAATGCACAGCTCCCCCCCCCCACGCACACAACTCCCTGCTGCTTTGGCCAAGCCCAGGGCTGGGGGATCGGGCCTGGGGGATCTGGGCCACCAATGAGTCCCAGCTAACCTGGACAGTTGCTCAGCTCAGGCCCGTGTCGAGAAAAGCTCCCCGACTGGTTCCACCGCCTAGGACGGACACAGGGCCTGTCCCGCGGAGGGTGGTGGCTGCGATCCTGGAGTCCCCAAGCCGGAGGGTGGGGCCAGCAGCTCTTCGGGACGGTTCCTCCCTTCTCAGCCCTGTTGCACCCCTTTCTCTCCCCGCCCCCCATCCCCGTGTGGACACGATGTCATCTGACAAGCCCTTGAATTGGTTGGAAAGCCCGTTCAGCCTACACGGCCATCACCGTCTCCAGCTCACATTCGCCTCCGCGGTCAGCTAGGTCCCCCGGGGTCTGTCAGTGCGGCCCCTACTCAGCCCTGCCCCGCTCTCATCTCTGGCCTCTCCAAGGCCCAGCTCACCAAGGTCTGATCCCCACCCTCAGCCCGAGGGGTGGGAGCCCATCCATCCGCTCCCACAACCCAATGCTGCCTCCATCCGGTTTCTCCAGCCTCTCACCCCTGGCTTCTTCCTTTCCTTTCCCCTCCCCTGCTCTGTGTTTAGCCCTCTTTGCAGGTGGGCTGTGACGGGAGGGGAGGGGGGTCTAGGGCTCTCTGAGGGCTCCCCACACGGAAGACAGAAGAGGGGAAGAAAAACCCAGGTGCCATGCATGGCCATGTTGCCTCTGACACAAGCGGGAGAGGGGAGGATGGATGGACGCAGCCTGCATCTCCGGTGAATGGGAGCGCTGGGTTCTCAGCTCTTCCTAGGGCATCGGGGATGCACTTTGGGCACATCCCAGGGATTGTGGCAGATACGAGGGCACCACAGTGAGCATCAGCTATTGTGCAAGGAGCCCCGCAAAGTGGCAAAGCTAGAAGCAGGACTGTACAGACAGGGCCTGCATGAGATTTCCCAACCAGCTGATGATCCACTTCAATCCTGATCCACAGCAGATCCGGTTCTAGGCCTGGGCTCCCCACCACCGCTCTGCCCAGGCCCCTCACTCCCAACCCACAGCCCCCTGCTGTTCCAGCCCTGGGTCCCCACACCCAGCTCTGCCAACGCCCCTCACTCCTGGCCTGCAGCCCTGCTATTTTGGTCTTAACCCAAGAGAGACACTTGCAAGAAGACAGGACAAACCCCTTCCCCATGGGGCTTCCCCCTTATCTGAGCCAAGCTATTCATCAGAGAGAGGCCATCTCTAGCACCGGGGACAAGATAATGGGGGCCTACTCTGGATTCCACCTGTTCTAACTGTGTTGCACAGGGGGCCGCAGATGGCAGAGCTCAGACTCTCCGTGGTATTGGGAGGAGATGGGGCTTTTCTGTGTCCCCGGCTTCACCCCACCCCCAACCATCAAGATTAGAGTGGCCCATTCACTACCCCAGAACTTCTTCATCAGCAATTTCCACCTGCCTATTGGAGCCCAGGACTTTTGGGCTGCTTACCCAGCTGCCTCAAGGGACCCCAGCTCAGAAATAAAGATCGCCATGTCACACCCGTTAAAGGCAGCCTTTGGTTTCTTGCCTGTTTGTTCTTGTCGGCAGCATGGTCTAGTGGGTAGGGCACTGGGCTGGGACTCAGGAGACCTGAGTTCAATTCTCTGTTCTGCTGGGTGACTTTGGACAAGTCACAGCATGCCCCTTGCCTCAGTTTCCCCATCTGTACAAGGGGGGATAGTGATCTCCTTGTAAAGTCCTTCGAGATCTATTCTATCCTGGCTCAGAGCCCTATTGTGCTAGGTGCTGCCCAGGCACATAGTAGGAGACAGCCCTGCCCCCACAGAGCATATAGTCTAGACAGACCAAGGGAGGGAAAAGAGGCACAGAGGGGAAATGACTTGCCTGAGCTCAGTGGTAGAACCAGGAATAGAACTTGGGTCTTCTGGCTCCCCCCGCTCTGGGCTATAGGCCGTACTGCTTCCAATACATCATGGAGCCTTGGCTGGACAAGAGTTGGGCCAATGCCCACATACAAGGAGAGGGGAGAAACCGAGCCCCTCTCCTTGACGTTCACCAACCTGCATACACATATCATTGACAGAGGTACTTATGTTACCAGGAGGCAGACGACTCCTGGCCAAAGCCATGGAATGGGGGAAGCTCCCGTTTGTTTGGAGCTGAGAATGTGTGAAGCTGTTGCCCTGTGTGTGTCACACCATATGACATTCCTCTGTGGAGTGACTTTGCTAGGAGACCGTGCATTTCCTGCACCATTGCATCACGCCAAAGCCAGCTGCTTGTGTCATGCTGCCACGGGCAATGTGTGTGGGCTACCCATCCCCTGCCCTTCCCCTGTGTTTTCCTAGTTAATTGCAATGTCTCAATCAGCCTAACAAGCTGTTTACTACGGCTGTCGGGGACCCAGCTGCTCGCTGAGTCCAGTCCGTCATGAAAGAAAGCTCCTAGAGTTTGTGAGATGACGTACAGAAGCCAACAATGCCTTTGGAGTTCTGGTCCCCACACGGGAAATCCAAGGGACAGCTTCGTAGCATGGAAGTCACCCCAGCCAGGGGAGATTTGCAGCATGAAAGGAATTGCACAGGTCTGAGTGGGTACAGCTAAGAGTAGTGGGATGAATGGGGAACCAATGTCCACAAAGACATGCTCCCAGCAAGATCAGATGGGCTGACAGGTGTCGGAAACCATCCCAGAGCACCGAGAACGCTCAGCCTCCCACCCACCCCCAGATTCAGATCCCCACTTGGCTCAGCACCCCGGTGCATCTTCACAAGGCAACTAACAGAACGCCATGGCCATTCAGCTCTCTGCACCTCTGGCAGGTGAGCTAACGCCCCCAAGACCCTATCTGCTCTGCATGGTCCGCAGCGATCCCCTGGCACTGAGACAAGGCGAGGTTTCCCCTCTACTTCTTGCCCACAGTTGTCATTCCTCACGCCACTGAGAGAGAGACAGACAGAGACGGACACCCCAGTCCCGGAGGGAGGCATGCTGCTAGGGCTGGATGGAAGGCCATTATGGATGGGCCCCCTGTGATCCATTAAGCTGCAAACCAATACACCTGTGACTCCTTGAACTCTGTAGACTTTCTAGGCTGTGCCCCCTTCACTGTGGCCAAAGACCCTTCTGCCGTGGGTGGGGAAGGGGAGGGGAGACATGAGTCAAGAACCCCAGAAGGCAACCTTCAGCGTCCCCCCAACTCGTTTTGCCCCCTTCCCTGGGTTTTTCCAGTCGGAGGGGAACACCCAGGCCGAACCCCTTGGAACATACTCCGAACAGATGGACAGGTTTTCAGAAAATAAAGGAGAACCCTGCAGATAGATCCCACCCCTCCAGGGGAAACTCATCTGTGTCGACCGAAGATTCTGCAAGGCACCCGTAGCCTAGCCACTGGAAGGGATCTTGCAACGCGCACCAGGCAGCTCCAGGCCGAGGAGCATCAGGGTTCAACCAAACCACACAAGCGATGGAGTGTCTCAAACCCTCCGGAGCGACCCTGAACCTGCAGAGCATCGCAGCCGGCGGGGAGAGCCAGCCTTGTCTGGAGTGTAAAAAAAGCACTTAATGCCTTACAGAGTTCAGAGCCGGGGACAATATTACAGGCCTCAAACCACAGCATTGCATACAAATGGGAACAATGTGTAGGCAAGTCGCTAGGGGGAACATTCGTTGGTTTAGCAAGTTAAAGCGAAGCTGTGGCTTGAAGGCAGAACTTTCCGAAAGCCGAGGAGGGGATTGAGACAGCCAGTTCCCATTAAAGTGCGTGGGAGTAATGGGTCTGCGTTTCCCTCGGTGGGGTGGGAAAGTTCAACCTAGGTGAGCAGCAAGTGAGGGCTGGAGTCCCAGCTCCCACAGGGAGGGAGGCTGGGGCAATGGTTCTGGTGCGAAACTGGGGAGGCCTAGTTTCAAGTCCCTGCAACGCCACAGATGCCCTGGGTGAATCACTTAAGCCTAGATCCTCCAAGGGGTTTAGGTGCCTAACTCCCACTGGAATCATTTTGATTTGATACATGTTGGTAGGTGCCTCAATCCCTTGGGGGAGCCAGGCCTTCGTCTCTCTAAGCCTACACTCACGGCGGCGTGGAGAATACATGCAGCTACACGCTGCAGCGAGCCCCCCAGGCAGCTCCATGTCCCTGCTGCCAGAATCTTTCCCGGCTGCCTCCCGCATGCCCCCATTTCACCGCAGCTGCGAGGCGGCAGGACTCCACACTGTGTCGATGTGGGGGGCACCGCTTGGGCCCGTCGAGAGCCCATGTAGGGGTCCACACACCTGGGGTTCAGGGCACCCCATTCTATTCCACCCACCTAAGACGTGCATCACCATCTATGCTGCTGCTGATGCCCAGGCGAGCTGGGCGTGCGGCGTGTTCACCCTCTGCGTCCTTCCAGCGTGAGATACGACTTGCTTACCTTCCGGGGGTGTGGAAGATGAACTCAATAATGTTTGCAAGGCCCCCCAGACACTACACAGACGGGGACAAGGTAAGATCTCTTGGCCCATTTGCTCCAAATAAGAACAGGCTGCGATAGACGCTAGCACTGTGAGCGCAATAGGAGATCCGGAAAACCGGACTGGTGCCAGGGAATTAACCATGCTCTATGCCTGCCCGTTCCCAGATTCCAATAGATCCTTTCCTTCTTGAGTGTGGAGGGGGGGACAGTCTACCAAGACATCCTTCGTCTGCTTCCACTTTTAAACCCTAAGCTCCAAAATCCTCCGCTGGGAGCGCAAATCAGGGTCTCTCTCGGTACACGAGAAGTCAAAGCCCAGTAAGTGGTTTCCTAAACTCAAACTATTTCACAAGCATGATATAATGACACTGGAGGGAGGTGGAAGCTAGGAGGGACCAAGCTCCCGGGTACATTCTTGAAAGGGCTCAAAACCCACGTGGGAGGGCAGATTCGACAGCTACACTACAAAGAAAAGCTGAGTGAGTGGTCACTCAATGCCTGGGGAAAGCACCTTGTTCCAAAGAACCTGGGCTCTTCCCCCTCTCCCACCACCTCTGCCCGGTGCAGATTGTTCCCTGCGCACGATGTTCTCCGGTGCTTTGTCCCATAATAAACGACTTCTGGAGGGAAGCTTCAGCCATTACCCTTTAGAACTGATGCCACAGCCCCTTTAGGAAAAGATGCCCTGCTTTCTGCAGAGCATAGATAAGTAGAGTCTCTTGATAAAGCATTAGATTATCAGAATGGTGGTGCCCTTGGGCCCCCCACCATGGATATAAGAGACGCCCACACCATAACTTGGTGGTTAGGCTGCTTACCTGGGAGCTGGAAGTCCCTAGTCCAAATTAGGCAAACCAGAGACTTTAACATAGGTCTTCCATGGCCTGGAGAAGTGCCCTAACCACTAGGCCATTCTGTTCCAAGAAGGAACAAAAACAAAGGTCAAAACCTCAACACTGCTTTTTGCAAAACACTCTATGGGCACCAGAGTTGAAGCACCTCAGTGAGGGGATGTGTCCAGGCATGGCGGGGAGGGGGGGAAGAGAATGATATTTCTGTGTCTGGCTGTACTTTTGTGCAGCACCTAACACAATGAGGCCCCAATCCTGACTGCAGCCTTCGGATGCTACCATAATACAAATTGTCAGTTGGCATCTACCCATATGAATGCAGCTAACCAATGGCTCAGCTTACTGGTCATCTCAACAGTGCTCAAAGGCTAAGTGGGTCCTAGAGATGGACACTCTGAGGAATCCAGGCATCATCTTCTGCATGGACTAAATTCATACACCCAAGGGTACTGCAGGGAGGGTGGAAAGCAAATATATTAAAGCACTAATCAAAGCCGCTTCCTGGCATGCTGTATGGGGTTATTTTCCAAGGTGAGTTTAGGGACTTGGGCCCAGATCCTCAAAGGTATTTAGGCATCTCTGAGCAGGGCTTAATTTGTACTGAAAGAGATGCTGGGGCTCAAACAATTTTTCTTTTTTTACATTCATAACGGATGCAGCAAACCCAGAGCTGCCGGGGCTATGAATTGCCAAGCCTAGAGGTGCCAGGTCTCAGCCCTGGCAAACTCTGACACAAATTGAGCCCTGCCTTTGAGGTTATAGGCTCTGGGGCCTGATTCTCAAGTCCATTGAGTTCAATGGGCAGCCTCAGACTTCATTCAGTGGGTTTGGGATCAGGGCCCTAGACAGGGTTTTAGACTCTCTTATAAATATAAGACACGCACTCATGTTTATCCTAGCTATGGACCAAACCCAAATCCTGGATCTAGACAGACCTGAACATTGGGGTGTCGGAAACTGGAATCCAAATGTGTTTCAGTTTGGTCCAGTCTCTATTTACACAGAAATTTACTTGAGGATTTGTGCGCACAAAAGCCATTTGCCAAACTCTGCAAAGACAGAGGAAGAGACAGGAAGACGAAGACAGAAAGTGTTTTGCATAAATATAATTCAATAGCTAACCAGGTTTTCTTACCTTGAACTTCCACCAATGCAGAATCCAAGCTCCTTGGAGAAATAACTTCTTCCTCTGCCTGCAAGATGGGACCTTCAACCGGGCAGCTAGCACCTTGGCACCAGATCCCTGGCACCTAGCATCAGATCCATCACTAAATCCAAGACAGATGGGCCATGTGCCTTTTTTCTGCTTTCATTCATGATGTTCCTGAAGAGCAGAAACTGGAGAAAAACTAGCCGCCTTACAGCGAGGAGGAAAAAATTCACCTCTGTGCACAGAGAGACAGTGTGAGGTCTATGCAGTTCTGAAGTGAGGGTTGCCAAGTGTTCAAAAATTATGACCCCATTCCTCCCACCCCACCCATGAGATTATCTTAAAAAGAATTAGGTTTTTAAAAAGACATTGTAGGGTCTTTTTCTTTGCCTTCTGGATTCTGATCCTTTAGGGTGCACTCAAGTAAGGTTTTCAAGCTTTTTCTCTGAACCCACGAGGGTGAGAAACTTACTTTATTTTTAAAATGAACAATGTGATCCCAGGACTCCAGGAACTGGGGCTTTAAGACAACCACCAAATAATGTGGAGAGTTGGCACCATGGGAAGCCCCACTTACGACCGCCAAAGCCCTCAGCACAGGGGTGAAGAGAATTTCCTACCAAGTTCTATGCTAGAGACTCTGTAGAAGAAATTCTCATTTACACCAATGTAAATCTGCAGTAACCCCACTGCCCTCAGTAGAAATATTCTGGATACAGTTAGGTGTAAGAGAGCAGATTTTGGCTTCCTTCCTCAGACAGGCTCTTGGCGGGGGCAGGAAATGAGTCTTGCTCCACGACTTTGCTCCTACATGCTTACTTTTGCCACTGGTCCTACTGAAGCCGTGGGCCTAAATCTCGTGTTTTACATTTACAACACTACATCATCATGTAAATAAGATCATATTCAAGTCCATGAGCAGATCCATCTTTGTGGGCCAGAGAATGCGCGTCAGTAACACACATCTAGGCCCGGATCCGTATCTCCTATGGAAAGAAGAAAAATCTGATGGCAAATTGCAGAAGGGTTCTGGTTGTGAAGACACAATGCAAGGTGTGAACCTTATTTTTCCCCACCTCTAGGAAGCTGCTGGTTCCCCTTAACACGAGGCGCATTCTAGGAACGACAGTTGAGTCAGGTTGCTTTTTGTTTTTAAACTGAAGTTCAATGTGGTTTCAGGTTTTGACAGCTGCCCCCCAGTGACTGCCAGTATTCATGGTTTTACAGCCACATTTTCCTATTGTAAAAGCTCCTGTTTGCCTCTCCCCCGTTGCCCGGTGAAAGACCCACGGAAACGGAGACCCGTATTTTACAGACATTTCGACGAGCGAGTAATTTTACTCAGGTGAGGATTATGATTTCAGGATCTGGCCCTAAGTTACAATCCTGCACTGTTCCATGTGTGGACACTCTTATGCCAGAAGAGTGCCTTGTTCCAGTTTACCTATGTCTACACTACAGCAGCCCAGCTGTGCCCCTGTAATGCTGTACCTTATAGACACTTCCCACATGGACAGAAGGGGCTTCTCCGTCAAGGTAGTTAATACCTCTCTGAAAGGTGGTAGCTAGGTTGATGATCAATCGACGATTCCCTGGTCTGTTCATTCCCTCTGGGGCACCTGGCATTGGCTGCTGTCGGAAGACAGGACACTGGGCTAGATGGACCTTTGGTCTGACCCAGTCTGGCCTTTCTTAGGTTCTTATGATGGAAGAATTCTTCTGTTTAGCTCCATCTAACTCCAGTGCTCAGGGTGTGAAATTTTTCACTGCCCTCAGCAACGTAGCCAATGCATACGCATAGATGAGGCCTACAGAGCTTATGCTGGCCTAGCCTCCTAGTATAGACACAGCCTGCTGCAACACACGTGTTTGTCGGTGCAAGGATTCCACCTCCCTGAAGGACAGAAGCCCTCTTCCATCCACACAGCTGTGTCTACACTGGGTTTTCTTTCAGAATAACTATGCCACTGGGGTGGGCGGCTTCACACCCCCGGTTGATATAGCAATGCCAGTAAACCAGGCCTTCATACAACCTGGAACAAGGCATTCTTCTTCCTGAATAAGAGGCTCTACACAGGGAGTTTTTCAGAACTAGCTCTGCACTTTACATTCACGCCTTCCCTTAATCCAAATTAACTTTCAAACGTAAATAAGCCTTAAAGCACCTTTACACAGAGTTAAGCGTATCCCCAACAGGGATTGTACGGGTACAGCTATTTTCATTTTAAAAACCTCACCCCCCAGTACAAAACCTGTGTCAAGGCCAGGCCTTGGGGCGGCGTCCATGGGAAACGTACAGGAGCACACGGGGCTGTGAAAGAATTTTGGGGATCATGAAAAAATAAACGTGATCCCTGTTTCAGGCTCCCAAATTGTTCTTTGCTTGTATGTCCGGGTAGCCTCTGACTGGCAAAGAGCTCCAGCCAGGGACCACCACAGGGATTTCTGGATGTAGAAGGCAACATAAGGAGACTGGTTTTCTGGACACGTCAAACACACGCCGATCAACATGTCCTGGGATCAACGTAGTTTGAAAGGTTGCGGGGGGGGGGGGGAGGGGGGGGAATCCAAGGGAAGGAAAATGTAGGGTTTCACTTTCTTCCTCACAGCAAAACCCTGAGCTTGTTCTTGAAGTTGGCTTTTTAATTGCCATGTTAAAGAGAAACCCTGGGGATCTACTGCCAATTAATCTCAGGATGGGGGCCCAGTAAACAATGCCCCCTCCCCCTTTGCAGGGAGAAAATTAATTTTCAGCAAGCATGGGGGCGCGGGGAGAGAGGGAGGATCAAATTAATGAACTGAGAAATTTTCCCTCCCCACTTTAAACCTAGCAGAAAAATAACCAGCAAATAACATGCTTGGAGTCAAAGGGGGAGGGGAGGGTCCCTTTGTGCCCGTTTGTAACGAGAGCCTGTGGCTCTTGGTCTTAAGGGCAGGCTGGTGAGCTCGGGTCCCCTTGAAATAGTCTCTGACAATTACAAATACAGATTTTAAACGATTTTGTTTTACCCTTTTGTATTTTATTCTTAGCAGCTCTATGGGCCGGTCCTTGAGAGATCAAAGCAAACCGCTGGGCATTTCCAAGGGGGAATCGCTGGGGAAAGAGTCCAAAAGATACATACAGATGTTCTCCGGGAGTCCCTAGTCCGGCAAAGACTGAGCTACGGCGTGGGGTTTTTTTTTTTTTTTTTTTGGTTTTGTGGCCCCGTCTAGACTCGGAAAACGAGGCCTGCCCCCGTGCGAACGGACACGTCTTTAAACTTCACTCCGCCCAGTCGCCCGGGGAGAATCCAGCACCTGCCTGAAGCTTGGCAGACGCTCGGAAACTTAACGCGGGGGGCGTTTCCAGGGAGCTCCCGCGCCCTGCTTTGCCCAGCTGCCCCCTTCCCAAACCCTTGAGGTGTCGCTTAATACCCGAACAATAGCCAGGAAACCCGGCGCGGGGACCTCTTGCCTCTGGGTCGGGTTTCCTCCCCCGCCTCCCCTGCTCAGGAGAGATTGAGACATGGGGGGCGGGCGGGGGGGGATTCGTACTCGGAGATGGGGGGGGGGTGTCTCCTTAGAACAAACACCCCAGCTTGGAACTGATCCCCCGATTTTAAAATGCACCCCTCCAAGCGCTGCCTCAGTGCACGGCCAACAGAGCCCCCCCCTCATCAGACTCCCCCCCTGGGTAATTACGCCGGTAGGAGACGGGCACGTCGGCTGCCCAGACTGGGCTGCTTTTACTATTAATTAGTATTAATTATAATTAGCAGCTCGGCGCCCTTTACCGAGAGGCGCTCGCTCTCTGGCCACAACCCGCGTGTGAACACGGGCAGCCGCTGGGAGCCGGGGCCGCCCCGTGGGAGATCAGCGCCGGGCCGCGCTTCTGTTTCTCTGCGGCCCAACCGAAACTAGACGCCGGACCCAGCCGGTCCCCACCCCGGCTCTGCCTCCCCCCGCCTCCAAGCTGCCGGAGGTAAGTGGAGACAGAACCTCTCCCTTAACCCTTTCCTAGCCGCCCGGCCTATTAACCCTTCGATCGCCGGCACCCTAAAAAGCCAGGGGTTTCGTTTTGCCCCCTTCCCCGGCGTGTGGGTTGTTTTTTTTTTTAAATAGATACTAATCTTCAAAAGGGCTGGAGGCGCCTCCTTCAAAGGCAGGCACCTCAATACCTCGGGGGCCATTTTTAAAACTGAGTATTTGTCCGGCGTTGCGTTTTGAACCATCCCTTGCAAGATGCCAGGGAGTTGGTCGGCCAGCCTAGGGGAGGGTAAAGGGGGACCTTTGGCCCGTTTGATGTCAGTGTGGATGCTTACACACGAGTTGCTTCCTTTAAGAGGAGGGGGGACCCCATGTCAGGCTCTTCTGCCAGCTGGTTCGGGCTGTTAGCCCCGAGCTGGGCTTGACACCGCCAGAAAAGGAGGCTTTATTATTTTTTCGCCCACCCCCGCACACTAAACGGAGAGCCAAACTGGGAACGCTTTGCACAGGGGCCGGGAGTTTTAGGGTTAAACTTTGCCCGCTTGAGAGCGCAGCTGGATTTCCCCCGCCGTTAGGACGAGCTCTGGGGAAGGTCCCTCTGGCGCAGGGCATCGCCCCAGGCCAGTGGGAGAGCGAGGTCCGTGGTGTCTGGTTGGAACGGGATCGATTCGCGTTTACACACGCAAGCTGCCGTCTCAGGTCGGGTGATCCCAGCCAAGCCGCTGTAATATTTTAAAAAGTCCCAAGTCGTCTTCAGAAGAAAAGCCGGTTTGAACTCCAGGGTCTGGGGCAAGGGGGGGTTAAGGCAGCGTGCGTAACCCAGCCAGGAGGTCTTTGGGGGGCAGGAGGAAAAGGGCGGGAGGAACCCGCTTTAGCTCTGCCCTGGGAGTTCGAACCCCCTTGCTCCCCAAAAAGCCCCTCTCGTAATTTGCGTTTGGTGGCCAGTATTTTAAACGGGTCCCTTAAGGCGAGACAGAGCAAGCTAAAGCGATCTGCTATTTGAAGCCAGACGCGTCAAGAAGTCTTTGTTTTACGCCGTATCCTCTTTGTTCCGCAAGAACCCCGGGGTTTTCCCACTGACTTGAAAGGGGGACGCTGGGGGGGGGGGGGGCGCTTAAAATGAAAGACTCTGAAGCAATTTCTATTTAGAGACACCCCTTCTCGTAGCTCGATTTGCCTGTGCAATGCGGAGCAGGTCCTAAGAAGGAGGAGCGGGGAAGCAATTAGACATCACGGCAAAATCTGGACAAAAACCAACAGGATTTTTAAAGCGTCGTTTTCAGTGCAAAGCAAAAAAGCAAGCTTCTAAACGCTTCCCGTTTGTTGAGCTGCTACCGTTCAGAGACGGGAACCGATTTACGAGTTTAATCGTTCTCAACGACCACGGCTTAAAAAGAGCCAATTCCCTCCGTTTCTAGGGGCCGGGGTTTCAAACCCTCCGCGCCCCCCCCCCTTGGGATTCGATCCCAGCGGGTGCTGAGCGCTTTAAACCACCTGCCCCCCTTCGGGCGCCTCGCAGGGACGGGAGAGCTGGGAGGGGGCTGCCAAACTTTGCCTTTCAGCTGCCGTTTCTCCCCTGCCTTGTGATCAGGGCAGAGCCCCCCCGGGGTTTCTATTTTGAGGCTTTCTCCCTCACTTAATGTCCACCAGCGCTGAGCCCCGCCGTTGGCTTTCCCCACGGTCTGAATATCCCGCACCTGCGAGTCATTGCCCGAAATGGCCAGGCGAGCTACTGCTCAAATTCCCCAGTGGGAGCATCTGCCCCTCCCCCGTCTCCCTCCTCTTTAACCCCCCCCCTTCTCTTCGCTTATTAACAGAGACATTTTCAACGGCTGCAAATTGCTCGCAATTACCCCAATTTAAAGGGGGGGGAGCCTGAACTTAGCAGCCTCGGTCCAAAATTACCATAATTGCCCCTTCATTTCAGAGGAACCGGCGACTGTCTTCAAAACAGCAGCGGGGTTTGTTTGTGCAGATGTTAAGGGAGAGGGGGGAGGTTGGGAGGTCTAGACCCCTTCTCCCCCACGGGTCTCCTGAACCAGGAAACCCCCAAACCACCACCAAGATCTGGGTGCTCGCGTTGCTGGGCCCGGGTCGGCCGCTGGTTTGACGCGTTTCCCTCTCCTGGCCGCCGGGTTTCGCCGCTTCTCGACCAACGCGCGGCGAAACAAACGGGGGTTTTCGCCTCCTCGCTCCCTCCTAAGGCGAAGGAGAGAAAGTGGCTTCGGGAGCCGCTTTCCCCCGGGGCCGGGGGACCAGGATCGAAGTTTCTACAGCGGCAGCAGCCGGCGCTTTAAAGAAACGCGGTGTCAAATCCGGCGGCTTCCCCATTACGCCAACGCGGGCGAGAGCGCTTGAATCCGATCATAACCCCCCCCCCCCCCATCGCCTTGTCCTAACAAACCCACTGGGCCGCCCCAGATAAACCAGCCCGGACCAGGAGGTTGCAATCGACTTGCTCCTTCCCCGCACACCCCGCTCTGGGTTTTTAATGACCTGACTGGCGCTGGGATGTCCAGGAATCTCCGCTCCGAGCCCAGATCTGATCTGTTGATGTGCACGGCTATATCTTCCCCTGCGGGGGGGTTAAAGAAGTAAATGGTGTTATCATGCAAAGGCTTTGACATGTGCGAAAAGGGGGGTTTCCTGTAAGTACGAGAGGCTGGCTAATTGGCAACTCCACGCAGGTGGGCTTGTCAAGGCGTTTGGTAAAGGACGCCGGGGTGTGCTCGAGCTACATCTTTGGCTGTTAATAAAATATGTCTCCATGCTGGACCGCATTTCCCCCTGTCGCTACAGGGCCTGGGGGATAGAGCATTGCTCCGGTCACTCGGCAAACTTTGCCCCAGGGGTGCGGGGCTGGCTTGGCAAAGCGGACCGGGGCCGGGGCCGGGGCCGGGACCCGAACCGGGAAAGCCAGCTTCCACTGTTCCACCCGTGCGCGTCTTCATGGTAGCGGAGGCTGCGCAGGGCGCCGGCTTAGGAAACTTATTGGGGTTTATTTTTCGGGGGTGGAAGAACCAACGAAATCCTTCCCCTCCCCCCCCCCCCAGCGCAGCTAATCCTTGATCTAACCGCTTAGCATCCCGACCAATTCGTGCATTCCCGCTTATATTTTTGCCTGATCATTTGCAGGCAGATATTAGGACGAACCAGAGGCCGGAGGCTTCCAGGGTCTTTGTGCCGCTTTCCCAGCAACACGAACAAATAAATCAGTGCCACTGGGGTCGTACCTGGGGAGGAGGACTGCAGTGACTAGGACAGTGTTTCATCGCCCCCCCCTCCCCCATCCCTCACCTCGAGGATTTGGAGTGTCTGTCAGATTCTTTCCTCCCACCCCTGTTTTTGCCAACACTCCCTTTCAGATATGACAGGTTTCAGAGTAGCAGCCATGTTAGTCTGTATCCGCAAAAAGAAAAGGAGGACTTGTGGCACCTTAGAGACTAACCAATTTATTTGAGCATAAGCTTTCCTGAGCTACAGCCCACTTCATCGGATGCATTCAGTGCATTCATTCAAATATGTTCTCCCTTGTACGGGAACCCCACAGACATTACAGCACCCAGTTCCAGCAACCGCATGTCTCCGCTAACCCCCCCCCCCCAACCAATCCAGATATGAAAGTTGTCTAAACTATCGGGCATCGACAGAAGGTAGAATTCAGCTGACAATCAAATTCCTTCCTTTGGTTTAAGAGGGACTCTTCTAAGTAGACCTGGCCCTCAAAATGTAGTTGGGGGGAGGGAGGGTCAGGCATTTTGCAAACTTTAGAATCAATGAAATACGCCCCTTGAAAAGGCCAGTGACATCAGCGTTAAAACCAACTCGCACCTCCTCTGTCTGCATCCCGAACGCTGGCCTGGGAACAACAATGTGAAACTGACCAGAAAGGGACCCTCGAGTCACGTGAAATTTACCCGTCTGTTCGCGCTGTGAGGAATGAAAAGCTGTGTTGGTTGATACAGCACCGAGCACCATGGGGCCCTGGTCCACCACCCGGGCTCGTAGTCGCGATGGTAATAATAATCCATAGTGGTGAACGGTTATACAGGGGCCATTCCCTTGTGCACTTCTGCACATCCGTGCAGCGTGGTTTAAAAGCTACCACATGGGTGTGGGTCGCATTTGACATCCGTTTTGAGCTGGTGCACACGTACAGGAGGCCAGATTAAACGATCTCCTCTGGCCTTAACCTGTACACACGACCCCGCACGGTGCAGAACCAATGCGAATCGGGGCCCCGGCCTTTTACCGGCTTCTCCTTTTACCTCGGAAGTTCTCAGCCACACAGGTAAAGACATCCGCATTTGTAACCTGCGGCTTTGTTTCTCGGCTTGTCTCCCACTGCTGTGCAGTGCCGGGGCTGACACCACTTCGGTGATCCGAGTTAGTTTGAAACAAGGAAGGGCTGCATGAGCGTGTGACGCTAAAAAGAGGGGGACCCAAAGCTCAGCCTCCCCGGGGATTGGTCTGCGTCGTAAAGGCAGGATTTTTACATCTACCTGTCTCCATACACCCCATCTATCCGTCCACACACCCCGTCTATCCGTCTATCCGTCCATCTCCACACACCCCATCTATCCGTCCATACACCCCATCTATTCGTTGATACACCCCATCTATCCGTCCATCTCGTGCAGATCATGCCTTCAAGATACATATGAAATCGATAGTGTCTTTGTGAGCTGCTCGAGTCAAAGATTCTCCTTCTTTCGTAGAAATACTTGGAGCCCTTGTTAATGTGGCCTTGCTCGGAAATTGCGGAGGCCAAGAGGAATGAAAGAGAAATCGAAACCGAGCCGGGGGGATAAAGGTTCTTTTTATTCCCAGAGACTATAACAAAGCGGGGTGGGGGGGGGATCTAATGACCTGGGCGAGATTTAATGGGCTCTAATTACACCCCAGCGATAATTTGGAGGTGTTTACACCGACCCTTGAATGGTGAAGCGAGCAGAGCCCTAGGTCAGCCTCCCCCTTAAAGGACAGCTGGCAAAATCGCGCCCCTCCCCCCACTCATCCTGCTGGGAGATTCCCTCCAACTGGATGCGGGGTCGCACCCACAGCTTCAGCCGCCGCCACTCCCCTTTCCACAGCAGGACCCTCGGAGCGGAGACACCCCCCCGCCTCAGCGGAAGGTTCGATCCTGCGCCTTGAAAGGGCGCCCAGGGCCCGCAGCTGCTCCGAGTGCCGCCGCGGTCAATCCGGAGCCACTGGAGGGGGGGGGTTACTCCGGATTTACACCTCAGAGCAAAATCTGGTCCCGCCTAACAATGCGGCGGGATCCTGCTCCTGGAGTTCTTAAAAGCCGCTAGAGGTAGGTATGATTAATATTATTAATAAGTGTGATGATTATTTTCCTCTCTCGGAAATAATGTCCCGATATTTCCTCCTCCGCACCAGCCTGACGATTGAGCTAATTTTTTGCGGGTGCCCAGCGGCGGACTACGAGCCTCTCTGAAAATGGGGCCTTACAGATGTTGGGCCCTGAAGCCCGAGTCTCCAGCACCCTCCCCTCATCCCCAGCCGCGCAGAGTACTTGGGATCTGGTAGCATTTCACCTCCAAGGTGCAAGGCTGGTCCTGCCTGCGCCAGGGCTCTTTTGTGATGTTGGCAACCCGGACATTTGGTGGGTATTGGAAAGACAGCAAGAGACGATGGGGGGGGGGGGGGTTGCTTCTTAAACAATTATATTTGAAAGGAGGGATCCATTTCTCTTCACAGGAGATTAACTTTAAAAAAGTAAGCCCCGCTCCTGTAACCTGGAAATCAAAGGGACCTTTGGCCATTAACTAACCTGGAAGCAAGATCAGGGCCTAGAATTCGTGTTGCCTCTTTGCCTGGGAGAGGGAGTCACTCCTTTCATGGGAGAAAGCTTCCCTTGCATCCGATGCAGTGAGCTGTAGCTCGCCAAAGCTTATGCTCAAATCAATGCGTTAGTCTCTAAGGTGCCCCAAGTCCTCCTTTTCTCCTTGGAGAAAGGCTTCCCTTTGCCCTGTACTCCTCGGCACAGCTGGAGAGCTAAATAATAAACCAGTAGTAACCCCCCAACCGGAATTTTCTCATAGCATAAAACGCAAATGCACTTCTCTTGCATTGTCCGCATCGGAAATTCGACCCCTGCCCTAGGTCCCTCAAAAAGCTTCCCAGGAGCTTTGGATCGGGCCCCTAGGGAAATAAAACGCTCATTCTGCGGCCCCCCCGCCTCGAGCTTGTTCAGCCTGGAGCTCAGTGCTCCCTGATTCTGCTTTGCAGACCTCGGTCCCTTGCTGCCTACATTTTACTACCGGTAGTAAAGTTAAGCGCCCGCGCAAACGTCCTCAGCCAGCAGGCCCTTGTCCCAAGCAATCAGAACAAAAATTCAAGCAAGTATTCATAGAATATCAGGGTTGGAAGGGATCTCAGGAGGTCATCTAGTCCAACTCCCTGCTCAAAGCAGGACCAAGCCCCAATTTTTGCCCCAAATGGCCCCCTTGATGATTGAACTCACAACCCTGGGTTTAGCAGGCCAATGATCAAACCATTGGGCTATCCCACCCCCCACTGGATTCTTTTTACTGGGAAAACACGGAAACAATTCTTGTTAAAGAAAACATTTCTCCTCAACGTTTTCCTGTAGTGACCAGGGGAAAACCTATTCCCCCTCCTTAGACCAGAGTTGAAAAATTACATTAGAAATGGGTATTATAAAATGTGGGGGGGGGGGTTTGGGGGGGGGGGCAAAAACAGATCGGAGGAAAGACATTTACTATACAGCTTTACACCCTATTTATAAAGAGAAACAACATCATAACAAAATGTTATTTATAAATAAATCTTTGCCAGCCAGGAGGGGAGAAACCATGGCTTCAGGTGGGCGGGTACAGGAGGGGATTAGAGATCGAATGAATGTGGAGAATGTGTGTTAAATCGAATCACAAATTCTTCCAGAAAGAAATCCCCACTGTTTGGTGGCTAAAACTGAAAGCGAACAAGTTCTCTCTCTGCCTTTCGGGGGGGGGGGGGTGCGCTTTATAAAAGGCCTGGAGGGAAATTACATTCCTCAAACTCTTCTGAGTCACTGTCTGTAAACACAATCCTGGTATTAAAGCACTTTAAAAATATTAACAGCAGGACACTCAAATGTGGAGTGAGCATTTGCTTTGCAGTATGGAAGAGTTTATAGAGAGATTTATATACACATATATATAGTTTTCAAAGTAGAAATCTGTGGATGTGTATAGAATGGGCTACCTACAGCACAAAAAGGGAGGAGGGTAATATTGGATAGTCGATAAAGTCTTTATCCAAGAGAGGGAGGGATTGGGGGGGGGGGTAGATTGTCAGATGATGTAAATTGCCCGAGTTCCATTGACTTGGCACCAGTTAACGCCCATTGAGGATCATCTCCTCCCTCTTTACATTCCTGAGGAGCAGAGGAGAAAAAAAGCCAGTCTCTGAACACGTCCCCAGACTCGTGAACAATTTCTTCGTAGGTTTTCTTTATTCCTGGCAGGGATAACATCATTGCTTTTGCTCTCCTCTGCTCTATGCAAATGTCAGCATCAACTCCTCACAGAGGTTCCACGTTCTCAGGAGAAGGCCTGGAGAATTTTCCCATGTGGCCGGCGGAACTCCCGGAGACTTGATGGTTTCATAAGTTCCTCAAAGAGCTGAGGGCTTGTGTTTCTTTTTCTGGGGGTGGGTGGGGAGGAGGGATCAAGGCAGAGCCCAGTGTCACATCATATGTGGTCTTGGCATGGCGTCTTGCTGGTGTGGCTGATACCAAGGTCCAAAGCTGTTGATGTAGCTGCTAGGAGGGATCGGGGCTCCTTTGCCAGCCATGGAAACGTCCCAGAGAGCGGGTATGTTGGGTGAGCAGGGGGACAAGGATGCAGAATTGTGGAGGTGCTCCCCTTCCTGAACGCTGGAGCCCTGTTTCATGATCTTCTTGTACTTGGAGCGTTTGTTCTGAAACCAGATCTTGACCTAGGACAAGGAGAGGAAAGAGTCACCTAACTACAAAGATGCATCGGATGAAGTGAGCTGTAGCTCACGACAGCTTATGCTCAACTAAATTGGTTAGTCTCTAAGGTGCCACAAGTCCTCCTTTTCTTTTTGCGAACTACAAAGATGTGTGTGTGGGGGGGTGCTGTATACTCAATTAGCAGCTAGAATGGGGGGGGGTCTGGAGTGTGTGTGGATTCCCTGCCAATATCTCTCCGGCTTGTCACTCCCCACCACCCAAATAGGAGAGAGAATATACATACGTTGCAAGGCAAAATAAATCCCCCCCACCCCGCCGCTCTTTCCCGGTCTGGTCTTACAAACGAGCCCCAAAGCCCTGAATCGCCTGAGCTGGGGCCGAGCGGCGGGTGGGGAGATGCGTTGGCAGCCGGTTTCCCGACCTGCCTCTGCTCGCAGGCCTGCAGCTGAATGCACTGTGCTGTCTGACACCCCCCCCCAGCCCCCCCAGCCCCTTCCACCTCCAGCCAACGCCCCGGCACCGTTGTGTTCACGTGGAAAGCGAGCCCCAAAGTCTCAAGCGTCCGCTCGTCAGCTGGGCCCCGTGGGGGCCACTGCAGTGGGGGCCGGGGAGCAGACTCTGGTCTGGAGAGGAAAGATTTTTAATTGATTTCTGCTTCCAAACGGAAGGGGCCAGCGCGCACCAGGGAGTTTGCTGGTTTATTGTAAAGCGCAGATTCCCAGGAGCTAGAGAGAAATGACGGGGTGCGGGGGGGGCTGTAGTAGCTGATTGCAGTGCCGGGGGGGGCTAATTGCGAAGGGTAGGGCGGGGGCCCCGTGGAGCGCCCCGGTTGTGAGATTTCTGGCGTACAAAGCAGCAGCTGGGCGTGGAGCCTGCCGCGGACGGGGCTTCCCGAGCTCGGGTCCTTTCTCCGTGAATCGGTGCCGACTACCCCGGCTACCGACCGGCCTCCCTCGGGGTGCCCCCGGGCGGTCCGCCAGCCATAAGGCCCGCCCGACTTGGGGGAAACTAACGCACCCTGGCTCTGCTCCAGCTGGCGTGGAAGCCCACGGAGGAGGCGGGGGGGGAGTGCTGGCTTCGGAGTGAAATAGGAGCCGGATCGGGCCCATCCTCAGGAACAGGTGACTACGGGAGAGGCGCATCTTAGGCGGCGTCTCTGCGCAGCGCCTCGGGCTGGTCTGCTCCTGGAGCCCGAGCCTGTGTCCGGGGCGATGCTTGGGAAAGTGCCTTAAAATATCCGGGCGCCACTGAAGACAATGGCAAAACTCCCGGGGGGGGGGGGGGCGACGACAGGATCCCCCCTGTGTGTGGGGGGGGGGCTTCTGCTTTGACTGTGAGAGGACTGCGCCGAGGGGAGTCACCGGGGTGGATGGCAGAGGAGAGAAGGAGCATAAAGGAGGCTGGGCTGGGGGGAACCGCGCTGCGGTTCTGGGGGCGGGGGGGGGGCAGCCCCATTTCATAACGCCGCGCAGCGCGCAGCTGACTGGCTCTTTTGACAGGGCGCTGCTTTGCAGGTCCTCACTTGCCTCCTTTGTTTTTTTATGATGATGATGATTATTAAATCTCGTTGCCCGTGGCTGTGGACTGATCCCTCGCGCCTGCCTGTCTGCATCTCTCTCTTCAAAGCCGTTCACCCGTCTCTCTTTGCTCCTGCCCCACGTTCCCATCCAGCTGTGCGGAGCCACGGCCCAGCTGAGGCTCGGGCCCCAGGATGGGGACAGGATTTACTCAATCTACCGATTGCCTCCCCCGAAGCCCCTGCTTGCTCATTTCTCCGGGGTTTCCTCTACACCATTTTTAAGCCAGGCGGCCAAGATTTTGCTCTCCAATTCCATCCCTGTAAATCCGGAGTCACTCCGCTGCAAAGGAGCGAGTCCGAATTCACACCGCTGAGAGCCAGCATTCGGTCCAATCTCGTTGTTGGGGCTAGTTTCTGGTCTTTGTTTTTGTTTACTTATGCCGGGGACCACTGGGCTTCCCGAGCGAGGCTTCACGGTTGTCTGATTTGTTTCTTCTGCACGTAAATGAAATGGAAACGAAACCAGCCGAGCTCCGGGTTTCCTTGGGGACAGAGCTGAGCAGCCGCTCAAAGGGGGGCTGTTTTTCCCTGGCAGGCAGTATCCCCCCGCCCACCCTGCAGAAGAGTTTGTCAACCTCAGATAGACAAACATCCCCATCCTCGCTGAGAAATAACAGAACAATTAAAGGAAATGCCTCTCAGCTCGGGAGCAATTCCACAGGGCTTTGAAGACAGAGAAAGAGGGCGAATGGGAACCACATGCGACAGAAGGGGGCCGAGGCGAAGGCGCCGGAATTAAGGACAAATCATCTCACACACACACACACACAGAGAGAGAGACGGTGCAGAACCAAATCCAGCCCAGAGTTACCCCAGGGAAGCCAGAGGGAGAGCGGGACAGAACTGAGCTCCATCGATCCGGTGATTTGGCCTTGTTTTCTGAATCGCAGGGCTCCTAGGGTTTTCCTCGAGCCAGATCCTTCTCTCAGTTACACCCCTACAACTGCAGAGTCAATACAGATTTACTTCTGAGCAGAATTTGGAATGATCTATTTTACAAAGATGTGGAGATGTGTGAGAGAAGGCAGGGCCGGATTCTGGTCTAAACAAGTATGAATCCGAATTAACTGTTGATGTACAGGGATGGAACAGAGGCTGGAAGTGGCCCAATGAAAGCAAACGGAAGGAACTGCATGTATTGTTATTTCTTATACACTAGAGAGATGGAGCCAGATTCTGCTCTACACAGGGTTAAATCCGAATTAGCTTTGAACTTTCATGGCTGTAACTGAGAGCAAGATGTGACTTAATGAAACCAAACGCAACTCTGCCTACTATTTTGTTGTACGTTAGAGAGACAGGACCAGACCCTGCTTCCAGTCACACCCCTGCAAATTCAGAGTCAATCCGGATTCGCTCCAGTGTAGAGCAGAATCTGGCCCCTTGGCTAAAGTCCAGCTGTTGCCAAGGGCTCAGTAGGGGTTGGATTGGGTCTCAGCCCATCCCCTCTGGTTCTCCCGAGCCGGTACCTGCGTCTGGGTCAGTCCCAGCTGCGCCGCCAGTTCCGCTCTTTCAGGGAGGGCCAGATACTGGGTCTGCTGGAAGCGCTGGTTGAGAGCCTGGAGCTGCAGGCTGGAGTAGATGGTGCGGGGCTTGCGGATTTTCTTCCCTTTGCCGTTGATGCGGATCTCGCCGTTCTCGATCACGGTGGTTTTCTCGTGCTCTGGAAAAAAAATAAAAAATAAAATAAATCACGGGTGGATGAAAAGCCTCGATAAAGCGAGAGCGACTGGCAGCCTCCGGAATGGGGGGAGGGGAGCCTGGTGCAGAGAGGCCAGAAAGGGGTGATAAGCGGATCCCGGAGATCCAAAACCTCCCCCCCCCAATCCACAGGGAAGAACAAAGGGAGGGAAGCATCCCGGGGCTGAGCCACCCCTATATGGCGTGGGACGCTGTTTAAATGCCAGAGGTTGGTTCCCACACACTTCGTCCACGCCAAAAGACGCTCTTGGCCCAGGATCGGGTCCCCGAATCACCCTTATAAACGCTGCAAAATGACCTTAAAACAATGAAAAGAGGTTTCGTCTCTTTCTCTCTCTCTCTCTCTCTCTGTGTGTGTGTGTGATTTTTCCTAGCCCTGGGAAGACGGGGGCGGGAGGGGAGCAAAAATTTGTATCAAATCTGCAGTTGAGGGGAGTAATTAACAGCATGATCTGGCTCGGGGAAAGCCCTCGGAGCCCCGTGGTCTATTGGTCACCCATCGGAGAACAAGGCCAAATCCGTTACACCGCTCAGAATCGCCCCTTATTCCGGATTGACAGCTGAATCGGGCCTAAGGGGAGCAAAGGAAGCGGTGTGTCTTCTTGTTGGTTTTTATTGATTTACAGCTCCTGGACGTTTAAGCTTGGGGGCGCATCGAGGTGTCAGCCTCATTGCATCAGGCCCAGGTATTTCTCCTGAACGGTCCCACAGCCGACCCTTCCCCCGGAGAAGGTGGTGGGCTGGCTGGGGCGTGGTACAGCCCGTCCGCAGGCTGCCCCCAATTCTACAGGAAGATCCTTCAATCAAAGGCTTGTCTCGGGGGGCCCGGGGGGTTGTGTGTGTAAAATACTGCTTAAATTCTCCCAACAATTTGTATTTTAAAAATCCCAATCGATCGGACAGGGCAGGGAAAGAGGGGGAGAAAACGGATAGGACCGTGACCCCCCCTCTCCACACCCCCCTCCCCAACAGCTATAAAATAGATCCTTTAAATAAGTGGCATATTATATCAAGTATTATAGGGTAAATCTAAGCCACTTAGCCATATATCCTATTCAGAAACCTCTTTCTTCCCTGCAACGGAGCAGACCCTACGCTACGTGACAGTCCCTTAATTAGCAGTAATGAGGAGACGTTTATTAGTTCTGCACAAAGTAGAGGCGTCTCCCTATCCGAGTTTGCTGATTATGAATTCTGCTGGTGTCGCACGTACCCGGCTCTGCATAGGCCGCTCTGTGCTTTTCATTTTCAGGTGTCTGTCGCCCCCGCCCCCATTCCCCCTTGAGCAGGTGGCGGAGAATATCCCAAAGCTATATCGCGCGCCGTCTGGGGTTCCTTTCCGGTTTAGACTCTTGGAAAGTGAAGCCCCTCTCCTGTAAAGCTTTAAGCCCCTGCTTAACTTTATTAACGCAGCTACCCTGCATTGTAATCACTCCCTAATGAGGTCTGACAGCTCCCATCAGCTAAAGATCTGTCCCAGGACTGGTCCCCATGGATCTCGGTCTATGTATTTGTTGCTTCCTTTTGTTAATTCGGCTTCATCTCTCAGGCCGGGCCGTTTATACTTTATAATCAAGTTCTGGAGACACCCTTGCCAACGTCACTTCGGTTTTTTAACAGCGCTGCATTGTTAGATTATATAACTTAGATTAGTTTATGTTAGATTATATAACTTGCAAACTGTAGAGACGGTCTTTATACACGCAAAATTCAAGCCACTGGGAAGTTTGAATAGAAAGAATTCAGGGCAGGGCACTTTGCTCTGTTAAATTTATGTGGGTAACATCAAAGCAGGGTATAAATTTGTTATAAAATAATGAGCTACTTATTCACTTCTCATTCTCCAGCCAGCTTCGAAACGCTGCTCCACACTGTAATTAATTTTGATGGCAATTTTCTTTTTCAATCGACAAGATCGTTATGAGATCTGTACGTGCAAATGGAAAGCGTGAGGGCGCATTGAGTCAACAGAAGAGTAAAGTATAATTTTAAAAAAAAACCCTCAAGGAATCATTTAATTTCAAAACAAAAGAACTTGCTGTAAAATCTCATATATAAAATCTCAACGCTAATTAGCAAATTCCTGTTAGCCCATTGCACAATTCCTGTTAGCCCATTTTCCCTTTCTCCAGTGGTTTTGTTAACGTCCTGTCGAATTCATTTTAAAACCGATTTGCCAATGAGTGCATGGATATTTCGTTTACTAGTTTGTTTCTTTCTTTCAGTGAATAACTCGCTTGCAGGGTAGAAATCAAAAGCTTGAAAATCGTGCTATTGTGAAAGGGCCAAATGCTGGTCTAAATGACATTGATCTAAACCCGGGGTAATTCAGGTGGATTCACCCAGGCGGCCGTGGAGTGAATCCGGATTTGCACTAGAATAATTTAGCATCAGAAAATGTTTCGCCAATCGATTTGTGTTCTGTCTCTCTTTGGACCAATGGATCTGAATTCAAAATGAAAGATTCTTGTTTCCCCACGAGATGAAGCCTAACCTGTGAAAAGATTCAATAATTTTTAATAGGTGTCAGTTTCATAATTCCTCCTTAAATCTGGACGGCAATAAATTAACTGGGCGGGTGTATAGATACACACACGTTCCTAATATATTAACGACCCGTGACTTGTTCTGCGTATCGAATTAGTATTCTGGGAAGCGAGCAGAACATTTAAAAGGAACTCAAATGGAAACCCATGAGCTGCGGAGGAAATTTGAGTCGAAGTAGAGGCAGAATTTGAATAGCGTGGAGCCTGGGATTTCCCTTGTTAGGTGCAATCAGAAATAGCATGCATCTGAAGAAATGGGGGTTTTTACCCACCGAAGCATATGCCCAAATAAATCGGTTAGTCTTTAAGGGGCCCCCAGACTCCTCCTTGTTTTTGTGGCTACAGACAAACACGGCTACCCCCTGAGACTTGGTGTAACACTGGCAAATAAATGCGGGTTCTCTTCTTTGCAACGGGAATACTGAAATAAATAAGGACATATCTCATTAGCCAGGGGTACACAAGCCGCCAACCCCCTGCCACAGTTCCAAAGCGGCCGGGAAAAGTTTTCGTGATTCAAAGTTAGCGTCTCTCCGGCTCCCCGAAATTTATGGGCAACTGGTTCATCTAAATTTGCTTCCGCGGTCCGCCGCCCTCAGTCCTTCATTTGTTCCTGGGAGCTTTCGAAGAAAGTAGAAAGGGTCAGAGAGAGTCACTTCAGTTCTAGATTTGAACGCTTCAGGAGAAGAGAGCTTGAATTTTAACCCAACCCGGGGAAAATACTACTACTAATTAATAATTAACCCAATTAATAATTAAAACCCCCCGGAAGGGTTTCTGTCCCGCAGGGAGATTCTCTGCCGTTCTGGTTGGCAGTACGGTCTCGGCAGTGACTAACAGGCTCAGTTCGGAATGTGTTAATCTGTTACACGATGGCCCAAATTCTGCTCTCAGTGAAATTGGTGTAAATCCGGAGTCACTCCAGGAAGGGGGGAGCAGAATTTGGCCTCCTCGGTCTCTACGGTCTGCAGACACTTAGGGCCGAATCCTGCTGCGAAGGAACGTTGGGCAGTTGAAGCTGGATGAACGCAGGGGCAGGACGGGGCCTTGCCGAGGTTTAGCGAAATGCACTTCCATTTGAGAAGGTTCTCCCCTGGTGCACGGATCACTTTAATGACTAACTTTTTGTTACAGGGGCTCTTAAAAGCCCAGGAAAAATCGCTAAGGCAACTGCCCACATTGTTTCCGTTACCAAAGAATCCGTTCCGATAGTCACTCCGAAATCTTTTGTTTTATTTTTACAACTAGGACTTTTCTTTTTTAAATGAGGACTATACCACTGCCAGCTCTTTGCTCTCTGTGGCATCTCTATGAAGTCCTTTGCTCCTAGCCTATGCCCCGTGATTAAATATTTTGGCATTTTACCCTCACGTAATACATATGTAATTCGTTTTTAAAACGACTTCCCTGAGCGTTCCACGAACTTCGCTGCCCGCACGAAATAGCTCCAAACGGGCGGTGTAAATATATTCGTTTTAGAAAGCGATGTGCCCAAAGAACAATGGACTGTTTAAGCGCCTTCTTTACGGCAAGTTTCCTAATGCGGCTGATCTGCCACGAACCCGGTTTGTATCGCCCCTGGAATCTTGACAGGTGCCAATTAAAGGATATTGGCATTAAATAATATAAATACACGAAATGGAAAGGATTGGTTGTGCATGCCTTTCCCAAACATCCAGCCCGTGTTGTATTAAAATTAAACCTTGCTAAATGTATTTTATGGCGGATGCAGGCCTCGCCTCTGCAGCCAGGCGATGAAAGATATTAAGGTGCCATGCAGTCTAATTGTTACAAAATAAACAATTGCATTCTTCTTCCTTCTGTACGTCAGCCTCCAATTCTGGGCCATTGCAGATAAATCTGACAGATACACCAGGGTAACTGACAGGTCATTCTGGGTGTGCGCAAAGTTCTGGAGGGAAATCCCAGGCCCATTAAACTCAATGAAATCCACTGGCTTCCATGGGGCCAGAATTTTACCCCTGGAGCATAGGAAAACGGAGACGGGTTTTCTTCCTTGCTAAAAGGGAGGGATATTATTTTTCAGAAAATCGCTTCCATGGCAGATCTAGAATAAAATGCAGAAACAAATAGGAGACGTTTTCTGGTAAAGGGGCATATGTTTCCAATCTAACAGCGAAGAGAGGTTTTCGGGATATTTTAGCCAGTGCGTATTTTTTAAAGAAAATGTCCCAAAGTAAACAAAAACAAAACAAAAAAACCCACAGCCCTCGTCAACCCAGAGTCTCAGGAGAGATGCCCAGGCCCCTGCAATCCAACGCGTAGTTCCTTTGCCGGAGAGAGACGTTTTTAAGTGGGGGGAAATACAGTTGTCCTAAAAATTCGTGTTTGCATTGCGAGCGTACCAAGTTAACAGAAACATAATGTTTTTCATAAACGGGGAGAGGACTTAGGACAGTTTCCTATTAAAGGATTTCCATTGAGCTTGTAATTCTTTTTTGTTTGTTTGGGGGGGGGCAGAGGTAGTATCTCGGTTTTGTCAAAATTATTATTTTGTTCCCTTATAAGGGGGGGGGGAGCTTTAGAAAACTCGCAAAAGGAAGCTGTAGCAGGTCTGGCGTAAACCCCTAGTTAAAGAGAGGGCTCAGCTAGGTGCTCTGAGACGAGCCAAAAGGGGGGGTCAGAAGTCTCCTGCGCCGGGAGAAGGCTACTTTCAACTCCAAACTCTGAGCAGAGATTCGCCTCTCGGTCTGATGCTTGGGTCGGAGGAACTGCCAGATACTTTCTGTTTGTAGCAGCGGGGGAAAGAACTCTTCCTGCAAAGGGCTGGATTATAGACGGAGCCAGAGAGAACCGGGGCCCGGGCCTGGGGGATGGACAGCGGATGGGCACTCGCAAGGGGCTAGGGGGCACCCAGAGGGGGCTACACGAGTGGGCCGGCGCTGGAGGCTGGCAGGACCCCCCCAGAGGGACTGGGCTGGAATAGAGTGTGCCCAACACACAGGCGCAGACCCACACCCCCTTACCTGTCTCCTCTAGTCTGCCCCGGTGCCCCAGGGCGCTGGCCGGCTGCTGGTAGGACAGATACGGGCTGCCGTGGAGATGGTGCGGGTGGTGGGTGCCGCCGGCCGAGCCGGGGTACGGGTAAGCCACGGACCGTCCGTAGGGTGCAAAGGGGCCCCCCTCGTGCAAGCCGTGGAGGGGGTAGTGGCCGTGGGCCAGGCCGGGAGAGGGCGGCGGCTGGGGCGAGGGCGGGTGGCTGTGCCCGAACTCCAGGAAGGCGGATTTGGAGGGGTCCGGCCCCAGCAGGCTCTCGGCCAGGGAGCTCATAGTCATCACGGAGCGCGGAGCCCAGGCCCGGGCGCGCAACCCGACCGGCACGGGGCTACCAACCGGACGGCCGGCGGCGGCGGCGGCTGCTGGGGCGACCCATGGCTGGGGCAGGGCACAGCCCCGCTGCTCCCGCTGCGCTTCGCCCCTCTCCCGCCCCGGCCCGGGCTGCAGGGAGCTCTCCGCGCAGACCCCCCCCCCCAGCTACATCCAGGCTCCGCAGCGCAACCTCCTGCTCAGAGCTCGCCCCGGGGGTTCCCCCTGCTCCCTCCCCGCCCCGCCCCGGGCCTCCCTGATTGGCCCAGGCGGCCAGTGACGTCACGGAGCCCTGAGGGCAGCCCCTCATCACGGTAATTAACAAGCAGGCCGGCTAATGGCAGCTGCCTTCCTGCAAGCCAGGCCGTGGGACGGGGGGGAGGGGAGGCACCGGAGCAACAGGTTTGGGCTATATTTTTTTTTGGGGGGGGGGGGAGAAGTTTAGCATAAATGTTTGTCAACAGGAGCTCACGCTGGCTTTCCACCCGTGTCCCTCCCCCACGGGCTCGAATGGATTTTGCTCCGGGGGCAAGTGAGGGCAGACTCAGCCCCGTGAGCTCATTGGCGGAGTAAGAAATTTGTTTATCTGAGGTTTTTTTTTTAAGAGGTTTAAAAAGTCCAAATATTTTACTTTTCCCACCCCCCCCACCCCACCCCAAATTTCATTGAAAGCTGAAAAAAATGTCAGCCAGCTCCAATTAAAAACAAAACAGCAAATCAAAAGGGGGAGGGGGAACAGGACACCCTCCCCCCAGCACCGCCTCCACCCAAAACAGGCAGAAGAAGGAGGCTGGGGCCCTTTTTAAACCAGCACTGGCGTGGTGGTTCATCAGAGCTGTCCAACCAACTCTGAGAGGAAGAGCGGCCGGAGCTGAGAGGAGATTTGAAAGGGGATTTTCCTGGAGGAGTTTGACACAGTCTTCCACTGACAGGAGGGGTGTGAATTCCACTGACCAGTTTAAGGACCTTTGACGCAGCCAGAGAGGTGTAAAGGGCCAGTCAGTCCACCCTCAATTCTCCATTACTGAGGGACAAGCCACACTCCTTGCGATATTTGTTTTCCACAAGCTACTCTGAGTCTAACCTCCTAGGAGTGATGGACCCGAATATTTGGGTGCTAATAGCTACGCTCTATTCTTACATTTATCAACCCAAATCTGGCATATTGCCGATTATGTCCTATGTGTATTTTATGACTTTTAAACCAAACTTTAGTACTTGTGGGTAATTTAAGCTTTATACCTAGAGGTATAGACACTCTTTCCTTAACCTGTGCATTAGATAATTTTAACATTAGCTTTCATAAAACATTTTATATCTGTTTTTAATTATAGCACTGAGGAGCCCCCATCAAGGAGCAGGACCCATGATGCTCGGAGCTGTACAAACAGAGCAAAAAGTCAGTCCCGGTTTCACAGAGCTCACCCTCTAAGTACAAAGATAAGAGATGAATACTGACGGGGGGGAGACAAGGAAAGGAGGGGACACTGTTGGCTAGCCATCGTCTGAGAACACCCGCTCTGAGAATCAGGCGTCACTCCGGCTGGAAACCACCCCGCGCTCGGCGCTCTCTGCGCGCAGATGTGACCGCCCAGGCGCGCTGCAGAGCAATGAGGGATCGGGCCCGGGCTCTGCGGGCGCTCAGGCCGGCGGAAAGGGTGTTTGCTGACCTCTGCAAAGTGGGACCCGTTCCCACTCTCTTTAGAGCCAAAAAGCACCAGCGATGCTGCCCCATCCGTCGCTGAAATGAACGTGGATTGCGAATCAGGGGGGTTAATCTTGGAGCTTCCAAGCTGTTTCTTGCAAAAGCCTTTGTTTTTCTTTCAAGCTTTTATTTCTGGAAAAAGTTTCCTTCAAAAGAACAATCCTCCCCCCCCCCCCCATTAACCTTCCTCCCCTCTCGGGCTGTGGTGCAGGGTTCGTTTTTTTTTCTCCTGGTGCATCCTCAACCTTGCAAGTAGGAACGGGGGCCGATGCAAACATTATTCCCCGCTCGCAACATGTCTAGCTCCCCTGAGCTGGTGTTTAATGAGGGGATTTGTATGGCAGACAGCGGGAACCCCTACCACTGTTACATGGCCCAGGTAAACCCGCACCTTACGACTCCAGGCCCTGCTGAAGCTGGTTTGAAGCGCAAGAGTTTCAGAGAGATTCGGCATCCTCTTAACCCATCCATGGCAGCAAGAGCCCATCACTCCCAGAGGAAGGCTTTGGGGATGCTCAGTTGGTAGGTTTCATGGGGCAAGGGGGATCTGACCATCCACTTTCAATTGTAACAAAAACAGGTTCCAGCAAATTGTCTCCAAAACCCATCAGAGAAAAGTGGAGCCTTTGCACCTTTTGGTATAAGGCCCTTGGGTGGGACTTACCAGAGGCCTGTTAATTGCTGTATTACATTGTTCTTCTTGATTATTGGCATGGCGCTCGCGGCTCGGAGTCCAAGTCCAGGATCAGGACCCCGTTGTGATAGGCCGTATACAGAACATTAATTCCTTCAGGCGGCCCTACCAGCATCCCTGCATTGCATGGGGCAGGCAAGCTCTTTGATAAGCATCCAAGGATGGAGATGGGAATTGGAGCCCTTGGAACCCGACCGCTTCCCCATCGGTAGCCGGGCGTTCATTATAATCCTCCAGGGGGGTCCTTACCTCCAGACCAAGCCATGTGCAGGATTTCCTTCCTGGGCAGTGCAATGTCCTGGAAGGGGGGCTTCAGCCTTTAGGAGGAAGGGGATGTGGCCCAGGGAGCGAGATCACTGAGCTACAAATACTTCCTCTTTTAAAATCTATGGGGCTAGAAGAAAATAAAAACAGCACCTCTGAAGCCCTGCTAGGATCGGATCCTCATTTCATCTTGGTGCATGGCAGGGTTTACCTGTATCCTCTAAGTCAGACGAATCTCCCATAGGTCATCGACTGCAGGACTGGGTCCTGGGTCACCTGTAACGAACAAGCCGCTAGCCATAACAGACACCCAAGAGCTGGATCGAGGTCTAGACAGCAGCACGCGTTCCTCTTTTTCTCTCTCTCTCTCCTGTGTCTAAACGGGGCTGATCCGAATTCACCCGAGCTGGATTGCTTCCAAGCTGCCTCTCTAAGCATTCTCCTGCGGCATTCAGTGCACCTCGCCGGCTTTGTGGATTCTTTTGCCTAATTTGATTAATTGGGCTGCGCCGTGTTATTATTGCTTGACACACACACACCCCCCCCCCCCGTTTTGTTTGATCCCTTCCCTCTTGGCATTCCGGAAGTGAAACGTCCGCGGTATCTTAAATGTGGAGTTTAATTACATAAATACACCTCTCTCCAGGCTAATGACATGCAAATTCAATCCTGAGGTGTCCTTCTTGCCACCAGGCATCCATGTGGATTTCTCTGCCCCCCTCCCCAATTAAATCGGTGGAAAACCGCGCCCCTTGTTACCATTAAACATAAGCAAATATGTTTTGTTTTGTGACGGGACCCCCGTTTGCAAGGCACTTTGAGCCCTTCGCTTTTTTGAGCAAGGTTTTAAAATACAAGTTTTCATCCTTTCCAAATGTTCTTCCCCCTCCGCCCCGAGTTTGAAGCAGAGATCCCCCACACACACACACCTGCACCTCTGAGGGGCAGAAACTCTGTGGGGTTCGTAGGAAACGCACAGAAACGGCGCCGATCCATCACAAAAGCAAGCCCTGCAATCTCGAGCCGGTGCGATCGCCTCTGGAACAGGCCGTGTGGACACACACGCGCTGTTTATACACGAGACTTCTGCCCACACACAGGACCCACTCTAGTAACCCAGTCCCGCTGCCTACACGCCGTCTAAACTAGGGACTAAAAGATTCTCCCCCCGCCCCCCACTCTTCCCACCTTGTCTGATAGCGTAAAACCCCATTTATCCAGGAACCGGATTCTCTTCTGTCTTATCCCAGCTCTGGCACACCACGGAATTAGAACCCAAATGAAGAAGACGGAAGTACATTTTTCCTCAAGAGAAGACGTGTATAAACTGACGTTTGACACGGGGGGAGGGTCTTAAGCCTGTATTCCCTGTTCCCCCCAAACTGTCACCTCCCTGTGAGATCAGAGTGGGTTCCCCTCAGTGCAGGAGGGATAAGATTTTAGGCACAGGGAGATTTTCAGGGTCCCATCCAGCTTCCTTTAAAGCCATGTGGCTGGTTGTCTTCCCTCCCTCCCCCCCCCCCCCCCCGGTGCAGGCAGGATCGGGCCCTGTGTAGTCTGTGAGGTGGGTTAATTTCATTTGCAGGCCTGTTGTCCCATCAGGTCTCCTGCATTGTCCTTTCAAGAGATGACCCACCCCTCCTTTCATGGGGGAACAGATTTCACTTTGCAAAGTGAGAGAAGTATCAGCAACCAAGCAAACCGTCCAAGGGATAACAAAGTGTCTGGCCTTTCCCACCAGCCTCAGTTCTTTGGGGTCCGTTCTGTGTTTGTACAGCACCTTGTACCATGTCTGGGGTTTTTAGGTGCTCTGGGGATACAAATAGTAATAAAAAACCTTCCATAATTCCTCCCCCACACTCACTTCCTCCTCATTTATGGTGTCGACCCCCTATCTTTTACTTATCCAAACATAAAAAGCAGGCCCTCGGTGGCGAGACTGCCTGGGGGCTCTATTTGAATTTGATTTATATCATTATTTCAGTAGTGATTTAGAGTCACTTGTTATTAGTAGGGCAGGAGGAGGGAGGGAAACAACACTTTGCTAGGATAGGGCAAATATTTCATTCTAGAGGTCATCTGAGGTACTGAAATAAATGCCATAACAGTGGTGAAAGGAAAAGAGGATGGCAGTAACGTGAATATTTTTTAAAATTTCTCAGAATTTTATTTTTCATATATAGATACATGGGCGACGGATGCCTTAAATGATGCCTAACAAGGAGCAAAACAGCCGAGAGTTGGCAAAGTGAAGGAGGCTGAATTTACAGAGCAGGAAGATCTGTACAGCTGGGCCCTATCCTGTGATCAAATCTATTGTCCCAAACTCCTCGCCCCTTTCCCCAGAGAGGAAATTTGCATCCCCAAGAGGGGCTGAATAAATTAATATGCACATGTGGCCATTAAGGATAAGTAGTTTTACTGAAATAAAAAAAATAGTGTAAATTTTGTAAGGGGAAATGACATTTTAGCAGCTGGCAAACAACCAAGGGAACATTTCTCTTGTATTTCATATTCCAATGCAGAGACAAACCAAAATGGCCATTTTGATGTAAAGAAAAAAAAAGGCTGCCCCCAGTGCTAAGCAGCATTTCAGTGTGAAAATTGAGAGGGTGGCCTTAATCCTGGAAAGATTCACAGGCATGCTAATCTTTAGCACAGAGGAGCCCCATAGAGGTCAGTGGAACTACATCCAGGCCCTGCATACAGCAAAGCATTTAAGCACATGCTTAACAATAGTATCTAGCTCTTACCTAGTGTTTTCCATCAGCTGATCTCAAAGCACTTTACAAAGGAGGTCAGGATCATTAACCCCATTTTACAGACAGGAAAACTGAGGTATGGGCCGGTGACATCACTTGTCCAAGGTCATCCAGCAGGGCAGTGCAGCCAAGCACATGCTTAGGTCCTCTTGACTTAAGCACATGCCTAAAATTAGGCCTAGGTTCAAGTGTTTTGCCTAATAGGGATGGACCGCTGAAGGGAAGGACATCGTGCATAAAGTTAAGCATGTGGGCTAATCTTTGCAGCATCAGGGCCTATGTATTTGTTACGTTGCTCAGCCATGAAATCTTGTTAGTCTCTAAGGTGCCACAAGTACTCCTTTTCTTTTTTCATGAAATCTCAGTTTCAGACGTAACCAAACTTAATCCTGGAATAGAAACAAAAATTCTAAAAAACTCTTGCTCTATATGGAGTGAAATCAATTGTCCTACCGGGCAGCCTAGGATTAAATGTGAGTTGCCAACATGAGCTATTTTAACACCTGGGTTAAGAACACCCTTTTTATTTGGTAGCGTGGGCAGACCCTCAGACAGACAGTGCTCGGGGCTTGTGGGAAAAAACACAATTTAGCCTATTATAAGCAAAGAGAAACTCCCACTGATTTCACTGGTGAAGGAGGGTGGAGTGGACAGTGTTTATTTAGGACCAACTCGTTTTTAAGAGGAAAAGGATCTGGTGTCTTTTTTCCTCCATTTTATATATGAAAACACAAGACAACTGTTGTGTAGACAACTCATCTCTCCCTCTAGCATGAATATAAAACCCTAATAAAGCTGAAACTGTTGCTTTTTAGAGGAGCCATCATTTCCCCAAAGGAGTTTGGCAGTTCTACACAGAGAAAGCTGTGATCCTGGATACTGAATACCATGACCGGCATGGTAGCTTATAAAACACATAACAAACACATAACAACAACCTGACAAACCTACTTCTAAAGAGATGACAGAATCAAACAGTTGGGATCGGAGGTAGATTCCAAGCAATTTCAGCTGCAAGCAGCTAAATCTGCCAAAATACGCCATAGCATTATGAAAGCAAGTCCTTTCACAATGCAAATAGGCAACGCTTTGCAATTGCTACAGACTGCAGCTCAAACCGGGAGATGCCATTTCCCCTGCATGGAGGGAAAAGAGATTTATTTTCCACCCTCTCCCCCCACTCTGGCTATGCCAAATTACCAGCCAAGGATCCGGCCTGCAATTTCTGCGTGGGGCTGGCCTCCTGGATGAATGATCTCAGGACTGGAAGACTCCAGTGCCTGTTGCAATCTTTGACTGGAAGTTGAACATGCTCCAAATTGCCTGGGTGGTAATTTACCATTGGCAAAAGATGCGCTTCTCTTGAGGTGCAGCGATGTCTTGGAATCAGGCAATGAACATTGCACCACATTTGGTTCGGAATCGGGACGATGACCTTTTGCCTTCATCTTGATTTTTGCCTTTGGGACATAACCAAGTTTTCCCAGAACATGACCTGACGGTTGTAGTCTAATTTTAATTTCACACATACTGCCTGAAATCCTGGGAGCTGAGAGAAGAGAACACACAGTGAAAACTCCCACCCAGAGTTTTCTCCCAGTTCAGCCCCCCAGTTAATTGGGGCTAATTCATTTCACACTCCCACAACAAACCACCGGATCCTAAAGTCCTTCCTCAGGGGCCTGAACTGCCTATGCCTGGCTGGGGAAGGAAAACAGAAGTGGAGAGCCCAGAGGATGGAAAACACATTGAGGCTTCCTGACCCCACCCCTTCTTCACATCTCCCCTTCCCCCCTTCTTGCCACAGATGAGTTGGGGGGCAGGTGCTCAGCCCTCAGAACCCACAGATCCCCTGAGATCCATGCCAATGATGGGGGATCAGAGCCACCCTGGCTGAGGTCCTGGGGCTGATTCCTCACAGCTGCCCTTGACCATTGGGTGGTCATTTATGCCAGCACAAAGCAGGGGGGAATGGGGAGTCTTCATTTGGGGGTGTTTTGCACCCACTTTGCCCAGGCATGAAGGAGGATGCCAGGCAAAGGTAGATCGGGCCCCCTGCATTGACTCTGCTGGCCTGGCCCAATAGCAATCCCCTGGGAAGAAACCACACTGCCCCTAGGGAGAAAGATGGGGAAGGAAATTCCCCCATCTAGAGAATCCCCCTTGAGCTTCGCAGTGACTAGAGAGCGGGGGGAGGAATGATGCACATCCAGCCATACCCCCGCCCCCTTCGTTCTCTCTCTCTCTGGCTAAAAGTTACAAGGTGACAACACCACTATCTCCTCCCATCTTGTGGGGAACCACCTAGGCACCCCATTCAGTCGCACAAGCCATGTCTAAACTGCCCAGCCATTCCCACTCATGGATCGGTTAGCAAAGCTAGGTGTCTCCCTGATGCCCGGATCTAGGCACCTATCTTTGAGAGGGGTAGGGGGCTCAGCACTCCCCCCGGCCCCACCACTGGCTTCTCCCATTGGCTAGCTTAGGCTGCTCCCTGCTCAGCACGCTGGGTTTTGTGGATCAGATTGCAAGGCCCCCTCTCTCTCCCCATTCACTGTAGAGGAGCCTCAGACTCAGACTCAGGCACTGAGACTCCTGTGATTTTCCCAGACGCTGTGATGCTCAGCGTTGCAATGTCTATGTCCCTCGGTGGAGCTGGGCCTTAGTCTTTACTCAGGGGAAATATCCATTGACGTCACTCGGTGCTCCACCAGACTAACAACTTCAGGCATGGGCCCTTCATTTCTAGGCTGGGGAGGAGGGGGTTCATGACGGTTGTTGGAGAAATTAAGGGCCTGCTAGGTACACATTGGCTTAGCCTCATTGCTCTGCTGATTTATACCCTGCTGAGAAGCTGGGCTTCATTTTAACACCTGAGTGGATGAGAGGCAGAAGTTGAGCCCTGGGCTTCAGCACCATGTCACCTGGAATGATTCCAAGTCAGGGAGTCAGCAGCAAAAAGCCTAGAACCCAGGCATCCTGCCGCCCTGCTCTGACCACGAGACCATCTGATGATTTCATTCTAGAGCCCAGCATTTACTGAAAAGTTTTGATCATAAGAGACTGTGGAGATTAAATCTTTGGACAGTTATTTAAATTTGGCTCAGTGTATTTGGATGTGCATTTGCTGCTCGGAAGATTACACAGGGCACGTAGATAGGTATGCTAGATTACTACATCTCTACTACATAATCAGGCAATTAACTTAAACATACAGTGTACAAATAGGAAACACTTTCCATGAAAAAAAAAAAAAAAAGGTTTGGGTGGGACTGCAACCGCGGCAGCTATTAACTATTTGATGGTATTAGATTTCGTGGGCATCTTGGCCATCGGTTCCCCAACGGCAAACAAGGGAGCGACTGCTATATGATGTGGTAATCGCGCCAAAAACTAGCTTGGAAAGGAAAATCCAAGCAGTGGCTTGTCATCAGCCCTCCCTGGGAGAAGAAACTGCACCTGCCCTTGGAGCAAAATACACAGTTTATGGTTCATGACAAAATGCATTCCACTGAGGATCTCGGAAGACTGCAAGGCAAGGGATTTTGCAACTTACATCTTGCAACAAACATGTTGTTCTGACTCCTGCTTTGCATTTCTCTGGCACTTAAATTTCTGTCCGAGACTCTTCCCAACTCAGAACACCCAGGAGCGATGGAGAATTATTATCCCTATTCTATAGGGATGGAAATGGATGCACAGACAGTTCTACTCAGTTTCTGCCTCCAAGAGCTTCCCGTCTTCTTGTTATGTGGCTCTACAACACCTAGTACAATGGGGTCCTGATCCCAGATTGGGGCTTGAATGACAAGTCAGAAATACCAGTAAGGCTAAGTGGTGTCCGATTTTGGGGGTGCCTCAGTTTGTGGGTGTCCAACGCAAGACAGATGTTAGTCCTGTTGCTTAATGCACTGCTGGAAGGCACTCAAACTACCGTGATGAACTCTGTATAAGAAGTAACATCAAAGACAACATCTAGAATAGAAACGGGGGCCTGCTTTTCTTGGGGTGCCCAGCTGCAGTAAATCAGCATTGCTCCACTGAAGTCAATCGGCTGGATCTACCAGCTAAAACACCTCAGCATAGCTCCACCGATGCTGTCGTTTTGCACCAGCGGAGGATCTAGCTGTGGGTCTTATTTTTCTTCTCCAGTTTTCTCAGACATTCAGAAGCTGGAAGAGTAGATTGTTGCAAAACATTTCCTCCCATTGGAAGGCACTAATTTGCACCAGGATCGCCGTTGAAGGTTGTGGAACTAGTTGTGTAAGTGTCCACCAGTGGAAGGGCTACACAATCCAGCCCTTGGTGAGCTACTTAATCTAAGCCAAGACTAAATTCAGCCCTGGTGCAAAAGGGTGTGAATTCCATTGATGTCAGTGGAGCTGCACCCACCAACACCGGGGGCTTGAATTCCACCCCAAGAGCCAGTCATATCTCATTTTTCACCTCCTGCGGTTGTGTTTGTTCAGGAGGAGCCAACCCTGTCACCAGCAGAGGGACATTCTGCAGAAGATGTTGTCTGGAAGGACGCACGCCCCCGGATTAGACCATCTTCCAAACATGTTTCCATCTCGACATTGCTTGGAAAGAGTCTGAGTCATTCCTGAACATGGTCTAAATGCCCTGATATAAATAGCAATGAAAATACTGCTAACCCTGCAGCCCTGGGACACACTGGGTAATTTTTCCTATCCTACTAACAAACAAACAATAAAAACGCAACCTTCTTCTACGCATATATTGACCCATTTGGGGTTGATTTGTAAAAAGTACTTTCAAAATCCACCCCCCACCATATTTGGATGCAGATCTTCATTAGCCACAAATGAGCTGCCCAATGAGGCTTTTCAACATGGCAAGATCGACAAATCGGCACCTCTGCTCAAGGTTTTTCCTACAGCTTCACAAGACTTTCCAAAAGCAACATTATGCTTCACAGTAGACACTATTTCACTCAGCACCGCAGCTGTGCCCCACAGCACATACCCTTTCCAGTCCAGCTGAGCTTATCAAGAAGTAATGTCCCGTCATAGAGTGTCCCTAGCCTCTGTTTGCCAGAAGCTGGGAATGGGCAACAGGGGATGGATCACTTGATGGTTACCTGTTCTGTTCATTCCCTCTAGGGCACCTGGCACTGGCCACTGTCAGGATACTAGGCTAGATGGACCTTTGGTCTGACCCAGTATGGCCATTCTTATGTTCTAGAGCTGGCTGAACTATTCTTTATGGGCAAAATTCACCCCAACACAAGGTCCAAATCCCACTGATGCCCTTAAACTAGCAGTTAGATGGGATGTAAGGGGCACATAGTCCTAGCAGCAGGCCTTGGCATATGGGTGAATTTCACCCTATGAATAATATTCCTTAGTAGTGCCATTTTTTGGCTACTAAGTCAATCATGAAGCAACCCTGGTATTCACTGAATGGATTCACAAGTATTTGCCAGAGAGCGTAGATCAATGGTTCCCAGCTCTTTCCATGCTTGGATCCCCTTTTGCTTACAGAGTGTGTCTACACTACATGATATACGTGAGCTCTGACATATGTTTAAGCCCACCTACATCCCCCCGACAGTCCACGCACAAAGCTCCCTGACGTGCACCGTTACCCCCTCAAAACATGGACTGCAAGGCTCACCCAGGACTCTGGGTACACGCCTGTGTGCCGATGTAACATACCACCAAGCCTGCCCATCTGGCACCGAGGACATGCCTGGCAACATGAGCTTCAGCTTAGTGTCTGGGGAGTCTACTGTTGCTATCCCACAATTCCCTGGACCTGTCTGTTCTGACCCTTCTATCTTGGCCACTTTCCACTTGCCTCCCATGACCCAGTGGCTTCCCCATTGAGTTCTACTTCCATCTAGCCAGGATCTAACCAGAGCACCCCCGCACGTCAAAGATATGAGAAGGGCAGGATGGTCTTCATCTCCCAACACCTGTTTACAATACTCTGGTTAAGAACCATTGGCTCAGTTGAATAATTGTCGGATTATGTGTTGTTTGAGGATTGTTCTCCTTAACCATTCACTATATATCATTTGTGGTGTTGTGTGGTTGGCCACCCAAGTCACATGGTATTGTAGTTGCTCTCTGATTGGATGAGCAAAGGCACCGAACAGGAGAGCAATGAGTGACACACTCACAGCCAGAATCTGATCATCTGTGTTACGATCTGGGAGACACCTGGGGTTTGAAAATGGTTTCACAAACACCCCACAGTTAACCAGATGCTTGCAAATAATTACAACCCCCTACATCACAACACCCCCAACTCACTGCTTTTTTGGTTTTGCACCAGCAGGACCATAGAACTGTAGGGCTGGAAGCGACTAGGGTGACCAGATGTCCCGATTTTATAGGAACAGTCCTGATTTTTGGGTCTCTCTCTTATATAGGCTCCTATTACCCCCCACCCCATCCCGATTTTTCACATTTGCTGTCTGGTCACCCTAGAAGTCACCTTGTGAGGTCATCTAATCCAACAACCCCCCCCCCGCAGGATATAAGCACACCCCTCAGTGATGGTCTAGGTGTTTGGCCAACCTGTTCTTTAAAACCTCCGATGACAGGGAATCCATACCCCCCCCCGCGCCCCATAAGCTATTCCAGTGCTTACCTATATTTAGAGTTAGAAAGTTTCTCATGTCTAACCTACCCAGGTTCTCTCAATCTGCTTTTTTTAAGCCATTCACCCAGCTCTGCTAATGAAAGTCCTTTCTGAATGTACACCAGGGAGGAGGCGGGGGACAGACATGACTGCAATCCTTCTTTTGTTCTCTTCAAATAATATCCAAAAATAGACTCTTCCTCTGGTTTCCCCCAAGAGCCTGAGTTTCAGAGTTGCTGCACCCACAGCTCCCACTGACTTGAGCTGGAGCTCTGGGCGTTGAGCACTTCTGATCCAGAGTGCCTAGAGATTTGGTCCCCACCTCCCATTGTACTAGGCACTGTCCAGACACATAGCCAGGAAGCACCGGCCCCACAGAGCTTACCATTAAAAGGCAGACAAAGGCTGAGAGGGCTGGGAAAAACAGATGAAGGGACTTGAGCAAGGTCATCGGCAGAATAGGGAATAGAAGCTCAATCTGCTGAGTCCCCATCCAATGCTCTACCCACTAGACCACACTGCCTCTCAAGAATAGAACCCAGGTTTCTTAGCCTGTCCCACTAGACGGCAGGGGCTGGCAGATAGGGCACTGGGCTATCTGTTGCTCTGTACCTTATACAGTTATGTACCCGGTAAAAAGTTTTACACCGACTTTGCACAAGTGGAAATGCCTGTGCAAGACGCTGCATAACAGAGCACCCGGCCTCTAGTGTAGACGAAGCCACAGGCCTGACTGGATCACTTCAGAACCACCTGGCTTGTCTACAACCATATGTAAAGCTCAGTCACTCTGACTGTTAAGACAAAGCTTTAACGGACACGTATTTACCCCACTTCCTCACTTGCCGTACTCCCATGATTCCGCGGTTTCTAGCTCTAGGGAACAGGACCCAGCATGCCACAATCAGCCACCAGTGAGCCTGCTCCCCAATGCATCCTGGCTCATCCTACTTACTAAGAGCTCTGTCCAGAAAGGTAGAGCCATGACCCATGCGGGGGAAATGTGGCAAGACACAATCCATCCAGCTGAGAATGGCAAAGCCCTTTAACTGGTGTCCGAAAGGAAGTGGGAGATAACATAGGAAGGATTCACTAGAGGATGGCACCAGGACTCAGGAACTTAACTCCTGACTCAGCTGCAGGCTTCTTATGGGACCTTGGATAAGTCACCTAACATCTTGTTTACACTGGAATATTCAGGCATATTCATCCAAATTAACTGTTCAAATGGACTGGTTAAACCACATTAAAACCCTGCGTGGACATTCTTATTCAGAACGAAAGTGATTTCATTTGATTTAGCTTAGGTCACTTTGGAAATAATTCACTACCAAAACAAAACAAAAACCACAAGCTAAATCAAATGAAGATCATTTTAATTCTGAATCAGAACGTCCACACTGGGATTTAAGATGGTTTAGCTAAACCACTTTACCTGTTCATTCAGATTAGTTTTTCTGAGACAAACCCCTACTGCCCCCATCTGTAAAATGTGGAGAATACGTCACAAGGGCTTATTAAGATACAGGCCATGAATAATTGAGAGATCCTCACATACTGGGGCAATGAAGGCCGTATACATAGCTAGCTAACTAGGCTGGGCACACTGTGGGGAGGTGCCTGTGTTTTACGATGGGCCCCATGCAGCTCAGTTTATACCAAAACCCAACTGTGGCATGTGGCCCAGACCAGAGAGATTCATTTCACCTGAGGGATCAGAGAGGTTTGTGCTATTGTTCACCTGTACATGGTCCCAGTGAGGAGAGAACAAACAGCACAGCTGTTCTGGGTTACAATGGAGAACTGGGCAGTACCAGGGCTCTCCCAAGCAGAGAGTTTGCACAGATAGATCACAATCATTCTCCTGTCCGGAAATCTACCTATCTTAGGATTTTATCCTGCTGCCCTTCACTCTAATATCCTCTATGTCAAATCCCTGGTGGCCTTAATGGTGTCTCTGCCACTTCCTCCTTTTCAGGGTCAAAACTCTGCTTGGAGGAGGGTTTTTAAGATTTTGTTAATTTCCTCCTTTTTCCCCCTCAGGGGTTTGGAGACAGGAGGGGGTGTGAGTGTTGGGGTTTAGATCTGGGGGGGGGTCTCCGTTTTGGGGTTTGGAGTGGGGGGGTCTCAGTGCTACAAGTGTCGGTTTTCTGGTGGAAAGGCTTTTTTGGAAAGGATCCTCTTCTGGTGTAAAGTTCACTTTAACAGAGCCATCCTGGTTTACACCAGCTGAGGATTTGGTCCCAGAGAATTCATAAGCCGGAGATTGTAGGGAGCAAATGAAGAAGGTGAAAAATACATTCACCCGCTAGGTGGGCGGGAGCCCAGTCCCATGCAAGGCACCTGGCGTGACAGCATGCAGGCCATGGGAGGGCCAGATGATCAGCTGATACCCAGCCCTGCCCCCTCCCGAAAGGAGTCCATCAGGACAGAGGTGGCTACTAGAGCCTTTGGGAGCTGGAGAGGGGTTGGAAGTGGAGGGGAAGGATTCCTTACTCCACTTCCAACCCATGTCCTGCCCAGCTCCCAGCCCAGTTACTAGGTTTGGGCACTGGGCAGGGAGGCGTTCACCTTCCAAAGCAAATCAGGGATGGGCCACTGGTGGAGGCAACGTGACAGATTCAGGGCCCCATTCTGCGCCCTTCCCTCAGGTGACTCACAGATGCCATGCGCACACGAGTTGGAGGGTGCAGAAGAAGGCTCTTGCTACACAGTGTTCTGCGTAGCTGCGGCCCAGCCTGTGCTCCCAGGGAAAACACGAGCCCATCAGTTGTGGAGCTGCAGGGGCCCTGCAGGGGCTGGGTTTGTCTGGGTATTTTTTGTTTTACAGGCACATAGGAAAGAAAGAGACAGCGAAACCTTCAGGCAATAAAGATGCATGGCCCATCCACTTCAGCAGGGATTCAGGTCTAAGTAGCACCCGTAGCCACATCCACTGGTCCCTGGCACTGTCCAAAGGGGAATAAAACCATCTGGTGCTTTTCACACTGACATTGCCCCAGCACAAGGGCCAGGCCCAGCTTAGGGACAGATTTTCAAGGGCTTAGCACCCAGCAACGCCCATTCTGACACCGATGGGTGAATTCTCCAAAAGAGCTCAGCACCCAGCCTGCATCCAGCGTGCTGAACTCTTAGGAAAAATCTGGCCACTTATTCATGCACCTACCTGGGAGCGGAGAGCTTTGGAAAAATTCTGACCTTAAGAACATGTGAATGGCTACACTGGGTCAGACCAATGGTCCGTCTAGCCCTGTGTCCCGTTCTCTGACGGTGGCCAATACCAGGGGATTCAGAGGGAATGAACAGAACAGACAACCTCTGTCGTCCACTCAACCTTAACTTCCATTTTGAGGGCTTGTGCGGAATTTAAGTAGTTCATAGGCCCTGCACTCACCCTCTGCACAGGGGAGAATTTCACCGTCTTTAGCACATCCTGCCTTCTAGATCAAATGCTCCTCTGGCCTGGGACCGACTCCATGGTGTGTCTTACACATGGCAGGGCACGTTGGCACTTAATAAATAATACCACGTCTTCATATTCCTCCAAGCCACTAGCTTTTTAGATCTGAAAAGGACAAGCTCTCGATCCAAGGCATTCTGTCTAGCAGAGGGTTGGGTGGCTTTATGAAAAAAGATACAATAAAGAGTCCAGGGAAATATTTGAAGCCAAATAAAGGGATGAGCCTTGCAGGAGCTAATTCGCTTTGAAATCCAAATATTAACAGGTGAATGACCTTGTAAAAGGAGCTTTGTTTAACAGGAAGGCAGCAGGTGGCAGACTTTTGAATTTAGGGCTCATAAGCAGACAATATGCCGGATTCCCCATTCACCCCAGTGTAACTCAGCTGAATTCAATGGAGTTACTCTTAAGTTACAGCCATGGAAACGGGAGGAGAGGTAGGGAGTCCTATAGGTCAGATGAAAGTAGGAAGGGTTAAGGAATGGGAAAGAAGGAGCATGTGCCAGGTAACAAACCAATAGCCCCTCTAAGATAAAGGAAGGTCCCGACAGTTGTAATTATGCATTAGAGGTGGAACAGCCAGGGGAAAGCCTGAAGCCAAGTGCAGAAACTCTGGATTAATGGAAGCCCAAGGAGAAGTTAATAACAAGACTAGCGAACTGTCAGCAGACAGCCTGGCGTCTGCCCTCCCACGCTCTACCACAGTCATATTAACTGAACAATAATACTATCTAGCAACCGTGTGCTGAGCACATGAATAATAAATTGGGGCTGGGAGAAGAACCCAGGGTGCATTTGCAAATAGGAAGCATGTTTCTTTCTTTCTTTTTTTTTTTAAAGTTGCTTTTTTATTGCACAAGATAAAGGAGAAAGAGAGCAGCTGTAAAATCACCCTCAGTAGGTGTGTGTGTGTTGGGGGCGGGGGGGGGGGGAGGAGTTGGCAGAACCATTTTCTGGATATAGTTTGGAAATATACATGGGGCAAAAGCACAGGAAGAGTTTAAGTAATGTTTCTGCCAGCAGCCATAACAGGTGTTCAGGTTGTATGAAATGTCTGCAAGAGATTCTGAGCGGTAGCTGCTCACCTGATGTCAATTGTCATCACCCCACAGAAGCCTCTGCAACTCTAACAATTCACACCAGCTGGGGATATGCCCCATCATATTTATAAATATGTCTGTCTAGAAACGTTTTTAATAGACAGACATATAAATAGGGGCTTAGATTTTATAATTAGCTACACAGATTAAGTATATATGACATGTACACAGTTCATACATACATATGAAGTTATTTAATATGTATACAAGAGAAACTAGCTAGCTAGCTAAAAAAATATGGGCCCTGATCCTGTGAAGACCTATGCATATAGGGCTTGATTGTGCATCACTGAAGTCATTGTGAGTTTAAGCCATTCACTTCAATGGGAGCAGGATCAGACCCATACTTCACTTTACTCCCTCAAGTCTTCCTTCTGAAGACTACCCATCTGTGTTAATGTAAGCACATGCATAGCAGGATCTGCGGTCATACATTGATTACGTAGCTATAATGATATGTGGACTGTATATGTAAATGCAGAGATTTAATATATAATATTTATGGCAGAGTTTATCTAGAGATATTGAGTGTTATAGCGGATCGCAAATGAACTCGGGGGGGGGGGGAAATTGTCAGCATTCTGAGGTTCTTTTTGTTTTGTAGGGTTCAAGGTTTGTTTGGGTTTTTTTGGTAAAATTGGTGTTATAACCATTTTGATAAGAAGAATCAATATTATTCATTTTCAGTAGGCAAAAAGTGCCTAGAACCATTTCAAGCAAAAAGAGATAATGAAAAAGCTTCACAAAACCTTCAAAGATTTTGACAATTTTTCATGAAAGCTGCATTTTCTCACAATAGACCAATTTCCATTAGCAGAAGGTATCAACCTGGGGTTTTACCAGGTCGCTTCTGCAACTTACCTTTCGTAGGCTTCACTAATTCCATTTGTCAGATCACTCCTTCTCTTCATGTGCCAATCCCCAGCTGGTATAAGTGAACGGGCTAGATCCCCCAGACAGCGTAAAGCAGCATAGCTCCTTTGACTCCAGAACTTACCCCCATACACCTGCGGTTTGTTTAAACAGATATACATTTCAGTGGCTATTTTGTGTTTCTCAGGTAAAGTCAATTGGGGACTTCAATGGGGCTAAGATGCCCCCCTAATTTTGTTTACCTGTTACTGGACCCATCAGTGATTATTAATTCTGAATGTTTTCAGTATATATCATTTAATCTTTTTTATTTTTTGTGCTAAAAAAATTAAGCAAGCATGTTGATTTGTTAACTGAAAATCTTGTCTAAAATCTCAATCCAGTGCGCGTTCGATTTTTCACAGGGATGATTGTCAACTGAAAATCATCAGCATAAATACTAGATTTTCCACTGGTGTTAACTGAAGTCAATGGGCCAGATCCATAGCTTGTGTAAATCAGCACTGACTCAGTGCAGCACCACTGATTTACACTAGGCCCGTGCGCTTATCTGGATTTAAGGGTAAGAAGTACAGAAAAACAGTTCCACCTTCAAATATTATGTTTAGTGGGAAACATTCTTTTCTATTTTAACTGACGCAGCTTTTACTGTCCTATAAACAGGTGGCTCTCAGCCTTTCCAGACTACTGGACCCCCTTTCAGGAGTCTGATTGGTCTTGCATACCCCAAGTTTCACCTCACTTAAAAACAACTTGCTTACAAAATCAGACATAAAAATACAAAAGTGTCCCAGCCCACAGTTACTGAACAATTGCTGACTTTCTCCTTTTTACCATAGAATTATCAAATAAATCAATTGGAATATAAATACTGTCATTACATTTCAGCGTATAGTCTATAGAGCAGTATAAACAAGTCATTGTCCGTATGGAATTTTAGTTTGTACTGACTTTGCTAGTGCTTTTTTAATGTAGCCTGTTGCAAAACTAGGCAAATATCTAGCTGAGTTGATGTACCCCCTGGAAGACCTTTGCGTACTTCTCGGCGTCTGTGCACTCTGATTGAGAACCGCTGCTATAAAATACACAGGGCCTGATTCTTTTCTCACTCGCATCAAGTTTACACAAGTGTAACTCAGCTAGCTTTGAAGGAGTTACTCCCGCTTTACGGGTGTGAGCGGGAGAGTGGAATCAGGCCACTGTGAGTGCATACAGGGTTTTTCCTCTTTTCCTGCTGTTCTTTCTCGCTTTTATTAAGTGCCTGGAACTAATTGTGGTAGCAATTTTCTGCTGGCTAAATTCTCAGTGTCACTGTTATTCCCCTTTTGCCCTGACATGTGAAGCCAGTTTGGAGGCTAATTATGCCCCATCTGGAAACCTTTGGGGAAGGTGTGAACCTGTTAGTGAAAAATGTGACATATTTAATCAATTATTCCATTCATTAGCCCCAGCCTCAATGCCTTACCCTATTAATTTGACAAGAGAGCCAGTTAAAGGGGCTTTTTAACCTTTGTTTATTTCACATTGCAATTAACACAGAGAGAGAGAAAGCACCAAAATGAACTTACCATGTATATATAAAATGCATAGATCTATTTTCTCTTTCAGATCTGCCTTTTACACATTACCTGCAGCTCTGAGTTGATCACATTTTACATCTTTTTTGAACTCTGCTCCTGGTGTAATTAACCACACATAGTTCAGTATACAGAGGAGTGAGTCCCTGCCTTATATTTAAATAATGCAACTAATAAAACTTTGCACATGTAGAGCTAACTTCAACGAGCATGTAACAAACATCCACTTTGCTAATGGAAAAACTTGGGGTAGCCCTTTTAGTTGCTTGTATTAATCACCTGTTTAAACTTTAAGGAAACAAAACCGGTTTACATTTACCTCTTTCTCATTCCATTTTTAAAACATCCTTTAGCTCTCTCTATCTAAGGACTACTTAGGGCCCTGATCCTGCTACCCCTTAGACACCTGTTTAATATTGTGTAATGCCACTGAAGAAACCATCTCACGTGCATAAAGATGAGCCTATGCGTAAGGTTTTCCAAGATCAGACTCTAAGACCATCTAACAATTTCCAGTGCTGGGGAGGAAAAAAATAATCTTTTCATGTCAGTTTCACTTACATGACATTTCTAAGAATTAGGGCTGGGTCCTGCAACTGGATCAGTATGGGCTGATCCACTGCACAAGTGAGGTTCCTTGGGAATGGTTGACGGTATGGGCTCAGGGCCATATTTATCACTCTGCTACCCAATTGGCTAATTGATTGCTTTTTACATAGAGGCACATTTATGCAAAATAGGTCCACACCCAAACCAATGGGAGCTTTTTCATTGACTTCAATGGGCTTGGGCTCAGGCTGACCTCACTGCAGCCAATAAGAGTTTTGCCATTGTCTTCCAAGAGGTCAAACTCTCACCCTTCCTTTCTAATTTAATGCTATGCCATTATTTTCCTTTCCCTGCCTCAGTTACATTACTGGAGCAGATAAAAGGAATAAGTCATATTTACTGTGTAGTACACAGTGCTCTTAATTAGTGAAAAATACTGTCCCAGCTTCTTATAGATCACTGGGCACAGACACTGATTCCCCCCCCAGGGTGAACTTTAAAATAAGCTCAATTAATATTTAACACCTCCCCCTTTTTTTTTTTGGTATACTTCCAAGGGATTGTATCCTCTCTCTAAAAAGAAAAGGAGTACTTGTGGCACCTTAGAGACTAACCAATTTATTTGAGCATGAGCTTTCGTGAGCTACAGCTCACTTCACTCTCTCTATTTCCTATCCGACAGACTTTTTCATTTGAGAAGCTATTGTTTTCCCCTTTAGTGGGATCCATTCAGGGTTTGTAACTTTAACAACATAACAAGGCAGATTGTGATAACTAGAAGCAGAATTTTTTTTTATGATAATTGAGAGTGCTGGCCTCTGAGCAGGGAGTTTGATCCAAAAAAACACGGATGAATTTCTTTCAGAATAATTTCCTACAGGCACATGTCTCCCCTAAATGTAAACTTCGGCTTGAGGACAAAAACGGGAGGTAGCTGTTTTATTGCTTTGAGAGCAGTGAGATCAGTGGTAGTTGGTTTTACATGCCACTGTGCTAAGAACAATAATTCACGGGATGATGTGCTCTCCTTGTTAGCCAGTCGTGGTTTGGGCAGGATTTTAATACGACATTTTTAGAGATCTGTGCTGGATTTAGCACTAGTCTATGCTCTGAGATTCTTTCTGTGTGCTCTCTACAGCCCTAATTCAGGAAATCCCTTTGGCGCAGATCCTCAAAAGTATTTAGGTACCTAACGTCCATTGAAATCCATGGGAGTCAGGCACCTAAATGCCTGTGAGGATCGGAGACTTCATCACTTAAGTCTGCCCCTATTCAGGACAGCATGTAAGCATGGGCTCACCCCCGTAAGTATGGACTTAAGTCCCACAGGTGTCAGCCTGTGGTGTCCTGAACAGGAGCTGAACAGAGGGCTTCATGTAAAACCTTAGATCTACTATCTATAAAACCAAGAGCTGAACTGGACAATTGAAAATCTGTCCCCTTGTTGATCAGACCCACTCTGAGCAGGGTTACCTGACATCAGGCTTGATCCTGTCCCCATTGAAATAAGCTGCAAAGCTCCCGTTGACTTCTATGATTTAGGGTCAGTCTACGGGTGTTTCGAATGACAGCAGACGATGGGCTGTCTATTAAAGGATTCCCAGTGTTGCTAACACTGGTGAAGATGAACCAATGTTAGCAACACAGAGGTATTTGTGTAATATTTCCCTGGCGCCCACAGATTACTGGTTAATTACCACCTAGAACCTAGCACTGGATGGCATTGAGGACAAAGGGAGATTTGTGTGTATGACAATCGCAGGACCATCTAGATCCAGAGCACTGCTCAGCACATGGGCCCAAATTTTCCAGAGAGCTCAGGGCTGGATTTCTAAAGGCTCAGCCTTCTCCATTGGGGCCAGATTTTCCAAAGAGCTCAACTTTCTTTTAGACTTCTAAATACAGATCAGATTTTCTAAAGACCTCAGCACTAGCACGGGTCACAATTTTTCAAACAATAACTATTTTTGTGTGGCCCTAACCCTGACTGAACCATGGCATGAATCCATGTCCATTTTGCCAAATTGTTTCAGTCAGACCCCTCCCACCCCCCCGCAGAAAAACAACCCACCACACACACACACACACACACACACACACACACACAAATAGAAAAAGGAAACATTTTGTATTGACATTTTCACAACTACACGTTTAGATTTTTCAATTGGAAACAACTTTTTGTTCTGAATTTTAATTTTATTAAAGGAACAAAGCCCTCAAAAATTAAATAAAATGTTTTGTTTGAGCCAACACAATTGTTTCTCTCTCTCTCTCTCTCTCTTTTTTTTTTTTTTGGTTTGCATTCTTCCACCGAACTACCTGCGTCCACACTGAGGGTTAGGTCAGCATAGCTACCGGGGTGTGGATTTCTCACATCCCCGAGTGCTGTAGCTACATTGACCTACATTTTAAGTGTAGACCAGGCCTGAATCAAAGGAGGATGAGGTGCTGCCCAGCCAGGGTCACCTCCATTGGAAGGAACAACCTCCTGAGAACTTTTCTCTTCTCTGTCTTCTGTGTGCAGGGAAACACCATGAACAATGGGCCGCGTATCAAGTATTCCTGAGAGAGAGAGCCCCAGAGCTAGCTGGGAGCTTTGGCTTGTGGTCAAGGCACAGGACTAGCAGGCAGGTCCTTATGGGTATGTCTACACTGCAGCTAGCCTGCTAAAGAGAGTGGTGTGGATGTTGCAGCCACCGCAGCTCACGCCTAGGAGGTTGGGTGGGCCTCAGCTCAGGTGGCTAGCGGCAGTGTAGACATATGCCTAAGGTCTGTTCCACTCTCTGTTCCAGGCTCATTGGGCTTTGCCTTTCAGTTTCCCAACCTATCATATCAGGTAATACTGATCCTCATTTACTGGCGATTCTGATTGGTGCCTTTGTCTTGGTTAGGTTGGTACAAAGGGGCTGCTGAACTGGCATAACCCCGGTGTTGAAACCCTTCCCCAGTGCGGAGCTTTCAGTACCCCCAAGAGAACCTTGGGGTGTTAGTGTTACTCTACGTTGGTGGTTTGGGGCACATCCCTGCAAAGCACCAGAGAACTGGCCCTTCCCACCAGCACAGGGAGGAACCGGCCCTTAGAGACTCTGGGCCAAATTCACTGTTGGTATGCACTCATTTACATTAGTACGCAGCGAATGTGAACTAAGTGCCGGTGTGATTGGGTAGCGGTTTTGTCTGGTTTGTATTGGTGCGAACAACGAGATGTGGTGCAGAAGAGCGGAGAATCCAGCCTTATGGAGAGCAGTGCAGGAAAAAGAAGAACAGGCTAGAGTCTGCTCTCATTTACGCTGGTGTCAATCCAGATTTACATGGGGGTAAACCAACAGTAGGATCTAGCCATTCACCGGAGAGCGGCAAAGGGTGGATGTCCCACTAGATTTGGCCTTCCTCAGTGGTTCCACAACAGGAAACCCTTTTCCGCCTTCCTCCCCCTGAAACCTGCTCCTCTCTAACTGGGACCCCTCTTCCCACTTAGCAGGAGAAGCGTAGAGTGGTTGCAGCCCTCCAGTTGAGGCCCGATGGCCAAGTCCAATCATATTTACTAACAGCGCACCAGGAGGAGCACATCTGTAGTGCCAAGCCTCCTGACAGCTGGCTCTGCTGCTGGGATGAGTTGCGAAGAGGACCCAAGCAGGGGGGATATGAATAAATTAGCTTAACACATCCCAGAACTCCTGCTGGGTCTCTTCAGTGCATTTTTATCTGTACTGCCCAGACTAGCGCGCTGGATGTGTCAGAGCTTGCAGGCTTGGGAAAGAATTTGCCAAGCATTTAAAGAGCCGACAGGAAGGGCTCAAGCTCGCGGCTGACAGCACATTCAGTCCTCATTTGTGAACACTTTGCCTGCTGATGACAGAAAATTGCTTTGTTGCCCAGGCTCTGGAGGAATGAGTGACGGGAGAACTGCAGAGTTCACACTAATTGGCAAAGTGGAATCCTTGGGAAAGGGGGGGAATAACCCCCCCCCACAGACACACCTACTCTTTCTGCTGAAAATAGACAAGCAATTTAATCCCCCCTCCTGAATTATATTCCATCAGAAAGTGCATTTAGCAAAAGCCATGTGTTAGACTGAGGCTGACTCCCAGCTCCTAGCTTTGGGAGAGCCTTTCTGCTTAGCCAGCGGGAGCTAGTCATAAAGACAAAGTAGCCCACTGGCAAAGATACACCTGGAGGTGGAGAGCACAAAATTTTCTCCTCAAAACTTTTTGCTTGTTTGTTTATTTGTTTTGGATGGAAAACATCTTTTCAACCAATTGCAGCAGAAAAAGTTCATTTTGGTGAGCGTTTTTCAATGTTTGTCAACAAACCAAAGATTTCACCAAAACCCAACTCTTTTGACCCAAAATGGGTTTTCAAAATAATTTAATTTCTTGTGTGTGTGTGAGACTGTGAAAAACCAAAAAAATTTTTGCAGGAATTGTTTTTATTTGGGGTGGGGAGGGGAGAAAGAGAAAAAAAAGTTTGAAATTTCTTGTGAAAAATAACAGGCATTTTTTGACCAATCCTAGTGATTAGTTCACAGGCATGTAATGCCAGAGAAGATGTGTTGCCCCAGTGTGAGCAGGAATGACTGAGAAAACCTTCACTCCTTTCCTTCAGCCCAGAAAGAAGTGTTAGAGGGACAGGTGGAAGGTTTTTGGATCGGATCCATTTTATTTCAGGTGCTGTGTTAACAACCCCGGGGATTAAAGGACAGTATTCTCAAAAGTACTCAATGTTGGTCTGATTCTGCCCTGGTTGATGTCACTGGCAAATTTCAGTGGAAGCAAATCTTCCATTTACCCATAAGACAGGCAACAGCAGTGTGGAATTAACACCCCAGCTTTACCCTATGCGTCCTACTGGTGTTTTAAAGCCAAGATTTCCTCTTATGTCCTCTGCCTCTGGTGACATTATAAATCTTGAAAATGTGACATCACACAGTGACCCCTGTGATGTCACAAATACAGAACTGTGACATCATCACAGTGTCCCAAGCAGGAAAATATGAGTTAGGAAATAGAAAGGATAAAAACTTCCAATCGACTGCCCAAATCTTTGCGAATTATCAGCAGCAGAGCATCAGTAAGTGAAAAAGCAAGTTGCTTTTTTGGTGTCACTTCCCCCCCACCCCCCACCATCTCCCTGTTTGTGCTGATGTCACAGTCCCTCTTTAAAATGAGCCTATAGGACCAAATCCTGCAGTCCTGTCTCAAGCAAAACGCTTGTTGAAATCAACGTGACTTTTGCCCGCATGAAGGCATCTTTCCCAGGAGAAGATGGGGCAGCGGATCCGAAAGCAGAATTGGGGTTCATTGTAGACTCTGGTTCAAAACAGATCAAGCCAAACGTGTACTGGTTTACACACTCAGTGGGACTGTGGCCTTGTAAGTGCAGAATTAGGCCCATGATCTGAATTCAAAATAGGACCCTCTAGGGTTCACAGACTGTAAAATCGCCTCCAGCCCTGGCTAAGTGCTTTACTGGAGTGTGAAAGCGATAAAGATATTTTTAAAAAGTGACCCTACTTGCTCTACAGAAGTTATAGGACAGACACCAAGATGGGTTTGGTCAGGAAAGTGCGAGAGAACAGACACTTGCTAGGCTGAGCTGCAGCCCTTCACATCATTCTCTGGTTCAAATCCAGTAGTGTCTGAAAGTAGCAGCTAGCCCCAATCCTATGGCACAGTTCCCACCTCTCAGAGCTGGGAACACCAGACAGCAGTCACAGCAAAGAGGGCTGAATAAACAAAGGGGCCAGTCGATCTAATGCTCAACCATCCTACAGAACAAGCCTAGAGACTGAATTTCCCCAAGAGAGGATGGTCTCGTGGGGAAGGGAGAAGGTGCATTAGCAGAACCTAAGGGAAATATACTCCCAAGGGCAGGGCATTAGCCTGGGACTCTAGAACTGGCTCTGCTGTGCGTACTGGGACAAGTCACTGGGCTTCTGTTTCTCGTGTCTGTTTAGACTGCAAGCTCTTTGGGGCAGGAACTGTCTCTGACTACGTGCGTGCCCAGCCCCTACCCGTATGTCACTCTGGTCGCTCGAGTGGGGCCTATAGCTGCTATGATAACAGCAGCATGGGTCCCCGGGCACTTGATGGACGTCTACACTGCAAGAACAGGCCAGCGAGTCGCAGAACCTAGGTCTAGAGACTCAGTGCTCAAAAGAGCAGAGTAGACTTTCCCACTCAGGCTCGGAGACCCAGCCCCCTTGCTGGGTTTCAGAACCTGAGCTCTACGTCGAACAGGAATGTCTACACGGCTACTTCAAGCACCCAAGCGGGTGCCCCGGGCGCCGCAGGCTGTAGAGCTGGACTCAGACGCGCTGCCAGGGCTTTATTTCTTTATCTTGTAGCCATACCCTTAGTGAGCTTGGAGCCTGAATTCCCTTCGGGGTTCAGAGCCGTCCCTCTTAGTCAGCTGCACTTTCGAACGGAGCTCGAAGGAACTCCATGCCCTGCTGCCAGGGCAGCGTGACAGACACCTCGCTCGGTCAGGGGGAAAATCAGCCAGTGGTGGTGTCATCCAGCCATGGCCCTACCCCAACTAAAAATTCTCCCTCCCCCCCACAACCTGCAGGAGGTCATTAACCGGTGCTGATGATGCTGGGCTCCCTGCCGCCTGAGCTCTATATTTACATATCTGGGGAAGCCTGAGCTTCAGGGGGGAAAAAAAGGGTGATGGTAGATGTATAATTAAAGTACAATTAAGAGGCGCCTCGGAGTCTCTTAGCAAGCAGGGTGGACAGACTATGGCCATATTTCAGATCTGCTGCTTTACCAACCAGCTCTCTGCACAGCAATCAGCTGGTCCAGCCGAGGCGTCTCCAGTGCTGGTGGGCTGATGACAGCTCACACGCAGAAGGGAAGGGGGCACTTTGCTCCTCATGCTGGCAACAGCGTAAAGGGCTCAAGAGCTATGAAGTCATTGCTCCAGCAGCCATCTCTCCTGGGCTGTGGTTCCTGGGCCAGATCCCGATCGGGATGGGGCCCTCAGCCCCTCACAGGATTGGCCTCCTGGGGCACAGATGCTCTGGTCCTCAAAGGCTTTACGCAAACTGGTGATTCTAGGTCCAATCACTACAAACATGCCTGGGGTTATTCTTCAGCAAAGTGAGCACGAAATTTATTACCTTAGGCCCAGATCAGTGGGAATTAGGTGCTTAAATACCTTTGAGGATCAGGCCTCTAGCAGCCTGCTACGGCCCCAGCAGCACATGCAGGAACCCACCTTCCCCTCTGCAGTGATGGGACCTGCTGGGAGGGACAAGAGGTGGCCTAGATGCCTCATGCAAACCCCTCCTAGGGGAAGACATTCTGGGAGGGCCTCGAGTGACCATCTCCCCTTCCCCCCCACCATGGAACCACCCCCGGAGGGGCCAATCCATGGGGGAGCTGGGAAGCACAGCCTGACCCCCACAACTCCAACCACCCCAGAGAGACAGCTAGGAGAAACCCTTCTTGTCCAGCTCAAACCATCCACAAGGGGACCCCAAAAGGGATCAATTTTCCCTTCCCCCAAATCCCACCGGCTCCAAGAGGAGAAAGTCCAAAGAGTCTCTCTTAGCCTCTGCCTAGCCCCCCGCCCCCTCCCCGCAAAATAAAACCATCCCCCATGAGGGGGAAACATAAGCCCACCAAGATTATACCATCTGCTGGCGGATACCAGGAAGAACCTGTGGAAGCTGGTGTGGGTGTGAGAAGAATCGGGTCCTTTCCTCTTTACTGAGTTCTGCTCCTCTTTCATGCTGCATGTCCCCAGAACTCTGTCCACACTGACGTGGCTCAAGGCCCATCACCCTAACATCTGACAGCCACCTCTCAGCAAGCCCTAATCCCACCCCGCTCTCCCACAGAGCCGGTCTTCCCCAGCCACTTCCTGTTTTTCTCTCCATGCGCCAGTCCCTTCTCTCTACTAGGTCCGCATCTCTGCGTTCTCCCCCCTTTAACTCAATTTTCTCACCTTCCCTGCTTCCCAAACCCCCTCACCAAGAAGAAAAGTTCACTCCCGTTCCATGTGACGGAGCCCGCCAACGGCCTTTGCAGTGTGATTCCCCCCCCCATACACACACATCTCCTCCTTGAGAGTTAGCTCAGAAATTCAGCGGTACCTGGCAATATTTTTCCTTCCACTGAAAGTGTCCTAATTGTCAAGGTGACATCTGAAGCTCCTGCATCAATTTCTGCCACCAGATGCCAATGTGACTGTAGCTCAAAAGTTGCGTCTTCATCCAGGGCTTTCCTCAGCCACTCCTGCTAAGATAAATACAATGCTGCTGGGCTTGACAGCAAATCACCCTTTTTGCTCACTGCCTGCTGGATGCCAGCAACCCAGGGGAACAGCTGGTTAGGATCCACCTATTTGAATGGAAAAGCCACCTGCAGAAGACACCCATCTCTCCTGCCACTTTCTCTCCGTTCCCACAACAGCTCACGGCTTCCTCATTAGCTCTGGTTCACCAGGCCTTGAATGGGGACTGGAATTCTTTAATCCACCTGTGACCTGAAGTGGAACTTTCAACTCCTGAGCCATGTAACCCGATCCAACTCAGTACAATGGCTGGAAGACATCTCTCATATCGACCATCCATTCACGTTTCACCTCCTTCTAGTCATACAGGTCTGGGGAGCGGGGAAGCAGTGGGAGTAACTTTGCTTTCAATACCAACTGACAGATTCTCTAAAGCGAACGCTGATCCTTTGTCTCGTCATCTGTTTGGAAAATCCCAGCTTGTCAAGCGGCGTGTTTTCCAAGCCACTTGTGGTGAAGCGGTATTTGTCTGGCTGGGTTGCACAGGAGTCCTTCCTGCTAGCAACACAGTGTTACCAGCCAGCTGGTAGTCTTGTTGAGTCCAGCTGCCAGACCATCATGAGCTGAGATCTTATCAGCTTCTTTAAGTTAAGCAGGTGTGAACATTTGAAGAGGAGCCATACAAAGAAAACCCAGATTGTTGCAAGAGTTGTGGGTCCAGTTATGCCATTGCTTCCCCCCACCCCAGCTGCAGTATGGAAGGTCATTGTGAGGATATACCAGCAGTGAAAATGGACATCTTTCCATGGCAAGCAACTGTCATTGCAGGTGACTTTCTATGCCTCTCCAGCCCCATGGGGTCATCAGGGCATCTCTGCCTGTGCCCCCCCAAGGGAGGAGGCTAAACTCAATGATGGGGAGGAAAATAAGTAGGAAAACAATATCATTAAACTTCTTGCTTGCAATGAGATAGAGCCTGCTGGTTTCCAGGACAAATGAAAACATGCCTTTGAGTTAACATGAAAGACTGAGTCATGGTCTTGAAGTGTGCAAGTTCTCTCCACAATTGCACAGCTCCCAGGAACAGACCTTCAGCATCTTCTCCTTACCCCCATGTAAATGTCTGATCCTGCACCATGATGAGTGACCTCAACTCCCACTAGAGTCAACGGGCCAGAGTCTCAGCTGGTGCAAACTGGCATAGCTCCATTGTGATCGTTCCCCTCTATTTGACATTGGTGAGGCCTCATCTGGAGTATAGTGGCCAGTTTTGGGCCCCACACTACAAGAAAGATGTGGAAAAATTGGAAAGTGTCCAGTGGAGGGCAACAAAAATGATTAGAGGATTGGAACACATGACTTATGAGGAGAGGCTGAGGGCACTGGGATTGTTTAGTCTACGGAAGAGAAGAATGAGGGGGGATTTGATAGCTGCTTTCAACTGCCTGAAAGGGGGTTCCAAAGAGGCTGGATCTAGACTGTTCTCAGTGGTAGCAGATGACAGAACAAGGAAAAATGGTCTCAAGTTGCAGTGGGGGAGGTTTAGGTTGCCTATTAGGAAAAACTTTTTCACTCAGAGGGTGGTGAAGCACTGGAATGCGTTACCTAGGGAGGTGGTGGAATCTCCTTCCTTAGATATTTTTAAGGTCAGGCTTGACAAAGCCCTGGCTGGGATGATTTAGTTGGGGATTGGTCCTGCTTTGAGCAGGGGGTTGGACTAGATGACCTCCTGAGGTCCCTTCCAACCCTGAGATTTTATGATTCTATGATTGGAGTCAGAGTACCAGATCCCCTAGCAGGGGTAAGTCACCATAGTTCAAGTGACTTCATCTGAGCTTCCCCACTTCGCACCAGCTGAGAATCTGGCTCCATGAGACTGGAGGCCTCAGTGCTAGAGTCGGACCAAAAAGTATTTTGTTCTTACAGGAAAAATGTTAAAAAAAAGAAAATTTGGGGGGAATTCTGTGGCATTTTCATAAAAAAATTGGCATTCTGGTCAGAATTCCGCCCTGCCCCCCCATCAAAGTTTCAACCAGCCCAAAACAACACCTCACAAGATTAGGCTGAAAGTGACATTTCATGACAGTTTTCCTGATGGACGGGGTTCCTTGAATTAGCAACAGGAATAAATTGAAGGACATGCAATTTCTTGGGCCTGATCTGCCATTCCTGGGCACCTTGGAGAGGCTGTGATGTGGGTAAATTCCTCCATGCTTGTGAGATCCTCACATACCATGGAGGTGGGGGAAGACATGGAGGTACCGAGAGAGAATAGAAGCTTCTTTTGGAAATCATTGATTCCAAGGCCAGAAGGGACCATTGCGATCATCTAGTCTGACCTCCTGCAGAACACAGGCCAGAGACCTGCCCCAAAATAATTCTTGTTTGAACTAGAGCAAGTCTTTTAGAAAGAACGCCCGTCTTGAATTGAAATGTACATTCACAGAAGTGTGTTTGCCCCACCGGTCCTTCAGCTGTAGCATCTGGGGCCCTTCTGAGGCCAGGGCATCACCCACCATTTTCCTGCTTAGTGCCCCATCAATGAAAGGAGCATGGTTATCTCCAGTGTTTTCCAGCCTTTATCATCAGGTACCAAAATGTGCAAAGCACCTTTTAAGCCACTGAGGGTTAATAGAACAGTGCAGGAAGGAGATGGAGTGCGAGCAGTCACTTGGTGTTGGGGCAAAGCTGTGGATTCGGTCTCTACCTGGGCCAGATGTGGTCTCGTGCCTGGATCTATTCCTTATCCCTCCGCTGAAAGACGGAGCACAATGTAAATATGGCAAGCAGGTGCAGGAGCATACCATCTGGGGAGGCTGATGCGGCTCTGGAGAGGTACCTGCACGTGTGCTGGGGGAAGCCAAGGCTATTATATTAATTGAGATAGACTAAGGGGAGCCAAAGGTGTTGACCTGACCCTTTCACTGTCCAGCATTAAACAGATTTGGCCTGCAGAGACTTCAGCCGGCTTAGTTGAGGATGTTTAGAGGATGTTGTGAAGGCCAAGACTATAACAGGGTTCAAAAAAAAACTAGATAAGCTCATGGAGGATCGGTCCATCAATGGCTATTAGCCAGGATGGGCAGGGATGGTGTCCCTAGCCTCTGTTTGCCAGAAGCTGGGAATGGGTGACAGGGGATGGATCACTTGATGATTCCCTGTCTGTTCGTTCCCTCTGGGGCACCTGGCACTGGCCACTGTCAGAAGACAGGACGCTGGGCTAGATGGACCTTTGGTCTGACCCAGTATGGCCGTTCTTATGTTATGTCCAGTGGCAAACACACCATTAAAAATCCTCTAAACTTTCTATTAAAGATACAGAAAAGAAACAACATCAGTTAAAGCATTTGAAAGATAAGGTTTTAGGTACTGGTTTCATTTTAACAGCCTCCCTTGTTCCCTTCAGCGAGAGAGAGTCTTTAGAAGCCCACCCCCCACCCCTTGGTTGTCACCTTTTCAGTGGTATTAAAAATGGTAATAACTGTCCTTTTAGGGGAAAGAGCACTTAGCTCCAGCCCCTCTGAATTCTCATCGTTGCTGTTGTTGTTAAAGACTGATCCCGTCTTCTAAAAATCGAAAGACAAACACACCCAGCAGGGGAAAGAAAAGAGCAGCAAGATGGAAAATGCAGCTTCCGTCTCTGGTGTTGACTCTTACTTGCAGCCTGGCTGCTGGAAACACACAGGCCCAGCAAACGGTCTGGTCAGCTGCTCCGAGACCTGGTAAGCTTGTCCCAACATTGGGCTGTTTAAAGCATTGCATTTAGCTGCCTTTCCGGTCAAAAGGGGGGAAGGCAGTGTTGCAAAATCTGCAGCCTTGGCCAGCTAAGCCAGCGAGTCTTACTGAACAGAAGGACAAAGGAGAGGGATAGGCTAGAGAAGGAATAAGGCAGGGAATGAAAAGGACACATTTGGAGGGGGAGTGGGAATGAAGTCTCACATCCCAAGTGATGATGTTGATGTCATCTGGGCCCCTCTCTCACACCCAGTCTGGTCAGAATGTCTCTCAGGATTAGGACAGAGAAGATCCAGGGACCTAGGAGATTATGGGGATGGCAGCGACGGTGGTGAAGCTGGCTCCTTCCTCCTCTTTCAGTCAGCCAGCATTGTGGTGACCTCATCCCTCCACCTCCCCTCCCACCAGGTTTTTTAAAGGACCCCCCAAAAAGGAGCGATGGGCGGAACTGCCCATCCCCTCATTATTTTGTCCACCAATCAGTTCTAATTTCCAGCACACCAATTTTGATTCATTGATTTCTGGTCTCACACTTCTTTCATTTACCAGGCACGGTCCTTGTATTATGCCAGGAGGCCTTTCTGTTTGGACTAATTCAGTCTGATCCTGTTTGAATCTTTTCCCATCACCATGTGCTGGGACAGGCAATGGTGACTATCACTCACTTTTCAAAGTGCAGCTCACAAGAAGGGTAAATTTGTAGACCTCATTATCACAACAGGGGCAAACAAAATATCATCCCAACTCCTGGGGTTCACTTTGTATCCGGTTCTTCCTGGAAAACACCACACCGCGGCAGGCTTTATATCTCCTTGTGTTTGCCTACCCTGCTGTCAAATACTTTCCATGAACTCAGAGGCCAAGTGTCAAAAAGCACCAGACAATCACTTGAGCCCATCTGGCACGCTGGGAGGAGAAGAGCAAGACATTCAGCAAGGAGAGAAACCAGCTCACCTCGCAGAGTCTGTTGACAAAAATCCCAGGAGGATGGAGTGAAAAAGTGAGTCAATGGTAAAACAGCTGGGCTCCCCATCTGGGTTTTCAGATCAATCCACATGCTCAGCTGCCTGCAAGAAGGCTGAGGTTTCTCGACGCAAACTGAAGTCAGCATTAGAGCTGGCTGAAGTTTTCCACATGGAGATTTTTCACTAAAAAAAATGGCCTCTCTTAAAAATAAATAAAATAACCTTTTGCCAAAAGTTGTCGACATTCACCAAATTTTCCCTTTCCCTTTTCTGAGGCGTTGTTAGTCAACATTTTGATCAAAAGTTCTTCATTTATCAAAAACCTGCCAGTAAGAAAATGGTTTATGGTAAAAAAAAAGTTTTATAAACAACATTTTCCATTAAAAATAGCAGAAACGTGGAAAGGGGGCTCATTTTGATGCCCGGGAAATCAAAACACTGAAATAATCCAGTCCTATTTTCAGGCCAGTTCTACTCAGAATTAAGAGTGTAAAATATCTGCAAATTTCTCTCTCTGTGGTATTTACGTGGCCCAATTCTGACAGTATATGAGAGCCTTACAATCTTTTAAAATGTTTTATATGCTCACAACACCCCTGTAAGGCAAGGCTCTGATATTATCCCCATTGTAAAGAATAGACAAGGGACAGAGAGATTAAGTGGCTTGCAAAGCTCACACAGGAAGTCAATGGCAGAACAAGGAACTGAACCCAGGGCTCCCAAATCCAAAACCAGTGTCCTAACCACTAGATGGCACTGCCTCTAAAATCAAGGCTTTGTTTGTTTGTTCGCAAAAGCTACTGATCCCGCTATGAAAGTGGAAACTCATCCAATACAGAGCTCCAGCCAGGGAGAGTTCATTGGCTAGGCATGGAAATCCGATCTAGTGTAAACAGGATTAGACTCACTCTGAACAGGGATGTTGCACCATTGCTGGTAAACCCCTAGTGTCATCAGGCAAAGCTGGTATAAAGCACTACGAGCCCCCCAGCCCGACTGTGCCCCCTATGCCAGGGGATGCAACAGGAGCAAATGCAGAGCTCGTCTCCTGTCTGCAGTGTTGCAACCACTTGCCATTTATCGAGAGTCTTGCAATATTCACTGTTTTCTTTACAGCCCCAGCTCCTGGAGTCCTGGAATCTCAGCTTCCTTTAAAGAAACAAGCCAGTAAGTTTCTAGCCCTTGGAGCGGCAGAGAAAAGTTTGAAAACGTGGCCACATTTCCTCTAACGACTCAGAAATAAGAAGGGAAATGCAAACAACCTACATTAAAAAATCCAACAAGCACGATTTTTGAACCCTTGGGGGTAGCAAGACTGCTGGGCCAGCAGAGAGCTCCCATGTGGCAGGGCCGTTCCCCAGAAAAGGGAGAACCCTGTAAGGCCCAGGAACACAAAGAGGCCTTAAGGCATTGGCGAATACAAGGGGGAATGACCCATTTAGGGACAGCTGCTGGCATGTTTCCTCCACATTGTCCTTCACCTGATCCTCTACCGTCTCCATGTGTGTCATGTGTGGATGCCGGTCTGGGTGTGTCACGGTGAGGGCAGGTGTGTGTGAGCAAGTGCATTTGGATAGGATGGTTGTCATCATGTGTGCCTGGGGACGTGCATTTGTAGGAGTGCCTTTGTCCATCGCTTTGTGCGTGCCTGCGTCTGAGTGTGTTTGAGTGAGTGTGGCTGTGTGTGTGTGCCGGTTGGAGGAAAGGAGAGGGCCAGGGAAAAATTGTACCAGGGCTCCCCCAAAACATCTGTAAGTGAAATGGGAAGGCGTTGGGCCCCAGTGAATATGACGTACTGGGCCCCCAAATGTCTCTCGACGGCCGTGCCTGGGTACATGTCAGGGTGTGTACACACGTTCTCTTTCATGGAAGTGGCTTCACAGCATGTGGCTGAGTGCTGTCCAAGCTGCCCACGTATCTAGTGTTTGCATTTGAAGCCAGCTGCTCTCTGAGTGCACACCCAAAGCCATGCTCTGCAACCAGCCCCCCATGAACACACGCTCGGGTTACTGCCCATATTGCTGAGCCTTGGACACGCGTAGGCGATCTTGGCCATCTGCGTAAGATCAACTCTGAATGTGACGAAGTGAAGACAGGGCAGGAGGCGAGTGCCCAGTTTCCACTAACTCGAATTTTCCATCGCCCTCCTTCCCCCACCACATCATCCCCATGAGTAATCGGGCAGGGCAATGTCTGTCTGGGCAAACTGCAGCACCAGGGGTCTGCCTGGCCAGAATGCAGCAAGGGGGACGGGGACCTCTTGGCTTTCCCGGTCCTTTTTGGCTCCTTGGGGTCTGATGCGCTCGATTGTTATTCCCAATGAACTACTGGGGAAGCGGGCCCTCATTAGCGTTTTTAAGAGAGAGAAAAAAACACAGCACTGCAGTGGACCTGCGAACTTTGCCTTCAGGCAATAAATCTCTCCAGCCCTCTTATTATTTACTGTAGGGTGGTAGTTCCTAGTCCTGGGCCAGGCCCCCACTGTGTTAGGTGCTGTACAAACACAGAACAGAAGACAGTCCCTGCCCCAAAGAACTAGCACCCTAAAAAGCTGGCTCCTCCTTCCTTGAAGATAGAGCCTGTAGTGGCAGAGGCAGGAACAGAGAAATCCTGTCTCCTATGCTTTAACCACTACGTCATCCAGAGAGTCCAGTCTGTGGGCAATGGACACGCGCTCTGTCTGGTCTCTCAGGTACCCTGGGTTTTCCCACCAGTGCTCTGAGATGTGGTCTTTCTTGGAGGGTGAGAAGCAGGAATCCAAAGCATCCTCCTCGGCATTTCCTCTCTGCCCCTCGTCATACAGTCGGAAAGTAGGGCCGGAGGAGAGCCGTGCCATTGCAAAAGCAGCTCTAAAACACGTCAGACAGAAACCTTCCCGTTTGCATGGGAGCAAAGCTATGACCTGGGGGAGGGGGATTCTTGGCTTTGCATGGGGGGGGTGTGAATCTAGTAGGCAGCTCAGCAGATACCACATGGACCTTTGACTTCAGAGAACGCCGCTCAAGTCTGACCCATGAGAGCCTTGGAGAACGGAACTGCGACGTGTCAACGCAGCTCCCTACACTAATGGATTCATGCCACCAAGATCTCCCAGTGAGAGACACCCGCAGTAAAAGAGGCAGAGAAAGGAGACTGGCTCCCCATGAGCAAAAGTGACCCAGGCCCAGGAGCTGCACTGAGGTAAGCCCCCAGCGCAGATGGGATGCTGCTGTGCAAGCCCCATTTTGCACTGGTGTGATACAAACTGGTCCATACCCATATGGAGTCCCAAGGAGGTCAGACTCTGAACCTCAGAAGCCACTCTACAGGGACCTCAATAGCCTGACAGAGAATTCTCCCAGTGCAGGGGTGTAGGGCCAGCATAAGCAGCCCTGAGCTGTCCTTCTTTGCAGCCCCCTGACATAGGGGGTGTGCCACGGCCGAGCACGCAATGCTGCAGCCCTGAGGCAGCTGTGGAGGAGCTGGTCGAAGTGAAGGCAGCTGCTGGGGGCTGCCACTCCTCATTGTGGGGTGCTACTGCTCAGGAGGCACAGCATGGCTCCGAGGGTTGTTAAACGGACAGGGGGCAGGGCTGGGCGAGGCCTGAGCAAGAGGGCAGAGCACTTCTGTCACAAGAGAGTGTGACATCAGTGTGAAAATCTTGTTTATGTGGCTTCTGGAATGCAGGTGATTTTGCAACCAACATCTGGTTTCCAAATGCACAGTGTTAAAATTCAGAGTGTCCGTGGGAGGACACTGAGGAGGGGGTGGATCGCCATGGACAGGAAGAAAAATAATAAAGCCTGGAGGAAATATCAGAGACAGAAGAGGGATCAGGGCTGAGGATTCTGTAATCCCTGGGTTCTCCCGCTGCGGGGGATCACAGCCACCCTGCTTTTCTTTATGGCTTGACTGGATGGTTCCTGAGACATTTGTGTTAACACGGGGTTTCTGGATGGAGAAGGTGGAGCGACACTATTTTAAACCTCGCTTTGTATTAATCTTCCCACATACCCAGCCCAAAAGATAACCCCAAATAAGGTTATTATTCCAGTTCTGCATAGGAATGCCAGTGACAAACTTCACTCAGGACTTATATCACACTCCTCAAAGAGCTCACACTCCTTGCACACTCACTCAGGAGTTATATCACACTCCTCAAAGAACTTAAAATAGTAAATTAAGTAAATAGCATTTATCAGGTGAGGAAACTGAGGCACACAAAGGTGAACCTTGCTTAAAAAAAATCACAGAGTTGGTCAGAAATGGAACACACACACTTCCTGTATCCCCAGTGCAGCGCCCTCCTCTTTGGTTGATGCTTCCACTGGGCACAAGAGTCTCTCAATGTCCTTTCAACTTTACATGCCTCTTAAAGACAGAGGGTGGGGCCCACCAGCAAGGTCAAGAGCAGGACTCGGAACTCTTGCATTGTATTCCTGGCTCTCCTGCCAACTCGCCCTGTGACTTTGTGTAAATCATTTCTCTACAGTATCTCACCTGGGTAACACAGCAAAGCAAGGAAAGGCCAGATAGCTTGATGGGGTGGGGAGGTAACACACAGCCCTTTATTTCTAGGCTCTCTGGTTCAAATCCAGCCCACGTCAGCCCATGACATCAGATGGCTGTTCAGTCTCCAATTTAGGAGTTTCTGGTCTCAGGCCGGTTCAGGATGCGAGTCACTAAAACCACATCTGGCACTGACAGGTCACCTTTTGTTAGCCATCTCTGCAGAGAGACCAGGCACTGCATGGGCTACAGAGACAAAATTGTCCTCTGCTCCCTTGTGGGCATCCGTCAAGGTCCGGGTTAAGCCACGTTTGCATGAGGGAATGTGGGGATGAGCTGAGAGGTTCTCAGGACAAACAGAGGGTTTCAGTCTCTCGGGCTGGCAGCCCAGCACCTCGTAGATATTGTCACCCCTCTGCCAGCAGTGTCAGCTTTCAGGTCACTTTCCTGCTGGAGGAGAAGTCAGCGACATGGCTTCTGTAGTAGAACTTGTTTTATTTACATACATGCACCCGTCCTGGACCAGAGGCAGTCACACAACCAGCACACCCCTTTCAAAACTCTCAGCCCAAACACCAACGCCCAGTTCCAAAGAAGCCACCCAGGCCCAAGAGCGGATTCTACCACGAGAGATTAAAGGAGAGAGCAAACCCTGCTGCTGCTTGCAACAACACCCCACGAAAGAAACATCACAAAACTAACAATGCAGCATTTCTTCAGATACTGCTCACCGGCTGGAAATAACTGGTAAGACGGCATGTAACAGCGCCACCTGGTGACTTCATCTCTCTGTCCATACCATAGGAAGCCATATCTTTCCTGTCACCTTGGAAAGAGGTAGGAGACTCATCCTGAACAGCACTGGGCACATGTCCAGCACTAAAAGGAGGAGGAATCCATGTAGCGGTAGAGCTCCTCCCCTAGTGCTTACGAAGCTTATTTCTTCTCCAACATAAAGATTAAGGGCACCAGAAAGATCAGTGGTAGCTGCTCATCTAGTCAGTTGAAAAACACCTCTTGTGGACAGTCCAAAGTCTATGGATTACCCATCGCCAGGGCAGAGGTGTGTATGGGGCCTTAAGCTCTTACACACCTTGCCTGGAGGAACTGCCTATGTTTTAAAGGCCTGAGAAGGAGGAGTCTGCCCTGTTTTAAGCTGGCAACACCCTGGCTCCCAGAATTCAAGGTCACGTTAAGGGTTTGGTCAGTGCCAATGCAGCCACCTGTGGATCAGCACTTGATGAGTGAGATTTTTGCACCTTTCTTGACAGGGCTTGAGATCAAAAACAAATATGGGCCAGGGTGCGGGTGTTTCCACAGCAACAGGCTGTATGCGAACTGAACACAAAATGGCAGATGCTTTCAGCCGATCCGTTCCTGGAAATAGAAAGCTGCAGTGCACAGAACACTCCACAACTACTTATAATACAAGATGCCTTTTTTTTTTTTAAAAAGAAAGAGACCTTTCCAAGACTCCACCAGCCGGCCAGGTACTGGAACCAGGCACAGACAGTGCAATCTAATCAGAGAATGTAATGTTCTTGAGTACCTAACCATGTTCTTGAGTACCTAATTTCCTCTTTCCCATAATGTGGAGCCAGTGGCGAGCCAGGACACTATCAGTAAGGCACGTGATTCTACACTTGCATGCATGGAGTGACCACACACGGATGGTACATGTGAGGTCAAGCACTGCGAAGGACGACATTTTGTTCTGCATGCACGTTGGGGGCCAGACCAAGTTGTCATAGAATCATAGAATCATAGAATAACAGAGTTGGAAGGGATCTCTGGAGGCCATCTAGTCCAACCCCTTGCCCAGAGCAGGACCAATCCCAACTAAATCATCCCAGCCAGGGCTTTGTCAAGCCTGACCTTAAAAACTTCTAAGGAAGGGGATTCCACCACCTCCGTAGGTAATGCATTCCAGTGTTTCACCACCCTCCTAGTGAAAAAGTTTTTCCTAATATCCAACCTAAACCTCCCCCACTGCAACTTGAGACCATTACTCCTTGTCCTGTCATCTGCTATCACTGAGAATAGTCTAGATCCATCCTCTTTGGATCCACCTTTCAGGTAGTTAAAAGCAGCTATCAAATCCCCCCTCATTCTTCTCTTCCGTAGACTAAACAATCCCAGTTCCCTCAGCCTCTCCTCATAACTCATGTGTTTTAGTCCCCTAATCATTTTTGTTGCCCTTCGCTGGACTCTCTCCAATTTCTCCACATCCTTCTTGTAGTGTGGGGCCCAAAACTGGACACAGTACTCCAGATGAGGCCTCACCAATGTCGAATAGAGGGGAACGATCACGTCCCTTGATCTGCTGGCAATGCCCCTACTTATACACCCCAAAATGCCATTGGCCTTCTTGGCAACAAGGGCACACTGTTGACTCATATCCAGCTTCTCGTCCAGTCACCCTAGGTCCTTCTCTGAAGAACTGCTGCCTAGCCATTCGGTCCCTAGTCTGTAGCGGTGCATTGGATTCTTCTGTCCTAAGTGCAGGACTCTGCACTTGTCCTTTTTGAACCTCATCAGATTTCTTTTGGCCCAATCCTCCAATTTGTCTAGGTCCCTCTGTATCTTATCCCTACCCTCCAGCGTATCTACCACTCCTCCCAGTTTAGTGTCATCTGCAAACTTGCTGAGGGTGCAATCCACACCATCCTCCAGATCATTAATGAAGATATTGAACAAAACCGGCCCCAGGACCGACCCTTGGGGCACTCCGCTAGATACCGGCTGCCAACTAGACATGGAGCCATTGATCACTACCCGTTGAGCCCGACAATCTAGCCAACTTTCTACCCACCTTGTAGTGCATCCATCCAGCCCATACTTCTTTAACTTGCTGACAAGAATACTGTGGGAGACCGTGTCAAAAGCTTTGCTAAAGTCGAGGAGTCCCGTGGTCACAGCTCGCCCTGTGGCATGCATTGCATCCATTGACGGCTCTTCACTGCTGAGAACATAACTAGCCATTGCACAGAGTTGAGTAAATGCATTGATCACTAAATCCCCCACAGTCCCATCCCAGGGACCAAAGCTGCCACTAAAACTAATAACTATAGAATCATAGAATGATAGAATATCAGGGTTGGAAGGGACCTCAGGAGGTCATCTAGTCCAACCCCCTGCTCAAAGCAGGACCAATCCCCAACTAAATCATCCCAGCCAGGGCTTTGTCAAGCCTGACCTTAAAAATATCTATAGAAACTACCTTTTATACCGTGCTTTTCATCCATAGATTTGAACGCACATTACAAAAGGGGGTTAAGTATCATTGTCACAATTGTACAGATAGGAAAACAGGCAGTGAGGGGGAAGCGATTTCCTCAAGACAGCCTGCCAGAGCTGGGAGTAGAGCTCAGTTCTCCTGCTTCCTAGTCCAACACACAGGCCGATGGTGCCTCCTGAGCCACCCGTCTGTGGTAGTCTCTAAGCTAAGCACTAACCAGCCCTGAGCCTGCTTACCTTGTCAGCTCTAACACATCCAGGGGGGTATGGCCGTTCCTTCACAGCCAACTGTGTAGTCCACAGAGTATGTCTCTGTATCAGAAACAGCAGGCTACGAAAGAGCAGGAGCTGATTTTTCAGATAAATCTTTTCACTTGACAGTCAAAAATGATTTGGTATTTAGGGGTTTTTTTGTGATCTCAATGCACAGAGATTTATGAGCACATCCCCCATAAACACATTGAGAGATCACCTTGGAAAGAGATGGGAGAGTCACTGATATAGGTTTATAGCATCATAGAAATGTAGGGCTGGAAAAGACCTTGAGAGGTCATCTAGTTCATCGCGGGACCAAATAAACCTAGACCATCCCTGACAGGTGTTTGTTCCTTATACCCTTATTATCCTCTAAGTGCTCACAAACTGATTGTTTAATCATTTGTTCCAGTATCTTTCCAGCTATCAAAAGTGGGCTGACTGTCTATAATTCCCCGGGTCCTCTTTGTTCCCCTTTTTAAAGATAGGTACTATGTTTGCCCTTGTCCTGTCATCTGGGACCTCACCTGTTTCTCCCATGAGTCCTCAAAGATAATTGCTAACGGTTCTGAGATTGCTTCAGCTCGTTCCTTATGTACCTAGGGTACCTTATGTACCTTCAATACATCTAACTTATCTAAATATTATTCCACCTGTTCTTTCCCTATTTTGGCTTGTGTTCCTTCCCCCTTGTTGTTAATATTAATTGTGTTGAGTATCTGGTCACCATTAACCTTTTTAGTGAAGACTGAAGCAAAACAGGCCTTAAACACCTCAGCCTTCTTGATGTCACCAGTTACTAGCTCTCTTTCCCCACTAAGTAGAGGACCTCCTACACTTCCCTATATCTTTCTCTTGCTCATAATGTATTTAAAGAACCTCTTCTTATTACCTTTCATGTCACTTGCTAGGCGTAACTCATTATGTGTCTTAGCTTTCTTGAATTTTGTTCCTAAATGCCTGTGCTATTCTTTTGAACTCACCCTTAGCAATTTGTCCATGTCTCCAGTTTTTGCTTTTCAGGTCAGAAAGAGCTCCCGATGGATCCATATTGGCCTCTTACAAGTCTTACCTTTCCTTCCCATCAGGATATTTTGCAGTGGTGTCTTTAATATTGTCTCCTTCAGAAACTGCCAGCTCTCCCAAACTCCTTTTTCCCTTAGATTTTCTTCCCATGGGACCTTACCTACCTCTTCTCTGAGTGTGTTAAAAGTCTGCTTTTTTCACGTCCATTGTCCTTGTTCTGCTGATCTCACGCCTTCCTTTCCTTAGAATCATGAAATCTGTCACTTCTTGATCATTCTCATCCAAATTGCCTTCTACCTTCAGAGTCACTGCCAATTCCCCCCATTGGTCAGAATCAAGTCTAAAATGGCTGTTACTTCCTCCACCTTCTGGAACAAAAAGCTGTCCCCAGTGCATTCCCGGAACTTTTGGAAATTTTGTGTTTTGCTGTATTACTTTTCCTACAGAGGCCTAGGTAGCTAGAGTCCCCGCCATTACTACCAGGTCATGTGTTTTGGATATTTCTGTTATTCATTCCAGATATGCCTCATCTACCTCCTCTTCCTGACTTGGTGGTCGAGGGTAGGCCTCGGCAATGAACTGCCTCTTACAGGCCCTTGCTGCTTCCTGCCTTGGCTTGTCTGCAGACGCTTCTCCTAGGACTACATCTTCAGGCCTCTCTTTCTCTCGGGAAATCTGACTCCTTTTCAGAGTAGCAGCCATGTTAGTCTGTGTTCGCAAAAAGAAAAGGAGTACTTGTGGCACCTTAGAGACTACTCCTTTTGTGGCTTCTTCCAAATCTGTTACTGAGGAGCCTCTTCTTGGCAATTCCCAGCCTCTCTGGCAGCGACCCTGAACCGCTTCACCCCTGCTCCCCTCTCCCATCAGGACCAAGATACAGATTCCCTATTGCAGCTCTCCTCTCTTGCTGGCTCTGCAATCCTTGATAAGGAACCACCCAGTCTTTCTCCCCAGCTGAGTCTAATCTTTAACTACTTATCTCCCCTCCAGCTGCCACAGAATGCACTAACTTGGCTCTCTGACTCCCCTTAGCCCTGACACAGCCAGTGTGGGGGTTTATAACCTCTGCCACTGACCTGCTGCATGACCTTGGGAAAGTCACTTCACCTCCCTGTACCACCCTGTCTACTTAGACTTTGAGGGCAGAGGCTATGGTGGTGCAATGCTCAGCATAAGGAGGCCATGATCTCTCCCCGGACCTAGAGGCTCTGTTGCAATACAAATATCATAACAACAACAAGGGAAGTTTCTAAAGGTGAGTCTGTAGCTCTCTGGCCATTAATCTGTCTGGAATCAAAATCCCAACCCAAACCCCATCAAGATTCATAGACTTTAAGGCCAGAAGGAACCATTCTGATCCTCTCATCTGAGCACAGGCCAGACTTTCACCCTCAAAAACCTGCTGTGGAGAGAATTTTTCTTCCCTACTATGCATTTACAAGGGACGAAGGCCGTGGCAGTGCCAGATTTCACAAACGGGGGATGATGGGTCATTGGTGAGGGACTGCAGAGCAAGCCCGCCCCATACGAACCCAAACGCGGCGGCTCCAGTCCCCTGGAGCTGGGCCCGGCTCCCCATTCTGGACTCTGCGACTCAGCACTTGGGGCTGCAAAGCCGTTCAGGTTTGGCCCCAACTGTCCCACAGTCACGTGGGACGGGAGCTGCCGTTGCTGGGAGAGTGTGAAAGGCTCCACACACACACCTCAATGTCACCGGGGCGGGGAGCACTTGCCCCCCCATTAGCTCCGGAGGAGCTGGATTGGGGAGGAACGTGGTTCGGGAGCAGAGGAAATATGGGTGTGGGGAGGAGATGGTAGCCAGGTGACAGACAGGGTGAGGCTGGGACTGCTGGCTAGGGAGAGAGATTGCCAAGCATACAGGAAGGGCTTCTCTGCATCAGGCTGTAGGATTACCAGTCAGCACTGACCGGCCCAGTGCTGCCATGGTGGAGCAGTGACCAGGTGATGTTCAGTAATCAAGAAGCCCCAGCCCCTATGCTCAACACTGCACAAATGACTGTTTGAATTAGGTGTATGCGGGTTTTTATCCAGCACCCTCTGATACAAGAAGCCTTAGCCATCGTTAACAGCGGGATAATGGAGCTGATGCAGTTTGGTAGGAGCTGGGATACTAGTCTGACAGAGCCTCTATTTCTGAATGTCCTAGATTCCCAAGAACACCGTTTCATGGGAACACAGGCATGGCCACAGTGTATCAGGCCATGGTCCACCTAGCTTGGTGTGTTGTCTTTGACAGTGGCCAGCGCCAGCTGCTTCAGAAGAAGGTGCAAGAACCCTGCAGAAGACAGCAATGGGATAACTTGTTCCCAGGGTAAATTCCTTCTTGACCTCCTGTCAGTTAGAGGTCAGTTCATGCCCTGAAAATTGAGAGTTTATATCCTGTCCCAAACCCTTTATTCTTTTTAATATTTTTTTTCAGTTACTATTATAACTCTGGATATTCTTGCTATTCAAATACATGCCTAATCACTTCTGGAATCCTGCTGACCTCTTAGCCTCAACTTGTGGCAATGGGTTCCATAGGATAACTGTGAGTTATTTAATCCCAGAGGAAAGTTATGAGACAGACTCTTATTCTGGCCTCTCAGAAACCAGTTTCCTGGGTGTGCTGGCCTGTAGTGCATTACATTACAAAGGCATCTTTCCTTTCAACTCCCCTTCTGTCTCCTCCTGGCTCTCACCTGGGCACAGAGATCTCTGCCTGCATTCCTGATTGCGTAGTCATCTTGTTTGGTTGGTGTCTGATCTGTTTTGGTTTCTCACCTGCCCTGGAAAACACCACCCACCACCTCTCCTCCTCTCTGTGATCTCATTGTCTTGGGCACAACACGGCATGCTCAGAAGAGGCGCCACCTTGGCAGTGGGAGAGGACCCCTTGTTTCCAATTATTTTGGATACACGTTGCCTTTATAACTCCCTCCCTAGCCCTCGCCTGCCTGAGCATTCACCAGTAGTGGACATAGTGCTATCTTCTTCTTGGTTACGCCTGCAGGGCACCTGGCCATTGGGCTGGTCTCTTGGTTCCTGTCCTACCACTGGACATTCCATGGAGCTCTGATAGCAAATTAGCTTGAAGCCAGGCCCCTCCCCACAAGGTTGCGCGAGTACCTCTCCCAGCCTCTCCATGGCTTCATTGTCCAAGGCCTCAGGGCCAGAAAATTGTTCGTGGGGAGGCCAGGGTGCCGCGTCTCCCCATGAAAGTGCCGCACAGCAGCCTCATTGTATGTCTACAGGCCTGGAAAACAACATTTCCCCAGAAGACAGTTGCAGCTACTGAGTGGGTCACAGGCGCTGGAGAGTGCCTGTGAGAACGCCCACCCCTTCCTGTCCCCAGAGACAGCACCCACCGCAAGCTGGGCCAGAGATCTGCAAAGGCTTCAACTCTCTCAAACTGCTCAGGGTCAGCAGGTGCAGTGGAGGTGGCCACTTGCTGTTAGACTTCATCCAGTCCTTTACGGTGTTTCCTCCCACCTGAATGCTGCATCCCTTCTTTGTAGAGCTGGGCAAAATTTTACCGGATGCCTCCTCTTCAAGCACTGACCAGGCTGAACACTGCTTAGCGTTTTTTATTTGACCCTGCGTCTCCAACTCTCAAGAAGACTAGTTATTATATCACCGGGCCAGATAACATCCCTGGTTTGATGGCATTTTGCACTAAATCAACAGGCTCCGCAGTTCCTCCTTCTGCGGTGCCCCCATGGTGGGAGAGATTTGCGCTAGACTCTACCTGCTCGTGCTCCTTTGAACAAGCATAGCTACAGGGCAGGGCATAAGAGTCCTTGCAGAATCCTACTAGACATGAGTTTTGCAAGGTTTGGGGCCGACTTCTCTGCAAACCTGGATTTCAAGGTATGTCTATACTGTAATCAGGGTGTGTGACTGCAGCTCATGTCCAAGCTAGCTGTAATCTAGCTAGTTTGGGTACTGAAGCGGTGAAGCTGCGGCACGCTATACAAAGCCCACCTGGGATCCTGGGTAATTACTAGGGTGGCCATAGGTGCTGGAACTTGGAGTGCTGGGGGTGTGACAGCGCCTCCTGGATTCAAATGATTTCCATCATCTACAAGATGTGCAGTTTGGTTCAATGGCTCCTAGCACCCCCACTGTAGACATTGTTCCAGCCCCCCTGCACAGAAGCCCAGGTGCTCATGGCTTCACTACTCCAGTCCTGGAGCTACCTCGGCTAAAGCTAGCCCATAGCTCTGTGACTGCAGTGTACACATGCCCTCAGTTACACTAAGGCCTCTTTGTCACAGTGCGGGGAAATACCCCCCTGTGCAAGGGGACAACCTGCCCACTACACAGCTCGTGTCTCTGACCCTACGCCCCACCCTGACTGTAGGGATGGATCAGGGAATGGCTGGAGTTGCTATTCCATAGAGCTCACTGGGAATTTTTCAACAAAATGGGTTTTTTTTGAAAAATGCTGATCGAGCAAAACCAAAATGGCAGGAAATGATCAGTTTGGACCAATTTCCAGTTTAAAAACATTCTCAGCAAAAGGAATTGTTTAAAAATCCCCAACCAGAGGGAAAAATTCCCCGATTCTCACTTTGATCTGAAAAGCACGTTTTTTCTCTGCCGGACAATAACCCGATCTGAACACAGGTGTTGTGTTCGCTTTTATCTCACAAGTTCAAGATTTCTACTAAATAAAATGTTGAAAGTAAAAGAGCGGTATTTAGGTTAAATGCCTCATTTCCAGCACTCCTGGGATTACTCAGACTGCAGTGATGTTTATGATCCTTTTGCATTTTCATGAGCTCCTTCACACGCAGATCAACCAATTACGAATGAATGCTCTGCTCTTGTTTTGATGGAGGTAGAGAAAAGATGCTGCAGTCCTCGGCTATAGCATACCACACAATGAAAATGTACAAAGTAACACACACACACGCATGCACACACACACACACGCCACAATCAATCCAAACCAGAAAAGCCCAGAAGGACCTAATTTCACCTGTTTGCAGTTTTGTCGTAGCCATGAGAGAAACAAGGTGGGAGAGGTGGTATTCTTTTCTGGATCATCTTGTGTTGGTGAAAGAGACAAGCCTGAAAGATATTACCTTGTCCACCTTGTCTCTCTAATTTCACCTGGTCAGTTTCAGCCCCAGTCTATATGGGAGTGATTGCTGAAGCTAACAAAGTTGTCCCTGCTTAAACCAGGTCTCAATTTAGCTTCTGATTCTCATTCTTTAAGAACATAAGAAAGGCCATACTGGGTCAGACCAAAGGTCCATCTAGCCCAGTGTCCTGTCTTCTGACAGTGGCCAATGCCAGGTGCTTCAAAGGGAATGAAAAGAACAGGTAATCACCAAGTGATCCATCCCCTGTTGTTCATTCCCAGCTTCTGGCAAACAGGCTAGGGACACCATCCCTGTCCATCCTGGCTAATAGCCATTGATGGACTTATCCTCCATGAACTTATCTAGTTCTTTTTTAACCCTGTTATAGTCTTGGCCTTCACAGCATCCTCTGGCAAGGAGTTCCACACGTTGACTGTGTGTTGTGTGAAAATGACAATGAGTTCTTTGATGGTGCAAATAAATAAAACTATGAAAAACTTGTCTCTTGCAGCTCAGAGCTGTGAGCAACACCTAGACAGTCCCAGCACTTCACCAGTTGGTGCCCAAGTTAGACTGTAAACTCTTTGGGTTATTATTCTCCTTCAACTCTCTCCTTAAAATTCCTTTTCCATGGTGCCTACAAAAACTGGACAACAGTTAGACTGCAGGCATGCTGACATCACTGCCTGTCCTACCGACCAACACTGTCTTCTTGTTTCTTTGTATTCCTCCTGTCTGTATTCACCTGTTGTCTCTTCTCTTGTACTTAGATTGTAAACTTTTTAAGGCAAGGACCCTCCTTTTGTTCTGTGTTTGCAGACCACCTAGTACAAGGAGTCCTGGTCCAGACTAGCTCCTAGATGTTCCTGCTATATAAAATATAAATAAATAAATGAAGCATTACCCACTGTGAGTTTATACAGTGCCTAGCACGATGGGGGACCAAGATCTCGGCTGTGTATTGTAAAAATTTCAGTGGTGAATCCATGAAGGGGCAATGCAAGGGAAGGCAGCCAAGTTTCCTTTTGGGCTAAGTTAACCCAAACAGCACCTGTCTGGAACATGTCTCAGCCACGCAGATGCATCACTTACGCTGGCATGTGGGGAAAGAGTGCAGGAGCCACTCAGCCTTCAATCTGAGGCTTGGAGATTGGAAGCGTATTTATTTTGACATAGCTCAAGGGGAGGTGGCAGTGGGGGTGGGTGGAAAGTCAACTCTTTTAGCAAGCATGTTATACAACTCACCCCAATGGACCTGAGCAACACCTGTGAAAGGACAAGATCTCTCTCTCTCTCTCACACACCCACACACACACATCCCCATTAGAAGAAAGGTTTGTTCCAGTGAATTCCCCTTTAACGAACGGGAGGCAGTGTGGACTAATAGATAGAGCACAAGCCTGGGACACAGGATTTCTATTCCTACCTCTGCTGGTGGGCTGCTGTGTGGCCTTGGGAAAGTCTCTTCATGTCCCTGTGCCTCATTGTCCCCATGTCTACTCCTAAGCATTCCTCAGGGTGACTCCTGCTGGGAGAGCCTGGATGTGGCCTAGGTATGAGACTCCTTATGGTTAATGTGGTAATATCACTCCTGCTGGGCAAACGCCTCTGAAAAGGGAATTGAGTGATGAGAACACACGAGCCCCCCAGAGCCCAGGTGGGATGTCATCTTCATAGAGCTGGAGTTTATGACGAACAAAATACTCACTGACATCTAGAACTACTGGCTGCCTCTCCGTGGCTAGTATGGCTTTCTGGTAAGGCAACTCCATCAGGGAGCCCAGTGCCACTGTGCTGATGAAATATAGTTCAGGACTCCTCTGTCTATCCTTGAACAATCAGGAAATCTCCAGTGATGTTAAACACGGGGCACTGTTCCCTTCCAATCCTAGGTCCCAGACAGAGAAAGAAGAGATCCTGAAACCCACCCAAAAGATTCTGAGAGCTGGAGTGCTTGCTGTCTATCCATCCCCAATAATGAATGATGCTCAGAGCTCAAAGAGATGGGGGTGAGCCAGAAGGCTGAATCCAAACCCTGGCTTCTGATCAGAGGCTGCAGCTCAGTTCCCTCCAATGGGCCAAATGTCAACTCTCCAAGAATTGGGAGAATTCAGTTGCAAATTTCAAACCCACATTCAGAGAAATGTTTCAAACCCGGGAGTTCCTTTTGGCTTGTTATTATGGAGGCATAGGTAGCAAGTCCATGGTTAAGGTTGTGTTGAGAAAAAACAGCTAAAGTAGGATTTTGCTGCAGTTTGTAGGGATATGAAGTTGGTCCAGCCTTATTTTTGGAGTTCAGGGTCCTATTTGGGTTGGTATCTGGCAGTCTCTGGCTGCTTATTGGAAGCTGGAATATCCCAGTTTTGTTTGTTGTGGCCATGTTAGTCCTCTCTGAATATCCCAGAACAGACTCACACGAGCATCCTCATCTCAACCAAAGAAACAGGGAGAACATCTGTCTTGGTCAACAATGGAACTTCTAGAACTTGTCCCTGCCAGAATCCAGAGTGCACAGGCTGCAGGAAAGAAAGAAAGAAAGAAAGAAAGAAAGAAAGAAAGAAAGAAAGAAAGAAAGAAAGAAAGAAAGAAAGAAAGAATCAGGTATATTTCAGAGCTCTCCAAAACATCTGAGTTCTAAGGATAGGCCCAAGACTCAAGGTGGGTTCTTGACTCCCATCCTTCTGACCCCAAACCTGTCCCTCCCTATGACCAATTCCCAATAGTGACAAAAGGGGTAGAAAGATCCTTATCTAGCAATCTGAGGGAGCTGGGATCTCTTTTGCCAAGCATGATGGTTTAATCAGACATTCAGCATCTCTGATTAGGCACAATCCCACATTCTGGCTGGTTGAAAGTTTTCCATCAAAATTGCTTTGCGATGAAAAATTAGGTTTCTGACAAAAAAAAAACATTTTTTCCCCACAAAAGATGTCTGTTTTCTGCAGAAAATTTTGATTTTTCATAGAAAAACCATACGCCTGACAACCAAATTATTTTGGCCAAAACCTGAAAACTGTCAATATTCAAATTTCTGGCCAAAAAAAGAGAACATTTTCCATGAAAAAAAATACAATTTTTGCAACCAACTCTATAGAGGGTGTTTTGCAGCCACCAGAACGACGCCCTTTAATAAAAGTTTCATAAGAATGATGAATCCTCAATGACATCGCAGGATCACACGGGAGGGCAAGGGAGGACAGATGTATTGTTCCAGCCGCCCGCCCACCTCTGCCTCTCAGTGGCCTCTAAAATCATTCCTTTCGCCAGCAAACTCCAGCTGACTCTCCAAAAGTATCCCAGGATTGTTCCCGTTCCACAGAAGTCCTGCGTGACGATGATGACTCATTCCTCCATGAGACTAAATCAGCTCCTGTCTCCCAAGACAACATTGTTTATAAGCAGGGATGGCGCTAAGTAGTCAGAATAATTTAATTTACCCTCCCCCTGGCCCATTCCAAGCCTTTGCCTGTTTCCAAAATGGAGCTGTATGATTCCACAATAGTTAGATGCCCTCTTATTTTAAACATGCTTCCAGCTTCCATCCAGGGCCAGCAGGAAACATGCTGAAAACCCATGAGAAAGCGTCTTCATGTGGTTATTGAGGGCCCTACGCAGAAACAGAAGTGGCAGGTTCCTCCTGGGATGAGTCGGTTAGAGACCTCTCCTGTCTCCCCTTGCCAGCTGGAGAGGGCTGGATTGGTTAAATGAGCTTATGGATGCTCCAGGTGAACCATAAACCTTCAGTTGAACTGTGACATGTGGACGTGATCTGAATGTTACCATGATCGGCAGCCACATGTCCAAGGCCGTCTCGTTAGTATCCAGGGCAAGGGAGGACCCACCAATCACTGACCCACCCGCTCCTAGTATCTGAAACTAGAAGGATCTTCATTTCCCTAGAGGGACAAACATCGAGTCCTCAAGGTGTTCGAGTCAGCACGGGACCGGCAAACAGATGATGGGTGGTGGGAAGGGTGGGACTGGAGGAAGAAGTGCTGCTATGGTCAATTTTTACATTTTGTCTCCAAAATTCTTGTGTATCAAGGGCACCCACAGCTTTGGAGGGGCCCCTGTGAGAGCAGAGGTGGTGTACGATTGAAACTGAAATCCATCAATTACTGACAAGAGCTGCTTGCAGCATGGGCAGCATCTCCAGGGACTACTTCTCCCCACGCTAAAGGTGGGGGGGGGGAGAAGATGAGTATTCTGCATATGTGCTATCTCAGTGTCCACGTCTTTCCTTCTCACCACCCCGCTCTTCAAGTGCCAGCGCTCAAATTCCTCCCTGGATGCTCATTTCCTAAAGAGGATGGTGGTGACACTAGATATTTGCCCACTGGGCATCTCTCCAGCACTTGGGCTCTTCTCAGCCTTCTGCTACCAGCTCCAACCTCCTAACCCTCTGCTGCCCCTCCCCACTTAATGACTTTAGAGGAAGAAGACCTCAGATCTTCACCCTTCCCCTCGACCCCCGCTCCAATCATCTTGTTCAATCCCCTACATCAAACAGATTGGGGAAATGAAGATACTGCTATGCTGATTGCCCTAGAAATACACGACAGAGAGAGGCAAAAGTCTTGTGGACAGGACCAAGGGCCCAATATTGTGCCTAGAGCAACAGAACTGCCAACCCTCTTGGCATTTCTCATTCAAAACAATGTGTCATTTCTGTAGCAAAGGAAGGCCCAGCCTTAAATGACTTGTCATTTGCTCCACTGCTGGAGGCAAAGGTGTAACCACTGCCCCGCCATCCATCCCTCTGCTTCCTGTTTTCCCTAACACCAGTGCACCCGGTGAACACCCTTGCTCATGACTGGTGCTCTCTGCCTTCCCTTGCACCAATGTGCGTGGTTTATTTGAAACAGGTCACCTGGACACGATGCCAGATCAAAGCAAGAAGAATCCTACGCCGATGACATACCATACCTGCTTAGATGATTGTAGCTTTCTACTAGCTACAGCCCAACACGACCAATGCCTAGGTCAAGTAGTATTTTTAGAGAGAGTCTCCCTGGGAGAACTTCACAGAGCATGGTAGGAAAGCAAACTGAGCTGCTGCTGAATAAAAATAAGGACTTGGACGGAGGATTTAATAATAACCACCGCCACCCCCAGAATCCAAACTTTTGCCCAACTCAGCGAGTCGCTCTGCCCAACGGTGCTGAGACATTCAGGTCTCCGAGTAACAGCCGTGTTAGTCTGTATTCGCAAAAAGAAAAGGACGACATGTGGCACCTTAGAGACTAACCAATTTATCTGAGCATAAGCTTTCGATGAAGTGAGCTGTAGCTCACGAAAGCTTATGCTCAAATAAATTGGTTAGTCTCTAAGGTGCCACAAGTCCTCCTTTTCTTATTAAGGTCTCCGTCATTTGTACAACTTTCCGGGTGTATTTCTATGGGCATGGGCCAAAACAGAAGGGGCAGCACAGGCCAGTCAATGAGGCACTGGGCTGGGAGTCAGGAAACCTGGGCTCTATTCATGGCTCTCCCACTGTGTGACCTTGCGTAAATCATTTGCCTTCTCTATTCTAATGGCAAGCTCTTTGGGCAGGGACGGTCTTCCACTGTATGCCCGTACAGCACCCAACTCCATGGGGCTTCTAGGTACTACAGTAATAGCAATGAGAAGTGAACTAGCCTAGGGCTCTAAATTCACCTGTCACTAGCTTCCTTGTGTGACCCCCTCCTTTGTCTGAATATCGTGGGACAAGTAATGAACAAAAGAGAGACAAAACCCATCAGACCCTTCGTAACTTGGAACCGCTCATCCAGTCTCCTCTAATTTTACTCTTTCCCAGGCCAACCCTACACAGCCGTAGTACTTACTTTAATTACTTGACTTTCCACAGTCATCTGCCAGCAGCCCATAAATACAAGCAGAGCCCGGAGCTCCAGTTAGCAGTCACTAGGGATTTAAAATGTGCTATCAGATCACTTAAGACAAGGAATGCCAGCACTCTCGAGACATAAGCTATTGCCTAGTTTTCTCATCTTCTCTGCTAGACGCATTGATTCTAAGGCCAGAGGGGACCATCAGATCCTGTTGTCTGACCTCCTGTAAAACACAGGTCATTACATGTCACCTGCTTACTGAATTGAGCCCAATAACGTGTTTGGCTAAAGCAGCCAGTTTCAACTTGAAGATGTCACGAGATGAAGACTCCACCGCTTCCCTCAGGAGTTTGTTCCAGTGACTAAATTATCCTCACCATTAAACGGTGTGTGCCAACTGGACTGATCTAGCTTCAGCTTCCAGCCACTGGTTCCTGTTCTGTCTGTCTCCCCTCATTTAAAGAGTCCTTTACTAGCTGGTATTTTCTCCCGGTGAAGGTTCTCACACACAGCAAACAAGTCACCTTTTAATCTTCTCTTTAACAAGCTAAACAGATTGTGATTGTAAGTTCTCTGGGGCAGGGACCATCTTTTTGTTCTGGGTTTGTCCGGCACCTGGCACAAAAGGACCCTGGTCCATGACTGGCATTCCTATGTGCTATGGTAATACATTCATTTCCCAGATTTATTGTTAGGTAGCTGAAAGGGTAAAGACTTCCTGCCTGGAGAGAGAAGGAAATTAGGCACATGCCAAGGAAAGAGAGAAGCTGCATATTTCAGACTGGACTAGATTCAGTGAGGACCTAGCAAAGGTAAAGTTATATGAAAGTGATAAAGCAACATAGCTGGCATCTGACGTTCACTATGGGTGCAAAAGAAAGGGAGACTTCTTAGTTGTATTACAGTGCTGTCCAGAGGCCCCAGCTGAGATCAGGGCCCAGCAAGTTTGGTGCTGTACAAACACACTGTATGCCCCGAAGAGCTTGCAATCTAAACAGACAAAGGGTGAGAGGGGAAGTGACTTGCCCAAGGTCGCACAGCAGGTCAGTGGCAGAGCTGGGAATGGAAGCCAGGTCTGGTGAGTCCCACTCCAATGCCCTACCCACTAGGCCACACTGCCTCTCAGTATACACTAAGCAGGCAAAAAGTTGGTGAGGGATATAGTAGAAAAAGCAGCTAACAGGTGAGTATAAGATAAGGCAGGGGGTGCTTTTTTATTAAAACCCTCCTGTTTCTTTCTACATCCCCTCTTCTCCCCCCTCAGTGGGTCAGCTACACTTATTTAGCTCAGCTGATGCTGTTCACACCTGCGACAAAGCAATGTAACTTGCATCGCTGTCGGCCACACATCACGGAGACCTCCACACACCACTACTGAGACTGGCCCATAAACATTTCTGCCACAGGGGCCTGCTCAGGTGAATAAGATGAGCAAGAGCTGATGCATCAGATCCTGATCTCAGAGACACAAGTGCAAATCTGGAGTAACTACATTGGCTTTTCAATGTAGTTTAAATATTAAGAGCTCCATGGCATGCTTGATGGCATTGATGTGGCATGGGATCCTCCCCTTTCTAGCTCGGCTTGTGCAGCGGAGTTTAGACATATTAGAGATTGGTCAACCCTATTTGTCGATCTCATTGTGAGGAGGTGGGGTGTTCCTGAACCCAGAGGAAGCTGTCTTACTGCTCCCCCAGGGCAGCTTGTGCCTATCAACTCATTGCTCTGAGTCTGCCAGGCCTGCTCCTCCCCAGAGAAGGATGCCCTTGGGAGCGAGCAATGGAAGTCATTTTGCAAAGTAATGCATATTGGAAAACATAATCCCAACTATACATATAAAATGATGGGTCTAAATTAGCTGTTACCACTCAAAAAAGAGATCTTGGAGTCATTGTGGATAGCTCTCTGAAAACATCCACTCAATGTGCAGCAGCCACCAAAGAAGCTAACAGAATGTTGGGAATCATTAGGAAAGGGATAGATAATCAGACAGAAAATATCATATTGTCTCTATATAAATCCATGATACGCCCACATCTTGAATACTGCGTGCAGGTGTGGTCGCCCCAGCTCAAAAAAGATCTATTGGAATTGGAAAAGGTTCAGAAAAGGGCAACAAAAATGATTAGGGGTATGGAACGGCTTCCATACGAGGAGAGATTAATAAGACTAGGATTTTTCAGTTTGGAAAAGAGATGACTAAGGGGGGATATGACAGAGGTGTACAAAATCACGACTGGTGTGGAGAAAGTAAATAAGGAAGTGTTATTTACTCCTTCTCATAACACAAGAATTAGGGGGCACCAAATGAAATTAATAGGCGGCAGGTTTAAAACAAACAAAAGGAAGTATTTCTTCACACAACACACAGTCAACCTGTGGATCTCCTTGCCAGAGGATGTTGTGAAGGCCAAAGACCACAACAAGGTTAAAAAAAGAACTAGATAAATTCATGGAGGATAAGTCCATCAATGGCTATTAGCCAGGATGGACAGGGATGGTGTCCCTAGCCTGTTTGCCAGAAGCTGGGAATGGACAATAGGGGATGGATCACTTGATGATGACCTGTTCTGTTCATTCCCTCTGAAGCACCTGGCATTGGCCACTGTCGGATGACAGAATACTGAGGTAGATGGACCTTTGGTCTGACCCAGCATCGCTGTTCTTATGTCCTTATTTTGAGCCATTCTTCCCTGTGTAGAACAAATAGTCTGGCAAAGCTTATGCTCAAATAAATTTGTTAGTCTCTAAGGTGCCACAAGTCCTCCTTTTCTTTTTGCGAATACAGACTAACACGGCTGCTACTCTGAAAAATATCTGGAGAGTGACCAATCCAAGGGCAGGCACATTCCTTTGCCCCGAGTCACCAGCAGCTCACACAATCCCAGCTGGAAGAGTGCATTCTACTGCTGTGAGTGTATATGTTGGAGGGCACATTCCAGCACATTTGGATCCTGCCATGATGCAGAGCCCTCCTCTTTATGGGCATGTGTGACACACAGCACTCACCTGCAGTCACATCTTTATAATAATGAAGGAAACTAGGCAGGAAAGCACAGAAGAGCAAGGTCCTACTGCCAGCTCTGCCACAGAATTCCTGTTGGACCTTGGGCAAGTCACTTAACCCCCCCAATGCTGCATGCCTCAGTTTCCCCATCTGTAAAATGAGGATGACAATATTTACTCACAGGGGTGCTGAGCTGTTTGCAAATTTTGTGGAGAGAAGGTGCCAGGAAATGCAAAGCCAAAACCTCCATTTCATAACGAGCGCCATCTAGTTTAACAGAAAATCTGCTTAATGGGATTCAGGAGAGGTGGAAGACAGTGCCTCGGAGACAGCAACCAGGGATTTCCAATGGGAGTGCACCAGTGGGAGTGTGCATATCTGGGGCCAATCCCGGCCTCAGCCCAAATTTGGTACAGTTCCAGGGATTTTGGCAGAGTTACTCGAGATTGACAGCAGTGTGAGAAAGCAGAGTCAGGCCCACAGGTGGCTTATTTTCATGTAGTTTACTACTTCCCTTGTTCATAACTCTGCACTTCGCCAGTCTATAGAGGATCACAGAACATTTCACAAACATTTGTGTGCTGACAGATACACTCATCCAGCTCTGCACAGACTTACCCAGGTGACCTAGAAATGCAAACCACTGACACAGGCCACCTCAGAAACTCACAACTAGCCTGCCAGCCCATCCCAGTAATCTAATGGTCACCCATTACTTGTCTTTCCAGCAGGCCTCTTTGTATTTTGCATGGCCTCATGGTCCAGAGTTTTCACAGGAGTTCAATTCCTATTTAGGCAGCTCAGTGAAGGGAGTGCATGGTGAAAACTCTGGGCATCAGTGTTACAGCGGGAACTGCTGGGGACCTGAGCACTTTGGAAAGTGGGGTCCAGTTGTGGCTGCTGCTCACCCTGGAAAATCCAGCCCTGATCTCTTTTGAGAATCTGGTCAGCAAGACAAAAATGACTTCACTTCCTTTTAGTGCTCTGCCTGGCAAGGGCCAGTCTGCCCCTGCCTTGCCCAGCCAGAATTAAGCCATCAAAGCTGATATTAAAAAAAAAAAAAAAAAAGGAATTTCTAGGCTGACAGTGTGAAAATGACACTGGCGGGTGATTGACAAATGTTCCAGTGGAGAGACCAGGCAGCCTTAGCTCTAATTACAGACTATCCCTCTGGCAGGACCTGTCAGATGACTCTCGCCCCCATCTCATCCCACCAAGTGTCTCCTCGTCTCTCCTTTTGCACCTCTGTGCTGAGGCTCTTTTGTCCCATCCTGGCCTGCTGGTTGCCCTGCAAGCCTTGAGGCTCTGAGTCATCCTTCATCAGGTAGGAGTCTGGCGAAAGAAACCTCTCAGTCCACCTGACACGCTTGTCATACACTCCCTCTTGAGTTGGCAGGGAGAGAGTTTGCATCCTGGGACATGTTAGAGATCAACAGATCTCAAGGTTCCTTCATTCTCCTAGGAAGAAAAAATGAGTGATGTGAGCCTGTGACTACTGGTAGAGTCATCAAAGGAGGTTAGCACCTGAAATTATTCAGTGAACATGCGCAGCAGGGGTAGGACGGGTCAATATTGGGATGGAAATCTCCAAGAAGCATCTTGGTGATTCAGTAGACAGCCCCCTTCTCCTCAAGGCGTGGGTCAACCTGTGACGTGACACAGAGCTCAAATTTTAAGTTTTGTGCAAGGCAAGACCATGACCTTGACACTTGCTGCTAACAACTCACCAAGGTGTTTTTCACTCTCCAGACTCTTTCTACTAAGGATTTTGGGTGGGGTAGTCCAAACAGGCAGTTGATGGATGAGGAAGAATTACTAAGGAGTGCTCAAAACACCAAGAGCCATTTCCTACTCCTCGCTACATCAGTATAAAGTGAAAGGAACTCCATTGAAATGAATGGATTTACACTGGTGAAGACACAGTTCTGGGAAGTGGGAACCTCTTTGTCTCTCTACCTTTCTGATAAATTGGAGGGCACTCAGAGAAGAGCAACCAGATGATTTTGGGGTTAAGGCACTGGCCTACGACTCAGGAGATTGGGGTTCAATTCTGGGGTTTTCTGCAGGAGTTCTAACGAGCAGTAATGGGATTAAATTAAAGGAAGGGAAGATTTGATTATAACGAAAAATTTCCTGACAAGCAAGATCTAGTTGTTTGTGAAGATCTCTGAAGTAGAGAAAGTCTCCATTACTTGGGACATTTAAAGATAGCCTGGACAAGACACTGGGAATTTTTTAAGAAGGAAGAGGTGTGAGTTGGTCAGAAAAATTTTGTCAAAGCAGTTTTCTGTTGGAAAATGCTGTTGCAACTAAACCGAAAATTTTCATGCAAGCGTATTATTTTTTTGGTGAAATTTTGTTTAGGAAAAAAAAATCTTTCAAGAACACTGAAATTTTGGACATTTTCAGAATGCCAAGTTCCAATATGTTGTTTCAAAACAACTCTTTGGTTTGCAGTTATTTTATATAGAAAAATGAACTCAATTTAAAATGTGTTGAAAACAAAACAAAACACTTTGAATTTATTAAATCCAAACAATTCAATTGACCTGACATGGAATTTTTTCCAGAATTTCATTTTGCAATTTTTTTTTTTGGAATTTTTGGCTAATTTATCCCAATGTGAGATGCAAAAATATTTGAAAGATCAAAAATGTTCATGGGTCACAAAATCTGCTTTCTGACCAGCTGTAATTATTGTATCTATGACAGACAGTAGCCCCGTGAGCTCCTAACCAAATCGGGATGTTGTGCCCACACTGTAAAAGTTAACTGAGTGGAATTCTGTTCATCCACCGTGGAAGGAAGAACATTTAAACTGGTAGTTCCAAGAAGTCTACTATAGATGCTCCGAGCCTGATGCTTACAGTTCTGGGCTATCCCCTTCACCCATTATAAATCCCCAAGTCAAGAAAAGAGAGGTTTTTCTTTTTCCACTGTTCTGGCTCAGAGTGTCTGTCTTTTCTCCTTCCCATCTGGGCCAAATCCTGGTCCTGCTGAAGCGGACAGGAGTTTTGCCATGGACTTCAATGGCGCTAGGAACTGGCCGCTATTTTTCTTTTGTTTTTCATCTCCATTCTGAAATGTCAGAGGGTCAATGGGAAACAGACCCCTCCAGCACACAGCCAAAAATAAAAATTAGAAGCACATGTCTGCAGCTCCCAGAGAGGCACACGTCAGGCTAATCACTTCGAAGTGTTCGTTTACAGCTGTTTCTTTTCCTCTAAATGAAGGAAGGAACATTACATATCATTGATATTTCCCCCTCTTTCATGTCTTCCACTGGTGTCACCATTCTTGCATTTCATCCCCTTCTCCTCTCCTCTTTTGGGGCCATATTCTTAAGACAGCCAGGGTAGGTACCAAAGGTAGGTACCAAAATGAGTGGCCAGATTGCTTGAAGAGCTCTGTGCCTTGGGCACTTGGGCACTCTGTGCGATGCACTTTGGAAAATGCAGCTCTAAGGGTATGCCCGTGCTGCACTCAAATGTCCGCGGCTGGCCCATATCAGCTGACTCGGCTTCACGGGGCCATAAAATTGTAGTGTAGACTTCCGGGCTCAGACTGAAGCCTGGGCTCTGGGACCCCATGATGGGGAGAGTCCCAGAGCCTGGGATATAACCCAGAAATCTACACTGCAATTTTATGGCCCCACAAGCCCAAGTCATGGGTCAGCCACAGGTGTTTTAGTGCAGTGTAGACACATCCGATGTATCACACCGGGAGCTGCTGGTTCTTGGACTTTTTGGAAAATTGGGCCCTTATTGAGGTCTCTAAATGGGAACTGAGCTCTTTGAGAAACAGCCCTGACTACGGGGGCTGAAAATCTCATCCTTGTTGTCTAACTAGTCTCTTATTCTGCATCAGGCCAGGGCTAGCTAAGCAAGGAGCCTGGGTTAGGCTGCCCTCCCTTTCACATTTGCTTTGGCAAACACCACCTTTAGTATCAAGAACTGGGTGGGGTGGGAGGAAGCCCATATGTTGGAGAAGCATTTGGATCCTGCATGATTATTAAGCATGTGATCTAGTTCCCATTGAAGTCGATGGCAAAACTCCCACTGAGTACAATGGAAGCAGGACCAAGGCCAAAGTAACTTGTTTAGATTGACACTGTGTAGTCAGCAGTCTCTCCAATGGCTATTTTATCCTGGCATAGGGAGACCCTCTGTGGACAGTCTGCGCTGGACAGTGTGAGGAGCCAGAAGGAACCCCAGGGTCGGTCTGTGTCCAGCAGCGTCAGAGAAGAATCCCCTTTACACTCATCAGAGCGAAGCAGAGCAGGTTGGAATTTTTTTGCTGACAAAGAACGGCCTTAAAAAAAATTTTAAAAAACAACGATGGGACCATGTCCCCCTCCCCCGCCCCCCCCCCCCAAAAAACTTCTGCAAAAACCAAATGGAAAATTGTAGGGGTGGAGGGGGGCAGGAAAATGACCAAAAAAGGGGAAAATTCAGTGCCTTGCATACTAACAGGTTTCAGAGTAGCAGCCGTGTTAGTCTGTATCCGCAAAAAGAAAAGGAGGACTTGTGGTCTCGAAGGTGCCACAAGTACTCCTTTTCTTTTTTTGAAGATAGAAACAGTCACCATCCAGGAAAATAGCATGACAGATGCACAGGCATTAAATGTACCCAGAGTGCTCAGCGTATCCAATACCTGCCTGTCAACTGATTTAGTGGGTCAGGTGGCAGCCAAATTAGCCTCAGTTTCTCAGGCCTCCTACATCTCCCTTCTGGTGTTTATTTCCTAAAGATCTCAGAAAGCAACATTTACAGCAAACCATGCTGGCCTTAGGCTGCCAGAAAACAGTATTGCCAACTCCAAGGATTTAAAAATCATGAATGAGGCCTACTAAAACTCCAAGCAAACAAAGAAAAAAACATGAGATTAGATTTAAAAATTATGATTTTTAAGCCATCTACATTTGTCTTAAGCCTTTAGTGTCATGTTTTCACCCTATTATCCACAAATGAAGGCTAGAAACATACTTTAGAAAAAAATTAAAAATGAATTCTGAGATTGTTACATAATCACATGACTCCTGGAGCTGGGGCTTTAAGAAAAACAATATTGGGAGACTCAATAAAATTGCTAAAGTTAGGAACATTGAAAAACCAAGGAAATCCCAGTGTAGTTCACCATCACAGCCTTGCAGTAACTAACACAGAATCTCCTTTACTCCAGGGCAACGCTAGATATGCTTGTGGTATCTCCTGCCTGCCCTTTGAGAAGCTGGGGTAAATGGCAATGGTGAATCATGCCTACAAAATCTTGGACCAATACTGTGGGACAGTGTAGTTTTTTGGGTTTGTTTTTTCTATGGGCGTTTGGTCTCTTCCCACCCTCCATGATGTTTTGTCAATGAAGGCTGTCACACAGCTGAAAGGTGGAACCAGCAGTGGCAGCAGCTGATTGACCCGTATGCTGGCCTCACTCCCTGAATTCCATTTAGGAATGATGTAATCCAGCATGACAACATAATACCCGACCCATTTATCCGCAGGCCTCTCCTCATAGCTGCCTTAAGAATGGGGAAGGTGTTTAACCTGCATAGCTTTGGTGGTATCTGCAAAATGCATGGCCATAAACCGGCCATATCTTTACTGGAAGCATGAGGCTTTCCCTCTACTGACAGGACAGCTGCCTTGACGAGATTGCCCAGCCATGGTGGCACCTGGGCAAATTCAATCCACTTAGGCTAGGATGGAAAGAGCCAGTGTTAGAGGCGGGCCATGCCCCGGGCAGTGCTAAAGAGGGGCCTGCTTTTTGCTCTGCTTTGCCAAGCACCGAACACTTTGCATCACTGAGGCAGCAAAGCTGTGTTTTGTTCACTGGCTGGTTGAAAACACATGTGGCAGAGAAAACGAGAGCAGGGAGTTCTCCTGGCCTCTGGGATCCCAGAGCTTCCTGGGGACAACTTTTTGAAAACTATAGACGGAGCCAGTCTCTGTATATCAGAACCTGATCCTAAATCCAGTGCCTGCCAATAATGGCTACTTCCGGATCATGAAGGACAAGACGCACCTGTCCAAGCTGGGCATTGGTAATGAAGCTGCGCAATAGCCCCATGGCTGCAGCAGTCCCCAAGTGTGGTGTTCTCCCCTTCCCAGCAGGAGAATGGGAACAGAAGCTGCATCTGCATAATCATGAATCCACCAACCCTGCCTGCCCCCCACCATGCCTCCATTGGCTGCTGAATTTAGGGATCCCCCCCAGGAAAGACAGCTCCATGACATGCAGCGCATGGGAGGTCCCTAAATTCTGCACCCCATCCTCCTGTGCAGCTCCACCACATGTTGGATCTTTAGCACCCAGGTTAGAAGGTGCAAGATTTGCTCCCATTTTGAATAACACCAGCAATGCTGGTTGTAGCCCACACTTTTGGAGATGGTAACACAGTACAGCCTTCATTTCCCCTCCATTCCTCCTCTGTAAAATGGGAATAGTAATGCTTCCTTTACCTGTCTTGTCTTTGTATATTGTAAATTCTTTGGGACAGGGACTATCACTTATTATGTGTATATACAGCACCTTGCATAACAGAGCCTTAATCTCAGTCAAAGCCTCTAATCACTATTGTTATGTTCCTGGCATAAAAACAGAAATTAGATTAAAAATATAAAATCCTCTTGTGGGGAGGTTGCAATGTAATGCAACTTTTGTTCTTAGAATTCTGAACGATAGCACACAAGAGCCAAACACCAGTAGGAGACAAAGCAGGCTGCTCCCTAAAGCAGAGAGCACAACTCACCCCACCATACTGCAGACTGGCTCTCTGCTGCTAGCCCCAGATCGCATGCTTCCCTACAGAGCCCCTTAGCCTGCAAGCAGGACCAGGAAACTGTTCTTAAATTGAAAGTGATAGATCACAGTTTTAACACAGTTTTCAATAGGTCACAGCTATTGTAACATAAATTATAAATAATAATAATAATGAGCCTCACATGCTGGCGTAACGCCATTGTCTTCAGTGGATTTGCTCCTGGTTTACATCAGTGACAGTGGACTTGTAATCAGGTCTGTGGTAAAGTAAATAGGACTCCACACCCATGGGAGTTGCACTAGGTAAAATTAAGTCAATGACTTATAAGTTTTATAAGACCGATGTGTTAACAACAAGAGTTTTGGATATACCAGTTGCGCACTCTCTATCCTTGTCCACTGCAATCAGCGCAGAAGAAAGCGTCTACTGCAGCTATAAACCTGTTTTTGATTAACACTGCTGTCCTAAGACCCTCCTTCCTCTTTGGTTATTTGTCAGAGTCCATTCAGACCCACTGGGTGGTTTCTCTATAATTTCAGTGCAGCCCATACAGTCTAAATAAGACCCCTGGCTTTCCAAACCACAAGGCTTCTGTTAAATTAAGGGTTAAAGGCAATTCCAGGCACATCTATCAATTTGACAGTGACTGTTCTGTCCTTGATGTTTTCCTGTGTGACAAGCTCTTGGCCCAGTTTCAGATTGTCATGTGGACTCTGAGTCAGTCCTTCAGTGGGACTTAAAGTTAAGCACATGTGCTTACATTCTTTGTTGAATTGGGGCCTTCAGAAACTAACTGATGCAGCTGAACTGGTTTTGAAGTATAAAGAGATAAAGGCTCCCAAATTTCAGTTTTCATTTACAGTTTTAGATGTGTTAAAAAAGTAAAACACCCCAAAGCAAATAGCAAAATTTTGCATGACCCTTGCATTCACCGGGGCTTCTGTGCATTATTATTAGTTTCAATGTCTCTTTTGAATTCTGGGTTGGGAGGAGGAGCTGCTCTGTTCGATGACTAGAAATGAAAGTCCTGCCCCCTTAGGTGAGGGAGAAGTCACAATGCAAACAACAACTGAGTGAGGGGAAAAAATGAATAAACAGTGATGGCGGTACAGGTCATAGGGTCAAAATAAAGGCTTCAGAAGTGTGGGGGGTAGGGCAACCAGAGAGCAAGTGTGAAAAATCAGAACGGGGGTGGGGGGTAATAGGAGCCTATATAAGAAAAAGACCCAAAAATTGGGACTGACCCTATAAAATCGGGACATCTGGTCACCCTAGTTGCGGGGAAGGTGCTGGATTGATAATCCTAGACCATGGAGTCTTCTCCCAATCCACAGAGCAGGGCAAGGTTCCCCACACACATCACCCACCAGTGTGCCCCACCTTGTGGAAATGGCCTGGTGGAAATGGCTCTAGGCCCTGGTCTACACTAGGACTTTAGGTAGAATTTAGCAGCGTTAAATCGATGTAAACCTGCACCCGTCCACACGATGAAGCCCTTTATTTTGACTTAAAGGGCTCTTAAAATCGATTTCCTTACTCCACCCCTGACAAGTGGATTAGCGCTTAAATCAGCCTTGCCGGGTCGAATCTGGGGTACTGTGGACACAATTCAACGGTATTGGCCTCCGGGAGCTATCCCAGAGTGCTCCATTGTGACCGCTCTGGACAGCACTCTCAACTCAGATGCACTGGCCAGGTAGACAGGAAAAGAACCGCGAACTTTTGAATCTCATTTCCGTTTGGCCAGCGTGGCAAGCTGCAGGTGACCATGCAGAGCTCATCAGCAGAGGTGACCATGATGGAGTCCCAGAATCGCAAAAGAGCTCCAGCATGGACTGAACGGGAGGTACGGGATCTGATCACTGTATGGGGAGAGGAATCCGTGCTCTCAGAACTCCGTTCCAGTTTTCAAAATGCCAAAACCTTTGTCAAAATCTCCCAGGGCATGAAGGACAGAGACCATAACAGGGACCCGAAGCAGTGCCGCGTGAAACTTAAGGAGCTGAGGCAAGCCTACCAGAAAACCAGAGAGGCGAACGGCCGCTCCAGGTCAGAGCCCCAAACATGCCGCTTCTATGATGAGCAGCAAGCCATTTTAGGGGGTTCAGCCACCACTACCCCAGCCGTGTTGTTTGACTCCTTCAATGGAGATGGAGGCAACACGGAAGCAGGTTTGGGGGACAAAGAAGATGATGATGATGATGAGGTTGTAGATAGCTCACAGCAAGCAAGCAGAGAAATCGGTTTTCCCGACAGCCAGGAACTGTTTCTCACCCTGGACCTGGAGCCAGTACCCCCCGAACCCACCCAAGGCTGCCTCCTGGACCCGGCAGGTGGAGAAGGGACCTCCTGTGAGCGTACCTTTTTAAATACTATACATGGTTTAAAAGCAAGCATGTGAAAGGATTAATTTGCCCTGGCATTCGTGGCTCTCCTGGATGTACTCCCAAAACCTTTGCAAAAAGTTTCTGGGGAGGGCAGCCTTATTGCGTCCTCCATGGTAGGACACTTTACCACTCCAGGCCAGTAACACGTACTCGGGAATCATTGTACAACAAAACATTGCAGTGTATGTTTGCTGGCATTCAAACAACATCCGTTCTTTATCTCTCTGTGTTATTCTCAGGAGAGTGAGATATCATTCATGGTCACCTGGTTGAAATAGGGTGCTTTTCTTCAGGGGACACTCAGAGGAGCCCGTTCCTGCTGGGCTGTTTGCCTGTGGCTGAACAGAAATGTTCCCCGCTGTTAGCCATGGGGAGGGGGGAGGGTTGAGGGGGTAGCCACGTGGTGGGGGGAGACAAAATGCGACCTTGTAACGAAAGCACATGTGCTATGTATGTAATGTTAACAGCAAGATTTACCCTGAAAGAGTGTAGCCACTGTTTTATAAAATGTGTCTTTTTAAATACCGCTGTCCCTTTTTTTTTCTCCACCAGCTGCATTTGTTTCAATGATCACAGGATCTTCTCCTTCCCAGAGGCTAGTGAAGATTAGAAAGAAAAAAAAACACACTCGTGATGAAATGTTCTCTGAGCTCATGTTGTCCTCCCACACTGACAGAGCACAGACGAATGCGTGGAGGCAAATAATGTCAGACTGCAGGAAAGTACAAAATGACCGGGAGGAGAGGTGGCAGGCTGAAGAGAGTAAGTGGCAGGCTGAAGCTCAAATGTGGCGGCAGCGTGATGAGAGGAGGCAGGATTCAATGCTGAGGCTGCTGGAGGATCAAACCAGTATGCTCCAGTGTATGGTTGAGCTGCAGCAAAGGCAGCTGGAGCACAGACTGCCACTACAGCCCCTGTGTAACCAACCGCCCTCCTCCCCAAGTTCCATAGCCTCCACACCCAGACGCCCAAGAATGTGGTGGGGTGGCCACCGGCCAACCAGCCACTCCACCACAGAGGATTGCCCAAAAAAAAGAAAGCTGGCATTCAATAAATTTTAAAGTTGTAAACTTTTAAAGTGCTGTGTGGCATTTTCCTTCCCTCCTCCACCACCCCTCCTGGGCTACCTTGGTAGTCATCCCCCTATTTGTGTGATGAATGAATAAAGAATGCATGAATGTGAAGCAACAATGACTTTATTGCCTCTGTAAGCGGTGATCGAAGGGAGGAGGAGAGGGTGGTTAGCTTACAGGGAAGTAGAGTGAACCAAGGGGCGGGGGGTTTCATCAAGGAGAAACAAACAGAACTTTCACACCGTAGCCTGGCCAGTCATGAAACTGGTTTTCAAAGCCTCTCTGATGCGTACCGCGCCCTCTTGTGCTCTTCTAACCACCCTGGTGTCTGGCTGCGCGTAACCAGCAGCCAGGCGATTTGCCTCAACCTCCCACCCCGCCATAAACGTCTCCCCCTTACTCTCACAGATATTGTGGAGCACACAGCAAGCAGTAATAACAGTGGGAATATTGGTTTCGCTGAGGTTTAAGCGAGTCAGTAAACTGCGCCAGCGCGCCTTTAAACGTCCAAATGCACATTCTACCACCATTCTGCACTTGCTCAGCCTGTAGTTGAACAGCTCCTGACTGCCGTCCAGGCTGCCTGTGTACGGCTTCATGAGCCATGGCATTAAGGGGTAGGCTGGGTCCCCAAGGATAACTATAGGCATTTCAACATCCCCAACAGTTATTTTCTGGTCTGGGAATAAAGTCCCTTCCTGCAGCTTTTGAAACAGACCAGAGTTCCTGAAGATGCGAGCGTCATGTACCTTTCCCGGCCATCCCACGTTGATGTTGGTGAAATGTCCCTTGTGATCCACCAGAGCTTGCAGCACTATTGAAAAGTACCCCTTGCTGTTTATGTACTCACCGGCTTGGTGCTCCGGTGCCAAGATAGGGATATGGGTTCCGTCTATGGCCCCACCACAGTTAGGGAATCCCATTGCAGCAAAGCCATCCACTATGACCTGCACATTTCCCAGGGTCACTACCCTTGATATCAGCAGATATTTGATTGCGTGGGCTACTTGCATCACAGCAGCCCCCACAGTAGATTTGCCCACTCCAAATTGATTCCCAACTGACCGGTAGCTGTCTGGCGTTGCAAGCTTCCACAGGGCTATCGCCACTCACTTCTCAACTTGGGGGCTGCTCTCATCTTGGTATTCATGCGCTTTAGGGCAGGGGAAAGCAAGTCACAAAGTTCCATGAAAGTGCCCTTACGCATGCGAAAGTTTCGCAGCCACTGGGAATCGTCCCAGACCTGCAACACTATGCGGTCCCACCAGTCTGTGCTTGTTTCCCAAGCCCAGAATCGGCGTTCCACAGCATGAACCTGCCCCATTAGCACCATGATGCATGCATTGGCAGGGCCCATGCTTTCAGAGAAATCTGTGTCCAAGTCCTGCTCACTCACGTGACCGCGCTGACGTCGCCTCCTCGCCCAGTATTGCTCTGCCAGGTTCTGGTGCTGCATATACTGCTGGATAATGCGTGTGGTGTTTAAGGTGCTCCTAATTGCCAAAGTGAGCTGAGTGGCCTCCATGCTTGCCTTGGTATGGCATCCGCACAGAAAAAAGGCGCGGAACGATTGTCTGCCGTTGCTCTGATGGAGGGAGGGGCGACTGACGACATGGCTTACAGGGTTGGCTTACAGGGAATTAAAATCAACAAAGTGGGTGGCTTTACATCAATGAGTATTTCAGGCAGGACTTCATGGAGGGTTCCAATAAGAAATGGTGCCCCTAAGTAATTGTTCTTATTGGAACAAGCAGGTTGGTCTGGCCTCTGATTGATACATGGCTAGATTTACCTTGCTGCACCTTCTCTGTGAATGACTGCAGTGTGACCTAGAGGAATGAGTCCCCTAGATGGGGGAGGGGAGGAAGCAAATGAGTACAAAACAAATCTGGTCTATTTCTTGTTTTGATCCACTCCATCTATCTTTTACATCTTTGGCTAGCAGCAGACGGTGCAGAAGGTCTGCAAGCCATCCACATCTCACGGCTGCTCAGCAGAAGACGGTGCAGTAGGACTGCTAGCCATCCTCATCTCTTGCCTGCCTGGCAGAAGATGGTACAGTAGGACTGCTAGCAATCCGTATCACCTGCCTGCTCACCATAAGATGGTTCAATAGGACTGACTGCAGGACTAAAGAGAATGACCTGGTCAAGTCACTCCAAATTTAGTCCCTGCGCACATGTCTGCCCAGGCGCTCCTGGCCAACGTGGCCAGGAGCACCTCGGACATGACGATGACGGCTACCAGTCGTACCGTACCGTCTGCTGCCACAAGGCAATGGGTTGATGCTGCTGTGTAGCAATGCAGTACCACGTCTGCCAGCACCCAGGAGACATACGGTGACGGTTACCTGAGCGGGCTCCATGCTTACCGTGGTATGGCGTCTGCACAGGTAACTCAGGAAAAAAGGCGTGAAACGATTGTCTGCCCTTGCTTTCACGGAGGGAGGGAGGGAACGGGGGCCTGACGATATGTACCCAGAACCACCCGTGACAATGTTTTAGCCCCATCAGGCATTGGGATCTCAACCCAGAATTCCAATGGGCAGCGGAGACTGAGGGAACTGTGGGATAGCAACCCACAGTGCAACGCTCCGGAAGTCGACTCTAGCCTCGGTACTGTGGAAGCACTCCGCCGAGTTAATGCACTTAATGCACTTAGAGCACTTTCTGTGGGGACACACACACTCGAATATATAAAACCGATTTCTAAAAAACCGAATTCTATAAATTCGACCTAATTTCGTAGTGTAGACATACCCTAGGAGTGAGGCTCACGCTGTATTACAGTGCATGGAACTGGAGAAAGAGGGTCAGATTACTGGAGGGACCTAGTTTGGTGTGACACCAGTGGCTCATTTATATAATCTGGTGTCAGGCTACTATCATAGATATAGAGGGGCTGCAAGAGACCTTGAGAAGTCATCTAGTCCAGCCCTCTGTGCTGAGACAGGACCAAATATATCAAGACAATCCCTGACAGGCGTTTGTCTAACAAAGCTCCAGTGGTGGAGATTCCACAAACTCCCTTAGCAGCCTATTCCAGTGCTTGACTATCTTTATAGTTACAACATTTTTCCTTTAACGTAACTCTCCCTTGCTGCAAATTAAGCCAATTACTTGTTGAACTACCTATCAGACAAACACTGGCCTCTGGGCATGCTCAATAAAGATCTCCCTCTTACAACTCTGCCTGCCCACTTCATCACTTACTGCTAACAAAGCACAGTCTCCAACACCAATCCTTGGCTTCTCAGCTGCAACATTGGACAAGGTGGCCTATTGTGGTGATAGGGTTCTTTTGCAATATGGACAAGTCTACTATGAACTAAACTAGCACATTTCACATGGGACAATCAATAGCTGTGAGATGGTAACAATGTTCAGGCGCCAAAGTCTCTTCACTTTAAGCATTTGCATGAGTCCCATTGACTTCATATGGTGTGAGCACATGGTTAAGTGCTTTGCTGAATTGGGATGATCTTAAGCATGTGTCTAAAAGTTTTGCTGGATTCAAATTTATGACCTACATGTGAAAGGATTCAAACTAGACCTTGACTTAGAACTTACAAACACACAGAAATGTGCTTATTTCAACCAGACTTTTTAAAGTTAAGCACCTACATAAATTCTTACGGGACTGGAGCTCTCCTGTAAGATACCTGAGATAATCTTGTGGTAAAGACTTCATCTTCCAATGCCAATACTTTGATGAGAAAAGATCCAGGAACATTCATGTAATAATATTTACTTACATGTACATAGCTCTTTTTACCTGAGGATTTCAAATAATTTTATGAGCATCATTTCAGCTTCACAAGGCCCTCCTGTGAGGTAGGGATGAGTAAGCATTATTATGAGAGAGGATTAAAAATGTTTGAATTCTGCTTTCATCAAAATTTTTGATGACAAACAAGAAAAAACGGAAATGTGTTCTCATTTTTCAGTCAATCCTGTGGTTGGTTAACAGTTTCCAATATTACACTTTGGATAACGTTCCACATTTTAACAAGAATGTGTGTGTGTGTGTATGTGTGTTTGTGAATCTAGAAAATCTTCCCACCTCTCATTCAGCTAACTTTAATTATCACCATTTTATAGAAGGGGAAACTACAGACAGAAGTGTTAAATGATTTGCTAATGGTCACAGAACAAGTGAGTGGCAAAACTGGAAACAGAACTGAAGAGGCCTAAATCCCTGAACCATTTCCATCCCACATAATATTTAGGTTTTTTATATTTACATTAAATAAACTCTCTCATGCTGGCTGTTTGCCTGAAGTGCAGGCAGGTATTAAGCATGTACAATTATTGTTAGGTAATTGTCTGTAATATTACACATGTAACAATAATAATGCATACAAAATCAGTTTAAACGATTTAAGGTCATGACACCACCCAAGACAAACTAACTATCATTCTAGGTTATAAAGTGCATGTTGTTTACACATAAATCTGTCACAATCCAGCCTAATTACCTTGCAAAATATAGTTTTCTCTTCAGGAAGCTTTGATACCATTGAAATGTTACACAGCGCTGAGAATTATGGATTTGGGGTTGGTATGTGGAGAGACAAATATTTTGCAACCCCCTTGTAAAGCAGGATTATAACCCATACGGAGAAGATTTAGTTTCAACTGCAGTGGCAGCTAGTGACTTTTTTGACAGGTGAGGCACAGATCACAAAATAGTTTTTTCCACCTCCACCTGATGCATAATTTAATAGCTATTAAAAGCTTACCTTATTTATAGCGAAAAAACTGCAGACAGATCCAGGAGCTGGAGGCCCCCCCACCCCTCACCCCCGCTACCCAGGCTGGAGCACGATGCAGGCCAGGGGCAATAGCTCCTCACACACATGCCCGGGGCCCACCCCCTGGAGAGGGGGCCAGGGAGGCGCAGGGCCAGACCCCATCCCCGTCCCCTACAACGCAGGCTTAACAGCTGCAATCCTGCTGTGGCCACACCAAGCCGTGGTTACCACAGCAACACCCTTCTAAAGTGACTCCTGGGTGTGGCAAATTGCCATGGTAACAAGGCGCTTCTTGAGGCCCGATTCGCTATACCAAGAGCTGAGCCTCACTCAGCACCGTTTTTTGGGGATGCGTTTCGCTCCTGGAGAGAGGGAGCTGTGACACCGGAATCACATCGCAATTTGTCCTCCAATCCAGAGATATTTATCAATTAAATCAATGAGAATATGCAGAATGTATGCCGCTTTGGGCACTTCTTGGTTAAGCTGTGCTTCCCTGGCCTGTGCTGATGAGCCTCCCCGTTCAGTTCCCAGTCTGCTACAAACCCCCTGCATGAGCTGAGGCAATTCCTCACTCAGCTGTTCGGTTCGCCCTCCAGCTCTGCACTGGGGGTGGCAGTAACTCATTTGCCTGCCTTTGAGGCAAGGCCCGTCTGTCGGCAGGTAGACCTTAATTAGTTCACTCCGTGCAGACCCTTGAGTGTCCACACCTACAGTTAGGTTCAGCCTTAGTGGGGCTAAGTCCTGAGACCAAGGAACATAGCACTACGCCCAGTTCTCCAAGTGTCACCTGCATTTACTGCAGGAAAGAGAGAAGGAGGAAGAGACGGATCAAAGGACAGAAAGGAGGGGGAACAAAGTCTAATTAGACACACTCACTCCATGGGCTACAGGAGGCCAGTCAGGCAGTGCTTAATCTGTAATGAAACAGGTGCCGGGGCTCAAGCAATTTTTTTACATTAACAGATGCAGCAAGCCCAGAGGTGTTGGGGCGATGCACTGCCAAGCCTAGCCTGGCACAAATTAAGCACTGCAGTCAGGGTAGCTGAAAACCCAAAAGATCTATCTTAACTGTACAAGAAGTAAACAAAAGCCAATAAACTCCACTGGAACAAAAGAACCACTGAGATTCAAATTATACCTCCCCGCTGGCCCCTGGCTTCAGAAGCTGATGGCTGGTACTTGGCCCTTGATTAGACAAAGGTGGTCGGAGGGTATGAATGCATGAGGTGCCGTTGTGGTGCCTTTGTGGACAGGATAGCCAAGCTGATGAGATATGTGGTCCCCCCTGTAAATGTTTAGTCTGTAGGTGGTCTGAAGCCGAGGCCACCCTGGAATGAATGGGCTGTTTGTTCCTGAGGTAAAAAAATGAAATGAAAGAGTGCAGAGGGGAGAGAGAGAGTGCGCTGTGATTCTCCAGGAAGGATAAAGATACCCTATGTAGCGCTGTGGGAATCAGAGGCCCTGGGGACCCTGAAATGGTGGTTGCTCATAGCCAGGGATAGAGGGAGCCATCCATAAGGCTCGCTGACTAACTTGGAGCCAGTCACCGCTACAGTTGACAAGGAAATGGCACCGAGCTGGGGATAAAATCTATTTTGGGCTGAGAATGGAGGACAGGATCTTTGCTCCCCAGAGCCCAAGGATCCCTCCTCATTGGTGCAGAAAGTCATTGCTCTCCAAAGAGCCTTTTGATGTGAAGCAGTGACCCCTGCAGCTCCAGACTCATCCTGTTCTGCTTCATCCAATACAGCCCTCAATAAACATGAGCAAGCATCTCCACAGTCAGACATCTGACTTGTAACTGAGGGCAGTGGCGTCACCGGGCACAGTGCGATATACAATGGCAGCGGAGAAAATTCCTCTGGTACCCGTGTACTGTGTTGGTAGCACCTCCCAGGGGATCTACCATGAAATGGCTTCCCATGTATGGAACGTCTCCAAGGCAGAGATTCGTGGAGAGTTTTGGGGAGTCTGCTCTAAGGGGTGAGCGGCCAAGACGTGGTAAAACTTCCGTCAGTCTGTGTAAAACCGAGAGATGAGCCAAAACGCTTCTGATGAGCCAGCTCCTCAATGGTTGCCCGTTCCTCCAATCAAATTAAGGGTATGTCTGTGCGGTAATCACAGGGTACGAGCACAGCTTGAGCAGACATACTCAAGCTAACGTTAATCTAGCGAGTTTGGGATCCGGAGCAGGCTAATTGCAGCACAGACTCAGCCGGTGAGGTGCTGGGGCCAACAGCTACAGTGGGGATGGCTCCACAGGGATTGAGGGTGCATACATACTGTGGGGAAAAGTTCTGGATGTGCCCCACCATTCTGCACACCCCTTCAGGATGGAAAACCATCACTGTGTAGTGTAGGGCAATCGCAATGCATTGTGGGATGCCTTTCCAGGAATTTGTATGGTTGGATCTGGCTATGATGCCTTCCACCATAACAGGCTTTAGTGGCTTCTGGCATTTTCGGCATTGTGCTAGGGTTACAGTAGAACACCCACTGGAGCTTCTGAAATGATGGTAGCAGCGGTGGGATAGTTTGGCTTCAGTTCCTAGTGTAGATACAGCCAGTGCTGTCAGCACCAACAGAGAAGTGGGTGCCTCCTTAGAGATAAATTTCCCATGGGCTCAATACGGAGGTCACTGGTTTGTTTTTATTAACCCTCCACCTCCCACTCTCACTTTAGTTCCTTGTTTCTCCTTTAAAAATAAAAAAAGGCATCCCTGAAACCCCAGGGGCATTTGTGGCAGGGAAACACTTGCAAGGGAAGCAGATGGGGGGCGGGGTGGGAAGCCAAGATGAAAGAAGGTAAAATTTCCTCTAATGACCTTCCCCTGGAATGGAACCTTCCCTCGGGGGACTTTTTTTTTTTTTAAACTGGTCTGAATCGGGGCAGTTGTGCTGCTGGGTTTGATTCTTCTGTTTACAACCCAGAGCCTGGCAGATAAACAGGCTGACGGCACACTGGGAAGGAGGGAAACCTCATCCGCAAACTCATTACACAACATTTTAAAAGTCGCAGGGGGTGCGGGCGGGGGAACTCCTTGGTTTGTAACATTTTCTGCCAGGTTCTGAGTGAAGCCCCGGGAAATATCCCCCAGAGCATCACTTGCGAGGGACTGTATGACCCAGGGGACTATGGTATGGAAGCTCTTATAGCCTCTGCACTGCGTGGTTAGCCACCAATGCAACCACCTGGGGACTGATTCTCATTTACACTCAGGCCTATCTGCTGGCGCTCGTCCCCAGTTGGGAGGCCATTGACTTTAAAGCAGTTACTTCTTACACCGGGGAGTGGGTGTCAGGATAGCCTCAGTCCCCATGGCTTGCTGTAGAGTTTCTCAAGTGGTGGGACGCGGGCCCCAGGGGAGGGTCACGAGGCCTTGAGAATTTGATTACAAGCAAAAGCAAAGAAAATCTCGTTCCCCCCCACACAGCCTTGCCCTTCAAGGTCAAGTGTCCCCTGTCAACCTCTCAAAACACCCCCCACTACATTAGACAAGGTTAGGATGGAGACATTATTTTACTGAATAAGGGGTCACCAAGGTGAAAAGGTCAAGGACCATTGGGCTAGGGGATCTGAGGAATCAATAGTAGTGCCATAAAAGAGGGCGAGCTGCACTGTGGCTCCTTTGGGGCTTGAACCAACACATACGCACACACAGAGAGCACTTGTTGAACAACCCTTCGTCCTTCTGTAACGCTTTCCCTCCCAGGCTCTCAGAGCACTTTGCAAACATGAATGAACTCAGCCTCACAATCCCACTGGGAGGTCAGGTCGGTGTCATTATGTCCCGTCAGACGGGTGGGGAAACTGAGGCAATGAACGGAAAGGAAACTTTGCACAAGGGGCAGTGGCGACAGCGAGCACGAGGCAATGGAGAATCAGGCGCCTTCAGTCCAATTGCATGTAAGTGGCTTAAAAACATGGAGTAGGGGAAAGGCAGGCAGCAGAAAGCCGGGTCCGTTTCCTGAGGGGTCCCTGATGTGCTGCTAAGTTTATTCAAGGATGCCTAGATTCCATGGTGATGGTGTACAACACGTGTATTGATAATCACCCATAAAGAGTAGCCAAGGCCCTGAGCTTCTGCCTGTTTGATACTTAAGATCTTAAAGGTGTTGGGGGAAGAGCTGAGCTTGACACTTGACTCCTCTTTTGCTTTGTTTTATGAGGAAAAAGGGTTTGAGGGTTGTTTTTTGGTAGGTATAAGAAAGAAAAAGTCCCACTTGCTTTTTACATTAGTCTTTGTTATTACATTGGTGCACGGAGGCCTCCAGCTGGGCTCATTGTGTTGGGCACTGTATGTACAGAGTGAGACAGCGCCTGACCTGAACAGCCTAGTGTCTAAATAGGCCAGACAGGGACTGTTAACATCCCCCTTGGGAAGCTGAGAGTGAGAGACTGAGTGACTTGCCCAAGGTCACCCAGGGAATCTGTGGCAGAGCCCAGAATTGAACCCAAATCCCCTAGGCTCATCTCTACAAGACAAGAGGGTCTCTCTGTATCTGGTCTCACTGTCCCTGCTGCTGCTGAAGGACCCTGGCAGGGATTTGGGAAACTAGCGGGACATTGCATCACAAGAGACAAGTCAGTGAAACTTGAATAACTGAGCCTGGGAAGAGTTTTTACAGTTAGATTGTTTAAAACTCTGTGGGCCAGATTCTCATTGACACTAGTGTAAAGGGGCCTTAAAGTGAGCATAGATGACGTATCAGTCCCCTTTATGGCCCCTTTATACTCCCAGAGTGATGTGAAAGGCCCTTAATGTAACTACCTGGAGTCCCACTCCAGGTCTCTAGTCCTCCAAGGAGACCTCCAGCAAAACCAAGTAACACAAAACTCAAGAGCCCTGACGTTTCTAAAGTTTAAAAAAAAAGAAAAAAAAGGCAGAAACAAATCCCTTCAGATTTAAAACTCCATAAGCTTCACCCTTCCAGGCCTTTGTTTTATATATCATAAAGAAAAAAAGTCCATTATTACAATTCCCCCTCCCAGGCATTAAATCACCAACCACTATAAATCTCCAATTTTTTAAAGCATCCTCTAACACAGTAACCAGAGGATTTGCTCAGAGGAGACAGCACCACCTCCTGGATCACCATGTCCTCACACTTCCCCCAGGAGGTCTCCCTTCCAAGCACTGCCCTAGCACATCCCTACTTAGTTGCAGCACAAGGTGATACAACTGAAGAGACTAACATGCCCTGGGTGTTTTTACAGAGAGATAGAGAAAAAAAAATCAAAGGCAAGCGGGGAAAGAGTTAACAAACAGATCAGTGCTTGTAACCAGGCCCCCTGGCTGAGCCCCAAATCTCATGTGTTGGTACCTAGGCGCCTACCTCTGTCTCTGGGGTGGAGTCGTTCTAACCACAGGGCAGCCTCACCTGCATTCCATCAACGTGAGTGACAGCTGTGTGAGTAGTTTTTTGGGCCCAGTCCTTGGCAAGATAAAGATGCCTCCTGCCGGGCCAAGTCAGCCTCGCCCTGGAAATCTCCTTAGTTAGTAGAAACAGGTTAAGAAGCCCAGAGCCAAGGAATCAGGACCAGCGGGTGTTTCTTCTGCAGGATGTTTGGAAGCGCATTGCAGCTGCCAGCTTGCATCTCTTTAGATGTCAGAACAACAACCTAGCACGGCATTAAGAAAGGAATAAAGGTTTGAAAGCAGGAACAACCCTGTCTGGATTAAGATACAGGCACCAAAGGCCCTTGCTTAGGTCCCTGCTTCACAGAATCCTGAGATGACGTCAGACTCTCGTCTTTCACTTAGTAAAACAGTATCTGGCTGTACGGTTTGCAAAGAAAAGCTGGAAAGTGTGAACAGGGAGTGCAACTCTCTGGCAGCGTCTGGTCCAGAGAGCCTCCAGGGAATCATAGAATCATAGGACTGGAAGAGAACTCGTCAGGTCATCTAGTCCAATCCCCTGCACTCATGGCAGGACTCAGTATTATCTTCTAGACCATCCCTGACAGGTGTTTGTCCAACCTGCTCTTAGAAATCTCCAATGATGGAGATTTCGCAACCTCCCTGGGCAATTGATTCCAGTGCTTCACCACCCTGACAGTTAGGAAGTTTTTCCTAATATCCAACCTAAACCTCCCTTGCTGCAATTTAAGCCCATTGCTTCTTGTCCTATCCTGAGGGGTTAAGCACAACAATTTTTCTCCCTCCTCCTTGTAACAACCTGGAAGACATCCACCTCCTCACCCCCACCATAGCAGAGCATGCCCCTTGCTTGGAGGGTACCGCCCTGCTGCTGGTGAGAAGGAGGGTAAAGGAGTGCCAGTTTTGAATGGGGCCTCGACTTTAACACAAATAAATAATAATAAAAACTCTTGTGTAGCACTTTTCATCAGCAGATCTCAAAGCACTTTACAAAGAAGGGCAGTATCGTTACCCCCATTTCACAAATGGGGAAACGGAGGCACAGAGAGAGGAAGTAAAGTGACTTTCCCAAGGTCACCCAGCAGGCTAGTAGCAGAGCTGGGAAAAGAACCAAAGTCTTCTGAGTCCCAGTCCAGCGTTCACCCCACCAGACTACACTGCCTCATGACTTAAATGTGTTGTACCTCAGTTTCCCCATCTGCAATGGGGTAGAATGACACCTGCTTTTATAAGGCGCTGTGATTTCCACAGCTCAAAGCTAAAGTCTGTTGTATGTTCCATCCCTTTCCCCTCCCCTTTGTCTGTCTCACTTATTAGGCTGTAAACTCTTGGGGCAGGGACCATCTCTTGTTTTGTATTTGTACAACACTGGGTGCAATGCGGCCCTGATCTTGTTTGGTCACCAGCCACACTGTAAGAAACATGATAAATAACAATCAAAGTATTTTTTTAAAATTCTGTTTTGCTGCAACACCCCACTGTCCTGTTTCATGGAGGTTCTTTCCCCTGGCTGATCTCCACAGCACCATCCTTCCAGAAATGTGCTACGTGATGTGTCTCACATACGTGGCAGTAAGTTTATTCAACCTTGTTAAGTATTCCCCATGCGAGGAAGAGGACAGGCAACTGTGCATTGATTTATGCCCTGGGCTGAACATTCGGATCTGACACTTCTCACTTAGCCCTGTATCACTCTGCCGACTTCAGCAGAGTTACTCCACCTTGACATCAGTGCAAGGGAGAGAAGGACCAGGGACCCACCACAGAGATCTTCTCTGGTCCATGTGAACTTTTCATAGTTAGCCCTTCCCCTACTTGGTGGAACCATTCATTCTTAGGCTTGGTCCAAACATCCAATTTATGTTGATGTAACTATGTCGCTCGGGGTGTAGAAAATACACACCGCTGAGTGATGTAGTTACACCAACCTAACCCTCGGTGCAGACAAGGGAGGGCTTCTGCTACCAACTTAACCAGCACCTCTCGGGTCTTCACCAGTGCAGCTGTACTGCTGCAGTGCAGTAAGTATGGACAAGCCTTTAGACGGAATATGGAGATTTAGGAAGACAAAGACGATAACTTTTCAACTCCCCCCTACTGCCTCTGGGCAAATTCCCAGCATCTCTTATGCAACAAACTCATGAGACTGACAAGGAACATTCACAAGGTTTATATGGTCAGTTCCTGCTGCTTATAAGACACAATCCTGATGTATACAAGGCAAATCCTTGATGCTCGGAGGGCAGGTTCACAGTATTGAAATGGAATTATAAAATCAGAGGAAACCCACTAAGTTGTGAGAACTGTGGCTCAAGAAGGAATTGAATTCTGTCAGGCATGATACTCAACAGGGAAAGAGGTAGAGGGAGCTGTGGGGAAAGAGGAGTGCATTGGTGGATGACTCCATTAGGAGTGCATTGGTGGATGACTCCCCCGGTTCCATCCAAACAGGACAACAGCTAGATCCTAACCCTTTAAAAAAAAATAGAAGGAACTCATCAGCAGCCCAGACATTTAGCAGGCTAGTGAGAGAGCTCATTGTAATTCATGCTCCACTGATAACACACACCGCTTGTTATCTCTGTCTGCACCCAGCTTCCAAAATGGTGCAGATGGGTTGTAACCCAACGTGGCCTCCTGAGGGATTTCAGAGGGACAGGGCCCTGGAGAAGATGAAACACCGGGCTCTCTACAGCTCCATCCTCAGGTGTCTAGGCAGGTTGGTAGCGGTTAGACTGATGGGCCCCACTGAGGGCAGTCGCTGGTGTATGAGATGATCTATCCATCCACCTCAATCAGCTGCAAATAGCACAGCCACGTCACCTGCCTGGTCCACTCACAGCTCAAACTATACTAAGGGCCTGTCTTGAGAGAGCTGGGCTGGGCTAGCAGTCACCCCCAGCCACTTCAGTGGCCTCCTCTATGATTCAATCACTGACGGTGGAAACTTTATGACGAACTAACCATGCATGACAGACTCCAGTTTCACTCCCCCGGCTCTGAACAATGACACCCTCCTTCTATAGAGACCCAATTGGTTCCCTTGGTGGAACACCTTTCCCCTTGCTGCTTATCCCACAGGGATTTGGGGGAGTGGAGAATCAGTGCCTTAAATGTTGTCTTAAACCCACTAGAAAGACAAGGTGGGTGAGGTAATATCTTTTAATGGACAAACTTTTGTTGGTGAAAGAGACAAGCTTTTGAGCTTACACAGAGCTCTTCTTCATGTCTGGGAAAGGTACTCAGAGTGTCACAGCTAAATACAAGGTGGAACAGGCTGTTTAGCATAAGTATTTAACATATACTGTAAGAGACCATTCACGATGAAGTGGCCTGTTAATACCTCTGGAGTCATAGCACAAAAAAAGGAGGATTAGTGGATTACAGATGGATGTAATAAGTCATTAATCCACTGTCTTTATTAATATCCTAGGATCATGGCTACACCAAGGCAGCAAACATCAATGGTCTTAAACCCATTATCAATTGACATGAACCGCTCATTCCCTAGCTGTCTGGGGCTACCCTTCCTTTCCAGCCCGATTCATTCATGCCCAGAACATGGCAGACACTTCTTCGCGGGGGCTGTACAGCAATTTTATCCAATTGCTTTTTACCTATGGTCACAATTTCTGTTGTGTCTGGGTCCTATTGGGGAGGGCAGGCTGGGCTCCATTGGCTGGATAAACACATCGGGAAGTAACCCCAGGAGCACAAGCTCCTTCCCCCTTTCCTTCTCTGTTCCCCATCCCAAACCAACAAGGCTACAAGGAACCCCCTGGACCGGAGCCCCACTGCACATTCCTAGCAAAGTGAGGGACAGTGCCTACTTTCAGGGAAAAACATGCTAACTCCAGCTCCTCACGCAGGTGTCAGAGCAAGTCAAAGCGGTTGCTTGAGAGACACCCTGGGGAGGGGACAGTGGAAAGGCCGGACTGCATAGGGTTGGTGGAGTGGGTCGAACCCCCAGGTGGGGGTAGGTTTTTATTCGCTTGCCTTGTTTCACTCTTTCTGGTCTCTCACTTTGAATGTGACCCCAGGAGGAAAAGGCATCACTGGCAGCAGGTGCATGGCTCTTCCCCTGAGTCATGCCAGCCCCTCAGAAACCCTGGGCTCAGTGGGTCAGTGGCAGTGCACCTTGTGCTGTCGCTGACGCCCGCGGGTGCCACCCACCGCCATTCTGAGGAAGTAACTGCTCACAGGCATCGTGAGCACACCGAGCGCAAGGCAACAGACAATCAAACCAGAGCCCTGCTTCCACGGATGTCAGTGGCAAAACCCCCCTTAGCTTCAGTGGGGCCAGGATTTCTACCCCTAACATCCAGCACAGCATAGAGGGCTACCAGCATAGACTTCCTCTCTTTGAGCACCACCCAGTCTCCTCCCCAGCTGGGCTCCAGCTTCAGTTAGGCCTGACCCATTCTCCAGGTGGACCCAGGTGGGTTAATCAGCCTCTCAGGCCCACATTAACCCTTTCACTAGGGTGACCAGATGTCCCAATTTTATAGGGATAGTCCCAATTTTTGGGTCTTTTTCTTATATAGGCTCCTATTACCCCCCATGCCCTGTCCCAATTTTTCACACTTGCTGTCTGGTTACCCTACCTTTCACCATCTGTGTGGTGTAGACACCCTATCGCAAGGGCCTGTACCAGAACTCCATATCCAAACAAGCGTTTGAAATGCGGATCCACATCCTGATCTTAATGATGGAACCCCAGGGTTGAGTTTTCCAGTATGCAGCAGAGTGGAGGGGATTGGGAATCAGAATCAGAACCTAGATCAGCGTTTGGAGGCGCAGGTTCACAGCTAACACTGACACAGAAGGGGCTGGTTGGGTATGGTCTAAGAAATCCATTACCAGGGAAGTCTTAAGTGATCCATCCCTTAAGACTTCCCTGGTAATGGATTTCTTGTCTGCTATGGGGTTACTGTTTGGAACACACACTCCAGTTCGGGTCTTCTTAGGTTCTGAGAACCTGAGAATGCAACCCTCCTTCAGTGGGATCATCCAACACTGAGCCAGAACCTGCTACCAATTTACACCAAAGTAAATCCAGAGCAACGCAACTGACTTCAATGAAGCTGTTCCAGATTTACAACAGCATGACTGAGAGCAGAATTTGTGCCCCACCCCCGGTGCTCCCCAGTGACTGCGTGATCTTACTGTCCCCTGCCTTCTCGTCTCTAGCCCCTTTCTGCATTGTCATCTCACATTGTCCTGCTCTGAAACTAGGAGCTCTTCGGGGCAGGCAAGCCATCTTTCTCTGTATCATAAGGTGTCATAAATATGCACAGTGTTGTGTATGTACAGTAATAACAGTGTTCAGGACCTGGAAGTAATTAGGTTTAATGGATGTTCTTGCTGCTGCTTTTTATAAGGCAGATGTTGCCAGTGACAAATTATTTAGGAAGTTAATTCCTGCTGGGGTAAAATCCACATCTCATCACCATTGCTTCCCTTTCTTTGGACTTAAGAAAAAATCCAGTGACACAGTCTAAGCGTGTGGGTTACTCTATCACACAGATATTCACTCGGCACCATGCCGTTGCTATCTGTAAAGTCTCAGACACACACACACAAAACCTTTCCTCCAACAGCAAGGCTGGTTCATTGCAAACTCAGGGCTCATCAAACCAGCAAGGAAGAGACAAACTCAGCAGTATGCAAAGGAAGACACTTGCATCGCAGGTTGGCATCTGGCTCCAGTTCCCCTTGGGAGCAAGACTGACGAGGGCTGGCTGTAATTGACCCCCTATTCCTTTAAATAGCCCCAATTGCCTAGGAGATGGGAAAACAGCAGTGTCAGAATCATCTCGGAATGGACCCAGCTGTCCTGGTGACCCCTGGCCTGAGCCTCAAGCCTTCTGACCCCCTCAGCTTCTCTCCAAAGACCATTAATAGAGTCTGACTTTATAGAGCATCTTCCATTCCAAGAGCTTCCATTTCAAAGCCCTGGGCCGAATTCTAAGCGATGTAAAGGAATGATACAGCAGAGGATCTCAACATAATTCAGCACCGAGGTTGGGATTTTCAAAAGGTACCTACAAGAGTTTAGAGGCCCCTTGAAATTCACCAGGGAATGTTACCTTTTTTTTTTTTTTAAAAGTCCTATTTTTTCTTTTTAAAAAGGTGAAATCGACAGCACACTTGAGCACGTCCCTTCTGAGAGAAGATCAGCATGACGTGCATTGCTGGGTTTCCACGCTGCATGTTGCAAGTGCCAGCTAAGGGTGTCTACACTGCAATCAGACTGGTGTGACTGCAGCACACACAGGCAGACACGAGGCAGCTCTGATCCAGTTAGTTCAAATAACAATAGCCAGGCTGCACAACCCCACCCAGGACCCTAAATGTGGACAGCCTTCTGACTGCAGTGTAGACAGACCCTCAGTTATGAATTGTCCTTCTCTGGGTCGCCTTTTTCAAAGAAGCCACTAAAATGAAGCCAGCAAAATTTTGCCCATATGTGACAGAGAGTAGAACTTGTCCCTTAGGCCTGGTTTACACACAGTTTTTGAACTAGTTCAGTTAGGAGTGTGATTTTTTTTTACTGATATAGTTACACCAATACCCATGCTGCCCCCTTGTGAGGTGCTCCCCATAAACACCCACAAAGCCACCTCATCATCCTCCTTCAAATCCCCTCTTTAAAACTCTCCTTTGTCAATAAACTTGACAGCGGTCACGCTGTTGGTGTCCTGAGACTCCTGCCTGTCATGCTGACTCTCTGCACTCCCCATCTTTCTGTAGAAATGTCATCTCTTGTCTTATACTTGGATTGTATGCTCCTTGGGACAGGGACTGTGTATTTGTACAGCGCCTAGCGCAGGGGGGTCCTAGTCCACACTTGGGAGTCCTAGGTGCTACAGTAATATGAATCATAAAAATAACCAGTATATAGTATGGATTTGGATATACTGGTCTAAAGGTGCCTTATGCCGATATAGCTTAGTCCCCATCCTGTATAGGAATAGCGATCCCACCTTTATACAGCTATAACTGCATCCACACTAGGAGACTCTGTGCTGTGTTTATTATACTGGTGTAGTTAAAGTCGTAAAACTTCCTCCTGCAGATGAAATCTTAGCTTGAACCGCGGAGTGGGGGAAACTTGTTTGCTCTGATTTGGACTCAGTTTGGCCAGTCGTCTGGACCCAACCCTCGGGGGATTTGGTTCCACACCTGAGTCCACTTATTCCAAGGCCAGTTGGAAGTCTGTATGGGCCTTAGAACCGGGAGAAGGGGAACAGTGTGACACCGCTTTCCATACCACGCTTTCCACACACCATGTTAATTACACTGACAGCAACCAAGGTCACGCCAGGCCTGGGCGCCCACCCTGCAATTGTCAGCTGGATTCCACAGAACGCAAAAAACAAAATGGCCACTGGCTCCACCACCACTCCACCTGGCATAGTTCGTTGGGACATCCATCAGCTGGTGTCAGCCTTGATGTGCGTCTTTGCCTTGACCGATTACCCCCGTGACATCGTCACGGGGAGGTTGGCCCAATGGCCAGCCAAGGAGCTGTCACCAGCCATGCCAGAACTAACAATAAAGACAAATGGGTCCATCACAGTAAATGGCTCTTAATGGGCTGCAGGAGGGGATGGGTCAACAGAGCTGGCTGGGCACCATATGTGAATTCTTCACTAATCGCTCCAAATTGGCCCAATTTGTTTTTAGAGAGCGGCGCAGGGACATATGCATTGCCAGCCATGGAGTTTTGAACATGAGCCGGCATGGAAATAATTTGGGGCTTGCGCGGATGCTTCCCAAATCTGCCAGAAAAAAAAATAATGGAAGCAAAGAGGAAGCAGGAGCTCGCGGGTTTGGCGTTGGGGATTTTCATCATTTTTGACTTACCATCTCTGGTTGGGAGGAGGGGGAAAAAATGCCACTACCTAAAAGGATTGGATGGCAACGAATGAGATTGTGAGATACCAGCTGGTGGCTATTAATAAAATCAGTGCTACACTGGGAATGTTACTGGAATATGTCCCTCGCCCAGCGACCTTGCAAGGTAATATAGATGAGGCAACACAACACCCCATGGAAAGACGAGGATGAGGAGAGACATGTAGGAAAAAATCTTTGGGAAAATGAGTTTCAGGAGGGATTTGGAAGAGCGCTGGAATGACAGGAAGAGGCATGAGTGGTGCCAGGACAGTGTGATAAAAGGAAGGTCTTGAGATGAAGGCACTTGATTGCAGTGATTTTATCACAAGTCTCATGGCATCTGGGCCTTTTTGTAAAGCTCCAGCTCCAGGAGTCATGTGATTAGATCAGAATATCAGCGTTGGGGTTTTTTTTAAAAGTAAGTTTCTATCCTTCATGATTGCAGAAAAGAGGTTGAAAATGGGACCCAGCTGCATCCTAAAACCTCAGAAACCAGATGGCAAGCACAAAGAACCCAAATTTTATTGTATTGTTTAAAAAATCTCATGATGGGGGGAGGGATGACTCATGGCTTTTGAACAGTTGGGATGGGCGACAGCTGGACTCTGACACAGGAGATTTGGGTTGAAATCCCAGTGTTGAAATCCCACACAGTTATTGTGTGACCCTGGGCAAATTACTTCCTTTGTACCTCAATTTCCCCATCTGTAAAATAGGGTGATACTAGTCCTTCCCCTGCAAGGGGTCATGTGAGTATAAGTCCATGAATGTGTGTAATGTAGTCAGATACAGGGTGAGAGGGGCCATGGGATCACCTCTATAACCAAAGAAAATGGGATAGACCTTTCCCATCCAGCAGCGGGGAGATTAACAATCGCACCTGCAAGTTGAATGGAGCTAGGAGACAAACAACCAGCTTCCTTCACCCTTTTATTCAGAACTAAACTACTTAACCCCACAGCACCCACCCCTCCTCCCCAGCCCCTCTGTGACCATCTCAGCAGTCACACCCGCTATTGAAAAGAGGCATTGTACTAACCCTACCTTGGCTTCACCTCTCTTCATTGATCACAGGTTATTGCTCTAATTATCTCTCTCCCTGCCTCCTGGCCTGTCAGAGACATTCAAAAAGAGGTCACCTGGGTCATTGTTCATTGGGAAGAAGAGACGTCACCAGGAAGGTAATGTTTCGGAGCATCCTTTGATGCTCAACTACCAGAAATTACGCTCCTGGGATATTAGCTGGTGCAAGACACCAAACTCTTTCTCTCCGACACACTTTTTAATTTTCTGTTAACAATCAAACAAAATGCTCAGGAATCCCCATGTCCTCCTAGAATGCATAGCACAGAGAACCATAATGTATACTATCAAACCAAGCTCAATCTCACCCTATAGGCTATGGTCAGACTCAGAGTTGGTATGTCCAGGGGCTACAAATGCAACCCAGGCTAACCCAGCATGGCTTCTTGTCTCCCTCCAGTGGCTAGACTATGCACAGATGTTTATATGGGTATTTGGTGCCTAGTGATCACTGAGGCCCATATCCTCAAAGGTATTTGGGTGCCTAACTCCCATTGATTTGTGCTCTCGGGCCTTAAGGTGCTTGAAAGAGATCTGGTTTGTTCGGTGTCTGGTTCCAAAAAGAGCTTCACAGATTCACTGTCTGGGAAGCTCAGCCCTTAAAGACACCTATACCCCAGCTACCATCTTGACGGGCCCAGCTCTTTAACTCAAGCCACCAGAGATTCAGTTCTGTATCTGGTGGGAAAGAGCCTCTGTGCTCAAAGAATTTCCTGGAGGGGTTGGGTGTCCCTTGGCTGCTTGGCAGCCATTTGGCAACAATGTAGCTGGCACAAAGTGGCCACAGGGCAACTGTGGGTCAGATCCAAGAGATCCAAATAGACTTGCCTCTTCCTGAATCTTTCTTACTGCAACCTCAGCTCCATGAAAGCTCTTAAATTTGGTTCTGCAGGGAGCCTATATGTTCATCGGAACGTGGCAGTTCTGAATTGGGAAAGCCTTTCTTTTATCTCAACAGAAGCAGAAGAGGCTTCTGCCAGATGTACATCTCTGAGCTTATGAACAGGATTTTGAAAAGGACTCTGGATCCCCAGCAGGGGCCAGATTTTCACAAGAGTTCAGCACATCTGGAGCTGAGCAATTTAGAAAACTTGGCCCGTGTTTAGGTACCTAAATGGGAGCCGAGAAAGTTGGAAAATCTGGATGCTAAGCCCTTGAAAATCTGGCTTGGAGCTCTTTGGAGAATCTAGCTCCTTAGTCTCGTTTCTGTCCGGCCCTCTGCCTCCCCCAAGTTTGGAACTCATGAAGAAATCAGCTAAGGTTCTTTGGCTTTTACGAGCTATGGAAGAGACATTGTTTCTCCCTGCCTGCATGCTGGAGGAGTCTTTCTACCACAACAGAGAGGCCCTTGATACCACTATATATGCCTCATTGCATGCAGCAAGATATGGGGGTTTTCATCGTCTCTCCACCAGGTCTCCAGACAAGAGGGCTCCGAGGTCTGTGAGGTAGGGTAGCCTCATTCCGAAGCGCCAGCCTCCAGAGGTTCAAAGGAATTTACACAGCCCTTTGGAGACTGGAGTTGGGATTCATGACTGGGGCAGGAGTCCCATCTAGACCAGCCCCTATCTGAACGCTACGCTTGCGTCATGTTGGCTGATGTCCCAGAGATGAACCAGAGACCTCCAGGGCTAAAAACATGAGTTGTTACAGCATGACAACTCTGCCCAGGGTTCAGGGGGCTGTAACAGCTCTCGAAGGAGGATCCCAGAGCGGGGCCATGTAATACACTTATCAGTGCATTACACACACTTAGCCAGCAGTCCCATGAGAGAAGCAGGTAGGCAGCTATCCTTTGACAGGTGGCTTGCTGTCCCTCCTGTACAGACCTGTTGGCTCTCTCTCCTTTTCAGAGAGTGGCTCATTCCTTACTCCTCCAGGAAAGAGGGTTCCAAACGAAAGTATTTGATTGGAGGCTGCTGAAATCCATGTCCTCTCTGGGGTGTGTGTGTGGGGGTCATTATCCCCATGCCTCCCTCCTCTATCCCCATTTCTTCTGGAAGGGGCAAGTGCAGCCTAGGAGTTTGCTATTGCTGTGAGAAACTGAGGCACAACTACCCATGGAAAGAGTTGGGCACAACTGGAAGGGGCAGAGGCAGTGACTCTAGAGGGGTCTGTACAATTAAGCTAGCCAGGGGGAGGCACAGTCAGCCTATGGGGGAGAATATATATAATTATTCCAAGAGAGGGAGGTCAAATTGCTCCGGGAAGTGGGTGTACGTCTGCTCCATGGTTACGTGAAGCCATAACCACTCAGTGTGGGGCTGTTCCTCTCTAGTGGTGGGGCGTCTACTGTGTCAACTGAGAGAGCAAAGCTTTTTAGCTCAGGGCAATAGAAGCTCACGCACTGAGATCCACAGGTCCCAGATTGGATCCCTGCAACAACCCACCCAGGGGTGTTGGGGTTACAGTTAGAACAGCGTCGTGACAGGCGAGACTGCAGGGTTCCAGGCCCAGCACTGCCACTGACTCACTGGTCCTGATTTTCTCTTGCTTTGTGCCTTTCGCCACCATGTACGCCTGTGCCAAGTGGTTGTAAAACGCTACTGTCGCATAGGTATGAGACAGTGAAGAATTATGCCCAGCGGGTGACCCTGGGCCAGTCCGCTTTTCCCCACCTGTAAAAATGGCTAGAGTAACACTGACCAACGTCAACAGGGGGTGACAAGAGGATTCACGGCTTAGATAGTGCTTTGAGATCCTCAGATAAAAGATGCCAAAGGTATCATCCTTTCCCTGAAAGTCAGTCCCCCTCACCCGCCCATTCACACACACATACACACACACACACACACACACACAGCAGGAAGGGATACACAGAAATGCTTCAACACTGAGAACTATCCATTTGCGTCAGGAAGGGGCTATATCCAATTGCCTCCCCTCTCCCGGAAAAGGATAGCAGCCCACTAGCTCCTGCGCTGGTGACAAATGGGTTTCAGATAAGTGTCTCTGCAGATATGTTACCAGAGCTGCTGCTGCTGCGAGATGCAGACTGTCCACCAAAGACACGACAACCTCTCCCCGCAGAGCTGGAATTCTCTGGACTGGCTGATAGAGGACACGGGATCAAAGGTTCCCCTTTGCCTGTGCTGAAAATGTCAGATCATATCTGGTGAGAAAGACCTAAGCAAAGTATCCAACATCTCCCGTTAAAAGTCAGCAAAATTCTGGCAGAAGGAGAAAGAGACGGCAGAGATAACCTTACAGCACGTGGCCACCTGTCAATTAGAAATGAGCAGTAAATGTCACCTCTATCTAGGTGCCGTATGGCCAACCGTCACTGTAGCACGTGAGTGCCTCGTGGGCACTAATAGAATTTCCTCCCCTGTAGGGTAGGTAAATTCTTATGATCCCCAGTGGGGTTGTTTTTTTTAATCATCCTTACATTTTTTCACACATGGGAGTCACCCAGATGTTTAGGCCCAGATTTTCAAAAAGGGCCTAGAAAGGAAGGTGCCTCATTGTTTGAGTGCCAAGAATTAGACACCGAGGGCTTGATTGGTTGAGGGGCGGAGCGCCCATCATTCCAAGGGAAGTCAATAGGCGCTGCAGATGCTCTGCACCTCTGAAAATCTAGGTGAGCACCACCTTACTAACACCAAAGGCAACTATTCTGCAAAGACACTGGGGGAACTTTGTCAAGGAGCGAATTCTTCTTTGTGCCAGTGGAAAGTAAAATGAGAATCAAGCCCTGAGTGTCTCCCTTTGGGCATTCAAAAAAGTGCAGGCACCTGAAATTAGAGGCCACTTTTGAAAATTCAGGTTTAAGGGATTTGTCCCAAAATCATGGTGACAAAGCTGGGACTGGAGTCCAGATCTCCTGAAGCCTAGCTCGGTGCCTTAACCGCACAACTTTCTTTCTCTCCTACACCTGAGATCGAAACCCACTGCAACTGCAAAGCCATTCCTTGGGCACAGATTTGTTTTGCCACTTTGGCAACAATTGCACCCCATATGATGCCAGTAAAATACTTAATCAGCTGCTCTGTCTGAGACAGATTCCAAAGGCCATTCAGAGCCTCTCTGAATCTCCCAACAGCCCTTTGCTCACACCCTGGGAAATGAAATAATCCTGAAATGGTCACTGCCAAAGGAAACCCTCCAAATGGGCCATAATTACAAAGAGCTCAAGAGGAGAGGGACTGACACCAGCTGTGGTTTCAAGGTCCAGGGTTCTAGTACACGCTGGAAGGGGTGGCTGTTTTGCTCCGGGCTTGTAGGTTTTTCATGGATAGGGATGTACCAGGAGGAATCAGTGGGAGACACTTGGGGGGTGGAGGGGAGGGAAAGGCCTGCTGTGCCTTTAATTTTCTACAGCCCAGGCTTTAGAAATGCAGCTTTGCTTGGAATGCTGCTGAGTGTGTAGCCCTGGGACAACTGCGATCCCTTTGATTTGGCAGACTGGAGCCGATGCAGGTTGCTTTGTGGGTGTATTTCGTAAGAAATCACAGGAGGCAGCAGTCCTGCCCTGTAACAGCCTCCAGACATTCTGGCTGAGCACTGCCACGGCAACAGCCAAGAAAGGCACCGCCTGAAAGGGTGGCGTTTCGAGGAAGCCTTCTCTGGCTTGGGACGTTTGCCCAGCTTGCAGAAAGCTTGTCTGTTTTCTGGCTCCTCCGCTCCTTGCAGAGGCAGAAAGGTTCCTGCAGTGCAGGGAATGGCAGAACTGCTAGCTCCACACGCGCACTTCAGTCGGCTAACCCCACAGTGTGCAGAAGGGAGCGAGAGCGTGCATGTCGCAAGCTCCGGTTGCAATCCAGGCACAGCACGGAACCTTAGCTCCACCACAAGGCGTGAGTGGGACTGTCATGCAACACACGTTTACGACACAAAAAGAAAAGGAGGACTTGTGGCACCTTAGAGACTAACCAATTTATTTCTAAGGTGCCACAAGTCCTCCTTTTCTTTTTGCGAATACAGACTAACACGGCTGCTACTCTGAAACCTGTCATTTACGACACAGTACCCCACCCACAGTGCTACCAAGGGCCGGGAGCGTGTGCTGGCAATGACTCAGTGTGTTTTGAGCCAGGTGGCTGGGAGAATCTGAAATCATTGAAGGCCCTGATACCGACAGGGAACTACATAAGCTATAAGATTTATTGATCGCATGTAGGCTGCATGAGTTTTCACCCTGCCCACACTAAACTCCCCAACTCCTGCCCCAGCATGCACCAGGCTCATTGTGAAACTGGAGATGGATTCTCCAGGGGCTGTGTAGGCAACCAGAGGGGAAGTACAAATTGACAGCGCAATACCCGCCGTGGCACATGTGGGGTGTGAACACACGTGTTGCGATGAGCCACACGGCCATGCAAATTCACAGCGCAGCACCCTGACTGTAGTGGGGCCACAGCATGCCCTGGGAGTGACTCAGGTTTCCCTCTGAGCCCTGGATCATTGTTGTTCAATAGAGTCACTCCTTCACAACACATCTGGAGCAAGCTATGGAGACATGGTCTGGGCCTACGCGTATGTCCCAACACACCTCTGATCCATTCTGTGGCTCTTCCTTTGACTGAAAACACACCATCCAGGAGCATCGGGCTGCACGGTACAGAGGAAGACACTGTCCCTGTCCTAAAGCTGAACTGCACAAACAATCCCATTCAACGCACTGTGCCTGCAGGTCCAGGCTCAGGATGGGACAATCTTTATCTTTGTCTAATTATTGTCAAATGGATTCAGAGAAGAGATGGGGCCAAAGCAAAAACCCAGCTGCAAATTCCCCAGCAATGTAGGGAAAGTTTAGAGCTTTATCGAAAGCCCTGTGAAATTAATGGAAAGATTTCACTGGGTTTTGGATCAGGCCCTACGAGGTTCAGGCAGAGCTCTGCTTAACATCGGGCCCAATCCTGCGAGGTGCTAAGCACCCTCAACTCCTGCTTAAACCAATGGTTCCTGGTCGGAGTCAGTGGGATTGTAATGACGGCTGGTCAAACACTAAAAATGCTGATCTCAGTCGTGTTTTCACAAATCTAGGTGCCTAGCTCAGTTCACTTGTTATTCACAAGCTCCCTGGTCACGAACCGTCAGGCCATTGTGAAGTTGCACTCTGAAAGTGTCACAGATTTTATCATGAACTCAAAGCTGCTTGAAAGCTTGCCCTGGGCTGGGTGATCCAGCAGACAGCACATGGGACTGGGGCTGGGTTCTTTTTCCAGTTGTGACCCTGGGGAAATCTCCTTCCCTAGCATGTTTTTAAATAGGATCTATTTTCCAAGTCTAGACAGTGCCTTTGTCTGTCTTGCCTATTTAGCTTGTGAGCTCTTCAGGGCAGGGTCTGTCTCTTACTATGTGTTTGTACAGCGCCTAGCACAATGGATCTTGAGGCCTCTCGGCGCTACCGTAATACTCTTAATAACAGCAACAGTCAAATGAAATCTTCACTTGTCTCAAAAGCCCCGCTTCCCCTTCGTTGCTCTCTTTGAGCAGGCTTGCAGAACCGCCCAGCGTGCCCCTTTCCCAGTATTCAATGGCTGTTGTCACACCGAGGCTCTCCCATGGATGGACTGAGAACCCACCCTTGGCCCCACACACTGCGTCTGTGCTCCGGAGCCCCATGCGGCTCTTCAGATGTCACTATGCGGCTCCTTGGAGAGGCCCCGACTCCAGGGCTGGAGCGACAGGTGCCAACTTTCCAATGTGCCAGGAGGCGCTCACTGCTCAACCCCTGGCTCTGCCACAGGCCCTGCCCCTGCTCCACCCCTTCCTGCCCCCTCCCCAGAGCCTGCCATCAGCTCCCCTCCCCTCCCCTCCCCTTCCGAGCCTCCTGCATGCCACGAAACAGCTGATCTGGAGGTGCGGGGAGGCGCTGATCGGCGGGGCTGCCAGTGGGTGGGAGGTGCTGGGAGCGGGGCGGGGGAGCTGATGGGGGGCTGCTGACTTATTACTGTGGCTCTTTCGCAATGTACGTTGGTAAATTCTGGCTCCTTCTCAGGCTCAGGTTGGCCACCCCTGTGCTATACATTCAAAGCTGCCCATAGGAACCCTTTAATGGACGTGGGTGCTGTTTTCAGTCTGCTGGAGGGCTCCAGGGCCGGAATGACCTCAGAGAAGTCCCAGTTAGGTCTGCAGCAGCTGCTGCTCTTGTACGAAGAGCCTTTTCCGTTGGGAATGTCTATGGACACCAAGGATACGCCAACCCCATGACAGGGAATTATATGGCAGGTTACCTGCGAGAGCAAGGGGAATGCACTCAGTAACCCAGGAGATCCCCTCTAGACGCATATTACACTCAGATGTGATTTTTTTTAACACACCCACACAAATCAACAATAACAGCAGGAGGATTTGAACATAGTTTCCAGCACAAAAGCAAACACCTCTGCCACTTGAGCTAATCCCAGTGTACAGCAGCAATCACAAGACCAGACATGGCATAGAAGCATAGAATTCATAGACGCATAGAATATCATGGTGGGAAGGGACCTCAGGAGGTCATCTAGTCCAACCCCCTGCTCAAAGCAGGACCAATCCCCAATTTTGGCGTGGATGGAGGGTGGAGACATGCAACATGCTTTACAAGGACCAACCGGACAGCCTACTCTGATCTTTAATTTAGATCAAGGAAAACAAAAGCAAGAAAGAACAAAAGGAAATGTCTCCAGGAGAGACCACGGTGTGTGTCCCTCTATGTAACAGTCTGCAGCATTGGAGAACAAAATGGCGCTCTCCCAGCACCTAGGAAGAGAACTTCAAAATTTAAAGTACACTGAAAATAAGACATTAGGGATTCACAGCTCTGTTAGCTGCATTTGAGATCTCTCACCCCACCCGTCTGGTAGTGGGACCACAAGGAAAGCTGTTTCTCTGTTGCAGATTCCACCCTGGGAGTTGAACCAGACCATGAGGCCCTCATCCTAGTGTGGGCCCTGCAGTAGCTTTAGGCCCCATAAATAGCACTGCCAGCACTGGTCCAACCAGTTCTACGGGCAACGGACCATTTCCTGCACCTAGTTCTTCTGGTAACCTACAGACTTTTCTGCCAGGCAGTTTTGTCATATAGTCCTTCCCAGAAGCTCATTTGTATAACTGAAAAAAACAATCCCTGTGAGCCCACCTCCACCTGGTCCTGGAAGATACCGCTCCCCACCCAGGGAGAGGCTGGGAACATGGAGAGAAGAAGGCCCTTAGCCAAGCACCTATCACGTGATTAATATTGTCTCGCTGTTTCCTGGTTCCCCTCTATGGGTCTGTCTGCATCCAACAGCCGCTTCTTGGCCCATACTTAGACTGTGAGTTCTTTGGGGCAGAGACGCTGAGGTAGGAGGATGCTGGCTCTATGTCAGACTCCCGTCAAGCCCTCCATGGCCAATGATTGCCTCCATGAGTCAGGACTAGAGGAAGGAGGCCCAAAGAGGGAATCCATTGTCTTGCTGGAATGAGAACCCAAACCAGCAGTGGGAGCTAAATTATTTCCTAGTGCAATGCCATTGATGGCAATGGAGTTACACAGGGGTAGATTTGGCCCAGTGCGTATGTTTACTTGAATTATTGTTATTATCTTGTGTCTAAAGCGCAGGACTGGGAGTCCAGAGATTTGAGATTGATTCCTGGCTCTGCCACTGACTTTCTGCATGAGCCTGGGGAAGTTGCATCCTCCCCGCCCCCGTTCCCCCATCACTTTCTAGGACACATTTTTCAAGCGAACAAAGGTTTGCACTAAAATGAGTGAAGACATCAGGAGTTGTGAACTTTTACTCAAGTGCCTCGTGGTCATCCAAATTCAGAAGCACAACAAATAAGCAGGAGCCCGTGAACTTGGGGCTGGTGCCTATGTGAAAATATTTGTGAATTGGGATTGATTATAGTGTTTCACCCAGTTGTTGGGGCTCATTTCAAACATCTTTGCATTCTGCTTCGGGGAGACTGGAAAAGGTGCAGGAACGGTGCTGGAGACCGAAAAATTTGACTGTAAGTATAAGGTAAAAAATGGAGCAGAGTGGGAGAAATGAGAAAAAAATACACGGAAAATATAGATTTTTTTGGTATGATCTGGTCATTTGCCACTGTTCAGGAGGCCCAAAGGGTTGTAAATGGCCAGTGGATAATTCATTTGCAGAGGGGATTTCTCCACAGATGTAAACCTGGTAGAAGCAGCTTTGCACCAAGTGCTTCCTCCCCACCACATACAAGGCATGTCAGGGGCAGGAAGGGGGTGTGGCAGATTTGAGCTCTGCTACACCAATCTTTCACCTTATATCAGTGGCATAAACTCGAGCAACCCCTGGCTTGCTCTTAGGCTTGTACAGCATAAGGGAGCATTCCCTGACACCCTTATTGCACCGAGCAAAGCTCAGAGGCAGGGGAAATTGGTCCTGTATTTTGTCCCAAGGCTCAATTTCTGCCAGCCCAGCTTGGACAATTTCTGCACCTTTTCTAGAGCATCCTGGTAATTAAACCATTTGTAAAATTTGCAATTAATTAATTATCCCATGTCTGAAAGCGCTTAGAAAATGTAAGTGCAGCTGAGCATTAGTACTGCCAAGTTCAATTATGATTATTAAATATTTACCTAGTGCCGTAACTTTGGTGGCACTTTTGAGAGATCAAGAAAGATACTATCCCTGCCTCAAAGGCCTTGCAATCTAGATTAGACAAAGAGAGTACATGGAGATAGACAAAAGGAGGGGGCAGGGATGGAAGGGATGAGGGAGGCCCCAAATCAAGATAAACGTGAGTCATGCTGTGAGAAAATCTTATATTTTTAAATAAAGTCTCAGGAAAGATGAGGAGGAGGAGGAGGCAGTCATGTAACATGCTTGTAAAGTGTGTGTCACATCTCTCCCTCCCCACACCTTCTACTGCCTGGCCCACCCAGAGAATAACAACTTGCCACCGCCTCCAGCTAAAGGAGCGCCTCCTTTAGCTCAAGTGGTAGGGGGCTTTGCTTTGTCACAGCTTCAAACCTTGCTGAGAAGAAGGGAGTTCAGTCTCTCCGACCCAGTTGGTTCTTTGCTGCACTTGCCAGCAGGCTGGGGAGGGAGGGAGGTGTTACAATTAGCACCAGTCAAAGCGATGATGCTTTAGGGGGTATAGACATCCATCCTGGTGGAAACAGACAGACTCCAGTCTTCCCCCCACAACACACTTCAACACCAAGCAGCCATCAGATGGACACATTCCATAACTACCAACGTGGCCCTTAGAACAAGAGTCCCTTGAAAGGGAAGCTCCTTAGCCAGCTACCATCAGTCAGTCCCTGCAAGCTCAGGTAGCATTGAATATGGGAATATCCATCTGTGGGCTAGGCAGCTGCTTTCTCCCACACACCTGCTTCTTTCAAAGAGTTGGATGCTGCACACTAGCCTTCCTGCCTGACCCTGGAGATCTGAAGCTCCTGCTGATGGTGGAAACTGCTCCCTTTGTGACGTGGTGCTGGTAGGACTTCCCTGCCCAGCGACGTCGGAGTGGAGGCAGTGGGTGAAAACCAACCCAAGCTGTACAGCCTAATTTCTCCCAAGCAAGTGACATGGTTACAAAAATACAAGAGGGGACAGCTGAGCACAGAGAGAGGATCAGACCTGTGCTCAGAGAATGGGAGCAAGCAATAGGAGATCCTGGATTCAAGTCCTGTTTCCTTCATCCATTCACTGTTTGGCACTGGGCAAATCTCTGAATCTCGGTCCCCATCTGTAAACACAGGGATAATAATGCTACCATGGAAGTACCGACCCAACCTGATCCTGCTCACCTTGTGACCTTCAAAATCAAAATCACCACCCCAAATTGCATGGCTGCAAATAGGAACATATTTAGCTGGCTCTCACACCAGCTCAGAAGGGAACAGGGGATCAGATTTCCATGGGCTCAGCAAACACCATCAGGGCCAGATTTTCCAAAGAGCTCAGCACCCAAAGGGCTGAGGTCTCTTGAAAATCTGACCCACTGTATCACTTTCCCCAGCAGAAGCTTCCCATGTGCCTACTACCCGCTTTCATCACTATCCAGATTACCTTTCTTGTTTTTCTTCTAGGCCATATTTTCTACCCTCCTCCTTAATTTTACCCACAGAACTCAGGAGTGCCTCTGTTTTGTACCAGTCGTACCTGTGCTCACACAATTTGCCATTGTAATTTTTAAAGACGCCCCCCCGGTGCAAATGTAGCTCTTAATAATTGATCACCCACAGCACATCTTTTCCCACTGTATGTTTGGTCTGCCTGGATGGCTCGTATCCATTGAAAACTGGACTTTGCCACCGGCAAGACAGAGATCTGAGCAGAACATTTCCTTCGACTCCCAGGTCTTCTTTCCAGACTTTGGCATTACATTCCACCCCTGGGGCTCTCAGAAATGCATTGCAATGCGATAAGGAACCAGTAAGAGTGGGAGCATTAAGGCAGGCTGTGTTATAAGAACAATACTTAGTGATTACTGTGCAAAGCCCTGTGCAAACATTAATTAATCCTCACAACAGCCCTGTAAGTGTTATCCCCATTTCACAGGTGGGGAAACTCAGCCAAGGCCACACAGCAAAAATCAGTGGCAGGGTCAGAGTCCAGGATGTTCCTGCCTCCTCGTGCTGTTCTCAGTTCGCACTGTCTCCCCCTCTACAGCCACGGCTCATTCCTAGTTCAAGGCTTCATGAGCTCTGTTTCCTTAGCTCGCAGCCAGGCTGGGGAGAAAGGGCCATGCTCCAAACTTCACAGTCAGGTCTGACCTTCTCCCCCTGAGTTTCAGATGGGGCCTAGCCCTGCCGGGTTTTACCAGGTCACAATGGGGAAGGCTGAGGCAGCAGATCTGGAGGGAAGAGTGTGTTGTAACACACCGGGGAGGTTGTCTATTTACTGTCTCCTGGCCTCTCTACACATGACAGGAGGCCACATGCAGCAACCCAGTCAGACACAGTGCTTTGACTGTGAGCTCATCAAAGAGCCAAACCCATGGCTAACCCCGCCAGGCATCAACCGGGAAGAATGCAGGGGTACTGGGGAGACTTCCTGGGATAAGGGGTAATTCCCATCACTCCCCACTTCCAAAGGGGAAACCATCTGGAGACCCAGGACACAGACACCTTGAGATGGGCAAAATATTGTGGTTTGTAACAAGGGGGAAACTGAGTCAGAGAGTTTCCCTTAAGCTCAGTGAGTTCTTCCTTCCCCTCCCTCGCAATGTCAGGCAGACGAGCGGTGGTGTCGAGGAACCGGGCAGCATCTCTTTAAATAGTTTGTGGGTCTTCTATTGTAGAAGCCACGCAACACTAACCGAGCAGCAGTGGGTCTGTGTAGCTAGGAGGCTCCAGTTTGTATGCAGATAGCACACACGCTTATTTGGACCCCAAGTGTGTCCATGTGGTTTCCTTCTATTCTCAGGACCTCCAGAACTAAAACCATGAGCTGCTGTAGTTTGAGCTAAACAGCCAAGACATCCTGGCTGGGGCTATCACAACCCCCTGTCCCTTGTGGATTGGTGCAGAGGGGGAAATGGTAACACACACTCCCTATTAGGGAAGGCCTTACATTTTCAGTTAAAATTACCCAGACTTTACAAAAAGCCATCACTTGGTTTTTGCCAATTTCACCCAAATTTTGAAAGTGCCAGAACTTCCGGAGCCAGGGGCCGGCTGGGTCAGAAGTCCCAGTACGACTTGAGAGCTGGGGCATGGTCCATTGGCAACCCCATGCCCAGCACATAGACATTACCAGCTTTACAGATCGTTAAACACCATTCAAAGCTGACCATAGTCAATGAGCTACTTTTCATGCTAAAATGGGTCTAAAGCGAAAAACTATATTGGACACCGTTTCAAAACATAAGGTTTGGGGGTTTTTTGAATGTTTAAATAAGAATGAAAACAGGAGAAGAAAGTGATATTTACCCCAATATCTACCCAGAAAAGGCAACATTAATTTTTCCACCCATTTTCACCCGCTTTTTGTAATAAACACTGATGAATTCCTGGGAAGTTTAAAACAAAAACACAACGTGAGCCCATCATGGGACCGAACTAGGCTTCTGATTTGGATTTGGCCCCGTCTCTAGGGTTAGGCCCGCTCACGGAAGAGCCAAAGAGGATGCTGTGATGCCACCTAGAGGGGACAACCGACACCAGCACAGCTATGAATAAAGTATGTGGGGCCAGATTTTGAAGGGATCGGCATCCACACCCTGGGACAGATTTTTCAGAAGGGCTCAGCCCCCAATGTTCATCCAATGCACTGAGCCCTTCTGAGAACTTGGCCTCTTATTCAGAAACCTAAACGGGAGCTGAGCTCTTTGGGAAATTTGAACCCCATTATAGATGGGTGCTGAGCTCTCTTGGAAATTCCTACCCTAGTGCTGGCTAGAAGATGCCAGAGTGACAGCCCTGGACATCTCTGTCTACTGGGTCAAAGCAGGAAAGGCTGCCCCGGGGCTGCTCTACCAATGTACCCCAGTCATGATCTGTCTGACAACTCTTTAGAGAAGAGACAAGGTGGGTGAGCTTGTATCTTTTACTGGATCAACTTCAGACCTGAAGAAGAACTCTGTGGAGCTCTTGTCTCTTTTACCAACAGATGATGGTCCAATAAATGCATTGGATGTGTGGAAGGCAGTGTTGCCTAGTGCCTAGAATAGAGCTCTGGGAGTCAGGAGAGTCGAGCTCCACTAGTTCACCACAACAGTCCACTTTGCTGCTCCCTGCCTCAGTTTCCTCATCTGTAAAATGGAGCTAAGATCCTGGAATGAAACGTGCTCCGTAGGTGTTAGGGCTCTCCACGATACTAACAGCAGGCATGGCAAAGATATTTAGCATGCAGCTCTGCCAGTGGTTCACACAAATACACAGGCAACCCCTTCAAAAATGCACAGCCCCGCCCACACCTCACCCACACCCACGCCTCTCACCCACACAGCCCTGGCCCTCTGTGCAGCCCCATCATACACATCCCCATCACACACACACACACAGAGTCCTTTCGCACCGGCAGTCTACCCTCTCACTCACACACACAGCTCTTCCCTTCCCCACAGTCCGACCACAAACACGGCCCTTTCATGCTCAGTGTTGACACGCACACACACACAAAGGGAACCGTTTGCTCTCTGTGTCCTTTCACCCATAGCAGCCCCATGACTTGGGCTCACAGACCCCAACGCCGACAGACCGGGGATCGCCCCGCAAGCACCACATCCGGCATAAGCTCATGTCCAAGCAGCAGGCCACGGAGCCAGGCAGGAGGGGAAGGCCTTTCTCACAGCCTCCAGCTGGCCTCTGCCCGAATCAACCCACGGCGGCTCCGAATCTGCCCAGCGTAGCAGGAACGGAAACAATGGCGGGGCAGGGGGAGCCGAGAGTATTTACTGTCTGGGGTCTGAGGCTGGGTTTGTGGGCTGCGGGGTAATTAGAAGAGAAGATCTTTATCATCTGGGATCTGGGGCTGTCTGGTGGCTCCAGCTGTTGATATTGTGGTGATTGTGGTGGGAGGGGAGAAGAGGGAACAAGATTCCAATATCTCTGCCTGTGGAGGTTCCTGGCGCCTTCTCACCTGTGACTCTAAACTGATTGCAACTGATTGCGAGGCTCACCCCACCCCCTCCGCCCCATCAGCATCAGGTAAGTGACTTCTCACTTCCCCTTGGGATTGCGATGGCTCCTGGCTCTCCCTCCCCCGGACTGGGGAAGTGGCATAGTATCGGGATGTATCACGCGCACACAGGCTCACAGAGCGAGCTCCCAACACCTGGGTACAATGTGACAGGCAGAAAGCCAGACACACTGATACAGTGACAGAGAGACACGGCCACACGTATGCAGCGACACACATGGATCCAGGGAGACTGCAGTGCAGAGACAGATACAAACACACATGCACCACAATAGAAAGAGACACATGAATGCTCCCGCATACGCACACAGAGCAGACATGGCTTTTGGAACAGGCCCGCTGTTCCCGTCCGCATTATATTAATATTATTTTATTTCACCCCTTTCTTCTTTGTCTCCCTGCCCAGTTCCCCCACCAGCCGGCATCCGCTCTGCGGACTGTGGATGTAAAAACATAGCAGCTGGTCCCTCTGGTCCCCATGCCCCGCCACAAGGCGCTCAGCTAATCCAGGGCATACGGCCAGGGATGAGAGTCCCACAACACGGCACTGCCCAGCCTCCCGCCTGGCACTTCCTGCTTTGCCCTCACTCTCTCCCTGCCTCACTACCCAGCCCCCTACAGGGCATTTCTCACTTCACCCCAATGCCCAGCGCCCCCCTGTCCCATGTCCAGCATGCCCACTCCTCCTAGTCCCTAATGGGACATCATCTGCTTCACTCGCCGCCACCAAGCATGGCGTGGCCCACTCTAGCCCCAGCCCCAACCAGTGGGGTCCCTTCTGCTTTACCATTCTACTCCCACCATGGCACGAGATAGTGTGAGAGATAGGGGAGAGAACCATGTGCTAGGCTGCTGGTTGTCCATTTAGTGGACTGGGATTCTCATTAGTTCCACTCTGCTATGAAGCCTGTTGGGTGACCTTGGGAAAGTCACTGCGCCTGGCTGTGCCTCAGTTTCCCCATCTGTCATATGGGGATGACGACACTGCTCTCCTTTGTGATCTCCAAATGGAAAGCACTCATAAGAGTGGAGTGTTATTATTATTCACACCAACAGGATACTGCCCACCCCACTCCAAAACCGCCTGATCCTTAAGGTCACGCCGATCATTTCCTAGCCACCCTGCACGGACCCACTTCTTTCGCTGGCCAGGGCCCAGCGTGACCTTTCACGCTCTGCTTGGGGACTCAAGCATGACGCTGTCCATATGAATGCCTGGACCCTGGCAGGTTTCCACCCACCCTGACCCAGCACCGCCTTGCACTAAGCAATGGATGTACAAACACCATGCATCCACCTTGGCCTGGGGGTTCCAACATGCCACGCACCATTCCAATGGGACGAAGAGTCTTGCCAGCTTCCCCATTCTGTCCTTGCATAGCTGACAAAAAATTTGTCTCAGGGACCCCCTCTCGAAGCAGCTGCGTCTCCCCTTGAAAACTCAGCATATCATTTACCCCTTTTCTAGGTAAAGGGCCTTACCTCAAATCCTTCCCTGCCCTGAAAGCCCTTCAGTCTATGTCAGGTGCAATCTGTGTACAGAGCCTGGAACTGAGGGGACTGGTTTTCCAAGATGCTGAGTACCAGCCCCGCATGGCTTCACAGGCAGATGTGAATGCTCAACACCAGGGACAATTTGGGGCTCTCCAAGCTCTTTAAGGAGCCCCATGCCCTAAGCAAACTCTACCCCTTGGCCTTATCTCTCATGCTGGAAATAAGAGGAAGATGCAACTCCTGCTCTGACTTCCCCCACCCAGCAGCTTGGGGCCCTGGGACTCACAGGCTGATCATACGCTCTGTGAACAGAGCCCTCTGTAAGAGAAGAGAGCTGCTACACTGGGAACCCCATGCCTACTAGAACCAGAGACAGAACGAGCGGATCACTACATAAACTGTGAAGCAGGGCCCCCCTCCCCAGGTCACTGCATTTCATCAGACTCCTTTGCCCAGGAGAGCTGGTTGTGCCCCCATATCAAGCTCCACATTGACTGGGGAAGTGTCCTGTGGGGAAGCTCAGTACTGCATAAACTTGGGAGACCATTTCACACCTTCCCTTTGGAGAGCGGTTCTCATGGGGCGGGGATTGGGTGGCAATCAGCGAGTAGGCATAGCACCAGAATACGAATCCCTGACCACGGCACGGATTGAAATCCCAAGGGGGGCAAAGCAAGTACTGCGGAGGGCTAGGTCTTAGACGCATCACCACCAGCCTAGCACATGGTTGCCAATCCAGCTCATGGCTTCTGGTCAGGCCCACCTCTAGACCAGGAGGTTTCTCCTCTGACATGCTCATCCCGTTCATCACCCTTTAACAGGCTCATGACTGAAGTTCCACAAGATGCAATCTGACACCTGCTGACCCAGGCCATCCTGGTAGGGTTCCAAGCACTCAGGCAGTCCCCATTTTGGCTGGCAGGAAGGGGAGGAGGAGGGGCATGTGTCACCTGTGGATAAAGGTAGAGATCACCCCCACACCAGGAATATCGGCGGGTGAGGAGGAGAAATGACCGCTCAGTGCAGCTGATCGCCCTGTGGGATGTTTGTATCGTTCACCAAGGAACTGGCCAGCCTGAGCCAAAATAAAATGGGAGGGAATCCTTAAGGCTGGGGCTTGTGAAGGGAACCTGGGATGCCCAATCCCCACTGAAAATCAAGGGCATTTGGGCATTGCCTCTCCTTACGCAGCTGAGCCTGAACCCTTGGGTTTCACTCTGAAATGGCATCAAGTGCTCAGCTCCCAACCCCCTCCCCAACTCGCTCCTCTCTCTCTGCCTTATGCCTCCCTCCCACAATCCCTTTCAAAGAGCAATTCTACCTGGGAGGGCCCTGGGAGGGAGGGAGAGGAGCTGAGGCTTCGGGCTGGCGCCTAGCAGCAGTCTGTCCCAGCTGCATTCCAAGGGGCATGGTGTTCTTTGAAAGTGGGAAGGCCCCAGGCCAGCCCTCTCCTAAATCCAGGAGGTGCTGGAGAGGCACAGCGTGAGCTGGAAGAACAGGTCTGGATGGGAGCAGGACAGGCGGCAGTGTGGTGATTGCAGGGAACAGCAGGTTCCAGCTGGACATTCCAGTGTTTGAGAAAGGAGGGACGGCAGGAGTTGGAGGTAGTGGCCGGACGCCACTGGGAGGGGGAGACGGTGATTCCGGCCTGGGCTCCCTCACCACGGAAGCCTTCGTCTCCCGTTTGGAACAAGGGGAAACCAGGACAACAGAGAGAGAAGCCATTTCAGTGGGAAAACTGAAGTTAAAACTGATCTGTGGAAGGTGGGGCCTGCACAGACCCTCAGCCTGAGTCTGATCTCACTCACAAGCTTTTAGACTGGGGAGCCCATTGGATCAGTGGAGTGACTCCTGATTTACACCATCCGAGGGACACAGCAAGAGTCCAGAGAATTATTTTTCCTTTACAAGCCTCTGGAGCTTGGTTTGCTTCCTGCTGCTGCCTTCCCTCTGGCAATTCTAGCCTCAGCCTCACTGCAGCTGTCCACCCACCCTGCCACGCCCCACCACCGTGCAATCCACGTGCACACAGTCACACCACCAGACGTTGTAGTGTATTGGGTAGCCCATATTCAGGGCCTGGCCAGGTTAGAAGGAGACATGGATGAGGTAAGTCAGGTATTTCTTTGGTGCCATCCTGTTTATTATTACAAAGAACACGCACAAAGCCAGAGAAGTAACAGCAGCATCCTAAATCTATAGATTCAGCCCAAGTTGAACCTCCTCCACCCAGAGAACGGAGATGGCCTGATACGAAAATGATGGGGATCATATAAGAACCTAGAGAGACTGGAGAAGAGCAGCAGCTTCCATGAAGTCCCTCGAAGGAGTTCACCATCCAAATCTAGTTTGTCTGGGGAGAATCAAGACTCCACAGTACAGAGTGCTGTACAAAACCCTAATGTATCCGGGTTACACATAGATTACAGAGCACAACATCTCAGAATTAGGAGTGGGGCTTGGAGTCCCTGTCCCGTAGTCCCAGCACTGGTACCATACATGCGGTAGTGGTGAAACACCACTCCAGAGACAGCATTTTCCAGCCTCTGGCCTCTGATTCTCTCCTCTGAAATACAGACTTGGAGCTCTTCTAGAGCTCCCTCAGCGTATGAGTAGCATCTTGCAGGGTTCCTTTCTAAGCCAGGATCAGAACATCTGCTGCTCTGGGGCTGTGTGATACAGAGCTTCTGGTCAGGCCGACCTCTAGAACAGGAGGTTTCTTCTCTGACACGCTCATCCCGTTCAACAGTGGAAGAGACAGAGAGACCCATGGAGAACAAGAGGCAGATGGAGAGAAGACATCGTGGAGATGCTCCCCAAGAAGAAAACTGGTAGAGATTGTTGGGGCTGGCCAGATGAAGTCTTCTGTCACACAACATGGGGCTGAGCTTTATATCAGCCTCCATAAGCTAAGCAGGGCGGGGCTGTGTTCCAGTGAAGTGCTCTGAGAGCCAGGCAGTAACATGGAGGAGTCTGGCCTCCCTCTCCCAGCTCCTGATCCAAAGTCACTGGGCAAGTCTTGCCATTGACTTCAACAGGCATTGGATCAGGCCCCACACTGTGTAACTGCGGACAAGCTGCTGGACCTCTTCATGCCTCCATTTCCCCACCTGTCCAGTGGGGAGAACACTTCCCTTTGCAGAGCACATTGAGAGCCACTCCTCCATAAGCACGCTGTATGGTGCATATGTGCAAAGTGTTATTAATTAACTATCATCCAATAACGGAGCGGCAGTCCCGGGAGGAGGAGGAGAACGACGACTCTGGGATGTCTCCCAACTCCAATTCCTCAGCATCCTCAAGAAGTGAGAAGGGGTGTAAATCACCAGTGCTCCGCCTTATCAGCCATCAACATCCCCATGGCTGATCCAAGTCTAAATTGCCGTGGGCGTCCCTGTTACGTCTCCTGTCAGTTCGTTGTTGGAAAGGCAAGTACAGAACGGCCAATGCAAATGGCACAATTAGGATTAACTCTGCTGAAACGGGCTTCGGCCCCACAGGGCTTTAACAATCCACGATCAGAGAATTTTTCTTGGCTCCTCCCACCCCCTCCACCCCCAAGAGCAATTTGCTTAGGCTGCATCGATCTGTCTCCGGGAACTCTCACTGCCTGGTGCTTGCTTTGGCAATATTCTCTCTGATTGGTACATGCCGTATAATCCATGTTCTCCTACAAAGCAATGAACGCATCTTCCTGGCTTCTGGATGAGGAAAGGCTCTTCCCCCGCACCTGGAATCCCCTTCTCTTGGCAGCATCTCTTCACAGAGGGGCTAGCTCCTGCTGCCTCAAAAACCCACCGGCAGTTTGTAATAGCATCTGTTAGTTTCCCAGCAAACCAGCTCCCTGGATGGGGACTGGCATGGAGAGCTGGCATGGTGGAATTGCAGACCTGCCGGGCTACTAAAGTGACAGTGTTATATTGTGTAACCTTGCTTGGTAGGCCCAGTGAGGAAGGATGGCCCAGTGGTTAGGACGCTAGTTTGGGACTTGGGCATTGAAGTTTCTGCTCTACTACCGGCTTCCTGTGTGACCCTGGCCAAGTCATTTAGCCGCTCTGGGCCTCAGTTTCCCCATCTGCAGGGATAACTGCCCTGGCCTGCCTCACAGGGATGTTGTGAGGATAAATGCATTGAAGATTGTGAGCCTCTCAGATACTATGGTGATGCAGCCATTTAAGTACCTACGGCAGGACCTGTGTAAAGAGGTTCAAATGTAACCTTTGTAAAGAGGACTCAAATGAGCATCACAGGTTTGGAGAAGGGGACATAAGGGACCAGATACCACAGTGAGGGTCATGGAACACAGATTATAACAGCTGGCAGCATGGTCCAAAGGCTAGGAAACTGGCTTGGCCTTGGAAGACCTCTGTTCTATTCCTGGCGCAGTCACTGGCCCGCTGGGAGTCACATCCTCTCTCTGTGCCTCAATTTACCCATCTGTACAGCAGGGATGAGGATACCTTTGCAAAGTGCTTTGAGGCCTACAGATGAACAATGCTGGATAAGAGCTAAGGAGCAGATCATAGTCTGGAAGTAGATGTCCAGGTGTCGCGACCCTTTGGCCCTTCCCATAATGCAGAATATGAGGGGATACTGGTATGGGAAATGTTGAAAACCACATGAATGTGTAGTTGTATCTGTGTCGGCCGCAGGATAGTAGAGTGACAAGGTGGGTGAGGTCATATCTTTTATTGGATCTGACCTATCAGTCCTCGTCCTCAAAGGCCACATGCCCAGTCCTTTCAAAAGACGAGCCTGGGAGCTTAATTCATTACTCTGCTAGACACTAAAAATCATAGACTGAACAGAGACACTGGATGTGTGGCTTATTACAACCATCTGTAACCCACTAACCCCCTCTGTGTGTCCTAGGACAGCAGAGGTGTTAACGGGCCACTCTCCCTTACACTATGCTAAACAATCTGTTCCACCTTGTGTGTAGCTGTGACGTTGGGAGTAGCCTTCCCGGCCCTGAAGAAGAGCTCTGTGTAGCTGGGAAGGTTGTCTCTCTCTCACCAACAGAAGTTGGTGCACTAAAGGATATTCCCTCCCCCGCCACAGGCATGGCAGTGCCGCAGTCTCCGCACTCCTGCAAGCTCCGGCATTTGGAGTAGCACATTTTATGCCCGCTGGTGGATGGCAACCGGGGCTTAATGTAGCCAGGGCGCAACCATTTCATACCGGAGAGCGAGAGAGGGAGAGAGAGTCCTACAACGAGAGTGACAGTAAAATTAAGGCAGCTTCAATGGGACAGGGGACGTCTCCGTCACTCGCTTCAGCTCTGCAGCAGGGACAGCTCCTATAAGCTGTCCTGGCTTAAGCACATGTTGGCAAACTGACAGGAATGATTTGACACCCTAAAGAATGCACAGGCATGAACATTCTTCCTGTCAAGTCACAGAGCTCCCCAGACACCAGCTGGAGGGGCACCTGGACAGGAATCAGGGGGCTTGTGCTCCTTTCCCAGCTGGTAGAACTTCTCCAGTTGCTCTACCTGCTGAAGATTCATCCCAGAAGAACCAGGGCCTTCCACCAGCTCTTAGACCGCTGGATTTGTTCCCAGTCCTCTGAAATGCTGGGATACAGCCTGGGATGATCTGAATACTGAATTCCATGGTGAAACAATTTGGGGCATGGCAGCAGCTCTCAGTGGCGCTGTCTGTGCCCTCCAGCCCACAAAGGGTTAAGCTCTGGTCTGCTTAACTCTTATCTATTTAGGGAAGGAGTTCCACTCCAACATGCTTGCACAGCCCGGGACGCCCTCAGGTTGTGTGAGCATCATCTCCGGAAGTCGCTGGCATGCTTAGCCCTCCTGGTGGGTCCCAGAGACACGCACCAAGTCTACAGGTGAGTGGCTTGGCCAGTGGAGGAGGGGGACCCTGATGAGTGAGCTGACCACACCTTTCCTGGAGGAGTGAGGAGAGCTGGCTGGGGTTGATTCCTACAGGAAAGCAGGAAATAATTCCCAAAGCAAAAGAGAAATGGGATTCCAGATCCCAGTCCCTGTGACTGGCGAGCACAAGACAGGAGACGGGATCAGGGGCACTCACATGGGAGATTGATCTGGGGGCAAGGAAGGATGCAGCTTCCTAATTGTGCTACAAAAGCTAACAAAAAGCTTCTTCACAAGTCTCCATGTCCACGAGGCATGGGCCAACCTGTTGGGGACTGATCTGAACCAAACATCCGAGGCTTTAGCAGAGCCCAAACCCAGCAGACCAATGTGCCCCCACATTTGCTTTATTTTGGTAGGTGCCTCTGGAATTTCCACACTGAAGAGCTCAAATGCCAACACTCCGAAGCACGCTGTTCCCAAAGTGACCCGAGTTAGCTTTAGGTCTCTCCAGCGCCCAGAATGGTGAAGCTCATGGGCATTTCTGACCCGCCTGGGGTCTGGAGCAGGATGGACTGAGGACCGGCTCCACCACAGAGCAACAATAGCAAATAGCCGGGGTGGGGCGGGAACACCCATCAGCCAAAGGAAAACCACCCCAGCCATGGGAGTGCATGAGGACAAGAGGCAACCCCACCAGAGCAAATGGCTGGAAGGTCCTTAGGCCTCATCAGGACCAGTCTTCAGTCTCCAGTGCTAGGGAGAGCCCCATGCTTGGGTGTCCTATGCAAAAGGAGGGTCATGGAGGGTTCATGCCACCTGAGAGCAAAAAGCCCCATCAAGGGATTGTAGGCAGCATACAGACAGAATTAGGGACAGGTCACATGGCATCAGACCCCGGCCCCGGTGCAGGCCTGTAGATGCAGCTTGCAAAAGCCTCACAGAGCTACCACCTGTCCTGATCCAGCAGCAGCTGAAACCCATCACGTCCCGCCAGGGACAGCTGCCCAGATGCAACGTCCCTCCTTTCCCAACCTGCGTTCTCTTGGCAGTCTGCCGAGGGATGGTTCACAGACACTGCCGCCCTGCAGAGGGAGGGAGCGGAGGAAGGGGAGATATGGGCGGGCAGCAGTTACTTGTCAGGGCTCACTGCCGGGGAAGTGCTGGTGGAAGTCAGACTCCGCCCGCAGTTGCTTAGGAGTCAGGGAACCACGCTGCCTATTTGGTCACAGTACTGACCTGGTTGGAGATCAAAGAGGGTCAGCTACCACATGATCCATCATGGCAAGAATGCAGCCCCAGATCCTCAAGGGTATTTAGGTGCCTCATTTCTATTGAGCTCAATGGGCGTGAGGTTTTTTTGAGGATCTGGGCCACAGAATGGAAAGAATTCGGGAGGAAAGGTTAAAAACCCCAGGGCTGGGTGCTGACCCAGGACCTGGGATCCTGAGACTAAAGATCCTCGCACCTCCCCACCACCCCACCCTGCCAGTGCAAGGAATGTAATGGGGGACACGGCTTCCAACCAGAGGCTGGGGGGAGAGGGACAGATCAGGAATCTGAATAACTGGACTGCAATTGGCAGACTCAGACTGGGGGGAGGAGGCGTCTGGTGTGAGGAAAAAGCTGCCCCCTGCAATGGAATATTATGGTCCCTGTTTTCTCAAAGGGCCTAAGTAGCTGAGCCCTACCGGATTTGCAAAGACATCCAATCCCCTCCCCGCCACAGGCCTGTCACGGGTGCACCTTCCACCCTCTCCCCTCTGCCACTCAGCTGCATGTGCAGATTAGGCAGTGCCACACTTCATTACATGGGCACTTATGCGGTTTGCCTCACCCCACACACGCTTTGAACCCACCCAGTTTTTCTCTCCCACTTCCACTGCGTGGCTCGGGCGGCGTCGGGCAGCGCAGGAAAATAGAGCAGGGGCCAAACCCCGTGCCACTCGCAGGGCCCCGGAAAGAGCAGTCAGCTGAGGAGGAGTCTGGATGTACCCTGCACCTGCAAGACAGGGCAGCTGGAAACCTGATACAGCCCAATTTCACCGCCTGCAGCCTTCGCTGGGACAGGCCAGGAGTGCCCATAAAGCAGTGCTCAGCGCCATTCCCCGCAGCACTCCTCCGACATCCCTGCAGCGCCCCCTTCTGGGAGAGGCTGGGACTGGAGTAGCCAGAGTTCCCTCCCTCCCACAGCCAATGCTCCTGCCCCGGTCTCTACAGCGCCCCCTGCGGAGAGAGATTTGGTGCTATTGATGCTCGAGTTCCCCCAAGGTGAACACCTTATTTTTTTGTAAGACTCCTGTGGAGAGACAGCTGGGAATGGGTTTGGTGCAGGTCGGATTCCTTGAACCCTTGCTGGGAAAGAAAGGGAGGCCGGGAGCACTGAGATCCCACAGGAGGGCAGCTTCCTTAGAAATCTTTTTACAAGAAAACATCAAGGCTCCAGGAGGCTCCTGCTGATTTGACTCTCCCCCCTCAGGAGCGGGGTGGGTGGCACTTGCGGAGGCAGGGCGCGGCCCACGAAGGAGCTCAAACACAGCATATGAAAGGGGACGCCAGGGAGATAAAGTAATAGATCTTGGGGAAGTTGTAGAGATTTTCTAACCCAATTCCTTCCAAGCCAAAGATCTCCCTACTCCTAGTGACTACGCCCCCTCCCTGCTCTCACTCTGCGGAGGTTTTGGCCTGGAGGTTGGAGCGACAGCACAGCTGAAGAGAGACACCTTGTGGACATTTCACATTATAAATACCCAGCCCGGGTTTCTGAAGAGGGAGAGGGGAAAATGATCATTAAGGCCAGAGAAGTTTAAAGAGAGGGAAACAGACCTGTCAGATAGGGGAATCCATTCTCCCTGCTAGGGCAGCATTTAGTTCCCCCCAATCGATGGCTGTATCTGATATTAATAGGATAAGTACTACAAAGAGACTCTGTTTCTATGATCTATCTACATAGGTACTTATAGTACCTATAGCATCTGAGCAGCTTATGGACATTAATGAATTTGTGCTCATAACACCCCTGTGAGGCAGGGAAGGATTTAAAGAAAGATGGAAACTGAGGCACTGAGGAGGGATGTGATTCATCCAAAGCCACGCAGGGAACCTGTGATGGAGCCTAAAATTGAATCCAGGAGTCCCATCAATGCCTTCATCACAAGGCCATCTGTCCTCTCCAATAATTTGTTCCAATATAAAACGCAGACTCCAGTGACTTTTAAAGGCATACCCAATCATGGATTCTGTCGTGTAGACACTGCCACCAGTCCAGAATTATTATATGGTCTTCCATTATTGGATCATGGCCCAGGTAAGACTTTGACTCTGTCCAACATACAAACAGCCCTGAGAGTCAAAGCTTTCTCCTTTATATAAGTGATGACAAATATACAACAGGTTGAGCTGTGAAATAGACGCAAACATCTTAGGTACATTTCGACAGAAGGAGGAGGCCAGATGCTCCCTGAATCTCAGGAACTCCATAGACCAGTTCGCTCTCTCCATCTCTGTGGTATGTCGAAACGATACCTATCTTGTTAGAAGGTGCTTTGAGATCTTTGCCCTTGTCTACAGTAAACAATAAAATTTCACACCATTGCTACCACTGTTTCCACTCCAGCCACTGGGGACACTAGACCAGCTCTAAGCAGAGTGAGTCTGGACAGTGGCAAAAATGCCAGCGGTCTCGGGGAGCCCACTCTACACAAATGCACCTTCCATTGCTGCCCTCACTCCAGTGGCACCAACAGTGGCTGACTAAGTCATTGACTGGAAGGTATAATATATAGCCAAGTCAAGTGTTGGTGATAGAGCTGGTTGTAATTTTTGGAAATTCAAAATTTTAGCCAAAATTTCAACTTTTGACATTAAAAAAAAAGTGGAGAAAATTTCAGACAACTCTTTCATTAAATTTCTCTTTCTTTCAAATGTATAAAAAAGGGGGAAACTTCAAAATATTTTTCATAATTCCCCCCTTTTCCCCAAGCAGTCCTAGTTATGTAAACTTTAGTATTAATTATTTATTAGGATTTATTATTATTATTATTGTAGCATCCAAAGGTCCTAACTAATCACGATATTGGTCCCATTGTGCCTGGCACTGTACAAACACGGACTGAAAGACAATCATAAGTGGAAAACATGAATAGGTAAGTGTTATTTACATCTTCACATAACACAAGAACTAAGGGTCACCTGATGAAATTAATAGGCAGCAGGTTCAAAACAAACATAAGGAAGAACTTCTTCATACAATGCACAGTCAACCTGTGGATCTCGTTGCCTGGGGATGTTGTGAAGGCCAAAAGTATAACTGCGTTCAAAAAAGAAGTAGATAAATTCATGGAGGACAGGTCCATCAATGGCTATTAGCCAAGATGGTCAGGGATGCAAACCCATGCTCTGGGTGTCCCTAAACCTCTAACTGCCAGAACCTGGGACTGGATGACAGGGCAAGATGGATCACTCGATAATTGCCCTGTTCTGTTCATTACCTCTGAAGCATCTGGGACCAGTCACTGTTGGAAGTCAGGATACGGGGCTAGATGGAGCATTGGTCTGACACAGATATGGCCATTTCTATGTTCTTATGCAATCGTTTACAAAAAGAAGAGCTGATTCTTAGCTGGTATAAACCAACACAGCTCCATTAACTCCAGCAAAGCTCTGCCAGCTGAGAAATTTCCCCAGCTGAGACTCAAAGAGCTCAAATTCTATTCCAGAGATCAAAACGTGATATCGGAAGAAAAAATGTTAATGATTAAATAATTCATACAGATTTTAGTTAAAACCCCAGTGGACCGAGCACTGGGATGGGACTCAGGGGACCTAGGTTCTATTCCTGCTTCTGCCACTGGCCTGGCTGGTGACCTTGGCCAAGTCACTGCCCCGCTCTGTGCCTCAGTTTCCCCATCATCTGTGAAATGAGGCTAATGATCCTGATCTCCTTGTAAAGTGTTTTGACATCTACTGATGAAAAATGTTATCAGAGCTAGGTTTGCAGGTGGGGGGGGGGTTAAATGCATTTCTAACAAACATTCATTTGACGTGTTATAATTAATTGTAAATTGCTTCTAAAGACAAATTTTCTATTTAACGGATTTCCTATGAAACCCCTCTCAAGTTTCTTATCTTCCTATGAAAGGCTCTTAAAATATTAAGACTCTCCAAAGTCCCTGAAGTGAATCAGAATCATAGAAATGTGAAGCTAGAAGGGACTGTGAGAGGGCATCTAGTCCAGCCCCCTGCACTGAGGCAGGACCGTGTAAACCTAGACCATCCCCAGACAGGTGTTTGTCCAGCCTGTTCTTAAAAAACTCCAATGAGGGGGTTCCACAATCTCGCTTGGAAACCTATTCCAGAGCTTAACTACCCTAAGAGCTGGAAAGATTTTTCTAATCTATAACCTCACTCTCCCTTGCTGCAGAATACACCCATTACTTCTCGTCCCACCTTCTGTGGACATGGTGAACAATGGATCACCGGCCTCTTTCTAACAGCCCTGAACATATTTGACGACTTTTATCACGTCCCATTTCAGTCTTCTTTTCTCAAGCCTGAACATGCCCAGGTTTTTAAACCTTTCCTCACAGCTCAGGTTTTCTAAACCTTTGATCATTTTTGTTGCTCTCCTCTGGACTCTCTCCAGTCTGTCCACATCTTTCCTAACATAGGGGGCCCAGAGGACGCAGTACTGCAGCTGAGGCCTCACCAGTGCCGAGTAAAGCGGGACAATTACCTCCATGTCTTTCATACGACCCTCCTGTTAATACACCCCAGAATGATATTCGCCTTTTTTTTTGCCATTGCATCACATTGTTGACCCAATGGATTGCCCTGGTTTGGGATTTTTTTAGCTAACCAGTCTCAACAGCTGTCATTTTCTGCTCAGGTTTGGGTTGTTTCATTTTTCTATCATTTCTTTGAGGGTGAAATTCACACCCGCAGACCCGCACGTACAAAACCCAAGGCGCCAGACTGTGTGTCTAGAACTACAAAGGGGCTTGGAGAAGTGCAGAATCCAGCCCCATCCCACTGGTCACATGCCCGTCTGTGGCTGCTATGCCATTCCTATAGGCTAGGCTAGCCGTTACAGCCCCTTTGAGCCCCCTGTGTAAGGGTTGGGGCCATGAGCACCTAGACACAATGGGGAGCAATAGTAGATAGGCATGAGCATGGCTCCAGTGGCTCATCCCTCAAAATCCCCAACCTTGTCATCAGTGCCAGCATGGAGTCCATCTCCATGGCCTGCTGGGAATCCAGTGCCCTCCTGTGTTGACCCTTCACCCTTCCCATGTGATGCTCCTGCAGGGGCAAAGGATTGTCCAACAATGCAGGGAGCCTTTCACTGACCCCTCCTCACTGGGGTGATGTTCCCTCTCTGATTCAATAATATTCTTCACTCAAGGCCTTTCTCGGGGATCTCAAAGGACATTAGACATGTGGGTAAATGAAGCAGACGGGGAGTTAACAACGTGCCTGTAAATCCAAACCATCTGAATCTCTTGAGTCTCCCTGGGCTGCGAATCTCACCTGAGGAGGCTCACCTGTCCAGTCCCAGTGGACATGCCCCAAGAACAGCCTTTCCCATCTAGTCTCAGCCCTTTTGCTCCCAGTCAGAAGCTGAAGGAAAAAAGCTCAGAGGAGTATTAGGTCAGACTAGAAGGTGTTTTGCTTTGCCCCTTTTTCGTTCGGGGGCCTTCCGCCCTGCTCGTGACTTTGAAAATCACTCCCTCTGGGGAACACTGAATCTTACCAAAGCCAACTAGCTTGGTGTGCATTCAGGGACCCCCGCACCTAACTGCTGACTGGGATGGAAGAGCTCCAGTGGCCCCTTCTCTCTGCCCAGCCTCTCAGTGCCCGTCTCATCAGTCTGCGACCCACAGCCAGCCCGAGAGATGAGCAAACCATGGTGTCCACTCCCTGCTGTGCTTTGGCTGCTGTGCACCCAGGGTGCCATCTGCTACGTATGTGCTTGGGAGACAGGCTGGGGTACTGGATAGTTGGGGGCCCGGTCACAGGTGCAGAACGGGCTGGAATTGGGTCCCTGCAATAACTCTGAGCCAATCATGTCTAAGCTCTGCCATGGGGAAGGCACCACCCAGCCCCTCTCTCCCCCTTTCCCACCTGCTCCTGGGGTCCATCTCCAACTTCACAACCAGCAGCCCCATTAATAAAGAATAAAAGAGCCTGCATAACCTCAAGGAAAGCAAACAACTGTCCCTCGGGCCTAATCAAACACAGCTCCAGAAAAGAGCCTCAGAAAGTGTCTGCTTCCTCCCCTTCAAGCCAACCAGGGTAAGGAGTTCAAAGAACTCAACTATTTGTCAAGCGCTTTGAACACAAAAATGGGCCCCAGGGAGGGAGGATGAGGGCTTGCGGTTTCGATGCAGGACTGGCAGGCAGAAGTCCAAGCTTCCATTCCCAGCTCAGCAGCAGATTCACTGTCCGTCCCTGGTAGTGGAGTCGCTCTGTGCCTCAGTTTCTCCATTGGTGAAATAATAATGATAAAATCCACCGGGTGAGGATTTGTAGAGCCTTCATGTCTGGAAAGGGCTTTGAGATCCTTGGCTGGAGAGTGTAGCGAATTCTAACCAAAATGCTCACTCTTTACTCGTGTTGCGGTTGTGTCTAAAACCCCATGGTGCTGGGTGCAGTACATACGCATAGCAAGAGGCAATCCCTGTCTGAAGAGCTCGCAGTCCACACAGACAAAGTGCAGTAGGGCAACAAGAAGCCCAGGGAGGAGAAGTGACTTACCCAAGGTCACAGAGGAAATCTGTGTCAGAACCATGAACTGAACCCAGCTGCCCAGTCTCATTCTCTAACCACGTGCTAGATTATATGCAGCTAGATTGGATGCCTCTCTGCTACCCAAATGCATCACTATGCACACTCCAGTTGGTGGCTGTGCTAACTGGGAAGTGACAAAGAGAGATTTCACCTCCTCCTGCTACGCTCTTGCTGGTTTCAGTTACTCATTGCAACCCCCCTTGGAGCGCTGTCTTTATCAGGGGTCTCCCATTGTGCTCACACCCTTTCCCAATAGGCCTGGGATCAGAGGCCTGGAAAAGCTACTTTGGGTTCCAGGGCTTTAGAAATCCTCCCTCAGCATCTTATGGGTACCAACAGCCCCTGCCCAGAGTGGCACTGGGCTTGGGAAAGAATCAGGTGGAGTTGTTGATTTTTCCTTAGAACTTGTAATGAATCTGGAAGGAGAAAACAAGAGAGGCCCATGCTCAGATGTACTCCTTCTTGGGAGCAGTGCTGTCCTCGGCAGGTGCGGCTGGCCCGATCTCACCTTTAACCCACCCAGTAGCTGCTAATGTAACCCACGTGAACAGAGAGGTCATGAACCCCTCTAGCAGCGGGCCTACCTGAGAGGATAAGAATCTACTACTGCTGGAATAGCAACAGTTGGAGCTATTCCTTTAGCTCAAGTGGCAGCAGTTCTTGCTTTTAGTGTGGAAAGTCCGAGGTTCAATCGCTGCTGATAATCCAAGCAAGGAGACTGCTCGTTAAGGCTGAATGTGTCACCTGCTAAGAGGAGAGCGTTCATCTCTGGCAATGCCTCCATAGTCCCACTCACACTATTGTATCATTCTACCGCTGTAGTCACCATTAGTCACCACCGCAGTCCCGGGCACCATTAGCACTCTCATCACTTATCCTATCACTTACAGCAAGGCAGCATGGTCCAGCTGCTAAGGCACCACACTGGGTGCCAGGAAACCTGGCTTCTATTCCCAGCTCCGCTGCTGAGTGACCTTGAGCAAGACAGTTGTCCTCTCTGTGCCTCTTGTCTACCTAGACTGCGAGCGCCCCGGGGCAGGGACTTTCTCTCACTTTGTATTCATACAACATCTAGCAAAGCGGGGGCCCCTGATTTGAGTTGTGGCCTCTAGGTGCTACTGAAACACGTCCAATAATAAAGCGTATGGAGGGGAAAAAAGCAGCACCTCCCCTAAAGCTCACCAACAGAGGCACTTCAGCTTCTCTCCCTTCATCAGCATCCTACAGATTTCACGCAGTAAGGATGGCCGGGAAAAAAGGCAGCTGTGAACATGGACAATGCAGTAGACAAGGAGGTCTGTCTGGCCAATGGCATTTCATACTTCTTGTTATCTGGTTGTTTGGATTCTCCCTCCTCACCCCACTGTTTAAATTCGCCTACTTATCAACAGGCATTTTAGCATTTGATTTCCCCCCTTCCCCCTCCCATATTTTATGAGACCCAACATGGCTTGAGAATAGGCACTGGATGGGGGCCCAGGTGGGCTGTGAGATGGACATGAAAAAGGAAAAAAGAAAAAGAAAAGAAAAGAAAGGGTCAGTGATTAAACAATAGCAAGAGAGAGCACATTGATAAAACTTAAATAATAAAGCAGGAAAGAAAGATGATGTTCTTCAAAGGGTTAATTCCATCCAGGTAGCTTCTTTCAAAGCTGAATATTACAAGGCACATCCCATCTTAACCGCAGACGTCTTCAAATCCTTGATGGAAAGCTCTCCGTGCAGACTCAGACTTGTTGCAAAGGGCCTGCCTGCTCAGAACAGCTCTGTGTCACCTATCAATCCTGGAGCCGCCTCCAGGGATGGGGAGGCTCAAGTTACTGAGCGGAACATGCCGCTAAAGCGGGCGACAGCTCCCAGCACAGGCGGCAGCGTGCATTCCACCCTGAGCTAAAGAAAGACGGCTGGTCTTTGATCTCTGGACTCTGTCTGCACCGCAGCGACACACGGCAGGAGGCCCTTGGGGAGAAGAGAGGGGTGGGGGGTGGACTTGACAAGCCATTCCCCAAACCAGCCTTCTGCTCAGGCCCCGGAATCAAAGAGGGTGAGGGGACTGGTATGGTACCAACCACCAGTGATGAGCCCAGCAGAGAGAAAGACACCACAAATAGCTGGCTGAGACCTCCTTCTAAACACAGGGAAAGCTCCAAGAAGGAGGGACCACTTGGCTCAGGGGAATGGGACTGGGTTTGAAGAGCTTTCATCTCTTTACTGGCTTGAATCCAGACCAAGATGGGTAAGGAGTCAGCAGTGTCACTATCTGATCTCCGCCCAGTTCCTAGTGGGTCTACACCAACCCCACTGCTGGCAGGGTCCGTGGTTAGGCCAACAACTGGATGGGCTATGGAGATTGAACTCCTTTTAAGGTTAGAATTTAGGGTGGCCAATTTTGGTTTGACGTATTCCTGGAAATTTAATCACACGACATAGTTTTTAATTAAAGTTTAATCTTTAATTCCTGGAGACTCCAGGCCAATCATGGGATTAGACCCAAGCCTAGGTAGATTGGCGTCCATGACTCAATTAGCAGCAGCCAGCCCCTTTCTTGGCAGTCGCATGGGGCATGCCAAGGAACGAATGGCACTTGTGCAGGGGTAAATAAGGGGCAAAATCTCGAGCCACCGGTGCCCGTGCTGCACCCACCTGGTGCACGAAGGGAGAGCTACTTGACAAGCTGCTAATCCAGAGCATGACAGCAAGGTGAGCTGCTCTGTGTGGGAACACTTGTCCATAGAGAAATTTTAATTCAGAGTCCAGTGAAATTTCAAAGAGATTGCAGGGTGTTGAGGGATTTGCTACGCTTACAAATGTAGCACTTTCATCCATCCACTTGCTTCTGCATGTCTCCTTAATCTATCTGTCTGGGGGAGCCCAGTTCCTGCCCCCATCTTGCCACATAGTAGATCCTGCCTGGTCATGGGCACATCAGCCCCTTGTTTCACTGTATGATGGGACTGAATAGCAACCTAATCACAATCAGGGCTTTTTTTCCTCCCAGATTTTCCATGACAAGCTTGGATCTTGATCTCCGTGTCTCCTTCTGGGTGATAAAGGTGATCATATATAAAATTTAGAACTGGTCAGAAAATGTGTTGGGTTTCTTCCCTCCCATGAAAAATTTCGGCTTTTCATCGAAAAACCAAAAACAAGAAAATTGATTTCCCTCCCTCCCCCTCATTTTTCACAACTAAAACCCAAATATTTCCAGCCCCAATTTTTTTTTTTTAAATCAGTTTTTGGCTGAAAATTTTCAGGTTTCCAATGTAACATCAAACAAATTCCAGGAGAGTGGGCATTTCCTGCAAAAATGTTCCTTTTGTCAAAAACTCACTTTTTTCATTACAAAAAAATTAAAAGTTTTTGGCCAACCCTAGTAAGATCATTGAGATGCCAATCTCAGCAGACTCCCTCCACACTTGCTACATTGCAACACAATATCAACTAATCTATCTCATTATTTTAGTACATAGATTTCCTTGACCATTTCACTAGGTTATTGACTCTTCTCCCACCACCAGAATAGATATTTTCCAGCACACTCCATTGTAATTAATATTGCTGTAACACACAGAGGGCGTGGCGAATTTAGGATCCCAATTGTGCTAGGCACTGGAAATACATATAGTGAGAAGCAGTCCTTCCCCAGACAGTTTATAATCTGAAAAGACATAAGCATAAGAATGGGTCAGACCAGTGGTCCATCTAGCCCAGTATCTTGTCTTCTGACAGGGGTTGGTTCCAGATGCTTCAGAGGGAATGAACAGAACAGGGCAATTATCAAGTGATTTATCCCGTTGGCCAGTCCTAGCTTCTGGCAATTGGAGGTTTAGGGACACCCAGAGCATGGGGTTGCATCCCTGACTATCTTGGCTAATAGCCATTGATGGACCTGTCCTCCATGAATTTATCTACTTCTTTTTTGAACCCAGTTATACTTTTGGCCTTCACAACATCCCCAGGCAATGAGTTCCAAGGTTGACTGTGCATTGTATGAAGAAGTTCTTCCTTATGTTTGCTTTAAACCTGCTGCCTATTAATTTCATTGGGTGAGCCCTACTTCTTGTGTTATGCGAAGGGGTAAAGAACAAGACAAAGGATAGGAGAAAGGGACATGACATATAAGCAAAAGTTTGGGGAACTGAGGCAAAGACCCGATCCTCAGAGGTATTCAGGCACTTCACTGCCACTGATTTCAATGGGAGTTAGGTGTCATCTGGGTTTAAGTGACTTGTCCCAGAACATGGTCGCAGAGCTGGGAATCCAACTCGGGTTTTCTGAATCCTAGGTCACTGATTTAACCACAAGGCCATGCTTCCTTCACCATAGCCCCACTGCCTTCCTTATTCAACCTTCAGTGCAGATCCCCTATTTATGGTTATTGTTTCGGAATCTTCCAGGGCCTGCCCCTCAGCCCCTCCCCACACACACACACTTTCATCCTCCTTTTCCCTCCCTTGCAATCACAAGAATCCTCCCCCTGCAGCGGGAAGGACTGGACAATGCTGCCCCTTTGTTCTGCCCAAGGGGCTTGCTAGAGAACAAAGAAAAGCACTCCCACCCCCTCGGGGACGGGGCTGCTTCACCAGCTCCTCCAGCCCTTTCCACGCTCACAGCAGAAGCATGGATCCCCTGTGCGAGGAGCATCTTGCGTGGCTGCCGCTGGGCCTACTCATGTGTTCTCGGTTACCGGTAGGACGAGAGTCGATTCTGCTATCAGTAAGCGGAAGGGAAACAGGCTCCTACAGCAACATGAACAGGGCACGCAATAAGCTGAGAGGGAGCCCACCATTCTGTCCTGAGACTGAGGAGTTCTGAGTGCGGTTCCTGGCTCTGCCACTGCCTGGCCTTGGGCAAGTCACCTAATTTTGCTGTGCTTCAGTTCCCCATTGGCACCACAGATATGATAATGTTCTGTTTCTTGCCTATTTAGATTGTAAGCTCTTTGGGGCAGGGACTGTCTCTCACTATGTATGTTCAGCGCCTAGCACTAGGGGGTCCTGATCTCATTTGGTGCCTTTCTATGATCCTAGTAACACACCTGATAGTGAGAAAGCAGGTAGGGAATGAAGCTAAATATTAAGGAACGGGCAATAAGCACCACAGCGGGTACCGTGAGAATTTGCTACAATGGTATGCTCCACCTCAGGGGACAATATGCCATTCAGCAGGTGCAGTACACAGCATGAAAAAGCCTATGAGAAATATATCCCCCTCCCTGCCCTCTTGCAAGGGGGTGGACTTAGAACGCAATAGACCTTCACGACCGAAGCACAAGGCTTGGACACGCTCCTGAGACTGACCTACCCAGTCACTGTCCTACTTCTAGCAGGGCCAAGGATACTGCACTGCAGGTATCTATATTAAATCTCTTTCCGGGATCCAGCTAACTGTCTGTTTGATGGTACCGCGATGCACACAAATGCACCTGAACATACAACCTTACCATACTCATCCTGCCTGATGTAGACTCTGAGCCTGCCTGTTTATTAGCTGTATTATGGAAGTGCCTGCAAACCCCTCAGTCAGGGACAGAGACGGTCCCTGCCCCAGAGTTTACAATCGAAACAGAAGGTGAGAGGTGACAGGTGGATGAGACAGATAGGGGGAAGCCCAACCAGAGCTGTGAGACTGTTATGGTTACCGTAATAAGCAGTGGGCCGAGCACACCAGCTGCCTCACCCGTCTGTAGACACCATGGCATAGGTAGGTTTTCCACCGAGCTCCTACTTTAGTCACTAATGGTCGCTTTTGTCACGACTGACAACTTGGCCATGACTGGGGCTTAAACTGGGGAACCTCCAGAGCTAAAAGCATGGGCCCCTCCCGCTCAAGGCGAAAGATGAGATGCTGTAGCTGAGAGCAGTAGGAGACTCATCTCTGATGCAGATCAGGCACATCTAGGGGAGAGACAGCTGACACTCAGTAGTGGGTTACACCACCAAAGTCCCCAAGCTCCACTGTATTCAGTCCAAGACTGGGCTCTCTCTCACTCTCTCCCCCTCGGGAGCCTGCACTTACCTGCAAATGCAACTCAGCTAATCTGTAATTGGCAACAAAAAGAAAGCCACTCCCCATATGTCTTTTAATGTTTCCACAGGAACCTGGACAATGCCTTTGACATCATACATCATGGGTGGCAAGCGATGTAAATAACCCCCTTCAGTGACAGAGCAGGTTCCAGAGATGCCAGCGGTTCAAATTCAGCTGCAGGATTTACGGCCTCAGACCTGTCAAACTGCAGCATACGCAGCTGCTCCACAGGAATTCCCTCCCTTGGATGAGCCTTCCTAGTGCATTCCCATACAGATGTCCCACCACTCTGCTGCAAGGATGTCACCTTCTCTGCTCCAGCATCTCATCAGCCAACGCCTGGAGAATCCAGGGGCCTGCCACAGCTCCCAGGGATGTCAGCAGGTACTGCAGGTGCTCAGCACCTTAGAAATCAGGTCACTTATTTAGGTACCTAACAAATCTGAGAATTGTAGCCATTGGGTGTGTTTAGGGAACAAAATACCTACATCAGGCACTGATGGCCTGTTTCTTCCCCACGTACTGAGCACCTGCAGTTCCCCTTGACTGCACTGAGTGGTGGGGTTGCAATCAGGCTATAAATTAAAGTCGGTCCCAAATATTTTTACCACCATCTATTGCGTGGAAATATTCAACGACAACAACAACAACAAAAACTTCCCTTTTTGTCAAAATTTTCCATGCAAATTTTTGAGGTTTTGGGGAAAAACCTGAACACCGAAAGTTTTTGGATAAAAACTTTTTGGTTTTCATCAGAAACATTTTGATAAAGAAAACAAACTTTTCTACAGAAAGCAGACATGCTTTTTGCTTTTCCCTTCTCCAAAACTCAATTCCCCATTGAAAAACAATTTCGAAGGAAAATTTTCCACCAGCCCTATTATAAATGCTGATTTAGGCACCAAAGTTAGCACTCAGATGCCTAAATGTGTATCTGGTACCTAACTTTAGTTTAGGGTTCACAGGTACTGGGCAGCTAATCTCACACAGCCAGGTTAGCACCTTGCAATATCGCCTGAATAAAGGACAATGTGGAGTATACCGCTCCAGGAGCCCGAGTGTGACCCCAAGAGTCACAGTTCAGTCAGTGCTTCCCCTTTGCTCTGTGCATCTGCTCCAGTGCAATTTATTTCATCCAGAGACGGCCAGCACAATGGGGATGAAGCCAAGCTCTGCCCGCGCCTCATCCTTGCCCTCCCACCTGTGCAGGAAGGAAAGTAGCAGCCGTGAGGAGGTTTCTCTCCCCACTGCAAGCTGTAATGTTGGTAGCTGGTTTGTAAGGGTGCCTTGTGCATCCGTGCTCCCTATACAGGCACAAAGGTAGGTTCCTCAGCTAGCACTCCCCCGGACTCTATGTAACCTAACTGTCCATCTGGGTATTCCCAACGTGCCTCTCACAAAACACTATTCTCACAACTCTGGGCACATTCCCGGAGAGCTCATTGGACAATCTGTAAAATAATGAGACGAATGGGGCACATCAGGGAGTTATGCACTGTCCATTCCCTGCACAGCATGTCATGTCTGCAACTCCAGCTGGCACTACAGCTGGTAGATGCATTTTCCTCCCTAGCAGCACAGTGAGGTGATTAGAGTCAACAAATAAAAAAATAATATTCAGCAAGTAATAATAATTCACAACACCAATATTGCCTTATTATTACTTTGGGAGAGGTGTTGTTTAGTGGTCAGAGCACAAACCCCGAGAGCCAGGAATGCCTGAATTATAACTCAGCACCACCAACAATGCTCCTGCTCCGGCCTTGGGCAAGTCAAGGAGGGTGAATCCTGCAAGGTACTGAGTGCTCTGGATCTGATCCAGCGAAGCACTTAAGCATGTGCGTAACTTTAAGCATCTGAGTAATCCAACTGACTTCAATGGGATTTAAGTATAGGCTTAAGTTTAAGGGCATGTTTGAAATGCTTAGCTGAAGAGGGGTGGACTGTGTGCAGGTGCTTAAGAGCTTGCTGAATCAACTCCAGAACCTCTCTGCTTCAGTTTCTTCATGATGAATTGGGGGGATAGGGGGTGCTTATCTGCTGAAGAGCAGGTGTCCTGGGTAGACTGGCCCCTGACTCCCCTTCAAAGAACCAGCCACGGTGCCAGGATTAAGTTGTTAACGTTTGTCAGACACTAAGCAGAGGATAAGTATTTGGTATTCTTGCATTAGTGCCTTTCAGCCAGAACCCCAATTCTCTTTACAGACGATACTCCACATACAAGACGCATTTACCTGATGCAGCACTAACCTGAAGCTGCAGCTTGTGTGGAAGGTGGCTCACAACATGGCACCTTGTGGCCTTTTTGGCCAAGACAGCGAGGACACCTTGACTCCTGTGAAAAGTGCTATGGACTCTTTAATGACCTCAGGTGAGCAAGACCTGGGTTTCATGCCTCAGCCAAAAGGTGGATTACACAGCGGCTGCAGTAAAGCCAGCTGATCAGCACCTGAGTGCGAAAGGGTGCAAGTGCTCCATGGTGTAAGTCTCTTGCCTTCTTTAGAGATGAATTTGGTCCCCAGGAGACTCCAACTATGTGACAAAATATGGTGACATCATCAAGCAGGTCTAAAACAAATAAAAGGAAGTATTTCTTCACACAACACACAGTCAACCTGTGGATCTCCTTGCCAGAGAATGTTGTGAAGGCCAAGACCATAACAGGGTTCAGAAAAGAACTAGATAAATTCATGGAGGATAGGTCCATCAATGGCTATTAGCCAGGATGGGCAGGAATGGTGTCCCTAGCCTCTGTTTGCCAGAAGCTGGGAATGAGCGACAGTTGATGGTTACCTGTTCTGTTCATTCCCTCTAGGGCACCTGGCACTGGCCACTGTCGGAAGACAGAATACTGGGCTAGATGGACCCTTGGTCTGATCCAGTAGGGCTGTTCTTATGATGGAATCTGTGTGGGGTGATCCTGAGATGTGGTGGGTTCAAGTGCCAGCTGCGTGACGAGTCAATCATGCAGAGCTGGGGATTAAGATAATTGGATGGCCTGGCTCGGAAACCAAATTCTCTGAACAGTTCTGAAATAAATCCAAAGGACGCTCATCTCCCACTGCACTAAAGGAAGCAGTCTGAGAGTGCCATAGCCAAGGGAGCAGAACAAGCGAACAGTGCTGTTTTGAACAATGTTCCAAAAAATACTGGTAAGGAGGTGGGGCTTCCAAAATAACCAGCCTTGGCCTAACTTTCAGCTCCCATTGATTTCAGTGGGAGCCGAACTAAGCCAAGATGTTTGGAAATTCCATCCAAAAGCTTACATCTGCCTCATCTTATGGGCTTCGCAAGCCCAATAAGATCATCATCCGGAGCAGAATTTGACCTGGAGCCATGCATTGCCCCAAGGGCAATATTCTCTGCTAGGTGGCACAATTCCATTGACCTCAGCGGGAGTTCTGCTTGTTCTCTAGGGTCATGAATGAGTTGACAGGAATCAGTCACAATTAGCACTAGAGCTGGTCAAAAATGTCCCAATGAAACATTCAAAATGTTGAAAATGGCGTAATTCTGCCAGGTTTCAAACTAGATCGAATTTTCACTTTTTGATTAACATGATTTTGTTCATTTCAAGTTAAGCATATTGGTATCGAGGCCTCTAGTGGGAGCAGGCAATAGAAGAAAACTTTTGTTTTAGTGGATGGAGTTACTCAAACCCAGAACTCAAGCTGGCCACCTGCAGCTGAAAGCCTGTATCTTCTTCCCCATTAGTTCCCAGCCAGAAAACATGGGACAGATCTGGATACATAAATTCAGCGTACAATGCAATAAGTACAAGTAATTCTTCTTTATATCAGTCAGGACCCTTTGCATTCTGGACGTAGAGTCTGTGGCTGTGGATAGGAGGGTATCTGGATAAAGGTCAAGGGATACGAAAACAGCCCTATCTAGGAGACATGGGATCTGGATCTGTGAGGAGCTCCCTGCGATGTGCTTTGAGGTCAGTGGGAGTGGAGAGTTCTGTGGCAGTTGAATTCCTTCCACATGTCGTAGAAAGTGCTCAGAGCCCCACATCCTGCCGTCGGTCGTACCTCAAAAGTTGCATTGCCAGCAGAGCCGTCCCTAGGGTACGGTGAATCGAGGCAGCCGCTCCAGGCCCCGCGGTTTGGGAGGCCCCGCAGGCCGGCGCCGCGATTGGCCAGTGTGATTAGTCCCGGAAGCGACGGTTTGGTCCCAGAAGTGACAAATTCGTCACTTCTGCCCCGGGCCCCGCACCCCCTAGAGAGAGCCCTGATTGCCAGTCCCATCTGTTCAAAAATCACAAATAGCATGCCCCAGAGCATCACAAGGCTGGCTTCAAAATCACTTCTTTTTTTTTTCCATTCTTTTTATTTTTCTTTCATTTCTGGAGCCTTTAGGCCAGATGCTTTCCAGCTTTTCTCTGCAGCCACAAGGGCTAGGAACTTCCTTTTTCTTATTAAGCAAAAGCTGAGGTTCTCACTAGAGCAGGTCAGGAATTTGTCAGTGAAATGGTTTTTCATCAGAAAATGGTGATTTGTCAAAACTAAGACTTTTCTCTGGAAAGGGCAGGTTTTGATGAAACTTTCATTATGAAAGTTTCAGGTCCAGGATGAAAATTCTGGTCAAAACCAGACAGAGAGCCCCTTGAATAGACAAGAGCCTAGAGGTTAAGGAGTGCCCCTGCGAATTCAGAGCAGGACCTTCAACCTGAGTGCCCTGCCCACTGAGCTATTAGCTACCCTGGCTGTGAAACGTTCTCAGTCTCTCTTGTTGGGTCTGTTCTACCTTGTCTCTGAGTCACTCTCTCTCTGACCCCAGTGAATATTTAATTATTTCTACAAAGTAGAACAGCTTCATCAGGAGAGACTGACTCTATAGCCTGGGATTGGGGCTCCCACATGCCTGCTAAGTGCCCCTTGTTCACTCTCAGGTTTAAGGCCAAAAAGGGCTTGGTTTTGTTCCCATGGAGAAAAAAATTTTAATCTTGACAATTTTCCAGGGATGGGAAAAGCGTGTCCTGCCCAGCTCTACTGACTCCAGGAGCTGGGTCTTGAAGAAAAACCCCAAATATCATGCGAGTCAAGAGTCGGCAATGCTACAAAAAACAACACAGTGAGGGTGAAATCCTGGCCCCACTGAAGTCCATGGAGTTTTGTCATCGACTTCGGCAGAGTCGGGATTTCCCCCTGGGTCGCCAGGTCTCTCAAAACAAGGCAAACACCCCGGAGTCTGTGAGCCCCGATCAGAACACCCAAAGGCTTGGTTAGAATAGGGACCCAAACCAGCCATAGACAGGGAAGTGCCCAACTGCACTGCAGTGCTTCAAAGACCAGCTCACCCAGCGTTTGCAGATGAATCGGGCCCCGTGCGAGAACACAGCCTTAGCCATGACTAACACTGAATTCTCACTGAATTAAGTTCCATTTCTTTGGGTCAGGGTTGGCCCCACTCCTGACCAGTCACGGGTCCTTGTGGCCTCCTTCCCTGGAATCCTAGAAAGCTTGAGTCTCGCTGGGTTTACATATTCCCCAGCTACAGCAGCCTCCTCCGAGTAGGCAGGGTGCTTATTAACTGCAGGGGAATATCACAATGGGAGAACGAAATTGCAGCCTTCAGGAGACAGCACTCTATCATTTTGCTTCCCTCAGTCACTGGGAAGAGCACTGCTCCACTCAGACGTGATTTGATGAGCCGGATCAGCCCCCCCGTCAGCTCCTGCCAATGTCCTGATCCAGCACAATTCTTGCCTCACCACATACGGCTGAGACTCTGCATTTAGAGGATTAAAGGGAGGGGAACATGCCCACTTTGGGGGAGGGATGCACTGAGAGGCACTGATAAAAATAATGGCTTAAGGGGAGCCAAAAATTTCTCATCTGTGAAGGACCAAACTTGCTCTCAAGGGAGGGGACTGTGGGCTGGTGGTGAGAGCAGGGGCCTGTGGGGCAGGCTCCTGAGTTCTATTCTCAGCTGTGTGTGGAAGTGGGCGTTGGAGTGAGGGAATTGCGAGTCAGGATGCTGGGTTCTATTTCTGGCTCTGGGTGGCTAGAGCAAGAGGACTGGGAACAAGGGCCCCATTGATTCTGCTCTCAGCTCTGATTGGGAGCACGATCTAGTGGTTAGAGCAGGGGACTGGGAGTTAGAACTCCTAGGTTCTAACCCTAGCTCTGCCATTGCCTTGGTGTGTGACCTTGAGCAAGTAATTTAACCTCTCCTGGCCTCAATTTATCCATCTGTGAAATGGGAATAGGACAACACGGTCCTACCTCGCCGGGGGGCAGGCTGCTCAGTTTAAACAATTACTATTTGCAAAGCCCTTTGAGAGCCGCACTCGAAAGGCACCAGAGAAGCACGAAATGTGATTTAACAATAGTAATTATTTGCGTTGACTCCATCAGGGTCAAACCCCAACCTGAGCAGAATCTGCCAAAGCAGCCCCTGCAGAGGAGCCATCTCACCGGGACTCATCCCAGCTGGAACTTGCTTCTCTCTCTCTCTCTCTCTCTCTCTCCTGGGATACAGGGAAGACTCTGTAAAGCCAGGCACCATTTTACATGAGCCTTGCCCCCCAGAAGCCACAGAGCTCCCCCTTCTTAAGCCTAGCTCTCCTGGGTAATTCAATCTGGTTGGAGAGCAGAAAGCAGTGCATGTGTGCATGGGTGTGGGGGGGATAGTACGTGCACAGCTGGGACACACACAATATATGTGAACTCTGTTGAAACAAGTGGTGCATAGAGCTATGGGGGAACCCAGCTCTTTCACTGAACACAGTCCCAGTGAATAAATTCTTCTGCTTCAGCGCTGACAGGTTCACGCAGACCCCCTCTTCCCCTCCCCTCCTCGTCTGTTGCTTTGAGATCCAGGTTCTAACAAATCTCAATGAGGAACACGGCTGCAATTGTCATGGGCCACTCTGCTTTGGGTGGAAAGAGTGACTGCAGTGCTCCTTCAGGGCAATCTCCCCCACCAGACCAGTCCCCCAGGCTCACTCCAAACTGGGCCTCGCTTGTAAACCTTGGTGAGCCCTCCAGTGACCTTGGTCCTCACCTGGAGTCAGTGACAAAAGGCCAAATCCAACAGATTCTGGGTGGATTCTGGCTCCCCGCACTGAACCCTGTGCACGGCACTGAGGGAGTCCAAAAAGCTGAATTTTTGTAACACTGAGAAATTCGTTCAGGTCAATGACTTTGTTGTGCAACCAGAGAAAACTTCCCCTCCAGGAACACGTGGCAGGACCTTCGCTCTTAATAGTCTAGGAGAGGGATGCAGCCAGGAAGACATGGTGCTCCGAGTCCATTCACTCTCGACAAAGCACCAGAGGGATAGCAGGGTATTTTGTAATCTTTAGATGTGGGCCAAATTCTCCCCTGCTGGAAACAGGTGCAATTCCATTGATCGCCACAGGGTAGCTCACGTGAGGCAAGGTTGCAGGATTCAACATAAGAACATCAGAATGGCCACACTGGGTCAGACCAAAGGTCCATCTACCTCAGTATCCTGACTTCCAACAGTGGCCAATGCCAGGAGCTTCAGAGGGAATGAACAGAACAGGTCATCATCAAGTGATCCATCCCCTGTCGCCCATTCCCAGCTTCTGGCAAACAGAGGCTAGGGACACCATTCCTGCCCATCCTGGCGAATAGCCATTGATGGACCTATCCTCCATGAACATATCTAGTTCTTTTTGAACATATCTAGTTCTCCTCTGGCAAGGAGTTCCACAGGTTGACTGTGTGATGTGTGAAGACATATTTCTTTTTTGTTTGTTTTAAACTTGCTGCCTATGTGCTCACGAATTAGAGCCAATCACGGAGCACAGACACTTCTCACAGCCAGAACCCCTTTGAGCAGTCAGGTGCTGCTTTGATCTTTACTCGGGGTTATTTATTATCAGCGTCGTGCCCACAGTCATGGACCAGGACCCCACCGTGCCAAGCACTGTACAAAACACAGAACAAAAAGATTGCATCAGTCCCAAAGAGCATATAATCTAAGGCAGTTCTCAACCCGCAGCCTGCGGGCCGCGTGCAGCCCAATCAGCACACCGCTGTAGCTCATGTGATATCCTCAGGGCCATGTAGGTAGTATATATATTGTGTGGGTGCGGCCCACATAACACACAGAGAGCTGCACATGCAATGGTAAACAGGTTGAAAACCACTGATTTAAGGTCACAATTAAAGAGCTCTACAGTCTTGTCTACACTACAAATGCTTTGCAGGTACTATACCGGTGTAGCAGAGTGCGGATGCAGCTTACATTGACTGAAGGCATTTTTCTGCAGGCATAGTAACACCACTGTAGCAAGCATTCTCCTTTAGCCACAGCTGCATCTATAGTGGGGGTTTGCTGTCATAGTTTTGTCAGCTGGGGGTGTGGATTTTGCACACCCCTGACCAACATACCTATGCCAACAAAACTTTGTAGTGTAGACCTGGCCTCAGGTCTCCAGCAGCTGTGCTGCATGAGGGGTTTCCAAGACCAGCCCAGAAATTAGTCTGTGTGAATTAAAAGGGGAATCTCCCAAAAAGGGCAGGGTGGGAGAGCTTTCCAAGTCTAGCCACCTTCACCAGCATCGAAATTCCTCCTCTCTCCAGGGCAGGTTTCTCATTTCCCAGATGTTATTTACTGTTTGGAATCTTCCTACTTCAGGCCCAGTGACAAAGAGGAGAATGAAGCTACAATTTGAGCTGTGAGAAAAATGGGTTTTTCGATCGCTGGTAATTTCAATTTTTTAAAATCATTTCAGGTCAAATCGAAAATGAATTTTTTTTCAAACTTCTGGATGAATAAAAAGTTGAAAATAGATTCATTTCTGGTCAAACAAAATATTTCATTTTGACAAACTCAAAACATTTCATTTCCATTTGGACCATTTAAAAACGTTTTTGATACAATTTTTAACCTGATTAAAGGAAAGTTTGAACCAAAAGCTTGCTCTGAAACAAAAAAATCAAAATGTTTCTGGTTTCTCAGAAACTGTGTGAGGGTTGTTTTTTTCCCCCAACCAAAACAATTAAGCAGAACTAACACAAAGTTACAACATGTTTAACTGTCACCAAATCTGCATTTTTTGGCCAAAATAAATTAAATAAATAAATAAATGTCGCCCAGTCTAGCTACAATAAGCCAGACAGGCTGCTCACCACACAAGGACATGTGAGGCCAAGCAGTTGCCCATCCAAATTATGATGGGCACTATCAGCATTGAAGCCTATGGTGCTAGCAACTGGACAAACATCCAAAAGACAGTTCCTTCCGCTCCCTACCAGCTTAGCTTGCCAGTCTCTTGTGGGTCCCAAAGTCACTTTGCAGGCCTGCAAAGTGCTTGACGCGTCACCATGATGCTATGCGACGAACAAGTCATGACATCAGGCAAATGCAGCGAAGTGATGGCCCTATTCTAAAGGGGCATGCTTTCTCCTTCCAGAGCTCTACCTGCAGTCAAAACCTTGGTCTTCTGTATGGGGCTTGTCACCAAACTAGCTAAGCAGGCTCAGGCTGGGTCAGAACTTGGCTGGGAGATTTCCAAGAAACACCCTGCTGCTGCAGGAAGCGCAGCAGATGATTCAGTGGGTGGGGTTCTCCCCTCTGGCTTCGTACTAGACCAGTGGCCCAGCATGGCTCAAGAGGGTGCTGTGCTGCTGAAGGTGCCATCTTTCAAATGAGCTTGTGATCGTTAATAATTCCGTGACCCTTTCAATAAGAATAAGAGTATTAACCTCAGTGTGTTGGGCAGCTTCCAGCTCAGGCAATCACATCCAGCCCGTCTAACATTCCCCCTGCGCCTTCTATTAAGTACCGACCTTTGCTTTGCTAAACTGCTATGCAGGGTATGCTGTTAACAGCTGCCACGTTGCGTCCCAGAAGTGGCTGCATTTCAACAGTGCTGAATGTAGATTGTTTGCAAAGCACATTAGGGTCCTTTGGGATCACAAGTGCTACGGAGGGAAAGCGTGGCCTTGTGTCTAAGGTACTGCCACAAGCTTCAGGAAATCTGCCTTCAATTCCCAGCTCTGCTGCTGACTCCCTGTCTGACACCGGGCAAGTTTCTTCTTTGCTGTGTTCCTGAGTTCCCCATGTATGAAGTGTGGATGGTACTACTTTATATAGACTGCAGGCTCTTGGGGCCTGGACTGTCTCTCATTATCTGTACAGCACCTAGCACAATGGGGCCCTGATCTCAGTGTGGACCTCTAGATGTTACGATAATAATAGAAATGCAAACTGGGATTAATTATCACAGAGGTAATCAAAGTATGAACAATTACTTAAGAACATAAGAAGATCTAATTAATGATAATCTTAGAATTAAACTTAAGATAGAAATATAGTGGAACTGTTATATTTGAGATCCTTGACATCCCCGCTCCTCCACCCATGGGGGGGTGTTTATGAACATTTAGACAAAGCGACAAGAGTCTTCTCCTCTTTGTAATCCTCCAAAGAAGCCTGGCAGGGAAGGAGTTAAATGGGGAGTGTGGGGGGGGGAGCTCCTTGCCAGCTGTTGCATGGCAGAGAGAGAGAGAGAAGGCACAGAACATGTATCACACGGAAATGAAAATAAATCCCCTCCTGCGTTTTCCTCCTGCTTTTGCCCGACAGTGCCTCTGCGTGAGCTGGGCTCGCTCACACACACTCATGCTCGTGCAGGGAGCCGAGATGCAGCCGTGCAGCACCGGCTGGGGCCTAGCAGGAGACAGGAACAGGGCGAGGCCCCATCTCGAAGCAGATTTTCCTGTAGACCTGCAGGCACCTTTTGACAACCACAAACCGGTAACCAAATAAACAACAGGGGCGTCTCCGGCTCACCCCACCCCCACCTACCCCCCTGCGGGCACTAAGCAACCCACGGGTGCCAAGCCTCTGACTGAGCTGGTAAATCAGCAAGGAGCCGACAAGTGCCAGGCCTGGGAGGGGAGGTGGGTACGGTGCTTTTCGACAGTCAGAGGCAGAGGGGAGGGCTGGGAAGAGCAGCAGGCAGGCTGTTAGGCAGAGCTCCTTCTTGCCCTAATAGGAGCCAAGCCATCTCCCCTCGAGCATGTGCGTCAGACAGGCGAGTGCCCCTGCTCCTCGGGAGCCTCCCATGCACCGCCCGTAGCTCTTCCCAGCCCCCCTCGCCAATTGCCATGTCTGCAGTGAGGCGCCAGGAGGAGGGGCCGGCGGACTAACAGGCCACAAGCAAAACGAGTTAGGCAGTCTCGGATAAATCACAGGCCATGACAGTCGGCCTACAACACCTGACAGAGAAATGGGCTGTATCTAACCCAAGAGACAGCAGGAAGGGAATAGGGGCTTGATTCGCCTCTGCCATTAGTGTAAATCTGGAGTGACTCCCTTTCTAGTTAATGGAGTTATGCTGGTGTAAAACTGGAATAACACCATTGCAGTCAATAGTGCTACGCTGGCTTAAAACAGAAGTGACTCCATTTAAGTCAGTGGAACTATGCTGGTGTAAATCAGGAGTAACTCCATTGTAGTCAATGGAGATACACTGTTGTAAGCAACAGGAGAATCAGGCCCTCTATGCCAAGCTTTTACTCTGAGCACATCTCCTCAGGCCTTCTCTGGCTTCCACACTCCTTCCACATCAACCTCAAGCTTCTTCTTTTGTTTCCATCCACAAAAGGCAACCATGGGACACCTCTTCTTCAGAGAAACACCACACTGAAACCTAGCCTAGCCCACAAAACGTGATCAGCATCGCTTTGGGCCTTGCTCCTGTGCCCTCCGGCCAGTTTTGGTGGTTTTACGATCACATTTTCTTAAACAATTTTCTCCAAAGCCCATTAAAGTCAGTGGAAGCCCCTGTTCTGGAACAGCCTCCCAAGGGGAGCAGTGGGGGGGGAAGAGACTGAGCTTCCTAAGTTTATGGCTGGGATGGTATGAGGAGACATCCTACAGTGGCATGTAGCCGATCTGCAACTGCTTGCAGCAAGGACACCAGAACCTTGAGGGGGTCGGGGTGGGGGGGGCAGGAGGCCATGTCCCCTCACTTTTTAACATAGGCATAGTTTGGGTGGGGTAGGGGGTAGCGTTGCCCCCCCTCCCAAACTGCAAGCCTCTGGCAGGAGCGGAGAGGCACCAGGGGCTTCACTTTGTGGTGGGATTGCCGCCACAAATTTCATGGCGGGGAAGCTCATATTGGTGATCAGCTCCCCCACCACGAAGCGCACCCACCGCCAGCGCCGGCCCCACAAACTACGCCCATGTTAAAAAATGGGAGTGGCATGGCCTCCCACCCAGTTCTGGCGTCATTGGCTATCTGTAAATATCTCCAACGGCTGGTGATGGGACACTAGATGGGGAGGGTTCTGAGTTACAACAGAGAATTCTTTCCCAGGTGTCTGGCTGGTGGGTCTTAACCACATGCTCACGGTCTAACTAATCGCCATATTTGGGCCTGAGAATGAATTTTTCCCCATGTCAGATTGGCAGAGACCCTGTGGGTTTTTCACCTTCCCCTGCAGCATGGGGAATGGGTCACTTGCAGGTTTAAACTAGTGTAAATGGTGGATTCTCTGTAACTTGGAGTCTTTAAATTGTGATTTGAATAACTCAGCCAGAAGTTATGGGTCTATTACAGGAGTGGGTGGACAAGGTTCCATAGCCTGCAATGTGCAGGAGGTCAGTCTAGATGATGGTCCCTTCTGACCTTAAAGTTTATGAGTCTAGGAGACTTCGTGGAGCACCGAATCAGGCCCATACAGAGGAAACTGAGTATAACTATACACAACGTCCTATCAAATACACAGAGTAATCAACCCGGAAAAATGCAGAAAAATAACATTTGAAGTACAGCGAATGCAGGTGTTATTTCTAACAATAAAGGGGACAGAAATCCAGAGAGAGGTGTGAAGTTTAAGGGAATGGAGTCCCTTAATAATCATGGGTAAACAACAAGAACAGAAGACCATGGGAGACATCACCATGGGTCTCTCTCTTGTAACAAGCTGCATCTACTCTGCCACCCAAACATGGCAGCTGCTACTGCCCACAGCAGACTCCTAGAAACTTAAGGAAAACAAAACCATAAGTTATATTGCTACCTCAGCCAGTCCCCACCTTGAAGGCTTTGATCATCGCCGCCTGGCCTACATCCCTCCCCTCATTTCTTTTCACACTGCCTTTTGCAATCTACACTCCGCCCTGGCCTCTCTCCTGACCTCTCCTGCTCACTCCTGACTTCAGTCCACTTCCTATGGCCAGCACTGTGAGCTCCCGGCTGCTCCTCCTTCCAAAACCATTACAGTGCTACCACCCTGTTCCCTGGAATGTTCTAGCTACTCCAAGATCAAAGTTGCTTCAGTTATTGTTATTATTATTATTCTTTGTATGTGGTAGTTCCATAAACCAGGCCCTCTTGGTGCTGTACAAACAAACACAGCCCCTGCCCAAAATAGCTGACAGCCTAAACTTATGTATTTATCTGTGTCATTCACCGAAAGCATCCAACAAGATTCCCTTATTACAGGCTTCCCTTTAGTTCCACGTCCACGAGATGAAATCCTAGCTCTGCTGAAGTCAATGGCTCTTTTGCCTTTGACGTCAGTGGGACTGAGATGACACTCACGGGGTCACGAGATAGTGGGAGGGGCTCCTAGGCAAAGCTGCTTTCTTTTAACCCTAGACAAGGAATTTTATTAGAATAAAGAAAGCAATGTTCTCATTAAAGCTACCCTAGTCCGTCTGTCTGTCTCTGCTCCACCTTTATCTGCCCAGAGCCTTCACCATCTGCCCAGAGCCAACACCTGCTTGTCTTCCTGCTACAGATTCAAAGCAGCAGCATCCTTAGAAAGAAGAAAGAATGAGAGCTGAACAGTAACTCAGTTTGAAGGTCTAGAGGTTTCACAGGGTTTAAAACACAAGTGGATTGTGCAACTCTATAATAAAATAATAAATAATATTAATAAATTACAACAAATTAGAGATGGACCCAAACTGCACAGTCCAGATCAGGACCCCTCCAAGTTCGAGGGAACCAGGATTTGGGTTCAAGCCCATCTTCAATAATAAACCTCTGGAGACTGAATGAATGGATATGAACATAACGGAGTCCCTCTGGAGGTGTCACTGGTTGTGTGGCTCAGGCCAAGATACAAGACAGCAGCAAAATGTGAGCAAAAACTACCAGTGGTGTTTGGTTTTGCAAAACCAAATCAGGGCAGGTTTAGATTCATCCAAACCTTCAAAGTTCAGGGGACTGGGGGGGGTCCCTTCTCAAATGCACATGGCAACTCAACCCCCTCCCCCCTGGCACTGCAAGAGCCAGATCAGTGGAACAACCTCCAAAATATTGCTGTGCAGGTGGGAGACTTTAAAGGGGGGCAGGATGTTTCACTTTGGGAAGGGCTGATGGTTTGCCTAGATATAGTCAGCCTCTTCCATGCCATTACAAGGGCTGCTCGAGGAAGCCATGGATAGTTGCAAGGTGACAGTCACAGGGTGGCTGGCCCTTTAGGGAATGTCTACACTGCAAAAATATCCTAGCACCAATGAGTCTCAGAGCCCAGGTCTATAGACCGGGCTCCCGGGACTTGCACTATGGTGCTAACCCAGTGAAGACATTCCTGCTAGGGCTGGAGCCTGGGCTCTGAAACCTGCCGAGAGGGTTAGGTCTCAGAGCCCAAGCTCCAACCTGCATGGGAATGTCTACACTGCAATTCTGAGTGCCATAGCCCAAGCCCGAGTCTGTAGGCCCAGGCTCTGAGACTCACCACCACAGGTGTTTCATTGCAGTGCTGACATACCCTGTGGAGGAGTTGGGCCCAGCTCACCAGTGCCAGATCAGCTATCACCCAGCTGAGACTGATCATCATCATCGGGGGGAGGGATCTCTCAGTGGTTTGAGCATTGGCCTTCTAAACCCAGGATTGTGAGTTCAATCCTTGAGGGGGCCATTTAGGGATCTGGGGCAAAAATTGGGGATTGGTCCTGCTTTAAGAAGGGGGTTGGACTAGATGACCTCCTGAGGTCCCTTCCAACCCTGATATTCTATGATTCTATGATCACATCCTTTCCAGTTAGCTCCACAGGCTTCTCACCACTGCCCTGGCATGACTTTGGAATTAACCCCTCCCCTCCAGTTCCTTGTGGCTGCCAGAGGGAGGCTGGGAGAGGATGACCTTCCAAAAGCAAAACCACCAGGCGGGTTCCCCACCACTCCAGGGATAGTAGAAGTGGCTTGGGCAAGGCTGCTCAGAGGTCTTAGAATCCCAGCTCCAGCAGAACATCCGTTCTCCACTAGGCAGCAGCGCTCCTTGCTGCATGGCTGGAGATCAAAAGCCTGGAGGCTGCAGCTCACACACACGCCTTTCCTGGTGTCCTCCTGCTGCCCCTCACCCACCCTCCAAACCTCGGCGTGTCCGCCAGACAATGGCATGGTTGGGCACTGCGGAGGGCAGACTTGGGGATTACAGGGGGATGGGGAGCAGGGAGGCATAGCCATCTAAGAGTACATGGCTCCAGAAGGCTTTGCCAAGGCACAATCAAATTACTCCCAAACCAAGAGAAATTCATCTAGGTCTGTAATCAGAGAGGTACCCAGCAGCAGCCGAGATAGGCAATAAATAGCCAGGTTTGTGATCTGCACCAAATAAAACAGGGGAGCAGGGAGCCCTTGGAATTTCTGTCTCACATCAGGGGCCAGCAAAGAATCTCTCTCTCGTATAGGAACCCATGCCAGATCGGATCACCTAGTGCAAAAAAGCCTGAAGGAGAAAGTTATGGGATAACCTCACCACAGGGAAAGGTCCTTCCTAGTACCATCAGTGAGGCTGGTGCTCATGCTCTGAAGCAGGAGAGTTTATAGCTCTTTCAACACTCTTGTTATTTTTTAGTATTTACTATTGTAACTCTGGCTATTCTTTTCTCCACATCAATGTCCGTCCCCTTTTCAGAATGCTGCTAAGCAACTGGCCTCAATGGCATCTTGTGGCAATGACTCCCACAGGCTAACTGCATCCCTACTTCCACCCCAGCCTCTGATAGGGGAGTCACTCTACAGCTCCCCATCCAACCCAGATCCACTCCCAGCTCCTCTTCTCCAGGGACATCACAAGGCCAACCCTCTCTCCCTCTGCACCCTACTGGGAATGCTGAGGTAAACAGGAATGTTGTAGTGACCGAGCTCAAAGGGGACTCTCTCAGCAAGACCAGGGCTGGGACAGTTGTTATTCAGCCCTCAGCAACTGGGCTCCCTAACTCCAAAGACAAGGTTGGCTTCATATCCCACCTGTCTGCCTGATCCAAAGCCTGTTTGAGTCAATGGAAAAACTTCATTGACTTTGGCGAGCTTTGAATATGGCCCTTAAGGCACAGTGCAAGAGATCTCTTTTCACAGGCTTCCTGTAAAGAAGGCTGCAAGACAGCTCTGTGATATTCCCCCGTCCCCCAGTAAAATTCTTAGACATCTGACCACCAGCAGGAGCGGCCCATGAGAGGGTCCTTCACTGGACAATGCGCTTCTTTTAGGCTCTAATTCAGCAAGGTGCCTGCTTCAACCCCCTTGACTTCAGTGGGACTGTCAGCATGTGCTAGAGTGCGTTGCAGAATCAGGGCCTCTAGTCTTGTGCTCTGTGTACAGATGATATGGCAGTGGGAAGGACAGACAGATGAGACAGGCATTAGACAGACCCAAGCTGAGAGGCTGTTCAGGGCTGGGTGTATGTTAAATGCACGTAGACACAAATCTACACCCAGCTCTGCTGCTGACAGGATTTAAGACAGTCCCAAGAAGAATAGCCCAGTGGTTAGGACACTAGCCTAGTACCTGAGAGACCTGGTCCCTACTTTGTGGCTCCCTTCTGTGTTTAGCCCAATGTGTTAATAGTAGGGTAGTAAGATAAATAACCTTCCAATGAGTCAGTATCAACAAGAGCATCTCATCTTGATGCAGACCAGGCTCAGGGTCGGGACAGGTCTACCTGGGGCGGTGCCTGAAGGGCTCTGTGAGATGGGTATTTCCAAGGCTGGGATGCCCTGTCAACCTTGTGCTGGGACCAGTGAATGGCAGGTGACATGGGGATGTTGCGAACCACCAGTGCCGGAGAGAGATCAGAGTGAACTTGAATCACACCAGCTGGTCTAGAACCCTGGTTCAGCCTTCTATCGACTCAGACTAGACTTGACCAAGGAGTTTGTGGTATGTCAGGTCTGAGGCCTTGTGGGGCTGTGCTTGGGCATCCAAAGAGTTAATCAAATACTCAGTGGAGGGTTTATGGGTTGTTGTTTTTTTTTAAAGCTTCATTCATCTCATTTCTTTCCCTCCCTTCTCCACTCCCACCTTCCCATGAGCCCCCTAGGGCAGAGCTGCCAGGGCGACTGAACTCTATGGTATGTGCGAGTGCCTGTGGCTCTTGGCGACGAGGCTGGGTGGTAAATTCACATCAAAGGGGCTGCAGTACCAGCAAGATGCAAAAGGGTGTAATTACCGCCCTGGCTGAGCCACCCTCCCAGACTGTTTGAAGTATCTCAGAGCAGAACGGCATCAAAGGAGAGAATGGCTCGCAGGAGTGGGAGAAAGAGGTAGAGAGAGACAGCCCAAGCACATCCCATTGTTTCAGGAGGAACAAACCTAAAGGCACTTTACACCTGTGATCAAGAACCTTCACTTAGAGCAGGGCATCTCTCTTCTGAGCATAGGAGCAGTTTTAAGGCAGCTCTGTTGGTAAAAAGGGACCAGGGGCAGGTATATTTCAACACAGGTAATTTTCAGTCCTGGCAATAGTGCACAGAACCTCATGCACATGTGGACTGGGAGAGTGAACGCTGGGGCTAGGGCATGGGGGTGCAGATCGCCCTGCACTCTGGGGCTGTGAGTAGAGCCACTCAGAAAATAGAATTTCCATCCCACCAGAAATTCTGACATTTCAGGGGAAAAAAAATCAACCCCAATCAGGACGAAAAGTCAAAATTTGAAAATTAAAAAATATATATATTATTCATTTCAATGTCAAAACAATATAAAATATTAAGTAATAAGTGTATATGAATATATGTGATTATATATAAGTATATTTTAAATTAACATAATATAAGTTGGAATGGAATGAAACAAGATCATCAACATGAAGTGAAAGGAGAGAGTCAAAATGAAATACTTCATTTCAATTTCAAATTGTTTTGAAATTCTTTTGTTGAAATGGACATTTCCATGAAACATTTTGATTGTGACAAAACAACTTTCTCCAACAGGAAACTGTTGTGCTGAAAATTGTCCCCCCAGCTCCAGCTGGGAGAGGGAATTTTGATATTAGTGTATTTGTGGGTGGATCCCTTTGCAATCCAACACGGGAAATGTGAATCCTGGCATCAGTGTGTGGATCCAACTGTGTTCGGAGACTCAGAACGCGAGTTCCAGTTCATGCACAGGGCTAGGAGTCAGCAAGTCCTGCCGTCTATTCCTAGCTCTGCCACTGACCTGCTGTGTCACCTTGGGCAAGTCATGTCTCCTCCCTGTGCCTCAGTGTCCTTCCATCTGCAAAATGAGGATAATGATGGCTTACCTACCCTACCCAGGTGTCGTAAGGGTTAACATTTGTACTTTGCACGTGTAAAATGCTACATCATGCCCTGAGAGTGTATTCCGTGGGACAGCTCTAGCAACAGGAAGCAGAACGCACCATGGCCCCAAATGCCATCTTCCCCACAAAGGCCCTTTGGAACGGGGAAGCAGCTGACTGAACTGGCAGCCCCCCAAAGAAGCTGTAGTGGGGTGGGGGCAACTAGAGAGAGGAGATGAGGCATGTGGGCCTCCTTCCCCAAGAAACTCCCTGTCATATGCTAAGCTGCACCCAGAGATGTCCACTGCACCAATGTCCTGGTGAGCGGTAGATTCACACCCTGACCTACTGCACAGTAACTTGCCATGCAGACAAGCCCTGACTTCCAAAGCATGAAGCAAGACCTGAAACCAGGGTTTGGGATGGTTTCATGTTTTGTAACCAGTGCTGGCACAGCTCTGGCTGACAGGCTCTGCCATGCGTGCCCTGCATAGGGATTCTCTCTCCTGCCCTGGTGCAGCCTGGGTGATTCTCGGCACATCTCTCTTATGCAGCTACACCTCCTACTCCAGGGCAACAGCAAATGTCAGGTTTAGCGCTTCAGACGGAGATTTATACTAGGAAATTTACAAAGCGTCAAGCCCTAGGACACTGAACATCAAATGCCAATATCGCTCCATCTCTGGTCTCTTCACTGTCATCTTCCTCCTGTGTGAGTCAGGCTGCTTGCTAAATAAAACGTGAATTGGCAAACTCAAGTAGGAATAGGAACATGGCTGGTAGCGATGACTCAGTGAAACTAAACACATCAGTCACTGAGGCATTGGTGAGCAAATCTCCATGTAGGAAGCATGTTTGAGGGCAACCCATGTGGAGGATGTTATGGGGAAAAAATCTCTTCCCTTCAACCTTGGGAAGGTTGGCCCTGTAAATGTAGGGCACAGTAAGTGGTTTTCATAAATAAATAACAATTGCAAACTGTTAACAATGAAGGTCGTTGACTTGAAACAGATTGCTAAAGGATGTGGCAAATTCAGCCTTTGTGGAGTCTCTTGTTATGGCTGGAGTCAGCAGGTGGCGCTGTTCCACACAGTCTTACAAGTGCTTTTTCTTAGCATGCCAGCACAGTGCAGTCTTTGAAGAAATGCTGTATTGTTGTTAGTTTGTGATGTGCGTACTCTTGGCAGGACCTGTTGCAAGCAGCAAAGGAGTTTGCTCTCTGCCTTGTTCTCTCCGAGAGTTAGTCCGTGGAAACCAGGCACTGGTGTTGGCCTGAGACTTCAGAAAGAGGGGGTTGCTTGATTGCTGTTTCTGATCCCCTCTGTTCAAGGACTGGTGTGTGTCTTGTTGTAAATAAAACAAGTGACACTAAGAATATACCAAGACTCTGTGTCATGGATTTCACCTCCATCAGGCAGGCGATCTGCAAGCTTCCAGTAATGGGGTACCATCCGGCAGGGGGGGCAACGCTTTAATTTGAGGTTGGGCCTGAGATTTTTCAAAACTATCAAAAGACCGTGAATTGCCAATTCTGTATATCAAATGAATGGACGCTGAATATCCAAATCCCTTCAGGCAGCTTTGAAAATCTCAGCCTCTCTTACGTATACACTGCAGTGCAACTGTGAGGCACTGAGCAGGCTGCCGGAATCACTGCGTGAAACTCTGTCTTAGGCGGGAGGTCAGACTAGAGGATCACAGTGGGCCCTTCTGGACTTAATAAAAATCCATGTGTCTATGAAACGATAATAATAAGATAGTAGGTGTTACCTGGGTTGCTGGAGAAGAGTTATCAGGATATTGAATGTAAAATCTCTGAGAAAAACCTCTGCCACTCTTAAGTATAACCCACTGGTGAGTGTGTACCATAGGTGCCTCATTGTGCCAGGATCACAGTGGATGTGAGTCTATTACAAGAGCTAGGGAAGCTTGGTGCTATAGCAGCTCGTGCTTTTAGCTCTGGAGGACGCCGACTCAATCCTTGGGTGTTGCCCGTCACTTCACCATCATCATCTACAAGGGAATTTAGGCTTGGTGTTTGCTGGGGATTTGACCTGATTTCAGCCCCCTTGAAGGCAGAGAGGGCAGTCCACAACTGGCACTAATGCAGTTCACCCCATTTTCAAGCAGGAGCAATCTCCACAGGAGTGGGGTTTTCTAGAGCACTCAGCGCTGGTCCGATTCCGCTCCCACGAAGTGGATGGTAAAGCTGCCATTGGCTTCAATAGGAGTGGAGTCAGGCCAATGCCGAGCGTGTGTCAAAACCCTCGCTCTAATGACTCTTCCTGTAGCACAGCTCTTGTGCAACAGACACTGAGCCGTACATGGTGGCTGTAATCGGAGCCATTCCCCAGTTTAGGCAACACCATGCTCAAGGGCTGATTCAAAACCAGATCAAATTATCCGGGGCCCTGAAATCCCAAAAGCATCTCCAGATTTTGTGGAGCTGTAGACCCCAAATCGAGGGCTGTTTGAAATTCATCCCAGTACTTTGGGCTCTGGTCCTGCAGCTGTTACTTAGGCAAAATCCCATGAGAGTGCTTAGATACTAAGTGATGGGCACTATGGAAAAATTATGGTGGATAGACAGACTGAGAGATGTTGAGTGTTTATGGGGAAGAGAGAGAGAGAGAGAGAGAGACAGACAAGTAGGGCCTTTGGGTTTAACCCTTGCAAAGGAGAGAATAATGGACAGGAGAGAAGAGATTCCAAGTCAGAGTCTGAACATGCATGCACGTTTGTGCAAATGCACAAGTCTGCACACACTAGTGAACATGTCCATGCACACACATCTTATCCTGTGCGGTAGCCGCACCACCGTTTGGCACACAGCCCGAGCCATAAATCGGAAGCAGCAATCAAAGCGGAAGAGCTGCATTTCTGACCGGCAGGGCTATATTTGCGAGCAGCTGCCACCCTCCCGCACCTTCTAATTTAGAAGTTTTCTTTATTAACCATTCCCCCCACCCCTGCTTTCCAAGTGAATGGGGGCAGCTCCTTGAAGTCTCCCCGGGGACTTGAGCTGAACTCCGGCAGACAGCCACCTCTGCTGCTGCCAGAGTTTAGGGAGAACACCCTGCCTGTTAAAGGGACATGACTCCAGAGAAATGAAATACCTCAGGGCATAGACAGCCCAGGCCCCAAGCACATGCAAATTTCAAAGCTGCCAGTTTGATCCCTGCCACGGAATCCAAAGCACCTTGCTTAGCACCAACATTCCATCAGCCACCATCCAAGCTCCTTTCACTCACTGCTACCCAGAGGATTCAGGGGACCTGGGAAAGCAATTTTGGGGTTCCCTTCCATAAAAAAAAAAGTTGCAATACTATAGTATTCTGCAGGGCCCGGGGCAAATTGCCCATGTGCCCCCCCCCCCGGGCAGCCCTGCTTTCACTGCCTTCCCTACCCACCTCTTCCTGCCAGCCCTTGGGGTTCTCACCATCTTTCCTAGCTGATTTCCTGGGCTTGACACCCACGTTGGCCCCGCTCAGCGGAATTATCCCCAGCAGAGCTGATGAACTTTCCTAAAGCTAGTCCTGGCACTCAACCTCCCAGGGTGAAATTCGCCCCCATGCAGCACAAAACACAGGCACCACTTAACGCCCACTTGAGGCCTGCTTTGAGGTTTTCTGTGGCTCCAAGCCCTCCGTGCAGGGATCAGTTTCATGCCCAATGCCAGAGCTGGTGCCTGGCATTTCTCTGCTGTCCTTAAAGTGCTATCTAGCCTACGTAGCCGTAATTATTTATCTGTGTTACAGGAGCACCCAGGGGCTCAAACTGAGACCAGGGCCTCAGTGCGCTAGGCATGGTACGTACATACAGTGAGAGACCATTCCTGCCCCACAGTTTGCCATCTAACTAGACAAGACAGATACAGCGAAGTCAAGGAAGGATTCCCATCCCATTTACAGAGCGGCAGCTGAGGCCCAGGGAGATTCAGTGACCAGCCTGATGCCACACAAGGAGCCGGAAGCAGAGCTGGGAATTGAACCCAGATCTCCTGAGTTGCAGCCTGGTACCTGAAACTCAAGAAGCTATAAGCATCTGCAAAGTGCCCACCTCTAGAGCCTGTCAGTGCCTGCTAAGGACCAGTTCCTAGGCAGTGGCCAAGGGCCGCATTTTGCTGGCAGAAGCAAGGATCACTTGGGGTGCCTGGGGCTCCCATGAGGAGTGGGTGGGAGCAATAAGCCACTTAGGCATCTCCTCCAACCCTGCCAGATAGGAGCTCTTCTCCATCCCTCACCTGCTGCAGAGGTGTCACAACATGCCTGCGTCTGAGCCATCCGAGAGTGGGGTCGGGGAGAAGGGGCTCTGGTGCTCACACATGTACATTCTTTTCCAGGGGTGGCGAATACACACACACACACACACACACTCATGCACATGAACGACCACAGCAGCGCTGCTGAAAGCTCCATCTAGCCGCAGAGATAACAGGGGTTCTGCCCAGGAGAGAGGTGGCTGGCTGGCTGACGAGGGGATTGTTTCGTGTTTTCTGTCATCCTTTGCAGGAGCCTGCAATTTGTAGGGACAGAGAAGCTGGTTCCTTGGGTGGTTAAAGCCTCGGGGACTGAAGGTTCCTCCCCGGCAGCATCTGTCACCACATCTTGGGGCTTGGGTTACTTCCTGGGAGGTCTCTGAACCCAGAGAGGGGGGAGGCCAAGTAGCATTATCAGCTCCCTCCCCCCTAGCATAGACTATCACAGGGAATAAGAGAGGGGAGTGGAGGGAGCAAACTGCTTATATGCACCGCCACCCAGACACGAACACACACAATTCCCAGGTGGGTCCCCCATGGGTGAAGCTGTAGGATCCTGCACAACCCTTACATCCAAACTGTGCTAGGGAACTAACCAGCCATTTGCTGTCTGATTTGCTAAACTGCTCATTAGATGGGGCAGCTCAGTGTGTGATACCATCAGCTGGGGTCAGAGAGAGGTTCCTCTTTCTGGGCTAACACTGGATATTCCAGTACATCACTGTTCCAGTAGAACCTCAATTTTACAAACACCAATCTTACCAGCAACCAGTTATACAAACCGTTTTTTCCCAACTGGGGGGAGGGGTGGTGGTGGTGAAGAAAGGAGGGGGGAAATCACATACAAAAGGTGATGTCAAGAACAAGTCAATAGCCAAGGCTGGATTAAAGAATTTGGGGGATCTGTGCACTATGAAAATTGGGGCCCCCACACCTGACTGGCATCGCGACATGGCACCTGCCTGAGTGGCATCATGACCTGGTCCATCACAACAGGGGAGCCGCTGTTTGAGGGGGCCAAATTTGAGCGAGTGGCGTTGCAACATGGCACACAGGGTCACAACGCCACTCAGAATTTTGGGGTGGGGGGTTTCCAGTGGTCGGGGTCCCCCCCAGATGGGGGCCCTGTGTAAGTGCTCCACACGCACTTAGCTAACCTGGGCCTCCACATCCTGATGCTGTCAGTGCATTGAAAACGGTTGTGCAGTTTGAAGGACAAGACGAATGCGAGGCAGGGCATCATACAGCAACGTATGCACCGCACACCTACTGTCATGTCATGTGGGCTTATCCTCAGTCTAAATAAACAAGTGAGACAAATGGCAGGAAGCTAAACAAGTGAAGCAAATTGCCCCAAGTCACCCAGCAGGTCAGTGGCAGAGCCAGTACAATTCAGACCTCCTGTATCCCAGGCGAGTACTCTAGCCACTAGACCGTGCTGTCTCCATACTAGGAAAGCCTAGATAGACATTATCAAAGAGGGATAAGCCTTCTTCTGAAGCCTCCTAGATGGGCCCTAGAGTTGCTCTGCCATGGAGATCACCGTAATGAGACCATTACACAGAATCACAGGGTTGGAAGGGACCTCAGGAGGTGATCTAGTCCAACCCCCTGCTCAAAGCAGGACCAAACCCCAATTTTTGCCCCAGATCCCTAAATGGCCCCCTCAAGGATTGAACTCACAACGCTGGGTTTAGCAGGCCAATGCTCAAACCACTGAGCTATCCCTCCCCCCACAAGTGATATCACTTTCCATGCAGCAGCCAGGTGGCTCTGCATTGGATTCTTGCCTAGTTCTGGGATCTAAGATGCTGACTAATCCGAGAGAGAGAAAGAAAGTCAACCTCTTCCTTCTGCAAACAGCCTTGGCCATCCCCAGGCATTTCACTGGGAGACGTTTCCCTCTCCTCCTCCCTGCAGCACACAGCATAGGCCATGGCACCTGAAGGATTCCAAAAGAGCAGATCCTTAACCAAATGGCTTCTGTCTCTAGCCCTAAGTGTAGTTCCCCCCAACCCCGCCGCTCCCTAGCATGCACACAGCCTCCTCCATTGGAAAGCAGGGTGCACAGCTGAACTTGCATGACAATACTCAGCTACTATTGGCAGTCGCTCCCTGACAAAGTTCTGGGCCGACCTCTGCGCTTCTTCCCAGAAAAGAATAAGCTTTCTCACTGGGAAATAAAAACAAATAAGTTTTATTTTCAGTGTTTTTGTAGGAAAGCATCCAGCCTTGGGGAGAAAAAAACCCAAGGCTCAGTGCTCTCTGTTCCAGATCAGCTGGAAAAAATAATGCTCACTCTTGGAAGGAGGGCAAAGGAAACAGATCCATTTCAAACTGATCCCAGTTCTGCACTGGTTTCACTTGAGCACGTGCAGAGCTCCTCCCAAACTCCTTTACAGAAGGGGGAACCGCTCTGGAATCAAGAAGGATATTCTGCATGGGTCCTGCTGCCCCAAGGCTGTAATTTACTTCACGTGTGTGGGACATCAATGTCCCTAGAGAATAAAAACGGCCTTCCCTGTTGCTGGGGTGGAGTGACACAATGGCAGAGGAGAACCCACAGAGCCAGCTTGAACCTTTTAATGGCCCAGCAGTGGAAACAGTGGCATCAAGACACAGTCAAACCAAAAGTAGAAGGGGTTGCAATGATCAAACACACTCTCTGCCTCCCAAATGCTCTGAAACACACACGCTGGGCCCGATTCCCATCTTACTGACACTGCTCACTGTAAACAAAGAGTAAATCCTTGGGCATTTACACTGGTGTCAGTGAGATGAGACTCAAGCTCATTATCTTTTCCTATCCTGGACAGTAGATTCCTCCTTCAAGGGAGTCTTCTCAGTCCCAGCGAAAGTGGCTTGCACTGTGAACTTCCCCATAGCAGTGCCCTGGCAATGCCACCCAGAACCCCAGCAGTGCATGCATTCCCATAGCAACACCCTAGCTAGCTGGTTTGAAAAGCCACATGGCAACGTTTTGTTAATGCCATCTAGAGCTCCAGAGACACAAAAGGCCTTGTAGCAGTGCCTGAGTGATGGCGGCTGGACCTTCCACGGTGGGCATGTTGTAAAGTGAACACCATATGGCTAATACCCCGCTGGCACTCCAGAAGCTTTCACAGCATCGCCAGCTTGCATTCCAGCACCACGGTTGTCTTCTTACCAGTGTCCTGCCTGTAGCTGCCACTCTAGATTATGATGCCAGCACACAGACAGGATGGTCTCAGTCCTGCAGTCCTTACACAGGCACAACTCCCATAGCAGAAATGGCAGCAGACTCCATCAGAATCCTCTGCTGGTCTCCATCAGAGGGTCCTAGGAACAAATAGCTCACTTGACTGGTGACTGTTCCCAAGCCAAAGTTGGGCATCTGGAGCCAATGGGAAATTCCCAGCTGGAATTTCCCCACTGGGCAATGGGAGTAAGGCTTGCAAGACAGGGGGCCCAAGGGCTGCTTAAACACCACCATGCCAAGTCAGTGCCTGAGTTGGTGGCGTCTCTGCCTCTGCTCTGCTTTCTGGCCTGCTCCCGCGACCAGCCTGCAGCAAGGCTGGCGACCAGAGGCCTCGCCACAGCGAGCGCCTGTCTCTGGAGGGCCCTCCCAGGAGGAAATGTGGTTTCACAGTGGCTTCTTGTCCGTGGGATCTATTTGGAGACACGACCCCGCCCGCCCGAGGGCTTGATGGATGACCAGCCAGGAGGATAAAAGGCTTTCCTCTTAAAGAAGCCTGGCTAAATATAAACTCTTGCTGGCTTTTATGTGTCTTGAGTGCTAACTGAAACCAGCTGCAATGGTAAATCTGCTATTCCAGGCCCAGCCGCTGCCTCCAAGCCCGGGGGGCTGTCGCAGCCCATGATGGGCCCAACTCGAAAAGGCAGGCGCAGAGCACAGCTGCAGCCCGCGTGTGCTCCTAAGTTGTGGCTGATGCATTGTAATGGGGGGGCCGAGCAGGAGCGGAAGATAGCTAGCCGGATGGATTTTGTGTCCTCCTTCCCACCCGCCTGGCTCCTCTGTGCTCCAGAGGTGTACAGAAGCTGGAATGGTGCCCCAGGAGCATTCCCCCACAGCAGGCACTGCTCAAGGCTGCCATAAGTACCCCTGTGCTGCTTCCCTTGCAAGCCCCAGTAGTAGGTGAGTCGCTGTAGTTCCTGGCACTACAAAGATTCTAGGCTGCTCCAGACAGGGCAGCAAGCAGTGGGAGGATGCTGCAAACTAGAGCAGCCCGGAGGCTGCTCTCCTTTATGCTGCGGGCTGCTTCAGCCTCTAGAGCAGCCCACAATCCAGAGGGTACAAAGGTGGTATAAACCAGAGTTCTGTTCCCCTCTCTGCCACTGGGCTGCTGGGTGGCCTTGGGAAAATCGTGTCCCCTTTCTGTGCCTCAGTTTCCCCATCTGTAAAATGCGGATGTTGATACTGCCCTCCTTTGTAAAGTGCTTTGAGATCTACGAATGAAAAGTGCTACATAAGAGCTAGGTCTCATCATCATCATCCTCCGAGCAGCATTAGCTCCTGAGGGGGTTGCCAGGAGCATCTAGAGAGGGCTTGGCTTGTGGTACTGCAGTCACTGTATAACCCCACTCACTGCAGTGAAGCAGGAGGGTGTTAGACATGGGCAGTGGTTCCAGGGTCAGGCCTTATGCTAGAGCTGAGTGGCATGGGCTGAGCCAGTCTCAAACCGATCTCTCCTCGCTGCTGAAAAACTAATCCAGGTGCTGTGAGACAATGATGGTCCGGCCAGGTTAAACCCACAGCCGTGGGGTCCTAGCTCCAACAGCTATTCAGGGGCAGGGTGGCAGGCAGCCACCTGGTGGAATGGAATGAGCTGCCTTCCCTTGAGAGGAAGATCACAGCATCACGAGGCAGCAGGTGGGAGAAGGAATCTGTCCATGGAGAGAAAGGGCAAAGGACTAGTTGGTGTGAGGAGGGGGCACGGGTGAAGACGGACACTTTGATGGATCCAGATATCACCAGGAGAGAGTCCCATTTATAGAGGCAAAGAGGAGAGGAGAAGACCCAGCGTTAATGGCCACAAGGCCCGGCAATGTATTCTGGGGGTGGTCGCAGCCAGCTGGTAACTGGACATTGGAGTGGACTTGTCAGTGAGGTTTGGGCAGATGGGTCTAACATTGGACTAGCACAAGTCCCTTAATGGCCATTCAGGACAGGAAAGGTGTTTCTGTTAAAGTAGGGAAAAGCTAAGGACGGGCTTTTGTTCTGCAAAACCTGACCGGTCAAGTTTGAATTTGCAAACCCCAGAGCAGGGGTTGGGAGGGCTGGATCAGAGTCCCGTTTCATCCAAACCCCAAAAGGTTGGAGGAGGGGGTTAGAGAGCTGGTTCCAGGTTCTCTTTTCTCTCTATTCTCTCTGTCGCTGCCCCCATGCAGTGCAGTCAGAGAAGTGGGGAGCGATTTGGATGGCAGGTGCCAGTGAAGCAACTGGAAAAGAAAGGGATTGAACGATTGTTTTGGAGGAGGCGGTTTTCAGTTGAGTGATGCACATCTAGGATGACCACCCCCAAAACCAACCCTCCAAAGATTGAACCTCGGACCTCCAGCACAAAATCCATGAACTGCTATAGCCTGAGCTAAAGAGCCAGTCACGCTACACACACCCTCTGTGCCCTCACTCACACCCTTAGTCCAGCCACTCCAGCTGGGGAGGCATAACATACCCTGACCAGTAGGCTGCACATCCACCTGCATGAAACTCTATCAAGGGGCTGGACTGCTTTGTGCTTCCAACACTGCCCCAGGCCAGCTCACACCCATCCCCCTTCCAGCCCACCTGGGTAGCCTGCTCCCTGGCAGCCTCAGTCAGGGAGGGCTGTGGTCTGCACTGTGCCAGGGCGCTCTGCCAGCCTTCACCAATGGCTCCTACGCCCTGGAGCCCAGTTTAGAAGCCTCGTTTTACTGCTTCCCAAATACAGCAGGTTCGGCTCGGTGTACCTTCCCCGGTTTGCCCTGCGGAGGATGCGGGCTTGAAATAGACAAAGGAAGGGACACCTAAAAATAAAACCTAATTACAGAGGGGCAGGGTGTCTGGAGTTCAGAGCACTCTGCTCTGCTGGTAACTAGTCACCGCGGCTCCAAGCTCAAACTGCCCTCTCTTCCTCCACAGAAGGGAAGAAATGAACCTCCCAAACAGCCTCCTAGATCTCAGAAGTGCCTTCTGCCCCCCGGGTCCAAATATGCCCAAGGGGAAGTCCTGTGGCATGCAGGGATGCCAGTTTCTATTCTCCAGCCCCCATCCAGTACCTCTGCTGCTCATAAAAATTAACTGCTCTTGGGATGTCAAGATTTCCACCCTCCCGTGGTTACACTCCAGGAGGTGCCAGGCCAGCCTGCCCTTTGAGTTGAGGAGGGAGGGACGGTTGCTCTTCCAAAGTCAATCCACATTGCTCCTAGATCAGGGTATCTGCTAGAAATGGGGATGCTCAGTCTCCCTAAAGGGAGGGATGGGGAAATGTGTAGCTTCTACCATGCAAGAGATCAATCGAGAGCCTGGACATAGGACAGCTGGGGTCCCCTCTGGAGCGTCTGCCCTCATCCAAGCCTGGCAAAGAACCAACAGTGATGAAAGTCACTTCCCTCCCCAGAAGCAACCACAGCTGACAACAGAGGAGCACCCCGCCCAAATGACCACTTCATGCTGGGAGGGGGGTGGCTGAATTCTCTCACCCCCTATCAACTCGTGGGGTCGAGAAGTTCAGATTGCTCAGGGCTGCTGCAGAGAGAGGGAGGATTCTGTGCCCAGTCACACAGATTCACTGGAGAGAGTCCTGGAAGGAAATTCAGCCCTGGCGGAGACCCCCCCAAGGCAGATCCTCAGCTGGTACAAATCAGCCTGGCGCCGCTGACTCTAGAGGAGTTAAGCTGTTTGCCACTGGCCGAGAATCTGGCCTAGTGACTTCAGCACCAGAGCTGCACTTGGCGTGAAGTCTAGACCAACATACGACTTTGCAGCACAATCCCATTGAGACAGATGCCTGGACAGTAGAAGAGGGTTTCAGCATGTTCGGTTTAGTTTGCTAACAACTGTTTTATTATTATGATACTTCCTTCCACATAAGCTTCCCTCTGAGGTTATCAAAGCAGCTCCCAAATATTAATGCATGAATTCTCATCGCCCACCCACCAAGTACAATTATCCCCATTTTACAGGTGGGCAAACTGAGGCAGAGAGCTAGAAGAAGCAATTTGCCCCAGGTCACCCTGTGAATCAGTGGCAGACCCAGGAATAGAACTCAGGATTCCGGATGCCCAATCCCCTGCTCTGACTGCTAGATCACACTTCCTCTTTTCCCCACTGAAATACAACCACCTCTGGGATTGAGCGATGCAGCAGTGCCTCACCTCAGTTTAGGACAAAGAGGATGCTGTATCCCATTGAAACAGGGGGGAAGAAGGGGGAGAGAGACAGAATAATGAAATCACTCAGATAGGAATAAAATCAGGGCAGGATAAAGAATCATGGGATCTTTAATGGCCATAACCCATTGGGACCTTAGTTTTGGATCTCAGCTGGCAGAGGGCACCTCCAGCAGCACAAAGTCTCCCTGTCCAGGGGTGACTCAGAAGGAACAGCACCATCTGGTGAATCATCAGCACAGCTTCCTGCACAAGCAGGCTTCGCATGGAGAACTCCCAAGGAGAAATCAACCAAGCCCAACGCCTCTGAGCTCACAGGCCCAGCGTTCGGGAGACTACAGTAGGGCCCTGGGGCACAGCCTGCTGAGGAGCTAGGGCTTGTGCGGGGTATCTTTGCTCCTGATTAAAGGATCCCTGTTCAGCCATCCCCAGTTCAGTACTGTCCTAATCTTGGTGGTTATTGGCACTACGATAGCACCTAAAGGCCCTAACTGAGATCAGGGCCTCATTGAGTGGGGCGCTATCCAAAAAGAGAGAGAGAGAGCGCCACCCCTGCCCCCAAGGAGCTTTTGGATTAAGTAGACAGGACAGGCAGAGGGTGGGGAAAAGTAAGTGCAGAGCCCAAGTAACTTCCCCAAGGCCACATTGCAGAGCTGGGAAGAGAATCCAGATCTCCGGACTCCCACACCAGCATTCTACCCACTAAACAACACAGCCTCTGATTTAACACTTCCCCATTTCTCTTTTCGGGGCGCAATCCTGCTCCTACTGAAATCAATGGGTGGTTTGGCAATAGGAGCAGGACTGAGAAGGTGATGTTTCCCTGTGCACTGTCCAAGCCTCACCTTTCCCTCTCCATCTGGGGTGGCCTGGCACTGTCTTGTCCGCTCAGCCTATCTAGTCTCCGTCTGTCAGTCTGGGCAGGACACAAGCTCTGCCTGTTTACTGCGCACCGTCTGGGTCTGTCTGGCAGGCTCAGTGCTCTCCCTTGTTCTGTCTCCTATAATGCCTACAGCATGGTCTCTGTCCTCCTCTCATCTCAGGAGAGCAGCTTGCTACTGCCACAAGCAGCCTGGCAAGACTGACCACTGAAGTCAATGGGAGTTTTGCCATTGGCTTCCATGAAACCAGCCTTTCCTCTCTCGTCTCTTGCTCCAGCCACTGGGAAAACCTTCCCCTCCGAGTAAGAGAGTTACCAAGTTCATAAGAAATGATAAGAGAGAGCAGAGAGGAATGCTGAGGCCACCGGCTGGGGGTGAACAGAGATGCAGCCTGGGTGAAGGCTGGAACCACAAATAATAGGAGGGCTGAAATT